>NC_091245.1:242612500-243812500 GCF_042477335.2 Ovis canadensis
ATCTGAAAATATATTTAATGTTTTCCACAAATTAAGCCAAAATCAGACAAACAGGCAAGAAAGTGACTTTAATAACAGAAGACAAGGCAGTTGGGTGTGGTGCATACTATCAAAGGAGTTAAAACCCCATGGGGAAAGGAAAGTTGTGGTGGTTATTATGGAAGGGGCCAGAATCAAACATGAAACCACATTAGATATTCCACCCAGTCTGAAAGGTAGAAGGAAGAGAGGGTTGCTTTTAAATGGCTTCCTACCCCAGCGGCATTGAGATGACTGGCGAGACCTATATCTAATATGTACTTAGCTTGACCAACATCTCTCTAGGACAAAGACCATTTTTATACTTTGGTGTGTCCTCAGGACCTAAGGTCTCTCAGATCCATTGCATTCCCTCAGTAAGTATCTTCTGCAATTGTTGATATATTTCATACATGTAATTTTTCCTTTTCCAAGGCAGATAAGAGGAGCTTTGATTAAAATAAGAAATAACTAAAGAAAACTTATAGAGGAAATTAGTAATCATTAACTCTCTTTAAAAGTACAGAATTATATCCATATAACTTTTATTACAGTATATTGTTATAATTATTCTATTAAAAAAGTACAGAACCAAATGTGTATATGTCAGTATTCTTACTCTGAAGTTAACTATGTAGCCAAAGTACTTTAAGTCATTGATCTAAATGAGATTTTAACATCATCTGATGAAGAACAAAGTAGCTTTGATTATATGAAGAGAATA
Source organism: Ovis canadensis (assembly GCF_042477335.2). NCBI lineage: Eukaryota > Metazoa > Chordata > Mammalia > Artiodactyla > Bovidae > Ovis > Ovis canadensis. Next base: position 242,613,243 of record NC_091245.1, read on the forward strand.
AGAAATCCCATAAAACTTGACCCAAACTGAATGGTTATTAATGCTATGATTTTAAATATTAAGGGCATGTAGAATTGGTACTTAGACTATGAAAAATAAAGCATACCTATTTCTTACCCATTTTTCCAATTTGTGTTAGAAAAGTAAATGGGCAACACAATTTAAAATATTCTTGACTATAGGAAGGAAAATCAAATGATAACTGGAAGATTCTAGACACTTACTTCTAGTGTGTGTGTATATATATATATATATATATATATATATATATATATATATATATTCTTTGTTAGTAAAATATTTTGAAAGAAATTTTGGTTTTCATAGTCAAGGAAATTTTTTCCCACAGTGATCATCTGCTATGAAGAGAAAGGATCAAAATCAGAAAACTTTTAATGTTAATACAACCACAGCTAAGATTCACTTGTCATGTTATAATTGTTCTAAACATATATTTTGTTTTCTAATTGTCAAGTTTGTCATTAAAATAACCAGCAAACAAAGCATCTGGCAAATTTATAACTCTGTAGATTTTTTTTTTTGCTGTGATGTATTATAGATGTATTTTAGAGCTTTAATAGGATAATAGTAGTAATTTGCCAAATCATTTGCCTATTACCTTAAATCCACAGAGATACTTCTAGATTTAAGATGGCTTTGTATATTAAGCCATTGAAAAGCTGATTTTTCATAGCTGAAATTCCTATTGTGATTAAAAATAAAAAATGTAAAACGATACCTAAATTTAGTGTACTGTTTTAATAGACACTAATGAGAAAAGAAACAAACCGTGTTATCCAATGACTTCAGACAATTTTGAAAGAGAAAATTTATAATCATTTTGAAGAAAATAATAGTACTTTCCAGTAGTGATGGGTTAAGAAGCTGGTTTTTCCAGTTTGCTAGATAACAGGGGTGTTTGGTTACATTTTTTATACTTGGACATTTTGTTGCTCTGGCTCTGTATTTTTTTTATTGCCACAGTCTGTCTTCAAAACAGCTTTTAATTTTTTATAACACTTGGATGTACTTCAAACTTCTAACTAAAATTTTTAATTTTTCAGACTGCTCTGAGAGGCTCTGGCATTGCTCAGTCATGACTGAGCAGGAAGAGGACTAAGTAAACTAGTGAGCTTGGGGCAAAAGACCGGGAGCCTGCATCAGGCAGCCAAAACATCCAAGTGTGATGGGTCTGGATCTTGGTCCCTGTATCAAATTTGAAAACAAAATACAGCAACTGTCAGCTGCATTAAAAGGACACTGTGAAAGCACAGATAAAACTATAAGAGACGTGAATCATGCATTTTAACTGTGAGTTTCAAACTCCTTTTCGAATGTGTGAATGTGTAACTCAGTCGTGTCCAACTCTTTGAGACCCCATGGACCGTATGTAGCCTGCCAGGGTCCTCTGTGCATGGAATTCTCTATGCAAGAATACTGGAGTGGGTTGCCATGCCCTTCTCCAGGGGATCTTCCTGACCCAGGGATGGAACCTAGGTCCCCTGCATAGCAGGCAGATTCTTTACTATTTGAGCTATCTGAGAAGCTCTCAAGTATTTTACCTGGGCTTTGGGTAAGCAGCAAATTTTCTTTCATTATTTTTCATCTAGCTCAGGACAAGAATTAATCATAGTAACAACAACAACAGTAATCAGCAGCAGCAGCAGAATAACCCCAAATTATATACCAGCACACACACACAACTCTTACTAAAAGTAGGAAAAGAAAAAACAAAGAAGAAACCTGAACAATTCACAAAGTCACAGTTTGAGCACTAAAGCAGAGTAAGAGAGGGATAGCAGAGATTTGAGCTCAAAACTCCTGGGATGCAGAGCATTGCCAAAGCAAGAGTGACTGGGAGACCCTTTATAAAACTTGTCTCCCTTTGGCTTCAGTGGAAGAAAACCAGCTTTCTTTTGGGTTGGATGATGGGACAGTTGATTCAGTTTAAGATCAAAGAAGAATCGAGCTAGAAATTGAGGCCTCATGATGGACACAAAAAACAAAGAAATTAGGAAGAAAAAAAAGGGAGCTGTAATAGAGTAGATAATGGACTAGATACTACTAATCATGAAAACTTTAGCAAAGTGTTGAGATCCAGCAACTTGGGGCCACTCCCTGATCCTTCAGCCAGGCTGTAGAAACTTCCAACTGTAATCTAGGGGATGGACACTTGGACCCAATGATTTTCCAGAGCAGATAATTTACCAGGAGAGCTATTTAGACAGTTTTGAGGAGCACAAACATGGGCTAAAAGGGTAATTGTTTTAGACTTTATTTTTTAAAGCAATAACTAGGAAACAAAAGGAATCAAGGAATTTTATCACTAGAGGGACCTGAGGTTTGAGTTGTGAAGTAACTCTAACAGCACATGGCCAGTTATGTGGAAGTCTCCATTCCCAGCTCTCTGTGCTTCCTTGCCCCTGCACTGTCTTCCAGATGGGTGTTGGAATCCATCAGTCTCCAGAGAGATTATCCATGTGGTGGGGCCTTGAGAGCTAGGGAAACACTAGCAGGCAACAAGGGAAACAGGCAGTTTCCTTTAAAGAAGACGTATAAAGGTGTTACAGCTTATGCTAAGGAGAATAAACCTTGGAGACCCAGGGTGGTATAACTACCAAGAGAATCATGTTGGGGATGACAGCAACTTGAAGAGGAGATAGAGGTTGTTCAAAAAAGTTATAAAACAGAGCGGCGGGGTGCCAGATTTCCTCCCTGCCTCACTGTTACTCTCATCTAGGAACGACACTAGAAGTAGCCAGGTGGAAAATGTGATCCCAAGGGAAAGCGAGCACCCAGACTTTCGCCAAGAAGGCAGGGCTCCAGAGGGCCACTCGTGGGTGTTTGATTCTTAATTAAGCTAACAGCAAAGAAAGATCAGGTAAAGAGGCCCGCAATGTGCTCAATAGCTCAGGGCAGGAGACTCTTCTGGAGACAAAGCATCTGGCGTTGTGGGTAGATCAGGCTGGACATTTAAGAAAACTGGAGAATGGGGTGCTAGGTAGAGGGGTGTATGAAGGGAAGGCGTCAGCAAGAGGTTCTGCTCTGTCTTGGAAGCAGAAGAATTTCTCCTAAAATCCCCCTCAGTGACAAACATGCTCTGGCCAGGGCTGTGGGGATTGGCGTGTGCGGAAAAGCTCCGTTTTCCTTCTCCCCAGTTAATTCGATGCGGACTCAGCATCCCGGGCCAAGGACCCAGCGTTATCATTTGAAGAGGGGAGGTAGGGAGGTGAACCTTGCAGGTGCCTGGCTGAGTGTGGGGAAGATCAAGTACTCCTTTAAACTGGCACAACTTTTAAAGGTACTTCCGCCTCGAGGAGTAATATGCACAGATCACAGTTTAAAGACACGAGTTAGCTAAAAAGCCTCGGGAAGAAAGTTTCCTTGGTTGCATCCCATCTCTGCAGATGCCTCACTTGTGATCCACAGAGTTTGGTCAAATCAGAATGAAACGTCGGGGGGCATGCGGCAAACAAGATCAGACTGCTTCTTCCCACATCTGATTTGGGGAAGGTCCTCCACCTTCCAGTGGGTGCCGGGGGACCTTAGCTCGCTCTAGCCTCCGTCTCCAAGAGCCTCCCGGCACCGCGCCCGCAGCTGACACCTTGGCACGAAACTGACACCCCCGCCCCAGCCCCTAAGCTGGTGGGGCAGTCCGCGCCACTCACCCGCGCTCACTCGGGACGCTGCGCCGGCGTTGGGCCGAGCTGGCGGCGCCGGTTCAGGGTGCGCCCTCACTCCCGGGGCTCGCTTGGGTTCCTCCTCATGGATCGCAGTCTTGGGTAGGCAGAGCTGCTAATCGCGCCTCTGCCCGGGCGCTCAGTCGCCTCAGGCCCTTGGCTGACTGGCGCTGGAATCGTCCTCTCTGAGGCAGCTCCAAATTTATAGCGAGGGGCGTTGCTGCTTCGAGGGTTCCAGGGGCGAGGCTGTGTTTTGCACTCTCTCCTCCTCCGCCCCGCCCGGGAGACCCTCTCGGCCCAACCCTCTTTCCTCTCCAGATGCTGACGGAAGAGGGATGATGCCACAGCCATCCCCGGTGTCACTTACTAGATCTGCGAGTACCTGGCACTGAACCCGGCATCGGGGGAGGGAGTGGAGAAAGGGGGGAGAGCCGAGGGTGCAGGACCAGCCATTTACACCAAGATCCGGGTTACTCCACTTTTTTTCTTTTAAAACTTGGGAAACTTTTAAGGATGAATTAGGGAACTTCTTTTTCTTCCCTGGATGTAGCTCAAACTTTGATAATACCATTGTTGATCAAAGATCGCTGCCGTAGATTGTAATTTCAGAGTTGTTACAAAGTGAAAGGGTGGACATTCATTTCCTTCTATTGGGGTATGTTGTTGGAGTTACATTTTAAAAAATGTAAAAATTTAAAAAAATGATTAAATATTTAAGGAATAACTAATATAAATTCTTTATCGATTCTTCCGAAGAAGATGATCACTTTGCAACTCACGCTATAGGTCGGTATCACCATTATACCAAAACAAGATGAGACATGAGGAGAAAATCTCCCTGATGAATGTAGATAAAAATCCTCAGCAAAATATTAGCAAATAGATCTAGTTCAGTTCAGTTCAGTCGCTCAGTCGTGTCCGACTCTGCAATCCCGTGAATCGCAGCTCGCCAGGCCTCCCTGTCCATCACCAACTCCCAGAGTTCACTCAGACTAGCTTCCATCGAGTCAGTGATGCCATCCAGCCATCTCATCCTCAGTCGTCCCGTTCTCCTCCTGTCCCCAATCCCTCCCAGCATCAAAGTCTTTTCCAATAGATCTAGTAACATATTAAAAGGATTATACACCATGTCCAAGTGAGATTTATCCGAGGAATGCAAGGTTGCTGGTAAGTCGCTTCAGTCCTGTCGGACTCTGTGCGACCCCATAGAGGGCAGCCCTCCAGGCTCCCCCGTCCCTGGGATTCTCCAGGCAAGAGTACTGGAGTGGGTTGCCATTTCCTTCTCCAATGCATGAAAGTGAAAAGTGAAAGTGAAGTCGCTCAGTCGTGTCTGACCCTCAGGGACCCCATGGACTGCAGCCTTCCAGGCTACTCCTCCAGGGGTTTTCCAGGCAAGAATACTGGAGTGGGGTGCCATTGCCTTCTCCGGAATGCAAGGTTAGTTTATAAAAAATCAGTTGTCATAATATACCATATCAATAGAATAAAGGATAAAAGCCACAAGATAATCCTAATAAATTAAAAAGCATTTGACAAAATCTAACACTTTTTATGATAAAATCATTCAGCAAACTAGAATAGAAAATAATTTCTTCAGACTATGAAATCTATCTGTGAAAACTCACTAACATCATACTTAATGTTGAAAATAATGTTTTTGCATCTAAGATCAGGAAAACGGCAAAGTTCTTTGCTTTCCACATATCTATCAAACATTGTTCGAGAGGTTCCAGCTAGGGCAATTAGGCAAGAAAAAGAAATGAAAGGCATCCAGATTAGAAAGGAAATGAAACAATTTTTATGTGCAGATAGCATGGTCTTGTATTTAGAAAATCTTAAGGAATCAATTAAAAAGCTGTTAGTGCTAATAAACAAGTTCAGAAAGGCTTCATGATGCAAGAGCAGTATACAAAATGAGCAATCAAAGAATACAATTAAGAAAAAACTGCATTCACCATAGATCAAAAATATTAAACTTTAGGAATAAATTTAATGAAAGGATGCAAACATTATATGCTAAAAACAGAAAATAATGTTGAAAGAAATTAAATTAGACCTAAATAAATGGAATGACATTCCATATTCATGGGTTGGAAGACAATATTGTTAAAATAGAAATAATCTCCAAGTAATATACAGAGTAAACACAACTATATAAAAATCTGAACAAGTTGTCTTTGAAGAGATTAACAGGGTGATCCTAAAATTTAGGAAAGCACAAGGGACTCAGAATAATCAAAATAATCTTGAGAATGAACCAAGTTGGAGGACTATAACTTGTCTCATAATATCACAGACATTTGGAATCATTTACCCTAAGACTTTTTGTAGAAAAGCCAAAAGTAGGTGACAAATTCCAGAGTCTGTGAGTGATATTGGGAAATGTTCCTATGATTATTGTTTTAAGAATCAGGGGAGCTTTATGTTTTCAAATGTATTTAGTGCTATAAATCATTAGCCATAGTCACACCTGTACTAAATTCCACCTCGATTTTAGAAATGATCATAGTTTTGAGAACTGGAAGTTTGTTACAGTCAGTTGTTTTGGGTGAAACTTCTCAAAAGGGTGGGGTTGACTCACTGGAATGTTATATCATCAGACACAAGCAGATGAAAAGAAGATTCCAAGAAATTAATGGCATCATTATTACTGTGCTGAATCAGCTGAGAAATAGGATGGTTTAAACACCCAACACTTATGCTGAACCCAGCTTTGCTGCTTGTTAGCCTTGTGCACAGATTTACGCTCTGATATGGATTTTTAAAATATATAGAGTAATAATATTCTCAAAATTCTTGTTAGGATTAAGAGAAAGTGTATATATAAAAGCTTCAGATATTGTGCCTGGTACATAGTAAAGTGCTTAATAAATTGGCAGTCATTTTCAGTGAGTAACCGGCTGTTTTCCATGCCCTTCAGGGTCGTATTGATGCATTTTTGACGCTCTAAAAAAGAGAGAGAAACCTCTTGATATCCTTCTGATGATAAATTTGTTTCTGGTATTTAAAACTTGAAATTTTGCATAAATGAAATCTTCTCATACAGTGGACGAAGGAGTAGGCTTCCCCCCCCCCCCCTTTCTTCTCTCTGTATGCCATGTGAGGCAGAATCAGTGAACCATCAGCACGAGGCTGGAAGTGGGAACACAAAAGGAAAGGGCAGTGGGCTGTTGAAATGCTAGATGAGCAAAAGCAGAATGCAGAGCCTCACTGCTGCTGAGGCCAGAGCTAGGTTCATGTCAGATGACAGATCTTTCAAGAAAGACTCAGTTTGGAGTAAAAATGCAACAGGACATGGAAAGAAGTGCCGTGCCCAATAAACATGAAAAAGTGTTTACTCTTCAAAGTAATAAAAATGAAATTTAAAGCAAAACGGTGCAGTTTTTCACCTATAAAAGCATCAGAGATTAAAGAAAAAAGATGACACCAGAATTCAACTTTTACAAGGTAGTAGGTAAGTTGGTACTCTTGGAAGGATAATGTATAGTACATATATATATATACACACACACACATGTGTGTGTGTGTATGTGTGTGTGTGTGTATATATATATACAACAATCCTACAGCATTTATATATATACACAATGCTGTAGGATTGTTGTATAGGCTTCCCTAGTGGCTCAGACAGTAAAGAATCTGCCTGCAATGCAGGAGACCTGGGTTCGATCCCTGGGTTGGGAAGAACCTCTGGAGAAGGAAATGGCAACCCACTCCAGTATTGTTGCCTGGAGAATCCCATGGACAGAGGAGCCTGGTGGGCTACAGCCCATGGATTTGCAAAGAGTTGAGCAAAGAATTGGGCATGACTGAAGTGACTTTGCATGCCTGCATGCATCCAAATTAAGTAAAATACACACCCACACATATACACACACATATATATATATATACACATGCATATTCATGGGAAAAAATCAATGTATAGTCACTAAAATATGTTCAGTGGTTTATTCTGAATGAAGAATACAGTAATTATGGATGCTTTAAAATTGTATTTTCTTTTTATGTTTGTCTATATTGCTAAAATTTTACATTGCAATTAAATTACCATAAAAAGTAATGAACAAGAATGAACAAGAAGCACAGGGACAGTTTGGAGATCAAGGAACATTGAGGGGCACCTCTCTTGGGGACAGTTTTTGCTGACACTAAACTTGAATGCCCTATGGCTTCAACTCTGTGAGTATGCCTATACCTGTACTGTTTATGAATATATAAATTAGCATGACTTTATGGGATGACATGTTAACTTGGAATTCAGAGACCTGGAGCCCACTCTCCATTATCTCTAGAGACATCAGTGGAGCTAGGCCAAGCCAGCTGACATCTACAGCTCTCCTTAAAATAAAGGTTTTCCAATATCCTATTTACTAGCTGTGTGAACTTGGGCAAGTTATTTAAGTTCCTATCTTTTAACTTACTTACCAACAAAATTTATTAATAGCACCTAATTCATTTAGATGAGGATTAAATTAATTAATGTGAAACAAATAGAACAGTGCATGCTCTGTTGTTAGTACTCAATACATATTAGCTTAAAAAAAAGTTAGCTCTAATAATTCTACATATGCATGTTGTCCAAATATTCAAATACAGTCACTAGTCTAAGAAATCCTTCTAATAAGACAGGGATTTATCTTACTCAATATACTTTACCAAATTGATATCCCTGCCTTAGTTTTATAGGAATATAAAAAGATGAATATGACAACCAAACAGCATTGTTAGCATTCTTGACTGGGGAATGTCAGTAGCCTCATTAAATATAACTGAATTTTACAATACCATGTATTTTAATGAGGATCTGTATCTCAGGAGTCTTATTTCAGTTGTCCATATAGTATACTGAAGAAACTAATATGTAGAGTGAATAAACAACTGTTTTACCCCTCTTATTTTCTAAGTTTTATAAATCTGACTGCTTTAAAAAAATAGTTCTAAACTTCATAGATCATGTCTATGGATTCCATAGATCATAAACAGGTTTTCTGTTTTCTTACCACCCCATTTGTAAAGATGGAGAACGAATATTTTCAAGGTTCTGTAATTCACCAGAGCTTAAGGATATTATTCAATGAATATTATCCAATAATACTGGAAAATGTGATAACATTTGTAGAGGCTTGGAAGACTCTAAAAGAATAAAATATGTTTAATAAAGTTAATTTTGCTCTAACTATGAGTTAAATTTTTAAAGTTATTTAAGTGCTTATGAGGAAAGAGGAGAAAGGTAGTAGGCACAAAGCTATTCTTAATGTTAGAATTGAAGTCAGAGGTAGTAAATGAAGATGGACCAATTTTGTATAGAATTAATTTCCAAAAAAGCAAGGTTGTTATATTCACCAATTAAGTGTTGCTATATAATAGGAAAGAATGAATCATTTTATTTGCTACACAAATATAATTCCCAACTGGATAGGTGTAATATATGACTGTTTCTTGTATATGAACATCATTGTTAATAAACATTGAATAAATCCATCATACTTTGTATAGAGGGACTGACATACTAAGAGTTGAATCCATTTCCTAGAATTTAACTGTAAGAGAAGGAAGTTTTATATGGCAAATGCTAAAAAATGGAGATGCTTAGAAATGAAGTATCTGGAGAAAGCGAGGTTGGTATTTATGATGGCAAAGAGGATATATTAATATTTTGACCCATATAAAAGCTCAACAGACTTTCAGATATAAAAATTCTAGAAAAATGTATGACATTTGCAAAACTGTGTTTGAATTTAACATTCTGAGGAAAGATACAGAGAGGAGGCTGTCCCAATTTAATTTTAATTCCCATTGTCTTCAAAATCCAAATATTTTCCACTATATTTCTTATTTTGTTCAATTCTGGTGAGTGGCTCCTTCTTTCCTGTCAAATAGTGTGTTCATACAATCATGTTGTCAGTTCTGTACTCACTACAGAGGTCACGATAACAAACTGTCCTCTGTGGCTGATGCTTCTCTGGCACACGGCTACCTTGAGAACACCCTGCTGGCTCACAGCACACTTCTGCCCTGCTGTTGAGCTTCATGATTCCTGGTCCAAGCAGGAGGTTCCTCCCTAATCAGTGAAAAGCCCATGTTTGACAGAGGGTGATACTTATAGGTGATCTGAGCCCCATTGATCAGAGAGACCTCCTAATGAATACAGCTTTTCCTGGCCCAGTTAGAATTTTCAGCTTGACCCTGCAGTCCAAATATTTCCTAACACATAGGCAAATTATATTCAAAAAGTAAAACTTGATACACTCACATGTAACCCCTGGATTGCTAGCTGCTGTCGTCTTGTCAGGATTCCATCTCCACTAGTTTTCATGCTGGAGTCATTCACAAAGAAGTCCATATTTAGCTGACTTGAAAACCACTTATTAGCAGGGCTTGAGCGAATTGTTTTTTGGGAGATGAAGTATGAATATTGATTGAAGTAATGCCATTGGCTTTCATATGCATTACTTGGAGTTTGGTGGTGGAGGCTTGGTTGGGTTGAAGATATCTTCTGATAGCAAGTTTTTAAAATAAGTACTGTCTTTTCTAGTATAGCAGTCAAATGTTAATTTATACTTATCCTTATAGGTTTATTTTAATTGAAAACAATTTTTCCATCTGACTATTGGTATAATTGGTATATAAAATTGGTATAATTTTATATAGACAAATTCAGGGTTTTTTGGCTGACTCTGCTTATACTAACACTTTTTGTTTGCTTTGTATTTCATGATCTTTCTGCATGAACTCATGCTGGTAGTTGCTCATTAAATTGTTCTTGCCTAAGTACTTCCTGATCAATTCTATTATTATTTGTTCTTTTCTTTCCTTGTATTGATGTGAACTGCTTGGTAATTTCCTGGATCTCCCCTTTGGCACATCTTAAAGATGAGAGTAGTTTTAATTATTTTCTTGAATCTTTCTGCAGCTCATCCATCCTTCTCTATTTTCTGCATCGTTTATGACTTAAAGGTCTAGAGAATATAGATGTATTATTCATATAAAGCAAATATCTTATTGTAAGAATAATATTCTCAAATATTTCTTAGCAAAGATATTTGTATTTCACTAAAATATGATTTGAAGATTCTAAAATAAGGAAAAATTCAGAGATTAAAATAAGCATTAACAGCTAAATATGTCTTTATTGGCAGGTCATTTAGCTTTTCCTGAATGAACAAAATATAAAATTAAAATTTTAAAAGTTTATAACTTAAATATGCAAATAACATTATTTTGGTCATATTTATACATGAGCAATATATATTGTCTCTAAATATATTTTCCTGTGTATTTTTTTCTGATATTGCTTGTTACAGTTAACTGTAAAACCAATTAAACCAGTTTTTAGCCTTTAGTCACAGAAGAGACAAAACTAATTAATCAAAGCACCAATAATGACTGCTGAATTAGGCATGGGGACATCAAAAAGACATAGCCCCTGAATATAAGATATACACAATCCAGCGAAGTAAGAAGCAGAGGTGTATAATACTGTGTTTAAATGACAGAGATAAGCTCAGAGAATACAAAGAAGGCCAGCATTAATTCTGATATCTACAAGTTGGAAAGTTTCCACACCAGAGGAGGTATTTTAGCCATTCCATGAAAGTTAGGGTATTCTAAAGAGAGATCACAACATGTGCAGATGGCACTATGACAGTGTGCCTTTTCTAAAATGGGTAGGGGGAGATGCAATGGTACTTAGTATAATCTTGATCTCTTCTGCTGGATTGGAATGCCTCAGCAAGCTGAGACCGTCCTGGTCTTATTCACTGCTATTCCCATAGTCTGGCACAACATTTGACACACAGTATATGCTCAATAAATATTTGTTGATGGAATGAATGGAGGATTGTGAAAGTCCAGGTGCAAGTGTTTGGATTCATCCTGTGGTAGTAAGAGTTGAAGGGGTCATTGAGTAGGCAGTCCCTATAATTCCATTAGTTGTGTAAGAAGATGAAAAGTGACTCTGGTGGAAATGTAGAAGATAAATCCAAATGGGGCCAGCCTACAAGCTCACTGATTTTGAAATTCCAGAGAAGAAATTAAGAGGACTTAGCATGATGACTTTGTGGATGGCGGGACAAGCTTCTGAGATGCAGGGGAAAGGATTCATTGACTAGTTGAAAATGAAGGGTGAGAGAGAGGTAGAAAGGAAAGGATGAGATTTCTGGGTCGGGAGAATGAGTGGAAAGCTGTGCTATTAACTGAGATCAGGAATATGAAAAGGCAACATATTTTCAGAGGAAGGATGAGTTCAATTTTGGGTGTACCCAGCTTGCTTTCTTGAAGGGCATCCAGGTAAAGCAAGACCTGGCCCTGGATTTGTAGTTTTGGAAGTCATGAGTATGGAGAAGATGCCCAAGGGCATGGGAGGAATGAGTTTATGAGAAAGGATGTGAAGAGAAAAGAGGCACAGAATAAAGGATGCATCTTGAAGAACACACATCTAAGGGATAGATAGAGGGGGAAGAGTTAGCAGACAAGGGTGTTCACATTGATTGAACACAAATTGTAGGACAGATGCTGTATTAGGTACCCTGAGTATGTTTTGTGTGATCTTCACAACAGCTCTGGGAGGCCCTTATTGGAGAAGGAGCTTTAACAGGAAAGGCATCTTGACATATTGTCTGGAGGGAGTTTAAGTAGGTATATGCAAACTTTTCCTCTAAAGGGCCAGATGGTAAATATTTTAGGCTTTTTGAACTATACTGCCTATGCAATAACTACCCAACTCCGCCTATGAGGCTGAAAGAAGCCACTGTTGTTCCCTTGGTAAGTAGTGTCTTTTTGTGACTTCATGGACTGCAGTATGCCAGGCTTCCCTGTCCTTCACTATCTCCTGAAATTTGCTCAGATTCACATCCATGGAGTTGGTAATGCCATCCAACCATCTCATCCTCTGTTGCCCCCTTCTCCTCAGGCCCTCAGTCTTTCCCAGCATCAAAGTCTTTTCCTAGTGACTCGGCTCTTTGCGTCAGGTGGCCAAAATATTGGAGCTTCAGCTTCAGCATCAGTCCTTTTAATGAATATTCAAGGTTGATTTCCTTTAGGATTGACTAGTTTGATCTCCTTGCTGTTCAAGGGACTCTTAAGAGTCTTCTTCAGCACAATTTGAAACCATCAATTCTTCAGTATTTAGCCTTCTTTATGGTCCAGCTCTCACATCTATACATGACTACTGGAGAAACTATAGCTTTGACTGTCTGTACCTTTGTTGGCAAAGTGATATCTCTGCTTTTTAATATGCTGTCTATGTTTGTCATAGCTTTCCTTCCAAGGAGCAAACATCTTTTAATTTCATGGCTGCATTAAAAAAAAAAGTAGCTGTAGAGAAGCAAATAGAGATGACTATGTGCTAATAAAACTTCATGGACACCACCATTCAAATTTCATATAATTTTTCTGTGTCAAAAATATTCTTTTTTGACTTTTTAAACTGTTTAAAAATGTGAAAGCTAATTCTAAGTTCATGGGCTTTATTAAAAACAAGAGCAGGCTGTGGTTTTCCATCCCTTGTTTTAAAGAAAAAGAGAGTGTTAAGTGTCAGATGTAGACATATGAGCCCTAAAAATATCACTGAGTGTTTCAAACAGGAGGTAGTTAATGACCCAGTAGGGATGGTGTTAATAGGGTGAAGGGGAAAAATCCTACTGTAATAGGATGGGGAATAATTAGAAGGTCAGTAGAGTAAGTATAGGAATTTTTAAAAAACAAATTTGGCAAGGATGAAAAGATAGAGTTAAGGTGATTCTTTAAGGGAAAGGCAATGCCTAGAGAAGTTTTTTGTTCTGTTTCCTTATTTTAGTTTTTAGGCAATTTGATCATTTTTTGAGTATAAAGGAGCCAGATTAAAAAGAAAAGGAGATTATTGATTTAGTAGAGACAAAATTATTGGCAGAACAACATCATGTGGAAGATAGGAAGACATAAAGTTCTGTGCAGGGGGAAGATTACCTTTGGTTGAGATTTGGACTAAGTCATCATACCCTTCTCTGTGATCCCTGTTCTGAATGGTGTTTTTAAAACAGCTTTTATGATGGCTAAGCGAAATTCTATTTGATCCTTAAAATAATCCTCCATGACAGATAAATCTGGTGTTACCCTTCACATTTTACAAGTGAAGAACCAAAGGATCAAGAGTTAAATGTATCCAGAGACATCTAGCTAACAGATGACAGATTAGAACCTAGTCAGGCCAATTCCTGTTCCAGTTCTCTTTCCATTGTATTCTGTTTCCTTTCCTACTTCTAAATAAATTTGCAACACTTAAGAGAGGTTAGTGGGCTTTCCAGATGGTGCTGGTGGTAAAGAACCCGCCTGCCAGTGCAGGAGACCAAGAGATGCAGGTTTAATCCTTGGATCAAGAAGATCCCCTGGAGAAGAGCATGGCAACTCACTCCAGTATTCTTGTCTGGAGAATCCCATGGACAGAGGAGCCATGGGCTACAGTCCGTGGGGTCGCCAAGACTAGGACACTACTGAAGTGACTTAGCATGCATGAAAGAGAGTTTACTGGTGATATTTTAAGTAAGATTTGAATGAAACATTTATTTACTGGTATTTAGAGAGCTTTTGACTAGGGGCTTATGTTAAAATGCAGTCATATCCCTGTAGTTTTCTATTCTGGAACTCTGAAAAACATGAATATTGATTTCTTTTATAATTAGAGTTTAATTTTTGGATTCTAATTGTTTAGATCTTTTAGGGACTGTGAGTTATAACTCTGAGCTATATAACTGTGTTTAGGTAATTCCTATATATATATACACAGGGGTCTGATCTATTGATATCCAGAGTACAGTTAACTCAGCATGGCCATCCCTCAGTTCTTTCTAGCCATGAGACAGAGAGCAGGCAAATGGATAATTACTGAGTGTTAAAAAAATTTGCCAAAAGCATAGGGATGTTTGTAAACATTTGAAAAATAATGGAGAGAGTTTGTTTAACATATCCTGAAATAATTTTAATATTCACTATATCAAAAGTACAATTTTCTTTTTACTTTCAAAATAATTGAGGAATGTTGTTGAGACATTATGAGATAATGTTGTGAGACATTATCTAAAAATAGTGAGGGAGAAGAAGCAGTCATGTTTAAAAACTAAGTTCTATCTGCAGTTTGAATTTCGCGAGGGCCTACATAGGTCCAAAGCAGTTTGGAGACTAGGCTGTCTCACTTGACAAAAAGTAACTGTTTTTCCTTTGGCTAGTCCCTTCCCCTACTCCTCACCAATGGGACAACCTTACTTCAGTTCTATCAGTCCTTAATGAATGCTAACCAGAAAGAGCAAGAAGGCTACAGGGAAAGTCATTTAAAAGGAAAGATGAACAAGCATAACAACAGTTCATGCATTTGGAAACATTTTAGGTCATGAGGATAATATGTTGGGAAAAGGAGTTTGACAGAGAAGAGTGTCTTTGTATAGCTTCAATACACATTTTCATTTCAAAATAGAAAAAAAAGTTAAAGAAAAATGGCAGGAAAGGCTAATACTCAAACCTACTAAGTTATTATTTAAATATTTGATATAAGTGATATCTCTGACATGCTTATATATGAAAGAAAAATAATGCCAAGATATAATAGAACTTTTCTAAATTTCAAGAAGTAGAAATCAAATATATTATATTAAGACTGGATTATCCTTTGACTAAATTATTTACTGGCTCTAATTAGGATTCTGTGTTAAGTTACATTTACTTTCATCAGGCCCCTTCCCTCCTGTCCTAGACTTGCTCTCTTTTCACTTCTCTGGTTGCATCCCTGAGAATATCACTTTCTCATCACTAACCTTGACCCTTACCTTGATAAATCCCTGAGCCGAAAGTCACCCAGAATCCAACTTTATATATATTTTTGCACACTAACATCATTTTAATTATTATTTAATGGTGTTTCCATACCCTAATTCTTTTCTTCTGAGATCAAATCATGCAGTTATATTTTCTATGCTCTATTGGCTTCCAAAAGCAGATGCTTGGCACATGTGTTCTAGGACAAATTGTCTTCATCAATAGAGAAACACCTAAGATGTCTTTTCCAAAGAGGTTTCATAGACAAAATGTTTTGGCTTTTCCTTCTAACTTATTATATTTGGTGAGTATTATAATTAAAGATTAGGAACCAAAGAAAATTATTTCAGAGCTCAGAGTTCCTGGAAAGGAACGATTTAATTACCAAGAAGCTACTCATTTTAAAATTCAAAATTTTCAGGTTAAGGAAATTCAGGTAATAATTTTAAAAACTTTTTATTGTGAAATATCATGCACATATAGAAAAATACACAGAATAAATGTACACTGTGGTAAATAATTCTAAAGCAAACATCCATGTAAACACTGCCTATTATAGAAGGGATTGCATCCTCCCCAAATTCATGTGTTGAAAGTCTAAACCCAAGTGTATTTGGAGACAGGGCCTGTAAGGAAGTGATAGAGGTTAAGAGAGCTCATGAGAGTGGACCTTAATCTTTTTTGGACTTGCATCCTTATGAGAAAGGAAGAGACACAAGAGAACTCTCTCCTACTCCTCAAGTGTGCAGAGGAAAGGTCATATGAGGACGCGTTGAGAAGCCAGTCATCTGAAAGCCAGGGAACAAGGCCTCAATTACTTCCCAAATGGCTCAGTGGTAAAGAATCTGCCTGCCAATGCAGGAGAGGCCGGAGATGCAGTTTTGATCCCTGGGTTGGGAAGATCCCCTAAAGTAGAAATGGCAGCCCACTCCAGTATTCTTGCCTAGAGACCCCCATGGACAGAAGAGCCTGGCGAGCTATAGTCTGTGGGGTCACAAAGAGTTGGAAACAACTGAACACGCACACACTGCACTTTGCAATGTTGAAGGTTCACTCTGTGTGTGTGTGCAAGGCCTCAGTTAATAATGCACCTGGATCTTGTACTTCCAGCCTCCAGAACGTGAGAAAATAAATGCTGATTAAGCCACTGAGGCTGTGGTATTTAGTTATGGCAGCCCTAGCAGACTAATATACCATCCAAAGCAAAAATTAGAACAGGGCCAGAATCTCAGAGGCCCCCATGTGTCTCTTTTTTGTCACATTCCTTTTAGAGGTCACCACTATGCCTACCTTCATGGCAATCATTTCCTTGCTTTACTTTATACTTTTTCCACATATGGCTGTATTTATAAACAACATAGATTTTAAGCTTCGTGTAGATGGACCCTACTCTTAATGTCATATGCCTGAAGTAACTTAGCTTGCATGCACTGTTAATGTATTTGTCTATGTCTTGCTACTTTTGCTCAACATTATGTTGGTAAGAAGTTTCTGTGTTGCTATGGTTAGCCCTAGTCTGTTCATTTTCATTATGATAGAGTATTTCATTGTATAAATATACCTACCACATGAATTTTATTGTGGGTAGACATTTGGGTTGACCTTTTGGCCATCGTGGGTATTGCTGGAAAGAACACCCCTCTCCACGGTTTCACTTATATACACATTTCCCTGGAGAAGAATAGCTGGGTTACCAGAGTCTGTTAAGATAATAATTTTCAAGTGTATATTATTTTTAGAAGTATAGCTTCATTCTTCTGTTCTTTACCTCAAAAGACAGGATCATTCCTTATTGCAGAGAAAAAGTCTCCATAGTAGAATCATAGGCTTTAATTGGCCATCTTGTAATAGCGTCATAGCAACCGTTGTCTTGGGAAATACATTTAAATGTTTTTGTTTAAATTTTTTAATTTTGTACTTTTCTTGCTGTTATTACTTGGTGAGCCCAAAGAACATCCTATTTAACTGACTATTGCTCTTAAATCTAAAGGCCACTTGGCTCTTCTGGTGTGTTGATTAATCTTCATCTGTTCTCCCACACCATCTAAACCCATTCTTTCTTCTTCTCTATCCTGAGTATATCTATTCCTCAGTGTATTGACGCCTACCAAGGGCATTACTTCATGTTCTTTCTGGCTGTGGCTTTGAACTATAGAAGACTGGATTTGAATTCTGGTTCTGGGGTCTTGTTGGCTTTGGCTAATAGGCAGCAGATCTGAGGAGTGAAAAGCTGGAGTATTTTTCCCGGGCTTCTTCTCAGCTTTGACATTGAGCCACTAGAAGTATTTCCTCTCCTGCATGTGTCTAGTTCCTTCTGGGAGGCTCATTTTTTTGGCCTCCTGTTTTCACTGAGTTCCAGGACCACCATTTCATTCCCTGGTCTCTTTAGTCCTAGGGGTGGTAATGACTTCTCACTATTGCTTGTCTCTAAGCTCATTACTGTACTGTATTTGTTTTCTTAACCCTACCTAGCCTTCTGTAGACTTTTTGAAGATCTTTACTAATTCTCTTCAGGTAAATTCTCTTTCTTACTGGGACCCTGCCTGATACTTGGATTTTAAATTTCTGTTAAGTAGAAAGAGTCCCTTGAACTGCAAGGAGATCAAATCAGTCAATCCTAAAGGAAATCAGTCCTGAATATTCATTGGAAGGACTGATGCTGAAGCTGAAGCTCCAATACGTTGGCCACCTGATGTGAAGAACTGACTCACTGGAAAGGACCCAGATACTGGGAAAGATTGAAGGTGGGAGGAGAAGGGGATGACAGGATGAGATGGTTAGATGGCATCACTGACTAAATGGACATAAGTTTGAGCAAGCTGTGGGAGTTGGTGGTGGACAGGGAAGCTTGGTGTGCTGCAGCCCATGGGGTCACAAAGAATCGGACACGACTGAGTGACTGAACTAAACTGAAGTAGAAATTTTAAGTGTTTTTCAAGTACAATGTCCGTCCAAATTTACCAAATAGTTATTACATTTTATTTTAGGTTTAAGAAGAAAATTTTTGCTAAAAATGAAAACCCCAATCCAAATATAGAAGGAGGTACTAGTGTAATTGAGTATCAAGTGATGTACCTGAAACTGAATTGAAATAAGCAGTATATGAATTAATTCAGGATCATATGTGCCTTTTCTGCAAGCTGATGGCTAGTCAAATTTTTCTTGGTTTTCTAAATCTCTAATATTCAAGGGTTTCTTATTTACCTCACTTTTTTTAAGACTAAGTTTAGGAAGTTCTTCTTTAAGATCAGCTAAGCTATTCTTCATTTTATTTGACCTCCTTTTGTTCTGGTCTCTGAAGAGAGTGCATCATACTCATAAAGTGTGGTAACATGGCTGGATCTTTGATAGAATCAGGAATTTCAGCATTTTTACTGGCTAGAGTTTATACTGGCTTTCTAATGGAACAGTAGGTAAAGAATCCACCTGCAATGCAGGAGACTCAGGAGATGCAAATTTGATACATGAGTTGGGAAGATTCCCTAAAGAAGGAAATGACAAACTACTCCAGTATTCTTGTCTGAAAAATCCTGTGGACAGAGGAGCCTGGCAGTCTATTGTCGAAAGTGTTGCAAAGAGTCAGACACAACTGAGCAATTAAGCACACAGAGGTTATACCTTTATTTTCTAACACCTGATCTTGGAAAAAGAAAATAGGTACAAACATTCCAAAATTTCTGTTCTATTGTGCTCAGTATAGTGCATAATCCTAGCTTAGATTTTAGAGGCATTGTTGGTATTCATGTCTCTAAGCTAGGTACAGATTCCTAATCTACACTAAGCAAACACCTATGCTTGCTAATCTATTTTTATCTTGGGTATTCTGATTTTATCAAACTCCAGTGCTAATGACTAAAGGAATTATTTAAAAGAAAAGTTGTTGCTTAATTTGACTATAATATGAAAAAACCATCTTTTTCTAGCACCATTTATATTATTTCTGAATATAAAAGCATGAACTGTTTAAGCACAAACACCCAAACACCCAACTGCTCCACACCTATAGAAAGAAGAAAACCAAAAATAAAAAGCTGCATATTCAGTTCAGTTCCATTCAGCTCGGTTGTGTCTGACTTTTTGTGACCCCATAGACTGCAGCACACCAGGCTTCCCTGTCTATCACCAACAGCTGGAGCTTGCTCAAACTCATGTCCATAGAATTGGTGTCGCCATCCAACCATCTCATCCTCTGTTGTCCCCTTCTCCTCCTGCCTTCAATCTTGCCCAGCATCAGGGTCTTTTCTAATCAGTCAGTTCTTCACACCAGGTGGCCAAAGCTACATATTCAGTTGACACCAAATATACTATATTACTCTTGGATAGGTAAGTGGTAAAGATTTTATTTGTTGAAATATTTCAGTTGGGTCCTTGTGAATACATGAACCTTGTCTGTATCCAAAATAGTATAAGAAATCTTGGTCTTGGTGTATTATTTCTAAAGAAAACAATGGTATAATATTGCTAATGTTATGCCTAGCACTCAGAACAATGATTTCCACAATATAGATGCTCAATAAAGATCACATGTTGTTCTCGAGAAAGCCAAATGTCATCCATTCACTGACGAGATTCATTCTGATTCCTCATACCTGCCAAATATTTACTATCATATGAGCCTCATTTGGTATTCTAACAGTTCTGTTGCTTATAGCTCTAGTGTTTTGCATGCAGTGTGAAACAAATTCTAAAGATGAACTCCTTTGGAAAATGCTGTGTTTGAGGCTAATTCCCAACCACCAAGATGCTATTTGTATTGCTTAATAGCCTCTGAAATCAGTGTGAGACTAATGTACAGTTAATAATTTTACAACTGTCCTCTCCTAACATAAAACATATGGCTTTTAAATAAAGAGAACTAGTTTAAATATAATTTGCATCAACACATTACAGTAACATTTGCACCTAGGGAAAAGGAAAAGAGTGTAATGGGTTTTAATGCATATTGCAGTCCAAGTAGACACTCAGCATTGCTTTGACCTTGCATTGTCTTTATAGTTTTCAAAATTAATTATTTTCCCTTTCTTTCTACTAACTTTTAATTACTTAAGGTTCTTAAATAAGTGAAATTTCTGAAGATGTAGAATGAATCCATTGTTGTTATTGTTTGTGTGCATATACACACGTGGATTCATATTAATTTTTAAAGTTTTATAGTTAATGATTCTGGCTTCTGATCCTTGGGTGTATTTTAATGAATGGCATTCAAGACTTGGAAAAATACCAGATGAAACCAATTAATATCATGGAAAAAACCAGTGCTAAAGTAGAATGCCAAAGTGGAAATAGAGTATAAGTAACATTAATAATAGAAGGAGCAGGTTTAGCAGTACCCAACCAACTGATTAAAGTTCTTGGGTGCTTTAAAACTGTGTAACAAGAGAGTTTGCATATAAAAACATTGATCACAATCTGCAACCTAGAGAGAGCTAAATGCATTATTAGCAATATTCATCTTCACTCTCTTAGGGAAATAATATCCCACCTAGGTGATATGTTGTAATTCACCCATATATTCTTTAAAGCTTCCCTGTTGAATAAAATTTGTATAAATTTTTGTTTTTCCTCACTACAGACTCAGGAAAGCACAAGGGAAGTGTCCTCCGGTAAAGACATACCGGTTTATTATATTTTTAAAACTGTAGAGATCTGTACAGAACTCACAGTGTCCTTCCTTGTGTAAGTGAGGACATTGAAGTCTAGAGCAGTGAAGGAACTCATTTAGATTAATTTGCTACTGATAAAACCAGGACCAGAACACAAATCTCCTAACTCCCTATCCAGTGCTCTATTATTTACCACACATGAAATAATGAATTAAACTGAAAAGAATTGTGATAACTTAGGAAAAACCCACTGTCTTAGGAGTCTTAACTCCTCAATTGATACTCATATGCATTACTACAGGACAAATGTCTTTCACACACATACAAAATTAAGCACTAAAAATAACAAATAAATTCTGAATATTTTAAAGGAAACGGTGTGATCTGATGAGAAAACAAGAATTTTTACTATTGCCATACATTTTCACAGGTTGATAATTTTGCCGTTTTATAGAAAGTAGAGGAGAGAAGAAAGAATACAGGAAAAGACTGGAGTTCCTGTCCTGGAATTTATCATGTCTCCGCCATTTGATTTTGGAAAGATTAACTTTTCTGAGTCTCACTAATTTCAGCTCGACAATGGATATATTTTTTCTTGGTTTAGGTGAGAAGATCCTGTTCTCACAGGATTTTGTAAGCTGCAAAGCATTACATAATGCAAGGTGATATCATTACATGGTAGAACTTAGTACTTAAAAATGATGAACTACAATGTCTGTTTCTGCCACTTATTGGGAATTGACCTCTCTAGGCCCCATTTTCCTCATCTGAAGAAGAAATCTAATAACAGTGCTCATCTCAAGGATTTTGTGAAGATTAAATGGATTAATTTACATGAAAGTACCATAGCACCAGGGGCGTCCCAGGTGGCACTAGTGGTAAAGAACCTGTCTGCCAATTCGGGAGACAAGAACATACAGGTTCAATCCCTGGGTCAGGAAGATCCCTTGAAGGGGGGCATGGCAACCCACTCTAGTATTCTTGCCTGGAAAATCCCATGGACAGAGGAGCCTGGTTGTCTACAATCCATAGGGTGGCAAAGAATTGGGTCAGGAAGCAACAGTAAGAACTGGCCATGGAAAACAGACTGGTTCCAAATAGGAAAAGGAAGTTGTCAAGGCTGTGTATTATCACCCTGCTTATTTAACTTATATGCAGAGTACATCATGAGAAACGCTGGGCTGGAGGAAGCACAAGCTGGAATCAAGATTGCTAAGAGAGATATCAATAGCCTCAGATATGCAGATGACAGCACCATTATGGTAGAAAGAGAAGAAGAACTAAAGAGCCTGCTAATGAAAGTGAAATAGGAGAGTGAAAAAGCTGGCTTAAAGCTCAACATTCAGAAAATTAAGATTATGGCATCTGGTCCCATCACTTCATGGCAAATAGATGGGGAAACAGTGGAAACAGTGGCTGACTTTATATTTTGGGGCTCCAAAATCACTGCAGGTGGTGATTACAGCCATGAAATTAAAAGATGCTTACTCCTTGAAAGGAAAGTTATGACCAACCTAGAAAGCATATTAAAAAGCAGAGACATTACTTTGTCAACAAAGGTCCGTCTACTCAAGGCTATGGTTTTTCCAGTAGTCATGTATGGATGTAAATGTTGGACTATAAAGAAAGCTGAGCACTGAAGAATTGATGTTTTTTAACTGTGGTGTTGGAGAAGACTCTTCAGAGTCCCTTGGACTGAAAAGAGATCCAACCAGTCCATCCTGAAGGAGATCAGTCCTGGGTGTTCATTGGAAGTACTGATGTTGAAGCTGAAGCTCCAATACTTTGGCCACATGATGTGAAGAGCTGACTCATTTGAAAAGACCCTGATGCTGACAAAGATTGAGGGCAGGAGGAGAAGGGGCCAACAGAGGATGAGATGGTTGGATGATATCACCAACTCAATGGACATGAGTCTGGGTAAATTCCAGGAGTTGATGATGGACAGGAGGCCTAGTGTGCTGTGGTTCATGGGATCGCAAAGAGTTAGACACGACTGAGTGACTCAACTAATCCAAACCGAACTGGAACACCTTAGCACAGCATAGAACAGCACACCATGGTATCAATGTGTTCAGTCTCTCAGTCATGTCTGACTCTTTAAGACCCCATGAATCACAACACACCAGGACTCCCTGTCCATCACCAACTCCGAGAGTTCACTCAAACTCATGTCCATTGAGTCGGTGATGCCATCCAGCCATCTCATCCTATGTTGGCCCCTTCTCCTCCTGACCTCAATCCCTCCCTGCATCAGGGTCTTTTCCAGTGAGTCAACTCTTCACATGAGGTGGCCAAAGTATTGGAGTTTCAGCCTCAACATCAGTCCTTCCAATGAATACGCAGGACTGATCTCCTTTAGAATGGACTGGTTGGATCTCCTTGCAGTCCAAGGGACTCTCAAGAGTCTTCTCCAACACCACAGTTCAAAAGCATCAGTTCTTCAGCGCTCAGCTTTCTTCACAGTCCAACTCTCACATCCATTCTTGACCATTGGAAAAACCGTAGCCTTGACTAGATGGACCTTTGTTGGCAAAGTAATATCTCTGCTTTTCAATATACTCTCTAGGTTGGTCATAACTTTCCTTCTAAGGAGTAAGCATCTTTTAATTCATGGCTGCAGTCACAATCTGCAGTGATTTTGGAGCCCCAAAAATAAAGTCTGATACTGTTTCTACTGTTGAGGCCAGGGGCGGCAGCTGGGAGGAGTCACCCATGCCCAAGTCCAGGGCTGGCGGCTGGGAGGAGCAACCGGAGGAGCGGTGGCTGCGCAGGCACAGGAGGGCCTAGAGGAGTTATCCCATGTTGAAGGTCAAGAACGGCAGCGGTAAGGAGATACCCCTTGTCCAAGGTAAGGAGCAGCGGCTATGCTTTGCTGGAGCAGCCGTGAAGACATACCCCACGCCCAAGGTAAGAGAAACCCAAGTAAGATGGTAGGTGTTGCAAGAGGGCATCAGAGGGCAGACACACTGAAACCATACTCACAGAAAACTAGTCAATCTAATCACACTAGGATCACAACTTTGTCTAACTCAATGAAACCAACCATGCCTGCAGGGCAACACAAGATGGGTGGGTCATGGTGGAGGGGTCTGACAGAATGTGGTCCACTGGAGAAGGGAATGGCAAGCCACTTCAGTATTCTTGCCTTGAGAACCCCATGAACAATATGAAAAGGCAAAATGATAGGATACCAAAAGAGGAACTCTCCAGGTCATTAGGTGCCCAATATGCTACTGGAGATCAGTGGAGAAATAACTCCAGAGAGAATGAAGGGATGGAGCCAAAGCAAAAACAATACCCAGTTGTGGATGTGACTGGTGATAGAAGCAAGATCCGATGCTGTAAAGAGCAATATTGCATAGGAACCTGGAATGTCAGGTCCATGAATCAAGGCAAATTGGAAGTGGTCAAACAAGAGATGGCAAGGGTGAACGTTGACATTCTAGGAATCAGCGAACTAAAATGGACTGGAATGGGTGAATTTAACTCAGATGACCATTATATCTACTACTGTGGGTAGGAATCTCTCAGAAGAAATGGAGTAGCCATCATGGTCAACAAAAGAGTCTGAAATGCAGCACTTGGATGCAGTCTTAAAAACGACAGAATGAACTCTGTTCATCTCCAAGGCAAACCATTTAATATCACAGTTATCCAAGTCTATGCCCCAACCAGTAACACTGAAGAAACTGAAGTTGAATGGTTCTATGAAGACCTACAAGACCTTTTAGAACTAACACCCAAAAAAGATGTCCTTTTCATTATAGGGGACTGGAATGCAAACGTAGGAAGTCAAGAAACACCTGGAGTAACAGGCAAATTTGGCCTTGGAATGCGGAATGAAGCAGGGCAAAGACTAATAGAGTTTTGCCAAGAAAATGCACTGGTCATAGCAAACAACCTCTTCCAACAACACAAGAGAAGACTCTACACATGGACATCACCAGATGGTCAACACCAAAATCAGACTGATTATATTCTTTGCAGCCAAAGATGGAGAAGCTCTATACAGTCAACAAAAACAAGACCAGGAGCTGACTGTGGCTCAGATCATGAACTCTTTATTATCAAATTCAGACTCAAATTGAAGAAAATAGGGAAAACCGCTAGACCATTCAGGTATGACCTAAATCAAATCCCTTGTGATTATACAGTAGAAGTGAGAAATAGATTTAAGGGCCTAGATCTGATAGACAGAGTGCCTGATGAACTATGGAATGAGGTTCGTGACATTGTACAGGAGGCAGGGATCAAGACCATCCCCATGGAAAGAAATGCAAAAAAGCAAAATGGCTGTCTGGGAAGGCCTTAAAAATAGCTGTGAAAAGAAGAAAAGCAAAAAGCAAAGGAGAAAAGGAAAGATATAAGCATCTGAATGCAGAGTTCCAAAGAATAGCAAGCAGAGATAAGAAAGCCTTCTTCAGTGATCAATGCAAAGTAATAGAGGAAAAGAACAGAATGGAAAAGACTAGAGATCTCTTTAAGAAAATTAGAGATACCAAGGGAACATTTCATGCAAAGATGGGCTCGATAAAGGACAGAAATGGTCTGGACCTAACAGAAGCAGAAGATATTAAGAAGAGGTGGCAAGAATACATGGAAGAACTGTACAAAAAAGATCTTCCCCACCCAGATAATCATGATGATGTGATCACTAATCTGGACCCAGACATCTTGGAATGTGAAGTCAAGTGGGCCTTAGAAAGCATCACTACAAACAAAGCTAGTGGAGGTGATGGAATTCCACTTGAGCTATTTCAAATCCTGAAATAAGATGCTGTGAAAGTGCTGCACTCAATATGCCAGCAAATCTGGAAAACTCAGCAGTGGCCACAGGACTAGAAAAGGTCAGTTTTCATTCCAATTCCAAAGAAAGGTAATGCCAAAGAATGCTCAAACTACCGCACAATTGCACTCATCTCACATGCTAGTAAAGTAATGCTCAAAATTCTCCAAGCCAGGCTTCAGCAATACGTGAACCGTGAACTCCCTGATGTTCAAGCTGGTTTGAGAAAAGGCAGAGGAACCAGAGATCAAATTGCCAGGATCCGCTGGATCATGGAAAAAACAAGGGTGTTCTAGAAAAACATCTATTTCTGTTTTATTGACTATGCCAAAGCCTTTGACTGTGTGGATCACGATAAACTGTGGAAAATTCTTCAAGAGATGGGAATAACAGACCACCTGACCTGCCTCTTGAGAAATCTGTATGCAGGTCAGGAAGCAACAATGAGAACTGGACATGGAACAACAGACTGGTTCCAAATAGAAAAAGGAGTCGGTCAAGGCTGTATATTGTCACCCTGCTTATTGAACTTCTATGCAGAGTACATCATGAGAAACGCTGGGCTGGAAGAAGTACAAGCTGGAATCAAGATTGCCGGGAGAAATATCAATAACCTCAGATATGCAGATGACACCACCCTTATGGCAGAAAGTGAAGAGGAGCTTAAAAGCCTCTTGATGAAAGTGAAAAAGGAGAGTGAAAAAGTTGGCTTAAAGATCAACATTCAGAAAACAAAGATCATGGCATCCGGTCCCATCACTTCATGGGAAATAGATGGGGAAACAGTAGAAACAGTGTCAGACTTTATTTTGGGGGGCTCCAAAATCACTGCAGATGATGAATGTAGCCATGAAATTAAAAGACGCTTACTCCTTGGAAGAAAATTTATGACCAACCTAGATAGTATATTCAAAAGCAGAGACATTACTTTGCCGACTAAGGTCCATCTAGTCAAGGCTATGATTTTTCCTGTGGTCATGTATGGATGTGAGAGTTGGACTGTGAAGAATGCTGAGCACTTAAGAATTGATGCTTTTGAACTGTGGTGTTGGAGAAGACTCTTGTGAGTCCTTCGGACTGCAAGGAGATCCAACCTGTCCATTCTGAAAGAGATCAACCCTAGGATTTCTTTGGAAGGAATGATGCTAAAGCTGAAACTAGTACTTTGGCCACCTCATGCGAAGAGTTGACTCATTGGAAAAGACTCTGATGCTGGGAGGGATTGGGGGCAGGAGGAGAAGGGGACGACCGAGGATGAGATGGCTGGATGGCATCACGGACTCGATGGACGTGAGTCTGAGTGAACTCCGGGAGATGGTGATGGACAGGGAGGCCTGGTGTGCTGCGATTCATGGGATTGCAAAGAGTCGGACACGACTGAGTGACTGAACTGAACTGAACTGTTTCTATTGTTTTCCCATATATTTCCCATGAAATGATGTGGCCAGATGCCATGATCTTAGTTTTCTGAATTTTGAACTTTAAGCCAACTTTTTCACTCCCTTCTTTCCCTTTCATCAAGAGGCTTTTTAGTTCTTTTTCACTCTATTTCTAATGACATCAGTATGGTCTTATGTTATAAAATTGATATTTGTTGCATTGCACAATTCATAGTATGATACAGTAGCAATAATTATTGAGAAAGGAAAATATTATTCTAAAATATTTCATCCAGCCTGTGTGGCTGAATCCCTTCACTGTTCATCTAAAACTATTACAACATTGTTAATTGTCTCAACCTCAATATAAAATAAATAGCTAAAAAAAAAAATAGCTCATCCATTAAAATGTATGAAATACCGGTCAAAAATCAACAAAGAGGAAGTTCCTTGAATAGATTCACATGGAGTCATTCAAGGATGAAGATGGCTATTTAAAAATCAGTCTAGTAAGTATCCTTAGTTAGAATTCTTCTCATTTCTTGGCTCAACTGACCATTATAACCTTATTTGTCTTTATGATGATTCTTCATTATTCCCAGCTGTGGGCCATGTCTCAGAATCAAACCAAAAAAACAACAACAACAACAACAAAAAAAACCAGACAGATTTTGGCCTTAGTCTAGTCTTTAGAGAGAGCAATTAAACATGTAATGATTAGTAAAGTAGTTTGTACTTTGCATGTGAACAAGACGAAAATAAGAATCAATAAGTATCAGGTAAATGGGGTTTTAAATAGACTGGTAAGATTTTTGACACTGGGTAAATTCCTCTCTAAAGCTTAACACTGTAAGTTAGTAAAACATTTTCTCTGTATAAAACTTATTTTGAAAAGAGAAAAAGAAATTCAGTTTGCAGAAAGAAACTATCAGGAACTCAGTTTGTAAAATTTTTGAGTTGATAGGGGTATAGGTTCTTTAATTTGGAGGAAAGTACATAATTGAGTGAGATCTTTTTTAGTGAACATTAATGAAAATGTGATCTACCATATAATTTTAGAGAAATTTAAATTGCCTCGTTATCATTCATTGATTTTGAAAGAACCCATTGTTGGGCAGACAAGGGGAAGTGATCCTCTGAGGCCCCATCTGGCTCTGACGAGGAGCATTTATTATAGGAAACTCATGGCAAGGGGACTCTTGCAGGGGTATTGCCCAGCACTCTGAGGGAGCACACAGAGACCTCACAGTATCATACACCACTGCTGGCCACCAAGAAAGAGAACTCGGGCTGGGGATGCATAAGTTAAACAATTAGGGAAGACTAGCCCTCACCCTGCCATGATGAGGAGTTGAATGAACATTCCTCAAGGATGATGAGGGGACTTCATATCCTCTTTTCATTCATTCATAGGATAGTTTTATCATGTTAGCTAGAAGCATGACTTTGTTATCATTATTTTGATCACTCAGTCATGTCTCATTCTTTGGCAGCCTCATGGACTGTAGCCCTCCAGGCTCCTCTGTCCATGGGATTTCCCAGCTAGGGTACTGGAGTGGGTTGCCATTTTCTTCTCCAGGGGATCTTCTTGACCCAGGGATTGAACCCACATCTCCTGCTTGGCAGAAAGAGTCTTTACCTCTGAACCACCTGACTTCCTGATACTATTTTTATTTGGATGCTAAATGCAGTTTAAAGGCATGTATAAATGCCTCTCAATTTCTTTCACTATATGCATCCAATTGGGATAGACAAGAGATGTTTTTGAAAAATTTGGAGGATGGAAAAGAAGCAGGCCTCCATATTGTTTTTACACTCAGGTCAATGCAGGTGCTATTATACAGCTCACTCATGTTGTCAGTTTGCTGGTATGGGACAGCAACCAGCAACTGCTGCTGCGTCATCTTCCTCTGAATCCTCTTTCAGCTTCCTCCACTTCTGGGCGAGATGTGTGTTTAGTTCCATGATGCAGAGAACCAGCTTTTTTGGTAAGACACCCATGTCATCCAAGTCAGAGATAGTGAGAATCTGACTGGGTTGCCACCTAGCTGTGAGCTTCAGTTTGATCTTGTGGGTGACAGCCCTCTCTGTAACCCATGAGAGGGTAACTCTCTCCTTGATTTTATATACATCTTCTTAATTGCTTACCCAGTAGACTTCAAGCTGCAACATCAGATGTGAAGACAAAAACTTTACAAAAAGTTTTATGCCAACTCCTAAAAATACATAAGGGAAAATTCTATAATAATTCATAATATGACTGTGCTTCTGCTTCTTTTATTGA
The DNA here is from genome assembly GCF_042477335.2 of Ovis canadensis. Taxonomy (NCBI): domain Eukaryota; kingdom Metazoa; phylum Chordata; class Mammalia; order Artiodactyla; family Bovidae; genus Ovis; species Ovis canadensis. Next base: position 242,642,765 of record NC_091245.1, read on the forward strand.
ACTCATATTAATATAGCATTTGGAACCTAGAATATGTTTTTCTTTGAAAGAACTCTGTTCTATATAAGAGTCATTGAAATGGCTTAATTGCAGGGAGGATGAGATGTGGCACAAATAATTTGTTAAGAATGCTAAAGAGAATGAGAAATAAATTTGAGTGAGCACTGGAAAATACTTTTTAGAAAGAGCAATATATTCTTGCCTTCTTTGTCGAAGATAAGGTGTCCATAGGTGTGTGGATTTATCTCTGGGCTTTCTATTTTGTTCCATTGATCTATATTTCTGTCTTTGTGCCAGGACCATACTGTCTTGATGACTGTGTCTTTGTAGTAGAGCCTGAAGTCAGGTAGGTTGATTCCTCCAGTTCCATTCTTCTTTCTCAAGACTGCTTTGGCTATTCGAGGTTTTTTGTATTTCCATATAAATTGTGAAATTATTTGTTCTAGCTCTGTGAAAAATACCACTGGTAGCTTGATAGGGATTGCATTGAATCTGTAGATTGCTTTGGGTAGTATACTCATTTTTACTATATTGATTCTTCCAATCCATGAACATGGTATATTTCTCCATCTATTACTGTCCTCTTTGATTTCTTTCATCAGTGTTTTATAATTTTCTATATATAGGTCTTTAGTTTCTGTAGGTAGATATATTCCTAAGTATTTTATTCTTTTTTGTTGCAATGGTGAATGGAATTGTTTCCTTAATTTCTTTTTCTACTTTCTCATTATTAATGTATAGGAATGCAATGGATTTCTGTGTGTTGATTTTATATCCTGCAACTTTACCATATTCATTGATTAGCTATAGTAATTTTCTGGTGGAGTCTTTAGGGTTTTCTATGTAGAGGATCATGTCATCTGCAAACAGTGAGAGTTTTACTTCTTCTTTTCCAATTTGGATTATACTATTAGTGGGAATGCAAACTAGTACAGCCACTATGGAGAACAGTGTGGAGATTCCTTAAAAAATTGCAAAGAGAACTGCCTTATGACCCAGAAATCCCAATGCTGGGCATACACACTGAGGAAACCAGAACTGAGAGAGACACGTGTACCCCAATGTTCACCACAGCACTGTTTATAATAGCCAGGACATAGAAACAACCTAGATGCCCATCAGCAGATGAACGGATAAGAACGCTGTGGTACATATACACAATGGAGTATTACTCAGCCATTAAAAAGAATACAATTGAATCATTTCTAATGAGGTGGATGAAACTGGAGCCTATTATACAGAGTGAAGTAAGCCAGAAAGAAAAACACCAATACAGTATACTAACACATATATATGGAATTTAGAAAGATGGTAATGATAACCCTGTATGCGAGACAGCAAAAGAGACACAAATGTTTAGAACAGACTTTTGGACTCTGTGGGAGAGGGAGAGGGTGGGATGATTTGGGAGAATGACATTGAAACATGCATACTATCATGTAAGAAATGAATCACCAGTCTATGTTCGATACAGGATACAGGATGCTTGGGGCTGGTGCACGGGGATGATCCAGAGAGATGATATGGGGTGGGAGGTGGGAGGGGGGTTCAGGATTGGGAACTCATGTACACCTGTGGCTGATTCATGTCAATGTATGGCAAAACCAATGCAGTATTGTAAAACAAAATAAAGTTAAAAAAAAATAAAGAAAGAAAGAAACTTAATATCAGTTAAAAAAAAAAAAGAAAGAGCAATATATAAGCTATACCTGAACATGTACTTAGACATGTAAAATCAAGGGGGTTTAACATTTTAATAGAATGAGTGTCACTAGTAAAGCCACAGACTAGTTGCCACTTTCTAACATTTTTCACTATATATCTAGTCATCAAAACCAGTGGGCATTGTCTTTGATTCCTTCTTCTCCATCAAAAATAACAAGATAGTCAAGTTTATAGTAGGAGGGGACTTAAAAAAACCCAAGTCAAAGAGAATAGGTATAGGAAGGCCAACAACGAGCCGTCAGTGCAGTCAATCACCCTCCATATCTAATAAGCCATTGAGCTCAATTGATTAAACCTTTTCAAATTCTCTTGAACCTGTATCCTGTTGGTCTTCTGTCACTATCTTCGTTTTAGCCTAGCTTCATCTTTTGACTGGGATATTGCAATAGCTCCTGTACTGGGATGAATAATGTTTTTCCCCTGCCACATTTATGCTCAGAATGTGAGAATGTAAGCTTATTTGGAAATAGGACCCTTTGCATTAATTAGTAAGTTAATAAGTAAGTTAATTCATACTTGCTTATAATTCCAGTGGCTGGTGTTCTAATAAGAAGACGGTGATTTGGACACAGGCACAGAGAGGAGAATGCCAAGTGAATGTAGGGACACACAGAAAGAACGTCAGGTGAAGATGGGCAGAGAATGAAATGATGCATTTACAAGCCGTGAGACTTACAGGATTGCTGGCAACCTCCAGAAGCTAGGAAGAGACAAGGAAAGGAGGGGTTACCCTCTTTTAAAACATTTAAAATATTAAATTTAAAAAACAATTTTTTAAAAATCATAATGCATAGGAGTTAGTCAAGCAATGAGTGACCATTTTCCTTCCACTGGAATTTAGGCCACAAGGGAGCAGGGATCTTACTTGTTGGTTCATTGACATTTGCCCAGGACATAAGACTTTACCTGGCACACAGTGTACACTCAGTTAGTATTTGTGGAATAATATTCATGAGGCTGTTTTGACTATCTTAACGAGATTGTCAAGATTGTTAAACTGTCAAAAATTTTAAGAGAGAAATTTGATTATTTTTTGTAATATTTTAAGGATCTTAAAGACTTAGTCTGCTTCTTTCTGTTTAATAACTTTTCTGGAGTTTTAAGACATTTCCTTGTTTTTGACTGCTTTAATTATAGGGATAAACATGAAGCATGCCATTTCATAGAGTGTCGATTGAAATGAACTCTCTTTTCATGAATGAGGTATTTAAAATCATAATAATGTTGTTTTATGTTACTTTATAAAGTGGAGTCATTGTTTTCAATCATTTTCTCTTTTATCCCCCATGTGTGGGCATATATCTGACTATGTACATACACATCTGTGTGTGTGTGTTTGTATGTATGTGTGTGTATGTGTGCATGTATATGTATGTATGCCAGGAATGGAGAGGCTATATAAAACCAATAATTATTTTATAGTTAACACAAATTTTTGCTAAGTCATTTTTTCATCTTAACTTTGCTGTATTTGATTTCAGGAACTTAATTATATGTACCTGGTTAGTGCTTAAAATTTAAAGAATAAACAATTATAAAAGCCCTTCACAGAAACAAGTATAAAACATGGAGGGTTTCTTTCATTTAAAAAAGTTGCTTAACTAATTTTTTTGTTTTGTTTTTGAGATGTTCTGTGTGAAATTAATTCATATCATTTTACTCTCCACATTAATACGTATTTATACATTTGGCAAGTAGTGTTTTCTTAGAAGTAGCATGTCACCATAAGCAAGTTATCAGTAAAACTGAGCTGCCTACACTGCTAGTCATTTACTTAATTTATTAAAAAATGCATAAGTTCCTAAAATTTGTATATAAAGTTTCAGATACTTGAATGCTGGACAGTTTCTCAGATCATTTCTTGTCCTGCAGTAATAAAAATCTGCCTTGGCCAGGCAAAATAAAGGCAGAAAATTCCAGAAATAAAGGCTAATTATCCAAAATTTCTCCCTTATTGTTTTCTTAGAATTCTCTCCTGCATTGTCATCACTCCAGTCATGTAGACCATATGTCACTTCTTAAAGCAGAGTGACTGGAGATATTCAAATGTTTTGTCTTATCTGTCCATCTGTCCATCCACCCAGCCATCCATCCATCAGTCCATCTTGCTTGCTCATTAATTAGCTGCAAATATTTACTGGGTATCTGCCATATGCCATACACTGCTTCTACCTACCTTTATTATAAATGTATCAGTTCAGTTCAGTTTAGTCGCTCAGTTGTGTCTGACTCTTTGCGACCCCATGAACCACAGCATGCCAGGCCTCCCTGTAAAGGCTAATTTTCTCCATGCTGTAAGCATGGGAGGTGAATAGTTCAGAATCTTTGGCTACACTTGCTGTCTGGCTCTGAACTATCTTACTTGTATGTACCCAGCATGACTTTTGCTCTGCACAGCATTTTCAAGTACACAATATTTTATACTGAATAAGGATAAGAAAATTCTAATAGTTTATAGATGGAAAAATAATATAAAAATAAAATATAAAAATCCTAGGTTAAAAATGTGAGATAAGCATACCATGTTGTATCACAAGTTAAAAATTGGAATAAAATAGTAATAATAAAGCTTTTTTTTTTTTTTTGCCATGTGGTTGCCATGGGGAAAGAACATTAAAAGAAGTTGAGAATATTGGCAAGTGATAGTTGAAGAATAAAAATATTGAGGCTAAATTTGAGAGGAAAATGATGAAGCATGAAGGGATTGGTGGCTTAGAATAAAGTGGAGGGTTTGTGGGACTGGAGAAACCAGAAATGTAAGGAACAGGAAAAGGAGGAACTGCAGCAGGTAGCTGGTAGGAATGAAGTTTGTGGTTCAAAAGGAGGATGCTTTCATTTAGTTTTGGAGGTGCCTATTTCAAGTCCCAGGGTGGCTGTGAGTGAACTGGACATCTGGGTCACTGCCAGTGAGGAGATCAAGGAGAAGGGTCAAAGTGTTGAGTAGTGTGTATGGATGTTGCTGTCACCCAGGATGACATCAGATCTAGGGGTGGAGAAATACAACAAGAAAAGGTACCATAATGTCTTCCCAGAGTGATGGTGGTGTTGAGGATGTTGCCAGTGAGGGAAAGCCTCAGAGAGGAGTAGAGGTCTAGAGGTGGCACTGGGAAGTGAGCTGACTCTGTTTCCCGTTGTGAAGCCACAGAGACCATGGTGTCTCATGAGAAAAGCCAGTTTCTACACAGGGAGGTGGGAGATGTAATGTTCAGTCAAGAATCTGAGGACAGTTGACACTCTGTTTATAATTCCAGAGATGTTTCACCAGTGGAGCAGGGAGATCTGGGGGGAAGAGTGGATCTGTGGGGGTGAGAGCTCAGTGCAGGATGGGGTTCAGCAAAGGAAAGATGTGAGACATGAAAGTTTTCACTGCTCCCACCAAGTGTTCCCAGCTGTCTCCTGGTGTCTGATGAAAGGAGAGGAGGACCAGGCCTCTCAGGAGGGATCAGCTGCTTCTGAGATGAGCCACTTGTCCTGGGAACTCTGGGTACAGATGAAGCTGGTCCCAGGATCTTCACTGCTTTTATGTCTAGTAGTTAAAGTGATTTGAGTTTTACACTAATGATTTGCATGTTTTACTTAAGGGGTATTGTGGTGATAAAGCAAAGTACATGCAAGACAGAGTAGCTAATTCCAGACCCTTTGATTTGTACAATCGAATTTCCACCACATGCTGTATTTCTTAAAAAGGCAAATTTGACTTTTCCAGTTAATGGTGGACTAGAGTTAAGTCCTGTGAGTGGAAAATGACAGATAAGCACTGAGAGGGCAGTGATTCCCCTGTGTGAGCAATTTCATCCCCAGGGTAGACAAAGTAAATGTGAGCAAGTGAAAGGTGATGTGAGAGAGAGGTAACAGTACAGGGTTGGTGTTGAAATTTAGAGGAAGAGCAAGTACCCCAGACTGTGAGGGGGATAAGCGAAAGTGTTTGCCTGGGAGTTTCTTCCTGAGTTGTTTGAGCTGAGGATGTCTAGGCAAGGGGCTCTGCAGCCAATCCTCTTGATCAGATGTAGACTAAGTGGGAATAAAACCTTTTCTGGACACCAGTGTCTTACCGACAAATGCTACTGTAGCTCTGAGACCATAAGAGATGAGGGATGCAGGCATTCAGGCACTGTCCCACTTCCCCAGGTAGAGTAAGGGACTAGGGCATTGCCTCGGAAGTAGAATGTGTGTAGTATCATTCAGGTGAAATACCACCAGATGCCTGGGAATATTAGGAAGAGCAGAAGTCACACCAGGAATAGAAGTCAAGTAAGACGGTTGGCAGCTAGACTGTGAGTCTAGTCCTGGGGTCTGAACTTCATGTGCTTTACAAGGAAGATACCAGGTGTTACAACAGTGTTGTACCTTATATACTCATGGAGTTGACAAGACTCTGCTGGATTTCTGAAAATGGAGCAGAGCACAGAATACCTTTCCATTATTCTCAAGCAATGATGTAGTAACTTTAGTCTCCAAAAAGCCCAAAAGAGCTTCTGATGCTAGTGACTCCTTCCTATGAAATCCCTGGACATCTCAAATAGTTTTAACCCACTTCTGCTATCAAGAGAAAGAGCAGTGTTCTTATGGAAAGTTAAGAATCTGTCAAGATCTTTGCTAGGTAATTTAGCAAGTCAGTGGGTAAATAAACCACTGCTATCTCAGGGCAAGGAAGAAATTATGGATAATATAAAACTCTTTTCCAAGCTGATTTGAAATGAAAGATTGTATCAGAAAATAATTTCAACTCTTTCCCAGGAAAAGCATAGAGATTATTTTTTTTTACATTATAGTAAAATCATTAAACTTTGTTTCTATTGAATTTAAAAAATAAGAAACAAAAGAATTAATGGAATGTATGTGTATATGGGTGGCATCACTGAGTCAATGGACATGAGTTTGAGCAAGTTTCAGGAGATGGTGAAAGACAGGGAACCCTGGCATGCTGCAGTCCTTGGGGTCACAAGGAATCGGATATGACTGAAAATTGAACAACAACAACAATGTATTAAAAGTACAGAAATGAGAATACTTTTAGAAATTAGGAGTGTGAAAGTTTCCCCTTGAAAATTTGAAGAAAGACTCAATATGTTCAAGTACTCTTCTCCAACACTGATTATATATTTCCAGAATAGATGGACTGTGTCTTAATTTTTGTAGCATCCAATAACAGTGATCATTAATCAATATTTATTAGTTAAATCAAATTGAATTAAAGAGAAGTATAGTGGCAAGTTCAATTAAATATAGCAGATCATATATTATTGTACCTAATATTGTGGAGATATCAAAAACACACTGTCACATTCAGAAGGAAACCTGTTAGTCAGTTCCTATGCTGAAATTGTATTTCTCTGTTCTTCTGTGTTTATGATGTTATAACATACTCTTAGGGCTTGCCAAAAGAGAAGAACTCAGGCTGAAATGCTTTTGGTAGCTTTGATACCGATGGTACGATTTTCAAATTATTCCTGGTAAATGGTGAAAGTGGGGAATGAGCAGGGGAAAATGGGGGACCAAGCAGGGAGAGAGGAAAGTAGAATCTGGTTAGAGTAATAAATTGAGCTCCCTTCACAAACTTCCTGTTTAGAATACCAGAAATAGGGTTGGTCCAGACCCATAAAAACCATCTGGGATTTCACTTTTCTTAGTCTTTTAGGTTGACTTCTCAGGAAGTACAAGAATGCTCAAATAATAAATGATGAGGAAAGAAAAACTTGAGCCCTTACCTGAATGCATTTACATAGTTTGAGACAGAATTTACTAAAAAGGACCATCTAACTACTTGTCTGTTTATTTTTAGATTTCAGATATAGAGAGCAGAGTTAATCATAGCCCTCAATTCATGTTGTAATATCCACATTAGTTGGTCCCTGCAAGCCCTCTTTCTATTTATCGTTTATTTATTCATTCTCCTTTAAACCTATTTTCCCACCAAGGAAGTAATTCCAATGTGTTTGATATGCTTCGTCTTATTTGTATTTTTGTAATTGTGTGGATTTGTTGATATACATGTATATTTAATTTATATTAATGGTGTCTTAGATTGGTCTCTTCGGAAGCAGAGCCAGAGACAGTAATTTTCATTCCTGTGATTTACTGGGGGAACATTTTCAGAAGGGGAATGAGGGAAGTAGGGATGGGTCAGGAGAATAGCAAAGCAAAAATATGGCTTCAGAGACCAGTTTCAGTCTGATTTCACAAGGAAGCTCTTAAGTACCAGTTGCCCAACTTGTGGTTCACCTTGAAGTTGGGTGGGTGGTGGTTTAGTTGCTAAGTCATGTTTGACTGTCTGTGACACATGGGCCATAGCCCACCAGGCTCCTCTGTCCATGAGATTACCCAGGCAAGAACACCGGAGTGGGTTTCCAGTATTCTTTGTTCCAGTATTCCATTTCCTTCTCAAGGGGATCTTCCAAACCCAGGGATTGAACCCAACCCCCTGGTTGGCAAGTGGATTCTTTACCACTCAGCCACCTGGGAAGCTGGGGAGGAGGTGGTTTTTGCATACCTGATTTTCTACTCCAGGTGGTTGGGGGTTGTACTGGTTTCCAGGACTAAGAAGCTCCCAGAAGGGGGCAGCTGTGAGCCATTAGCAGCTAGCACACACAACAACTCAAAGAAGGTTGCCCCAGACAAAGGGAATCGAGGCCACCAGTCATCAGTAGGCTCCATGACAGGCTTCCTCTTGCCTCCCTTAGAAACATTTGCTTTTACCCTAGTTTTACTCTTTCCAGACACAGCTTTTCCAGGATTCTGTTTGATTACAACCTGAAAACTTACAAGAGCATTTTTGGTACAGCAGCCCTGATGCTGTAGTGGATCCCCAGGCTATAACTAATTCTCCTCATTTGCATCCTCTCTCACTCATCCTAGAGCCCCTTCCCTTTGGTTGCCCCTTCTCCTGGACTGGATGTAAGTTTAAGAATATCCTTCTGTGGAACCTCCCCTACTGGGAATCAAGGTCTCTAGTCCCACAGCCTTGGAAGTTGTGTGGATAGGATGTGCAGATTCCCCAAGCGGTTCCCTGGGAATGATGGTTTGCAGTCCACTCCTACTCTGGCCTTTTGGTTTCTGGGCCCATGTATTTAGCAGTCAAGGACACAGCATCATATAATGGCTTTGGTTTAATGTGCATGTCGCATCCTGAAAGGTAGTACCTCATCCTTACAGGAAGTCATATTCAAGCTGACCCTCAGCTGAGCCTTCAAGAGCCTATGTTCTTGCTGATCAGTCAGACTGGCAATTCCTGGATTGTGCGGTACGTGATAGGATTATTGAATCACCTTCTCATTTATTCATCACAGCATTTTCTTTACTTTAAAATGAATCTTTTGGTTGAAAATACTATGTGGGATTCCATGAAGGTAGAGCAGATATTTTATAATGCCTTAGATGGTAGTGCTTGCCAAGGCACTGTGGCTTGGAAGGCACCTGCATCTATAATACATATTATTCTTGGTCATTGTGAAACCAGGGTACACAAGGCTCAATGTAATCGTTTCCTGTGAGGGATGGCACCTCGATAGGGAGCTCAGGGTTGGACTCTTTGGCTGGCAGGTCATTTGGGTAGCAACTAGGTCAACTTGGAAGATGGTAAGACTAAGCTGTTGGAAGCAGCCAGCACCTCCAACTTTGCCACTATAGCTACTCTCTTCTTGAGATAAATGTACAAACGCTAGGATAGCTGTGAACAGAGGCTGACTGACAACTATGGACTGAGCCCTCTTGGTTTGTTTAGCACCTCTTTTATAGTGGATTGTCTTTGGTGGGTGTTAATTTCAATAAAAAATATCTTCATGCTTTATGGTCATTCTGATCTATATTCCCTTTCCTCAGTGTATGGATACCTGAGTATGTGGCACCCCTTTCAAGGGAAAATTTGAGGAATCACTGCTACACATATTTGCTTGGTGTTCCATATTTCTATCTTATAGAATATTGCCTTTCCTTCAGTTGATAGTTTTTATGTTTGAGAATTAGTCATATAATTCATGTGTGTATGTGTGAGCACAGTCGTGTCTGACTCTTTGTGATCCCATGGACTATAGCTCACCAAACTTCTCTATCCATGAAATTGTTCAGTCAAGAATATTGGAACCAGTTGCCATTTCCTCTTCCAGGGGATCTTCCCAACTCAGGGATCGAACCCACGTCTGTTGCATCTTCTACATTTGCCATCCCACTGTGACATCAGGGAATTCCTAACCTAATTCATACTAATACGCTAAAAATCTATTTTTTTAATGAAAAAAAGGAAACTCTTAAATTTCAACAATAAGAAAACCAATCTGACTAGAAAATGGGCTAAAAACTGTAATAGATACCTTACCCCAAAAGAAATTCAGTTGGCGATAGGCATATGAGAAAATGTTCCACGTCATATGTCATCATGGGAATGAAAATTAAGACAACATTGTGATCCCGCTACATACTTTTTAGAATGGGCAAAAAATTGGGACAGTGACAACACCAAGTGCTGGTGAGGATATAGAGCAGTAGAAGCTCATTTATTGCTTGTGGGAATGTAAAATGGTACAGTCACTTTGGTGGTTTCTTACAAAACTAACCATACTCTTACATAAGATCTAGCAATGATAATACTTGGATTTTCCCAAAGAATTTGAAAACTTATGTCCACACAGAAACCTGCATACAGATGTTTATAGCAGCTTTATTCATAATTGCCCCAAAGCAACCAAGATATCCTTCAGTAGGTGAGTGGAGAAATAAACTGTCACATCAAGACAATGGAATATTTTTCAGGGCCAAAAAGGAAATGAGCTATTAAACCATAAAAAGACATAAGGGAACTTTAAATGCATATTAGCAAATGAAATAAGTTAGTCTGAAAAGTCTGCATAGTATGTGATTCCAAGGACATAACATTCTGAAAAAGGCAAAACTGTGGAGTTGGTAAAAAGATCAGTGGTGCCAGTGTTTGGAGAGGAGAAGGGAAGAGACACATAGAGGAAGCATTTCCAGGGCGGTGAAAGTACTCTGCATAGTGCCATTATGATGGATATGTGTTATTATAAACTTGTCCAAACACATAGAATGTACAATACTAAGAGAGAACCCTAGTGTCAGTTATGGACTTTGGGTGACTATAATGTGGCAAGGTAGGTTCATCAGTTGTAGTCAGTGTACTTACTCTGGTGGATGATGTCAATAATGGCAGAGGCTGCACATGTGCGGGAGAAGGGAATATGTGGAAATCTCTGTACCTTCCTCTCAGTTCTGCTGTGAACCTTAAACTGCTGTAAAATGGTAAAGTCTTATTATAAAAAACTGGACTGTAACCAGCATTTGTTAACAAGTACAAAATTGGAAAAATGGATTCCAGAGGAAAAGTCCAAGGAATTCACAATCCAATTAAGGAATCAATATCTATACACATGGAAAAGTTACTGAAGTCTGTTGAGTAGATTGCCTATTACATTTCATCATAAAAGAATTTTCTGAATATTTTGAGCTCACTCAATATTGTTGTGGTCAGAGAAATGAGATTTCAAAATCTGCTTTTGCAAGATTAATGCTGGGCCTAGCACAATATTCTGTGTATAAAATAAGAATCCTTTGCAGACTCAACTCCTCTGACAAAATGTAAATTATTTTCTTCTGCAATTTATGCAGCTTTAATTAGAAGAGCCACATATAATCACTTTCTAGGAATTGAACAAATGCAAAAATCCTGAAATTGAATGGTTTAAAAAAGAGGAAATAAGAAATGAACCTCTCCTTTTAACAAGTAAATATTATACAATCAGCATGGAAAATCCCATGGAAATGCAAACTAAATTTTCTCTGTCTTAGGGGTATGCTTCCCCAATATTAGTCATATCTCTTTTGGTTCCCAGGAGATGCTCTTTCCGGGAAAATATCTAGAGGAATCTATAGGAGGTAATTTTCATTTGGTTTAAATGATGCACCAGGGATTTCTTAAATCTAAGCTTAAATAGATTAAATTTACTTTTATTTACACTCTCTTCAAATAACTTTCTTTAAATCATCATCCTTTTAAATAAAAATTTTCAGTCACCCCAAGTTCTCCCTTAATCACAAAAAGCTCAATAAAATGCTTGCAAGTAAAGAAAGTTTTCTTAGTTTTGATGATTAATTTTGTGAAAGGTAAATCTTAGCTTTTTCAGTGTGCTTCTTTTCCTTTATACAGCTTTAACAATTGACCAGATGCCACAGTCATATATGTATATGTACATGTAGTAAATATAAATATTTTAATATCAGATATTTAAAAATTATATGTATTATGGGTTTATAACATATAAAACATATATACATATATATATATTTCATGAGCTTCCTTAGTGGCTCAGTGGTAAAGAATCCTGGGTTGAGAAGATCCCTGGGTTGGGAAGATCCTCTGGAGAAGGGAATGTCAACCTACTCTGTATTCTTGCCTAGGAAATCCCATTGACAGAGGAGCCTGACAGTCTACAGTCCATAGAGTCGCAAATAGTCAAACATAACTTAGTGACTAACCAGCAATAAAAATGTGTGTGTGTGTGTGTGTGTGTGTGTGTATTAGGCTTTCTTCTATAACTAGGGGTGGTAGAAAGAACTTTCCATATCTTCATCCTTGAAATTATATGTACTTAAAAAAATTGTAATTTATGCAATTAACTTCCAGTCTAAGAATAAACAATAAAAGAAATACAATTCCTAGAAACAGTGTCCTTAAATGTCATCAAGAAAAGGGAGTTAAAACATGCTTTGCTGCTGCTGCTAAGTCACTTCAGTTGTGTCCGACTCTGTGTGACCCCATAGATGGCAGCCCACAAGGCTCTGCCTTCCCTGGGATTCTCCAGGCAAGAACACTGGAGTGGGTTGCCATTTCCTTCTCCAATGCAGGAAAGTGAAAAGTGAAAGTGAAGTTGCTCAGTTGTGTCCGACCCTCAGCGACCCCATGGACTGCAGCCTTCTAGGCTCCTCTGTCCATAGCATTTTCCAGGCAAGAGTACTGGAGTGGGGTGCCATTGCCTTCTCTAAAACATGCTTTAGTAATATCAAAATAATTGTAATCTCCCTTGCACATGTTGCTCTGTCTTACCTGGTGAACTTGGTCATGTTTTACTATCTTACGTATCTCCTTTTCTGCAGGTTCCCTTTTGCCCACTACTTTCTAATTGTTTAAGCCCAATTTAATTGCCTTCTTATCCAAGAGAGCCTCTCCAATACCCACACTGGGCCGACTTCCATGTTTGAGTTCTTGGCATGTGGTTTTCTCCATCAAATCATGGACTCTGTACCCTCAGGGACTATATATCTAGTGAGGTGCCCTTCATGGGATTCTGCCAACAAGATGGAATTTTTGAGTTAGTTTCCTGTGTAATGAAATTCATTGTTTTAAATAAGTCCTAAGGATTTTTTTCAAAGTTGTGCAAATATTGTTCACGACATGATAGACATTATTGGGAATGTCAATATGATTTAAAAATACAGTGGGCACCAACCATAAGTGATATAGAAGCTAAAGAAAACACCACTAGTGTCCCCATGATTTGTTTCTCCCATTGAGAATTATGCTTTGTGAAATTTAGTAACCTAAAAAGTCTGTTTGTTTTTCCCTATGCGGTGTTTATGGAATCCTGTGTTTCACACAGATATTTTTCTGGGTTAAATTCCATAAAAATTCATCCACGGAAGCACAAAACATTTGACCTTCATTTCATTTCACTCTTCTAATCAATTGAAGGTACCACTAGCCTCAGTCCCACGTATTTCAATGTTCATCCTACCCCTTCTCCCGCCCCTTCCCCTCAAATAGCCCTCAGAGGAGGAACAATTATTTGAGAAAATAAAATCAACTAATAAGCTCTATTAAAAGAGAAACCAAGTAGCCAGCCATATTAAAGATGTGTGGGGTTTGTGTGTCTAGGTGAAACAACAATAAATATTTATTGTGATGCTTTTTTTTTATGAGCATTTCAGGGCCCATCTGTGGTATTAATGGCTTATCAGGCAAACCTATGCATTAAGAGAAACTGTTTTCATTTAGATAAATGAAAGCAGAGGCAAAGGAAAATGATGCAAGGTTCACCTTGTAAAAGTCACAAATTAGATACGAAGCACTGCCACAGGCAAATTTGAATTCAATAGAATAAAGCTGGCAGCCATGAACATAAAGTAATAGGCTTATCAAATGAGGTTTTGTATTTTTTTTAATAATGTACCTTTTATGGGGACCAGTGTAAAACTAGTCAGTAACATAAAATATAATTTACAAAGAAAAATTCAATGAGAGATTCTCTTTCTAAATTGAAAAGCAATTTGTCTCAAATTTGCACCAAACGAAGGATGCAGAAAAGTTTGTAAATAGGCTCCCTTTCCTCGTAATGCCTTATGACCATCCACAGCATCTCTTATTTTTCTTCCATGTATCATCCTCCAACCCTGCCTCAAAAAAAGGATGAAGAGGAAGAAAGATCAGGTTAGCGTTTAGGTTATAAAACCACATGGATTTAGCTTAAAAAATAGTTATTATTTTAATCACTGATATCATTCTGTAGGTCCATTTGTTGTTTGTTTAGTCACTAAGTTGTGTCTGACTCTTTGAGACCCCATGTACTGTAGCCCACCAGGTCCATGGGATTTCCCAGGCGAGGAAACTGGAGTGGGTTGCCATTTTCTCTTCCAGGGGATCTTTCCCACATAAGGATCAAACCTGCATGTCCTGCATTGTCAAGTGGGTTCTTTACTGCTGAGTCACCTGGGAAATCTGTAGGTGCATTTACCCAACATTTACTGAACACTCATTATATTTCAGGTCCTATTCTAGATGCCTTTGCATGTATTACCTCATTTAATCCTTACAAAAATTCTAGCAAAAGTCAGGATTACATCTTTTAAGTTAACAATTTGCATATATTAAGATACAAATACTGCATGCCATAAAGGCTTTATGTTGAGCTAGTGTTATTGATCTAGGGAATCAGACCTTGTGTGTATATCAGGATCCTGTTTCTCTTGTGCTTATGCCAAATTTAGAAATCTGTAGAAGTGCATGTGATTTTTTAAAATTTTATTTTCTTATTTGCAAGGTTGTGTTGCTATTACTCATTCAGTGAGTAATTAGCTGCACACATCAGGATTCCTTCCCTTCATGTTTGTCCACATCTTCCAGTGGCTAACAGATCCTGTTTATGATCCTCCATGGATCAGATTAACTTAAAATAAACAAAGTCCTAGTTACATAGGAACCCAGCATATAGTCGTAAATCTTGTCTTATGTAGCACCACCCTTCTAGGAGCTTTAGAGTGTAGAAATATGACAAATGTGTGCATTGTAAAGTTGACATATTTATAAACAGAGAATCCTAAAATACTGTGATGCGTAGAAGTGGAATTATGTGCAAGCTAAGGAGTATGCTTACTCCTTGGAAGGAAAGTTATGACCAACCTAGATAGCATATTCAAAAGCAAAGATATTACTTTGCCAACGATGTTGTGGGGAGGGAGGTGGGAGGGGGGTTCATGTTTGGGATCGCATGTATACCCGTTTGGGATTCATGTCAATGTATGGCAAAACCAATACAGTATTGTAAAGTAAAATAAAGTAAAAATAAAAATTAAAAAAAAAAAGTCCATTTGGTCAAGGCTATGATTTGTCCAGTGGTCATGTATGGATGTGAGAGTTGGACTGTGAAGAAAGCTGAGTGCCAAACAGTTGATGCTTTTGAACTGTGGTGTTGGAGAAGACCCTTGAGAGTCCCTTGGACTGCAAGGAGATCCAGCCAGTCCATCCTAAAGGAAATCAGACCTGGGTGTTCATTGGAAGTAATGATGCTAAGGCTGAAACTCCAATACTTTGGCCACCTCATGCAAAGAGTTGACTCATTGGAAAAGACTCTGATGCTGGGAGAGATTGGGGGCAGTAGGAGAAGGGGACGACAGAGGATGAGATGGCTGGATGGCATCACCGACTCTATGGACATGAGTTTGGGTGAACTCTGGGAGTTGGTGATAGACAGAGAGGCCTGGTGTGCTGCAATTCATGGGGTCGTAAAGAGTTGGACATGACTGAGCAACTGAACTGAACTGAAGGAAGTACATGTCAGGAATGGAGCCCATTGGCAGAATAATCCTTCACTGAACATTAGGGGTTGGGTTTCTAAAGACTAATATAACTTGATCAAGGACAAAGGGCCAGGAGAAAGAGTAAGTGGAGAAAATTTGTATTATAAGCAGAAGGTTTAGTGTTACACACACAGGGAAGCATGGACCTACCTGGTCCATCTGCTAAATTGCACATAGGTTGTTATTGCTGAAACATAAAGTGCAGTTGGTAGGGGATGGTCTTTATGAGTATAATCCTTGCTGCTGTAATAAGTAAATCTTCAAATTTCAGCAAGTTAACTGAATACAAGTTTATTTCTTATCCATTTGAGGGATCAGTAAATGTATTTACTGATCCCTCAAATGGATAAGAAATAAACTTGTATTCTGAATCAAGGATCCAGGCTTTTTTCATATTGTGGTTCTGCCAGCCCATAGACTTTTTCTTCTCTTGTATCCAGATGGCAAAAGATGAAAGAGGGAGGGAGGAAAAGACACATGCTTCTTCAAATAGTTTAGCTCTGAAGGACACATCTTACTTCTGTTGACAGTCCATTGGCAAGAACTAGTTGCACTGGCTTCACCTAGATGCATGGAGACCAGAAAATGTAGTCTCTGGTTGGGTAGCCACTTCTTAACAATAGTTTAGATTGTGGAATGAAGGAGCACCCAGTGTGGTGGACAGGCAGTTTTCTCATCCGTGAAGAACAACTTGTTGCTTTAACCTCTTACCAATCAACTTAATTAAAGGCTGAAGTTAGAGTTGAAGAGGTATGGTAGCTGGTAGAGGGAGCGCTGATGGTAGAAGGATAATTATTCTTTCTATCCTTCCCGAAGCCCCTAATCCTTCCAGAGCGGGCGGGGATCCACTGAAGGACCATATTTGTGCATCTTCTGAACCAGTCTTCCCTTCAATGGATCCACAGCTGCTCTGGAAAAATTTGGGGCTTCAGGAAGGGTGCAAAGGACAAGTTTGTTCCTCTAATTTGTTCCTCTAACAAGGTTATAACCTGTGATTAATTTGAGTTCAGTTTAATTGAGATGTCAAAGAGTTAATGTTCATTTTACTTCACTGATGGAGATCTCAGATTGTTTTATTTAGGAGCAGCGTTTATTGTGAAACCACCTGTCACACAACGATTTCCTGAAATTTCAGCTGTAGATCAAATGTTTAAGTTTCGAGTTCATATGAAAAGCTTACGTTTATGCGTGCACTGAATCACTCATTTTATTCAACAACTTTTCTTGAACACATTACATACTGGGCATGGTGCTTGACATGGAGTAGAACTGTAAGTATACCTCTGGGTGGGTGGAATTTAGAAGAGTATTTCTCAACTTTTTCTGTATAAGTGGACATGAGGGCTACCACATAGTCACAGTCAACAACAGTGGCTCTTTGTGGCATTGATTTTCAACCTACAAGATGTGCAGTTCTCTCCCACTCCTGCCTGCCAGGGGAAGCAATGCCAAATCTCCAGCGATGGATGTCTCTACATGTAGCGTAACAAAGAACTATGAGTGGTTCTGTGACATTCTTTGGCAGGCCATGCCCCTATCTTATGTCCAATTGATAAATACAGCTACTACCTCAATAAAACTGAACATGTTCCACATGAGTAAGCCCGAGAACTCAATAGTTAGGAAGCAGGGACTCAAGGAAGGAGAAAAGGCAATAGGAAATAGTGTTGTAACAGAGACTGCTATATCCTAATTGTTTCAAAAATATTACATCCTGACTCTAGCTAACCATCCAACTTTGCAATAGCTACCTAATTACCAAAGACAACTTTGGACAGATATTATCTGTGTGTATTTTTCACCTGAAATTAAAAGGAAAAATATAGTAATATGCAAATTTAAGATACAAAAATACAAAGAAAACGTTTGAGAACTTGATGTTCTTATGCAGTTTAACAATGTTGATGCGATAGAGCTACTCTTGAGTAAAAAGGCCCAATTACAATGGATGTTGGGAATGTTCAGTGAAATAGGTCCCTGGTGCATCTCAGGTCTTTTAAAAAGTGTGCATTATGTAATCTATAAGAACTGCTTGTGCAAAATCAAGTACCTGGTTGGCATATATTTTGCCACATAAAACTCTCTCACGTTTTTTTAGATGAATTAACAACCTCTACAGTTTCTAGCTTCCTAAGAGGCAGAGTCTCTGTCTTGAATGTTTATAGAAGGAAACAATTTGCTGCTATTGTGGATAGATATCAATTGCCAACTCGGGTTCCATGAGCCTGGAATAGTATTTTTACCTTCTGTCACTTCGGGGTCAGTTTCTTATTATGAATGAGAAGCTGCCTTTGCCCTTCAACAAAATGAGATAAAACTAGAATAACCTTCCTGATTCCACTGCCTGCCTTCCTAGCCTAGTATTTCAGCTTTGAAGAGTTTATTTTTGGATGTCATTAAATATAGCTAGTGATCCTTTAAATGAAATGGATTAAATGGCAAATGGCTTCCCATCTTCCACCCTTCAGTTAAGTCACCTGAAAAAATTCATAATTCAAAATATGATTTATAAAGTAACCCTAGCTCATCTCTATTTCTATTATTTCTTGGGGAAAAAAATTTCATTGATGATAATGCTGCAGTCTATGCTGATGTGAGCATCTTTCATCAGTATCTTCTTATGGCAGAAGAGAAATTAGTCTCTTCAGTGTGTCTGTCTTCAGGTTTGGAAGTTGCCATGGCTTTCAAGATTTACTGAGAAAGGAGAAATATGATTACCCCCAAAGATATATTGTATCCATGGAAAGTTTATTCTGTTTAAGAATTTTCATAGATGTGTGATGTTTTGAGCTATGTATTTGTTAATTATGATAATCTTTTATAAATAGTTTTATCTGCAAAAACTAGGAATATACTGTAGTTTTATCTATTATATATAGCTTAAGTGATTGTATATATACATAGTTATATATACTCACATGGTTGTGAGTCAGTATATATAAGTTATATGTGTGTATATAGTTATAGATACAGCTGATAAAATTATTTGAACATAATAATTGAAAACTAAAAGTCTTTTTTTAAAGCTAAAGAAAGATATCACACATATCCCTTCTTTTGTTATTTCAAAACTGAAGTCTTTTCTTTTGTGAGGAGATTCAGAATTGATTGAACACATGCAGAATTATGGACCTAATTGTCATTTGTCATTAAGCTGAAATTGGGTAAATCATTTGGAAGGTTTTTTGTTTCTTTTTTTTTTTTTAGCAGAACTAATTTGTTTATTTGTGAAATTAGTTGGATTTAATGAATATGTATTGAACATCATCTATATTTGAAGAAGCCAAGTATTGAAGATAGGTATATATATGAAATAAGAAATCTCTGGGTTCCCAGTCCTTCAAAAAGTGTCAGTTTAGGACCAGGCTTAATTATGGGGCTTCCATGATTTGTAGTCAAAGCTATAGTTTTTCCCATAGTCATGTACAGATGTGAGAGCTGGACCATAAAGAAGGCAGAGCACTGAAGAATTGATGCTTTCAAACTGTGGTACTGGAGAAGACTCTTCAGGGTCCCTTGGGCAGCAAGGAGATCAAACCAGTCAATCCAAAAGGAAATCAATTCAGTTCAGTTGTTCAGTTGCATCCGACTCTTTGCAACCCCATGGAATGCAGCATGACAAGTTTCCCTGTCTATCACCAACTCTCAGAGCTTACTCAAACTCATGTCCATTGAGTCAGTGATGCCATTCAACCATCTCATCCTCTGTCATCCCCTTCTCTTCCAACCTTCAATATTTCCCAGCATCAGGGTCTTTTCAAATGAGTCAGTTATTCACATCAGGTGGCCAAAGTATTGGAGTTTCATCTTCAGCATCAGTCCTTCCAATGAATATTCAGGACTGATTTCCTTTAAGATTGACTGGTTGACTGGTTTCCTTTAGGGTTGATCTCCTTGAAGTCTAAGAGACTCTCAAGAGTCCTCTCCAACACCATGGTTCAAAAGCATCAGTTCTTTGGCACTCAGCTTTCTTTAAGTCCAACTCTCACATCCATCCATGACTATTGGAAAAACCAGAGCTTTGACTAGATGGACCTTTGCTTTTCATTATGCTGTCTAGGTTGGTTAGAACTTTTTTCTTCCAAGGAGCAAGCATCTTTTAATTTCATGGCTGCAGTCACCATCTGCAGTGATTTAAGAGCCCAAGAAAATAAAGTCTCTCACTGTTTCCATTGTTTCCCCATCTATTTGCCATGAAGTGATGGGACCAGATGCCATGATCTTTGTGTTTTGAATGTTGAGTTTTAAGCCAACTTTTTCACTCTCCTCTTTTACTTTCATCAAGAGACTCTTTAGTTCCTCTTCACTTTTTTGCCATAAGGGTGGTATCATCTGCATATCTGAGGTTATTAATATTTCACCCAGTAATCTTGATTCCAGCTTGTGCTTTATCCATCCCGAAATTTCCTATGATGTACTCTGCATATAAGTTAAATAAGCAAGGTGACAATATACAACCTTGGCATACTCCTTTCCCAATTTGGAACCAGTCTGTTGTTCCATGCAGTTCTAACTGTTGCTTCTTGACCTATATACAGATTTCTCAGGAGGCAGGTCTGGTGGTAAACAGTGAATATTCACTGGAATGACTGATGCTGAAGCTGAAGCTCCAATATTTTGACAAAAAGCTGTATTGGACTTATTGGAAAAGACCCTGATGTTGGGAAAGATTGAGGGCAGGGGAAGGGAGTGACAGATGATGAGATTGTTGGATGGCATCACTAACCCAATGGGCATGAGTTTGAGCAAACTCCGGGAGATGGTGAAGGACAGGGAAGCCTGGCGTGCTGCAGTCCATGGTGTCATAAAGAATCAGACAAGACTTAGCGACTGAACAACAACAATTTGTATGAAAATATATCAGAATCTAAGATACCATGGTGATTTTCCTCATATTTTTTCTCTCATTATCAGAACTGCTTTAATAGCATAGGATGTATAGAAATCAACCTGACGGGGGAGCCTGGTGGGCTGCCGTCTCTGGGGTCACACAGAGTCGGACACGACTGAAGCGACTTAGCAGCAGCAGCAGCAGCAGCACATATTAGGAAGTCAAGGACAATAACATGGAAACTGATTTTTTTTTTCACATCAAGTAGACTCACCATATGCTTTCCACTAAGAGATTATATGTCAAAATATTTTTAGGTTAACCTTCTTTAAGTTTCCTCAGTTACACAAGAAGATGAGCAGAATAGAAGTGCAGGCAGGGAATCTGTGGAAAAGTGTGGTTTGGTATTATGATGAATAAGACAATTCCATGTCTAATTATGCTTTAGAAATGATCATTGACTAGGGGAGAAATAGGTGAATATTTACAATGCAGGCAATCAGCTCGAGAAATACTGATTTATACAAGTATGTGATAGCCATCCTCTGTCTCACCCTTGCTGGCAATGAGGATTATCATTTTGTTTATCCTTTGCAGATCAGTAAAAATCAGTAGAATACTGTGGCCCACAGGAACAGAGGAGAGGAGGGCTGGTGGTTTGAAACAGATTTTCATGGAATCCAATGATAGGAGTGTAAAAACAGAAAAACTTTATGGAGACTCATTTGGTGAGAGAAATCAAGACAAAAATTCTTTTTAGCTCAGCAATTCCACTACTAGGACCTTATCCTAATGGAAAAAAAAAAGTATGTACAAAGATGATTATTCATCATAAGGCTTTCGTAATAATGAAAAACCACCCCAAACAGGGAATTATTTACCCAGAGGGAATAAGTCAAGTCAAAGGTAACTGAAACTAGTGATGGAGGCTGGGTGTAGGACAATAGGGATTAGTGGTGAATTGCTGGTGGTTTGGTTTAGTCGCTAAGTTATGTTTGACTCTTGTGATCCTGTGGGCCTGTCAGGCTCCTCTGTCCATGGGATTCTCCAGGCAAGAATACTGAAGTGGGTTGCCATTTCCTTCTCCAGGGGATCTTCCCAAGTGGCGAGTTGGGAATGTGGCAAATCATGCAGGCAGCTCTAGCAGAGGGGTGTTGGCTCAGGCTTGCCAGAATTTTTGACCTTCCAAGATAAATTGAAAATGCATATTTTTTTGTAAGCTGTCTTCCAACTTTTAAAATTGAATGCAGGCAGAATCAAAGTAGTTGTAGGCCCTGAGTCATCAGCTGCCAGTCTACAGCATTTTAGCAACTTCCCTGGTGGCTAAGAGGTTAAAGTGTCTGCATCCAATGTGGGAGACCCAGGTTCGATCCCTGGGTTGGGAAGATCCCCTGGAGAAGGAAATGGTAACCCACTCCAGTATTCTTGCCTGGAGAATCCCATGGACGGAAGTCCACGGGGTCGCAAAGAGTCGGACACAACTGAGCGACTTCACTTCACTTTTATATGAAAATCTATGGTGGAACAAAATGCCATTAGTAAAAAATGATGCTATAATTGTATCTTTATTGACCTATAAAGATGCTCCAGAAGTTACAAAGTAGCATAGGTAGTACAGTCACGATTTTTGCGCATACACAGAACATATATTTGTTGCGTTTATATGCAGAGGGGAAAGGCTTACATTACGTCCACTTAAATCATCATGTCTCTCTCTGGGTGAGGAATTCAGGGACTTTCGGATTTTTGTATTTTGTAATTTTTCTTCTTTAAGTATACATTGTATAATAACATTTCATTTAAAAGTGTAAAATATGTTTGATTCTACAATGGAGGATACAATACAAAGTACAGCAGAGCAGAATGAGAAAAACCTGAGAATGGCAATGAATTTAATAAGAAACTAGTAATGTACTACTGAGCACCGAAGAATTGATGCTCTTGGACTGTCGTGTTGGAGAAGACTCTTGAGAGTCCCTTGGACTGCAAGGAGATCCAACCAGTCCATTCTGAAGGAGATCAGCCCTGGGATTTCTTTGGAAGGAATGATGCTGAAGTTGAAACTCCAGTACTTTGGCCATCTCATGCGAAGAGTTGACTCATTGGAAAAGACTCTGATGCTGGGAGGGATTGGGAGCAGGAGGAGAAGGGGACGACCGAGGATGAGATGGCTGGATGACATCACTGACTCGATAGACTTGAGTCTGAATGAATTCCGGGAGTTGGTGATGGACAGGGGGTCCTGGCGTGCTGCGATTCATGGGGTCGCAAAGAGTCGGACATGACTGAGCGACTGAACTGAAGACTGTGCAGGGAAAAAAGTTAGTGCATTCAAAAATCAATTTGATAAATTTGTTTTATATTGCTAGCAGGTTTATTTTCTAAAAGGGTACCAGAGTTACAAAGATAAATAAGATGGTGTCTCCTCCCTCTAGGAGTCCACAGTCTAATGAGGATCTCCTAGTGTTACCTTTTAATTGTGTAACTTAAAAATGTAATCACAGAATAAAATAAGGACACAAGAACAAAGCAATTTAGAAAGTGGAAAAATTGCAATTAAAAAAATTTTGTGGGCTGTTTTAGAATGTCAGGATAAAAGTCTAAAAAGCCTTATCACTATAGAATTATACTTGATTTTAACCAGGAAAATGTTATAATTTAGAACTATTTTAAAATACAGGGGAGATTTGAATACTAATGCTTTTACCAGGAAATTCTGCATGGAAAATTTGCAGCGATGTATGTCATTTGTTTTTTGGGGATTACAAACATAATTAGGTAAATGGCATGTTCCAAATACAATGGTCACTGTCTAAAGTAAGTTTGTCTTGGACAAAAATCTAAAGTTTAGTTGCCAAAAATGCTCTTTATCATTAAAGGTGTTAAAGAGTCACAGCCCCAAAGATAACACTTTCAGGAGACTTTGGTGTTGTTTTTTTTTTTTTTTTTTTTTTTACTGTAATGAAAAATACTGAAGAGATTTAAGAAGTTAAAGTTTCACCTTGTTAAAATTTTAACCCTTGCTTTATAAAAGCATCATGTAGAACCTCACATGAAGCATTAAAGACAACTAAAATATATAAATGGAGCAATCACTTGCAAAGTGAAACATGAATTGACAATGATGAAGTGTGCAAATGACATACAATCATGGTGAGGGATGCTAGGCGTAAAGGTCGCCAGAGATATGAGGGACCTTGCTGACTAGAAAGAGCCTATGTAAATAAGTGCTATCTGTAATTCAGTAGATAGAAATGTAAGGTAATAATCCTAGACACTAAGTTCAAAACGAATGTGCTGTCAGTAGCCATGTGCTGCAAAACATTTAGGAGACAAAGAACCTCTGGGTATTAGTAGACAAGCACATAGAAGTTTCTGCACAGGTTTTCATAGCAATAACCCCCATGAACAATTCCACGAGGCACAAATGAAAGCACCAGTTTAAGTAGAGAGAATTATAAAAGGATTTTTTAAAATGTCACTGGGATTATGTTGAGAAAGCCACATATGCTTTCTTTTACTTTAGAGGCAGAAACATGATAAAGCTTAGAAAAACACTATAATACCAAAATGATAAAAACCTAAGGTTTACTGAGAAAAGGAAATACACAAAAAGTACGAATCACAATCAAGGCTCAAAGAAAGGGTTTGGGTCACAAATTAGTACTTTTCTAGTGCTATCTCTTTTAAAAATCACATTTGCCAATTTCTGTTATTTTTATAAATATCCTTTCTTCAGTGTTTTATCATACTGACTTTTTGAACATTGGACTCTCACCATGCAAAACTAAATTGACAGAATAAAGAGGCTCTTAAAAGTTCATCCTTAAAGACTCTACCTGGTGGTGCTGAACTTTCATATTTATCATCCTGTTGCGGGATATTGCATGTTTCCTATTAATTTCATCAGGCTGTGTTCCCCAGGCATGCTGGACTCTGTGGAATGAGATCCTGGCCTTTGCTTCAGCTCACTGGGTATAGGTCTGGGTAAGAACACTTGCTGAATCCAGCCAGCCAGGCTTCGGGGCCCAGATGTTTTCCTTCCCTCTGACTCTTGCTATCACTTCCTCTTCCTTCAAAACCAACTGCTTCCTTCATTTGAAGACCAAGGTGTAACCGCTGTGTCACAGACGATACCATGCAGGTTTAGAACAGAATAAGAACAGGGTACTTATTCCGTGAGAAATTGCCTATATTTTATACAAATTTGAATTATGGCAGTTTGAAATATGACAAAATATTAATGAAATCTTGACTGTTATTTCAAATTAGAGAATAGACTGACATCACTGTGGTAACTTTTCTCACACCTTTCTCACAACCCCAACATTCAGGAGAAACTCGAGGTCCTACTTGCATAGTTTCCCCCTATGCTCCAAATTAAAAACAAAAACAGAACCAACAAAATCGAGACTTGTATAATTTCAATGCTGACAGGCCCAGTAAATGCAAACTAGGCCATTTCTTCTATACCTGGTAGACAAATGACAACTTACCATATGACGGTTTTCCAGAGACTGGGACTTCTTAGAGGGAAGGCTTTGTTTACTATTTTACTCTTCTTTTAACCTTCATGGTGATTATATTTGACATCTTAAGAAATATTGTCTAACAGTGTCATGAGCACTCACCAAGTGGTGGAGAGGGGACTTGTGCTGAACAACTCACCTGAGTACCAGTAACTCTAGAACCAAAGTCAGAAGAAAGGAAACTACTGCCACACTTGTTTAGGAAGGAGGACTCTGTGAAATATCCATGATAATGTTGAGAAAATTTAAAAAGCAGCAATAAGCAAAATACATTCTCAAGACTGTACATTTACCCCCCATTCTTGTTATTCAGTCTCTTAAGTCATGTCTGACTCTCTGTGATTCGATGGACTGCAGCATGCCAGCCTCCTCTGTCTTCTACCATCTCCTGGAATTCGCTCAAACTGATGTCTGTTAAGTCTGTGATGCCATCCAACCATCTTATTCTCTGCCACCCCCTTCTCCTTTTGCCTTTTGACTCTTTACATCAGGGGGCCAAAATTTTGGAGCTTTCCCAACAGTCTTTCCTGTGAGTATTCAGGGTTGATTTCCTTTGAAATTGATTGATTTGATCTCCTTGTAATCCAAGAGACTCTCAAGAGTCTTCTCCAGCACCACAACTCTTCAGCACTCAGCCTTCTTTATGGTCCAACTCTCTCATCCATACATGACAACTGGGAAAGCTGTAGCTTTGACTATATGGACATTTGTCAGGAAAGTGACATCTCTCCTTTTTAATACTCTGTCTAGGTTTGTCATAGCTTTCCTTCTGAGGAGTAAGCATCTTTTAATTTGATGGTGATAGTCAACATCTGCAGTGATTTTTGAAGCCCAAGAAAATAAAATGTGTTACTGCTTCTACTTTTTCCTCTTATATTTGCCATGAAGTGATGGGACCTGATGCCATATTTTCCATTTATTTCTTTTTTTTAATTAATTTTTTGGAGTGTAGTTGTTTTGCAATATTGCATTTGTTTCTGCTGTACAGCAAGGCAAATCAGTCTTATGTATACATATATACTTTCCCTTTTGGACTTTTTTTTTTCCCATTCAGGTCACCATAGTGCATTCAGTAGAGTTCCCTTTCTATATATTAGTTATCTATTTTATAC
This sequence comes from Ovis canadensis, assembly GCF_042477335.2. Classification (NCBI taxonomy): domain Eukaryota; kingdom Metazoa; phylum Chordata; class Mammalia; order Artiodactyla; family Bovidae; genus Ovis; species Ovis canadensis. The sequence continues at coordinate 242,669,038 of NC_091245.1, forward strand.
ATATTATGGGGGTTGCAAAGGGTTGGACAGGACTGAGCAACTCAACAACAAAAACACATACTATCTATAGTGTATATGTGTCAATCCCAATCTCCCAATTTCTTCCACTCCACCCTTTCCCTCTTGCTGTCCATGCATTTGTTCTCTATGTCTATGTCTCTATCTCTGTTTTGCAAATATGATCATCTATACCACTGTGGCTCAGCTGGTTAATAATCCACCTGCAATGCGGGAGACCTGGGTTAGATCCCTGGTTTGGGAAGATCCCCTTGAGAAGGGAAAGGCTACCCACTCCACCTGGAGAATTACATGGACTGTATAGTGCATGGGGTCACAGAGTTGGACATGACTGAGCAACTTTGACTTTCATACCATTTTTCTAGATTCCACTTGCACGAGTTAAGATACAGTATTTGTTTTTCTCTTTCTGACTTACTTCAGTCTGTATGACAGTCTCTAGGTTCATCCACGTCTCTGCGAAAGACCTAATTTCATTCCTTTTTATGGCTAGGTAATACTCCATTGTATTTATGGGAAAATTAATCATGAATAAGGCAATTATGGAAGGACCTTCAGGAATGCATGCCTTCATTGCACAAAATCAGTCACCCTCTAGCCCTAGGATTGCCAGGGGAAATAACTAATTGTAGCCCTTTCGGTTCACTGTACCCTGACTTCTGTGCAGGCTGGGAGCAGCCCTACTGCCTGGAGCCTCAACTTCCTTTAATAACCCAGGCAAGACAAGCCAGAAAAGCATCAGCACTGGAAAATCTGCCTGCAGCTCCACTTGTTCCAAGGCTGCATGGCATCACAAGAGCAAACTTAGTTCAGTTTCTGCAGGAAGAGGAGATAAATCAATATCCTTAACTGTGTTCTTTAAAGACTTCCTTTGTTTTAATATTTATTTATTTGGCTGCATCATTTATAGTGTGGCATGTGGGATCTTTTGTTTTGGTGCACGGGCTCAGTAATTGTACCGTGTCTTGAAGCATGTGAGATCTTAGTTCCCCCACCAGGGACTGAATCCCCATCCTCTGCATTGCAAGGTGCATTCTTAACCACTGAACCACCAGGAAAGGCCCCAAGATTTATTTTCTTTAGGTCGACTTGTTCATGTAAAAAATTTTGTTGGGGGTGCAGGAGTGGTTTATGTAATAATAGATCACTGTTGTAAAGCCTGGATATATTTTCTGGTCTAAAGCCTGAGCAAAATTAGGGACATGGGCCTCATCTATTATATTAGCATCCCAAGTTTCTTATATTGTGTCTGGTTGGTGCTTGATAAATACATTAAAATGATGAAAAATATGAAATACATTTTGTGGTCTTACCTAGCTGCCTAAACAATATTCATAACATTTCATCTATAGTAAAATACATTCTGATCTCCCAAACACTAAGTTACAAATGCGCTGTTGGAACTTATTCTGTTGATTTAAAATGAAGTTGGTTTGTAAACAATAAATTGAGAAATGTTGCTGCAAATGGATTATTTGTGTTCACAATTACAAAAAACAAATATGCCATATCTTTGAGGCAGCAAAATCCCTTTCTAGTCAAGCTATAACTGTGTTTTTAACATCCCCCATCTTCAAGAAATGAATCCATTCTTTTCAGCTATAATCATCTTGGCTCAAAAGACCTAGGTGTTTTGTTTTTATCTCTCTGCAAAGGCCCTGTGATTCATCATAAGAAATGGAAACTGGCCAAGAGAAATTGTGCAAAAGTTACTCAGGAAAAGGAGCCACATATCTAATTGTGGATTTTCCAGCTGATGCTCTTTCTATAAGTTAATTGTGTTGTTTTAAAGTCACCAAGGCAAACAGAACACAACAGACAAACAAAAACTATAACATTCTACCTGGGACATTTTGTGCATAATAGTTTTGTACTTTCAATTCCAATGCCTGTGTATTCATGTCAATACTGGAAAATAAAATCCAGAGAGCCTGTGAAATTTCAGCCGTTGGAAAGATGTATGCATCACTGTCACGCTGTGTCTTGGCCTCACATTGGTTCAGAAAGATAAATACATCTAATGATTATTGAACCACCTAATGACCCACTGGATCCAAAAGAAATTTTTATAGGTCACGTTCAAAGAGTTCTGAAAAGCAAAATTATAATTTGAGTACAAAGTCAAGATCTGCTGGTTTTAACAAAAGATCACTAAAGACAGAAGGCATCTCGCAAGCTGGTGAATATTTGTGGCTTAAATTAAATTTCTGAATTGTCATGTTTCTTTTTTTTTTTTTCATAGAAAATCCAGATAGAACTTTAAAAATTTACAAAAGGAATTCATATACAGCAAGAGTGTAAGCTAACATGGAAGATGTTAATAGTGCTATTAGCCGGTGTGATTTCTGTCATTATCAGCCATTATTCTAAGAATGGTAAGTGGCAGATAAAGAGCTCAGCTGAAATTTCCATCTTTTTTGTAGTCAGCATGTAAAATACATATCCTCTGTCTCTAAATTGTCACCCTTTGTCACAAATTTCTCATTATGTTTGCTTAGACTTATGAAATGGAAAATATTTTATTTAAAGGAAATAAAGCCAAGAAACATTGAGTAAAAACCCTGTGATTTTTTCTAGAATGTGTATTTAAAAAATCTTTAGCATTGGTCATAGACTATGAACGAGTTGATAGAAGCTGGTGGCTCAGATGGTAAAGAATCTGTCCACAGTGTGGGAAAGACAGGTTCAATTCCTAGGTTGGGAAAATTCCCTGGAGAAGGAAATGGCTACCCACTCCAATATTCTTTCCTGGAGAATTCCATGGGCAAAGGAGCCTGGTGGGCTACAGTCCATGGGCTGCAAGGAGTTGGACACAGTTGAGTGTTTAACCCTTTCTTTCCTGGCAATTAAAAAGAAGAAAAGAAAGAGAGAAAGACAAAAGCTGAACTGTCACTAATGCATTCTAGAGAGGAGCTCTAGTTTTTTTTTTTTTTTTTTTAATTAGAAGCAATTTTGAAAGCCTCATTTGAAAGGGGCCTCACTGAAGCAGTTCAGAAAGCTTTTGAAATCATGTATAAGTGGCTTACTTCGATCAAGAGTTATACTGGTTAACCTTTGGTGGTTATATGTGCATTTATGTGTGGCTATAATACCACATATAAAAAGTTGTTAATACTTAGATGTCATATTAAAGGATCAAAATGCATATAGAATATAATAGAATTTTGGTCTGGTCTAAAGGTCAGAAGAAAGAAAAAGAAGTGAGAAAAAGATAGAGTTATATTGTTCTTTCTATGAGAGAATATAGCAATATTAATTTAGTTCCAGGATACTGCATTACAATCTTTGTCACTGAATTTTTAAAATTCTTCTTGTGGGGCTATTTCTTACATGCTTAATGTTGGGGCAGTATCTTGACAACCAAAAGCCAGGAGAGAGTATGTTGCAGAATTCCAATTTATGTTGAACTTCCCTTTATGCAGAATTCAAACAGTTTGTAAAATGCCCAGCAGATATACTTGAAAGACATGTATTGTACAGTGAGAATGGCTGTACATAGCAATAATCCACAAATTACTAGATCTTCAAATGATTTTTGAAGTATCATCAGGAAAAAATTAAATTTTGTTCCCTAGTTGCTTTATGCAAAACATATTTTGACTGGACTTGAATTCTTAAGAGTTTTGACTATGTATATAACATGTGTGAAATCTCTTTCAGCATATCAAATATTGTTAACTATCTTCTGCCATTCTGAATGTGTTAGAACTGATGGCATCTTATTATGATCTCTAAAAATGCTATTTAAAGGCAAAAATGTTTCATGTTTGGGTTGGCTTTTATAATACAGAGGGCATTCTTGCAAATATTATTTTTAATATTTTTATGAGAAACAAGCACCTTTACTTACTAGAAGCACCTTAAACAAGTAACTGTAGTTAGACACCCACCATTTTAAGCCAACACACTAACACATTGCATCAGTAGTGTGTGCAGTTTCTAATACATGCTTTTTAATCATTCTTCTTGCTTCTTCAAGCAAAAACAACTTACACTCATTGGCATTAAATGACAGAAATCACAGTGAGTGATTCTGGTTGAAGTCTTTTGTTAATACCTCATTTTATAAAAAAAATTCCCTGTTCTAGGTTATAATGTGTACTGCAGTTGAAAGACACAAATGGTACCAGAGAGCATATGCTTTTTTAATTTCCTTAAAAATAAAAAGCTAGGGAATTAAATGCTTGCTAATGAAGTGTTACATTTCTTAGTTTTCTGCAACTCATTTTAATTGAAAAAAAAAATCCCTTAAAGTGTCTCCCATTTTCCTATTCTCAGAAGAGAAATAAGAATGATCTATAAAAGAACATGCAGTTCAATGACTGAAAAAAAAGAACTGAAGCAAAAAGAGGCATTTAAAAAATCTTGTATTCCTTTTATATACGGGGAAGAGGTACAAGGTTCAGGTACTCATAGATTCATTTTTAACAGACTTTTCATACATTCAAATAGCTATTTCAGTAGAATAATTTTAGTAGTTTATGGGAGTGACAATTGAACGATTGAGGCTCACCTTACCCTCGGCAGCACTGAACTAAATTACTTGTTCTCCAAACAGAGCCCTCTATACATCTTTTTCTTCCTTAAAATGCTGATTAAAACAGCAAGAGGCTGATGATATACACGTTGTGTTGACACAGGGACAACACAATGGAATAATGGAAATGTGCAAAATCATAGTGGGGCTCTGGAACCAGGTTGGATTGTAAGTTCCAAGAAGACTTCCTGAGGCTTGTGCTATCCACAGGGGACTGTGAGAGGCCTGGGGAAATCTTGAAATGAGAGCCTGAGGGAAGCAGAGCATATTTGTGTGTGTAAGGGACCACAGATAACCTGGGACACCTAATTTCTCCTCTATGCTCTGCCCTTGACTGAAGACAGCAATGGTACTACTCATAAGGATCTGTGTTATAACAGTATCCTTGGTTTTAAGCTTTATTCAGTTCAGTTCAGTTCAGTTGCTCAGTGGTGTCCGACTCTTTGTGACCCCATGGACTGCAGCACACTAGACTTCCCTGTCCATCACCAACTCCTGGAGCTTGCTCAAACTCATGTCCATCGAATTGGTGATGCCATCCAACCATCTCATCCTCTGTTGTCCCCTTCTCCTCCTGTCTTCAATCTTTCTGAGCATCAGGGTCTTTTTTAAGGAGTCAATTCTTCCCATCAGATAGCCAAAGTTTTGGAGTTTCAGCTTCAGCTTCAGTCCTTCCAATGAATATTAAAGACTGATTTCCTTTAGGATTGACTGGTTTGATTTCCTTGCAGTCCAAGGGACTCTCAAGAGTCTTCTCCAACACCCCAGTTCAAAAGCATCAATTCTTTGGCACTCAGCTTTCTTTATAGTAGGGCTTCCCTGGCGACTCAGATGGTAAAGCATCTGCCAGCAATGCAGGAGACCTGGGTTTGATCACTGGGTCAGGAAGATCCTCTGGAGAAGAAAATGGCAACTCATTCCAGTACTCTTGCTTGGAAAATTCCCTGGATGGAGGCATCTGATGGGGTACAGTCCACGGGGTCGCAAAGAGCTGGACATAACTGACTGACTTCACTTCACTTTCCTGTATAGTCCAACTCTCACATCCATACATGACTACTGGAAAAACCATAGATTTGGCTAGATGGACCTTTGTTGGCAAAGTAATGCCTCTATTTTTTAATATGCTGTCTAGATTGGTCATAGCTCTTCTTCCAAGGAGCAAGCATCTTTTAATTTCATGGCTGCAGTCACCATCTGCAGCGATTTTGGAGCCCAAGAAAGTATAGTCTCTCACTGTTTTCATTGTTTCCTCATCTATTTGCCATGAAGTGATGGGACCAGATGCCATGATCTTAGTGTTTTGAATGTTGAGATTTAAGCCAGCTTTTTCACTCTCCTCTTTCATTTTCGTCAAGAGATTATTCAGTTCCTCTTCACTTTCTGGCATAAGGGTGGTATCATCTGCATTACAGAGGTTATTGATATTTCTCCCAGCAATCTTGATTCCAGCTTGTGCTTCATCCAGCCTGGCATTTCGCATGATGTACTCTGCATATAAGTTAAATAAGCAGGATGACAATATACAGACTTGTCATACTCCTTTCCCAATTTAGAACCAGTCTGTTGTTCCATGTCTGGTTCTAACTGCTGCTTCTTGACCTGCATACAGATTTCTCAGCAGCCATGTAAGGTGGTCTGGTATTCCCATCTCTTTAAGAATTTTCCACAGTTTATTGTGATCTGCACTGTCAAAGGCTATGGTGGAATCAATAAAGCATAAGTAGATTTTTTTTTCTGAAATTCTCTTGCTTTTTCCATGATCCAGTGGATGTTGGCAATTTGATCTCTGGTTCTTCTGCCTTTTCTAAATCTTGCTTGAACATCTGGAAGTTTATAGTTCATGTACTGTTGAAGCCTGGTTTGGAGAATTTTGAGCATTACTTTACTAGTGTGTGGGATTAGTGTAATTGTGTGGTAGTTTTAACATTCTTTGTCATTGCCTTTCTTTGGGGTTGGAATGAAAACTGACCTTTCCCAGCTTTATTAGCTATGGAATAAATGTATAAGCCCAGAGAGGTAGTAGTTGTTGTTCTGTTGCTACATGGTGTCTGACTCTTTGTGATCCCATGGGCTGTAGCGTGCCAGGCTCCTCTGTCCTCCACTGTCTCCCAGAATTTGCTCAAACTCATGACCATTGAGTCAGTGATGCCATCCAACCATCTCATCCTCCACCGCCCTCTTCTCCTCCTGCCCTGAATCTTTCCCAGCGTCAGATCTTTTCAGTGAGTTGGCTCTTTGTATCAAGTGACCAAAGTATTGGAGCTTCAGCTTCAGCATCAGTCCTTCCAATGAATATTCAGGGTTGATTTCCTTTAGGATTGACTGGTTTGATTTTCTTGCTGTCCAAGGGACTCTCAATAGTCTTCTCCAGCCCTATAGTTCAAAAGCATTAACTCTTCAGTGCTCAGCCTTCTTTATGGTCCAAATCTCACATCTGTACAGGACTGCTGGAAAAACTATAGCTTTAACTTTACAGACCTTTGTTAGCAAAGTGATGTCTCTGCTTTTTACTACTCTGTTTAGCTTTGTCATAGCTTTCCTTAGGAAAAGCAAACATCTTTTAGTTTCATTGCTGCAGTCACTGTCTGCAGTGATTTTGGAGTTCAAGACATGGTCTCTGCAGCCTCCTGCAAAGCAGAAGAGGGCAAAGATGATAGGGACTACAGAAGAAAGAGGAGGGGAGGCGTGCCTGAAGGTAACACAGGCAAGGAGGAAGAAGGAGTTAGAAGGAGAAAGGGGAAGAGGAGGTGGAGGAAGAAAAGGAGAAATAGAGTGGGAGAAGGCTGATGTTTCTGTCTTTTCAAGTGGAGCATGCTCATCTATACAATGGGCAAATACTACATGTGTTCACACCTCTGTGTATGTGAGGGTACACTGAGACCCCACAAAAGCACATGTACTGTCATTGCTGACCCTCTGTTTCCTCTCCCAGAGTTCCGAGTGGGTTCCTGACCTCAAGGGGGCAGGGGCCTCAATGGCACAATGTATTGGATTCTATATTCCCCAAGGAGACTGTGGATAGGTCTGTCAGGCCTATGGGACTTTGCCACATGTTCAGGCTGAGAAAATGTCTTTTCTTACTACCCCAAAACCCTCTGCAATTGGTTATCCAGTCTCCAAAATTCTGAGCATGCCTATAACATATTTTTAACTTTGTTATAAAGGAAATTTCAGTACCTGAGATATCTTGGTATGCAACCATCTGACACAGCTGATTTACTTACCTAGTCCCTGCCTCTTCCTGGAAGGATGCTGTATCTCTTAGCTGGAATAGGGAAAATGATAGTATCTGCTTCAGAAACATGAAAATTAATGGAGGCTATATCTGAATGAACTTATCTTTTTGATAGGAATGTACTCTTCTAGAAAACATGAGCTATTTATAGCATTCAACTTTCACACATTTCCCCAGAGTACAAATATTTCTTTGCTCATTTACTGTGGACCTATTTTGCCATGGGATTCAAAGCAGCAGTATGTGCATGGGACTGTCACTTTTTGAAAATGGATCATTAGTTGAGCAGAAGATAAAGTAAGAGGTTAATAGTCCTATAATAAATTAATTTTTATTTTCATGAATCAGTTCAATGATGAATTCTTTTTAAAAGTCAAGGTGACTGATCGTTGATTTATTTGACACAGATGAGGGAAAAGATGAAATTGGAAGTTAAAATATGTAGTTAGGTACCACATGTGGATGAAGATCAATTCCAATAATGGTGGAGACAGAAAAATATTGATAATCAGAACTTATAGTTCTCATACATCTCCTTCCAACCTCAGAGCTAAATTCTGAGACTTTTTTGGGAACATGTTACAAACTGGACAAATTCAACCAGAAGCCTTATTGCATGGGAGCAGGGCCTTCTCCTTTGGAAAGCACTTGCCCTGAAGAGAAAGGTACCTGGATCAAGACATTGAATGAGACAGAAAGTCTTTTTCAGTAGGACACTGTAATTGTCCCACGGCTTTATTTTCTGGCTCAAATATCCCTATCTGTGACCCATGGTTGAGTCTTAAACCAATTAGAGAACTAGTGACCTGAAAGCTTTGTAAGTTGTTGGAACACAAATAGCATAACTTTAGAGATGCCTCTAATATAGTAAAGCAGAAAGGGGGCCAGGTACCTTGTGAACCCTAAACTGCTTCAGGATGCTGCTTACCTGAATACCGGAGCATCAGTTGGAAAATTTGGCTCCTGGTAAAAGATGGAAGAACATTTTCACAGCTTGTTAGAGACTGTGGTGCCTTGTAGGAGTACTCTTGTTTTTGAGTTAACTCTTGGAGACTCCCACAAGTATTTGATGGGGATTTTGTAGGGTACTGAAGGTTTTGAATTTTCTTTCAAAGGCCAGAGCCAGTGACATGTGAGTTACAATTTTTTGCTGTGATTCTATTCTTTTATGAATCCCTGTAATACTGAGTTTAAGCAAAACTATATTTTGGGGTAAGATGAGCTGGAAATGTTGACCTGGCTTGAAGTTTTCGTGGGCTTACAACAACAATATTGGCTGGTGGGCATTTTGGATGACCCTCATGGTAGGGAAGAGACTCCTGGTTTAAATCTCAGAAACTGTCAGAATGACTTAGCACTTTGGGGATCTAGACTGAGAGTTATGGTCTTGCCAATGGAAACTGGGATATAAAACAACTCTAGGCTCACAGTTTTAAAAGCTTACACCATAACCAATACTCTAGAAGCTTTCCTGAAGTGGGCCTGAAAAGTGATTCTGCAATGTAGAGCCAGTTGCCACATCAACCATACTCACTTGGTAGCACACAAATCTGGCATTCTTGTGAAACCCCTTGTTAGTGTACACCTCTGCAAAGTTTATTTAGAGTACTCCTTGAAATCCCAGCACTCTCTGTTTTCTGGAATGCAAACTCAGAAATAAGCAAAAAAGATTCTTGAGTACCCAAAATAGCTTCCACATCCCCAGACTAAAACCATGGCTTCCCTTCTTAAAGGCTTCTGCGCTTCACTTAGAGGTTGTTTATTCTTACTTAACTGAAGTCATAATAATTGTGGGTTTTCTGGCTTTCCAGCTCAAAGTAGATTATAAATAACAAATTAGAAAGGGGTGAGAGAATGTTAGAGGCAAGCAAACTGGAAGGAATGAAAGGACAGTTGTTAAATAAGGAAGAGGAAAGCAGAAAATTAAGAACACAGACAGGAACTGTGTGTTTTACCAAATTATGCAGCGATGGTGGTTCATTATGATGGCGCAGTTATGAAAAAGGCCAAATTATGTTCAGCAGTTGTTATTTTTCAAAAGAAAGGGAAGAATTTAATAAAGTTTTCAAAAATTTACATAAAATGAAATAAAAAAAAACGGGCTGAACATCCAAAGGGGTAAGTTTGAGCATTCTAGATGAAACGTGTGGCCTGCCGCTATCCTGAAGATGATTACTGTATTTGAATTCTCAGAGCACTCAATTTGTACCTTTCTAATGGGGATTACAGTTTTCATCATATTATAGTCATTTGAGTTCATGCTAAATGCCACTTAACTCACTCTGAGGCCTGGAGGAAGCTGGATTTAGTGTCTATCATGCCATGATGTACACGACTTTGATGAACTGGTCACTCTGTGCTTTAGCTTTTGTATTTATAAGACAGGTTTGGAACAAATGAATTTGAAGTTCTTCCAGTTTGTGAATTTTATTCCTTCATAAAGTAAATGATTAGAATTTCATAGTGAGGAACCGAGGTGTAGATGGAGCCCAAATTTATACATTAAGGACAACTGTAGTCATAGCCAAGCCAATTATATGGATGCATTGCATGATAAATAGTCATCTCTAGTAATGTAAATAAAGGTAATTTTTTCCTGAAGTTATATTTGTAGTCTTTTTTGTTCTTATGTGCTTGGCAGACCTGACAAATGAAATAAGCCAGCCCCTAGGGCAGTGTAATTGGTTCAGTGATGGACATGTGACCATGCTGATCCAATAAAAGACAATCCCAGGACTTTTTCTAGAACTATTGACCTATTCAGGAAATATGTAGAAGTTGTACCTTGTTAATGATTTGTATTTTCTGTGATGGTGTGCATGCTAAGTTGCTTCAGTTGTGTCCAACTCTTTGCAACCCCATATGCTGTAGTCCACCAGGCTCCTCTGCCCGTGGGATTCTCCAGGCAAGAATACTGGAGTGGGTTGCCATGCCTTCCTCCAGGGGATCTTCCCAACCCAGGGATTGAACCTACATCTTTTATGTCTCTTACATTGGGAGGTATGTTCTTTACCACTAACGCCACATTTCTATAAAGATACAAATATATTGCTGAAATATAGCTCCTATTAGCTTATAAATCAATACATGCTAACAATTAAAAATATATCTTTTATTCTCTAAATAAATTAAATTATTTAGTAATAAAAATGGGTCATAAATCATCCTAATGAGCTCATTGAAGTGACTTTTTGTAATATACATCTGTGCCTTGCTTATAATGTCTTGTCCAGGTCATGATTTGAAATAATAAAGATGTTAAGCCCTTCCAATGACTTTTCCATCCTCACAGTCTTGTTTTAGGACATTATCATTCTTCCCCAAAGAAACTGTACATCCATTAGCTGCTGCTGCTAAGTCGCTTCAGTTGTGTCCGACTCTGTGCGACCCCATAGACGGCAGCCCACCAGGCTCCCCCATCCCTGGGATTCTCCAGGCAAGAACACTGGAGTGGGTTGCCATTTCCTTCTCCAATGCATGAAAGTGAAAAGTGAAAGTGAAGTCACTCAGTCGTGTCCGACTCTCAGCAACCCCATGGACTGCAGCCCACCAGGCTCCTCTGTCCATGGGATTTTTCAGGCAAGAGTGCTGGAGTGAGGTGCCATTGCCTTCTCCATTAGCAGTCATGCCTCATTCCTTCTCCACCTACATCATCTCCCTCCCCTCATAGCACCCCACACTGACCCTAAGCAACCACTTATTTGCTTCCTATCTCTACTAGTTTCACTGTTTTGGAAATTTTTTATAAATATTATTCAACCAGACAACATGTGGTCTTCTTGGCAGGCTTCTTTCAGTAATATGTTTTCACAGTTTTATCAGTGCTGTAGTATGCATACCCTGCTTATTTAACCTTTATGCAGGGTATATCATGTGAAATGCCAGGCTGGATGAAGCACAAGCTGGAATCAAGATTTCTGGGAGAAGTACCAATAACCTCAGATATGTAGATGACACCACCCTTATGGGTGAAGAAAGTGAAGAAGAACTAAAGAGCCTCTTGATGAAAGTGAAAGAGGAGAGTGAAAAAGTTGGCTTAAAGCTCAACATTCAGAAAACAAAGATCATAGCATCTGGTTCCATCACTTCATTCAAATAGATGAGAAACAGTGGAAACAGTGAGAGACTTTATTTTCTTGTGCTCCAAAACCAGTGCAGATGGTGACTGCAGCCATGAAATTAAAAGATACTTTCTCCTTGGAAGAAAAGCTATGATCAACCTAGACAGCAAATTAAAAAGCAGAGACATTACTTTGCCAACAAGTCAGTCTAGTCAAATCTATGGTTTTCCCAGTAGTCATATATGGATGTGGGAGATGAACTATAAAGAAACCTAGGTGCCAAAGAATTGATGCTTTTGAACTGTGGTGTTGGAGAACACTCTTGAGAGTTCCTTGGACTGCAAGGATATCAACCGAATCAGTCTCAAAGGAAATCAGTCATGAATATTCATTGGAAAGACTGATGTTGAAGCTGAAACTCCAATAACTTGGCCACCTGATGTGAAGAACTGACTTGTTGGAAAAGACCCTGATGCTGGCAAAAGTTGAAGGTAGGAGAAGGGGACTACAGAGGATGAGATGGTTGCATGGCATCACTGACTTGACGGACATGAGTTTGAGCAAGCTTTGGGAGTTGGTGATGGACCAAGAAGCCTGGCGTGCTGTAGTCCATCAGTTTGCAAAGAGTCAGACTGAGTGATTGGACTGAACTGACTGAGCATGCATAAGTACTTTATACATTTTTTGACATTTACATTTTTTTTATTTTGACAAAATTTTGAAATGGATATCCTTGGAATTCATAAATCCCTATACAGCATGAGTTTTGGGTGACTGTAGGAGACAGGAAGTATAAAAGAAAAGCAGGCCCTGGCAAGGGCTTCAAAAGAAATTTATAATTATCGATAAACTGGATGTTATAAGGCGTGAGACTCTTGGAACAAGAGCAAAGGGAAAGGTTCATAATCTTGAAAACAAGATATGATCCTGGGGTTGGAAAACCGGTCCTAGACTGTTTCTTAACTGGCAGCTCAGAGTCACATGTTTTACGTATCTGGTGGAAAATCTATAGATAAGAATATTAGTCTTACTTACTGATTTGTTATTGATTACTGTTTCTTAATTACTCAATGGTTAATGATCATTTTGTTCTTTGGCCCTGAAGGCCACATGAGTTATAGCTGAACTGCTTGCATATTCTTTCATTCATGGCTGAGAGTATAATAAAGCTGGCTTGGATTCAGGTTTGGCACCTTCACCTTGGAGTGGTGTTGGTCCCCTGATCCTCGCTTTTCACTGAATTCTTGTGTCTCATTTTTCATTCTCTTGACATATCGCACTTTCAGAAAACCTGCTTGTCGAGCCAGTCTCGACAGGTGGCTTAGTTTATACTTGAATAAAACAAATGGAAAACTTATTCATATTCACATAACTCAAAGATAATCCTGCAATCAGTAGAATTAATATTTTATTTGTTTCACATGGATTCAATGCTTTGTTAGGTTTGTGCAGTATGCTATCTTACAATCAGTAGATTCATAGTGTTGTTTGCTTCCCATAATATCCTATCAGTGAATATTTCTGGGGTTTCTTCCCAGGTTGTGTGATGGTAAAGAATCTACCCGCCAATGTAAGAGACACAGGAGATACGGGTTCTGTCCCTGGGCTGGGAAGATCCCCTGGAGGAGGAAATGGCAATCCACTCCAGTGTTCTTGCCTGGGAAATCCCATGGACAGAGGAGCCTGATGGGCTACAGTCCATGGATCGCATAGTCAAACAACTGAGCAACTGAGTACATACAAAGTGAGAATTTCCTCCTCCCTTTTTTAAAAAATTTGAGGTTAATTGCTTTACAGTGTTATGTTAGTTTCTGCTATACAATAACATGCATTCCTTTTATTGTTCAGTTATATCCCGTTGCACAGATATGCTACATTTTATCCATTCATCAGTGACTGGAAATTTGGCTATTTCCATTTTAGGGATACTATGAATAGCACTACTATAATCATTTATGTGCAAGTTTCGTGTGGACATGTTTTCATTTTTCTTGTTTATATACCTAGGAGTAGAGTTTCTCAGATCTTAAACCCAGGTCTGTCCGACTGTGAGCCCTGCTTTCTTTCCCAGTTACTCAAGACCACCTTTCCACCTTCCATATAATTTCTGTAGAAGAATGTGGCTCTGAGACTTTTTACTTCAGCTTTTTCTTGTTTTTATGGGAAACTGAATGAATAGCAAGCAATTTTTGTCACTCTCTCCCTCACATTGCCCAGCATACTGCCTTTAAAATAGAGTCAGAGTCTTGTCAATTTGTTTCTGGATTTCTCGCCCCAAGGGAAATTAAAGCTGCTTTGTGTTTTAAAAGCAATGAACATGCTGTGGAGACCATTTGGGGAAAGGATGGATGTAAGGAAAAGGACTGGGGGAATGGAGGGTTTGGATTCGGTGAGTTTCTATGAGATATTGAAGATTTGTTCCCTAACTGAAGGGAGTGCTTGTGTTTATTTGTTGGGAGGATTCTGGGGAGCAGTTTTCTGCAGTGGAAAGAGCCCCACAGTGGGTGAGAGTGTTGTGTGACTGTGGACAGCTGTCAAGGGGACACTGTGACCCATCTGGAGTTACAGCAAAGGACCAGAAGGTAGCAATGTCACTGAATCGTAAATGGGATTGTAGTGACAACCAAGGATCAGGTCCATTCCCTGGTATTCTGGAGCCACATAAATTCCCAGGATCCATGTTAATCTTAAAGGTGATAGCCTCAATAATGACAAGAACTGGACCAATCCTGCCAAACCTGCCCATTTCGATTTAGGGGGAAAAAAAAGTATATGACTTAGGTGCTGAAAAGGGACTAGTTATACTAGTTTTAAGTTTACAAAGGATGCCAATTTATAAGGAGTCTTAAGATATACAAGCCATCATGCTTTTAAATCGGGTTAAGTTGCAGTATTATTGGCTATATAATTTCCCTAATTCTGAATAAATGATAGCTAATAGGGCAATTTTACTGAGCCAGAGGGAAAATGATTATGAATGTAAGGACCATATTACATTTCACAGTGTCCAGATGTGAAAATTGGCAGCCATACTCATAACTTTTTCTCCTAGGCCATTGGAAAGCCATTTTTAAGTCAGGAAATATTTATATGAAACTTGTTCAGCAGTGGATGTTTAACAAGTTGTATTAAAATGAACACAACTTTCAATGCCCTTTTTCTTCTTCGAAAGTTTATTTTGGCCTTAGTGTTTTTCACACATCTCATTGTAGGTACATATGTGTGTATATAAATAGTCATTTTGAGAAAACAATAATAGGTTATTAATTTACTGATTTTCTACTAGCTCTTGATATTTGCTGGATACAAAAACAAATAAACAAAAAACTAGGGTCTCAGAAGATCAAGGAAAAGGTCAAGAGCATCTACTATCTTCTCATACATAGAGTAGGTGGTCAAGCTAGCTTTTGGTCTTGGTCTTTCCACCATATTTTGCTCTGAGAAATATCAATTATGATAATAGTTCAAACTGTACTACTGACCACCTGCAATGTGCCGGGTACCAGGCTTCGAGTGTCAGGGACAGAGCTGTTCTAGCTGAATCCTCCCAGTTGTCACTTAAATTTTAACTGTCATCAGCCACTTCCCTCTCATCTCTTCCCTGGCTACTTATTTCTTCATTCTCCCCTTCCTGTTATATGCCGTCAGCACCACCACCTTTTTATTGGTATCCTAACAGTACATCCTGTTCAAGATGTTCTAATAAAACAAATTATAGATGACATAAAACAAGCAAAGAAAAAAAAAAGAGAGGCAGCGAAAATTTAGCATTGCGTTTACCAGGCTTCCTGGGAACGGCTGAGTGTGAAGGTCGAACACAAATTTAAGATTTAAGGAGCTTTAAGGGGAAATGTTAAGCACTATATGGACATTGGTATATTTTAATGCCACAATCAACCAAAACATATTCATAAGACTTTTAAAGTCTTAATGTAATAAAATGTAGTTACAGAAATGCAATGTAGATTGAAGATAGAGTCATCAAGTGGAAAATGCCAGAATCATTTAAGGAACTAAACCTAAACTCATTCTAAATCACATGTTTTTTCCCTCTTTCTTATAAATATGGAAACCTGGAAGAAACTCATTTCTTGATTAGATTTTGGCCATACACATAAACACCAAGAAAAATCAACTAAAAATGTGAATGTAGGGCACCATTTCTTAGAACTTTCTTTTTAAACCTTATATATACAAAAAGAAAGGAAGGAAGCAAGGGTGGAAAGGAGGAAGAAAGGGAGGAAGAAAGGGAGAAAGGAAGAAGAAGAAAAAAAAGAAATAAAAACACAGCCAAACAAAACCCCTCAGATGCCAAAAATAAACCAAAGTGAGACACCATGTAAAATATTTCTTCCTTCTACACTAAATGTTTTTGTGGGATAAGTCAGCTTGAAAGAATTCAAGTTCTGTTTTGATTTTCACCACTTACATGGCCAACTCCAGGGACCCATGCCTTGCCCAACTTAGGACCAAAATCCTGAAAATAGAGTAAGCATTTGGTGAGTACACCCCCACTTGAAGAGGAATGAAAAGAGTAAACTCTAAAATGAGACCAACTGCTTGGAATGGGTCTATAGATGAGGGCTGTGTCTGAAACTGTTAATTTTTGCTGATTTGGTAATTAAATTTGATGCCATATGTTATTGTATACTAACAATGAATTAGTCTTGTTTAAAAGCAAATGCTTAAAAATTCTCATTTTTGGATTATTTAGTTTTCAATAATTCCCATGCTCCATCTTTTTTTATGTTGTTTTTTCATTAGTGGAGACAACATTTTATATAGTAACAAAATTATAAAAACACTTCATTCTCATTTTGCATTGGTTTAACCTCTTATCTAAATGTACAACTGTTCTTCATTATTTTATTACTTACACACATTTTCCTTCATGACTGCTTCATTTAGTGAAAGAGGAATGCATTGAAATGATCCAAGTCAATCGAAAAGGATTAAAAAAAATACATGAGTTTCTCTGCCGTGAAGAGCGCATCACATTCATTTTCTTCAGCAAATTAATATGGAGTAGTGTTTTGGACATAATTAACCAGGAATGAAGTCTATCATATGTTTGGTATTTCATTTCAGTTCAGCTCAGTCACTCAGTCGTGTCGGACTCTTTGCGACCCCATGAATTGCAGCATGCCAGGCCTCCCAGTCCATCACCAACTCCCGGAGTTCACTCAGACTCACGTCTATCGAGTCAGTGATGCCATCCAGACATCTCATCCTCTGTCGTCCCCTTCTCCTCCTGCCCCCAATCAGTCTTTTCCAATGAGTCAACTCTTCGCATGTGGTGGCCAAAGTACTGGAGTTTCAGCTTTAGCATCATTCCTTCCAAAGAAATCCCAGGGTTGATCTCCTTCAGAATGGACTGGTTGGATCTCCTTGCAGTCCAAGGGACTCTCAAGAGTCTTCTCCAACACCACAGTTCAAAAGCATCAATTCTTTGGTGCTCAGCCTTCTTCACAGTCCAACTCTCACATCCATACATGACCACAGGAAAAACCATAGACTTGACTAGCCAGACCTTAGTCGGCAAAGTAATGTCTCTGCTTTTGAATATGCCATCTAGGTTGGTCATAACTTTTCTTCCAAGGAGTAAGCATCTTTTAATTTCATGGCTGCAATCACCATCTGCAGTGATTTTGAAGCCCAAAAAATAAAGTCTGACACTGTTTCCACTGTTTCCCCATCTATTTGCCATGAAGTGATGGGACCAGATGCCATGATCTTCATTTTCTAAATGTTGAGCTTTAAGCCAACTTTTTCACTCTCCTCTTTCACTTTCATCAAGAGGCTTTTTAGTTCCTCTTCACTTTCTGTGTAAGAATGGTGTTATCTGCATATCTGAGGTTATTGATATTTCTCCTGGCAATCTTGATTCCAGCTTGTGTTTCTTCCAGTCCAGCATTTCTCATGATGTACTCTGCAGTACCTTAATATACTTGGCTTCCCTGGTGGCTCAGATGGTAAAGCATCTGCCTGCAATGTGGGAGACCTGGGTTTGATCCCTGGGTTTGAAAGGTCCCGTGAAGAAGGAAATGGCAACCCACTTCAGTAGTCTTTTCTGGAAAATCCCATGAACGGAGAAGCCTGGTAGGCTACAGTCCTTGGGGTCGCAAAGCGTCAGATATAACTGAGTGACTTCATTTAATACACTTGAGATTTTCTCTTTCTTTCTTTTTTATTTTTTGGCATGGGGATTTTATTTCTTTTTACACTGTTGACCTTTCCTATCATTCCCAATTAACATTTAACATGTAATTTTTTTTTGTTTGTTTTTAATTATGGTAACATTGAGATTGTTTTAGAACAATTGTTGAAGAGGTACTTAAAAATAATTTAAAGGTTGCAAATGTATTTTTAAAAGAAATCTTCAAAAAATTATATACTTCTGCATATAGAAAAATGCTTATATGTATGTTTCAATCACAAAGTGAACAGACCCACCCAATTCAAGAGATACAGCACTGTCAACATTCAATAATACTCCCTCCCTCCTTCCAAATGTGACATTATCCTGGCTTCTAACACCAGAATAGTCTTCAGTGTTTTTAAAATTACCTTCCGGCATAATGATATTTAGGTCTGGCTTTTTTCACTCACCATATGCTTGTGGAGTCATTCATGTTCTTTGTAGACATTGTTTTCATTTTGTAGTATATATTCTTTTATGGTATGATAGTGAATTATTTAATTTTTAAATCATTTTTACTACTTGTGGGACTTTAAATTGTTTCCAGTTATTAGTTATTCCAGTTAATGCTACTGTGGATATTCTACTACCAATACTATGAATTTTCTTGTACATGTCTTCTCACAAACATGGGCACCTTTCTGTATTGGGTATATACCTAGAGGTGGAATTGTAACAAAGGGTGTGCACCTGTTCACTCAGCTTCACTAGATATTGTCAGATGGTGTTTCAAAATGGTACCAGTTTACATTTTTACCAGCAGAGTATTAGAGTTGCAACTGTTCTGCATTCTCAATATCACCTGGTATAGTCTTTTAAAAAAGAGTACCCATTCTTTTTGTGTACAATGATAACATATATTTTTTATTAAATTTGCATTCCTTTGGTGATTAATGAAGTTGAAGACCCTTTACTATATTAATTATGTATTTGAATGTCCTCCTCTGAAGTGTCTATTCCAGTCTTTTGCCTTTTTCTATTTTTCTTGTCTGTTTCACATGATTAGAAGTTCTTTATATATTTGAAGTGTAAACCCCTTGTTAATTGATATTTATATATCAATTACCTTCTCTACCTTGTGGCTCACTCATTCACATAATTGATAAAATATTTTGTTGAAAATAAGTTTTAAATTTTCATGTAATCTACCTAATTAATTTTCTTTTATGGTTAGTGCTCTTGGTGTTCTACTTAAGTAGTCTTTGTTACTCTAAGATCATGACCACATGACCTTTCATCTTGGGATCTGCAGTCTACTTAGAACTGATTTTTCTCTGTGGTATGAGGAAAAACCCTAGTTTCATTGTTTTGCATATGGATAACTAATTCTTCCAGCTCCGTTTCAGAAGTCTTTATCCCCTTCTCTGCAGTGCCACCTATTTCATAAAGCAAATCTATCCCAAATGTATGGGTCTGTTACTGAACTTGTGTTTTATTCCATTGGTCTGTATTTGCCTATTTGTGTAGCAATAAAACCTGCCTTAATTAATATATCTTAATAATGTCTTGATGTTCAGTTAAATAAATAAGGGTAGTCCTCTAATTTGTTTCTCCATCATTGTAGATATTCTTGGCTATTTAAATGTATATCCATTTGAGGATAAGAAAGCTGTGGTACATATACACAATGGAGTATTACTCAGCCGTTAAAAAGAATTTATTTGAATCAGTTCTGATGAGATGGATGAAACTGGAGCCGATTATACAGAGTGAAGTAAGCCAGAAAGAAAAACACCAATACAGTATACTAACACATATATATGGAATTTAGGAAGATGGCAATGACGACCCTGTATGCAAGACAGGGAAAGAGACACAGATGTGTATAAAGGACTTTTGGACTCAGAGGGAGAGGGAGAGGGTGGGATGATTTGGGAGAATGACATTCTAACATTTATACTATCATGTAAGAATTGAATCGCCAGTCTATGTCTGACGCAGGATGCAGCATGCTTGGGGCTGGTGCGTGGGGATGAGCCAGAGAGATGTTATGGGGAGGGAGGTGGGAGGGGGGTTCATGTTTGGGAACGCATGTAAGAATTAAAGATTTTAAAATTTAAAAAATAAAAAACTAAAAAAAAAAATAAATAAATAAAATCATTAGAGGAATAGATAAAAAAAATAAATAAACCAAGGAGTCTTCCTTAAATAAATAAATAAATAAATAAATAAATTAATTAATTAATGTATATCCATTTGAGAATCAAATAATCACAAAAAATCCTGTTTGAATTTTATTTGTATCGCATTTGAGTCTAAAGATTAATTCGGAAAGAACAATCTTGGCTCTTTCATACCAATAACTCAGTGTTAATATGTTTAAAAACTTATTTGAGTAGTCGTCTTTATTTTCTTTAAACAATATTTCACATCTTGGGCTCTTTAGGTAGAGAAGTCTTCATAATATTTTTGTTGGGGAGGTGTTCATTTTATTCATTTGTTTGGTATTAGAAGCTTTTTGATTCTACTGTAAATCATTACTTTCAAGATTTTTTTTCTAATTATAGTTGTTGATTTATAGAAATAAACTGATTTTCATATTGATTTTGTATCCAGTGCCCTTGCTAAATTCATTCATTAATTCTAAACTTTATTAATAGTTATATATTTTTTGAATTATATTTTTTGAATTATCTGTATAATTACATCTATCATATTCTACTTTAATATTTTCTGGAAGAGTCTGCATAATATTGGTATAATTTCTTTCTTAAAAACTTGGTAGATTTCACAGGTGGAACATTTCTGCTCTTGGCATTGTCTTTGTGTAAAGAGTTTTAATAGTCATTTAAAATTCTTTATTAGGTATGGAAATACCCATTTTTTTCAATTTCTTACATGAGTTTGGTAAATAGGGTTTAAAAAAAAATCTTTTTGTTGATTATTTTTAGGAATTTGTCTATTAATGTATTTTTTAACATTTATTGGTATAAAGTTTTCATAATCTCTCCTATTATGACACTTATGATGTCTATGTGCTATGAAGTAGCTTACTTTTTTTCCATTTCAATCCTGGCCATTATGTTTTTATCAATTGTATTCATGTTTAAAAGATCCAACATCTGGTTTTTCTGATCTGATCTGCTGTAAGCCTTTTTATTTCACTTACTTCTGCTCTCATCAGTCTTGTTTCCTGTATTTTACCTTCAGTTGCTTTCTTTTACCAGCTCTTTGACATGGAACTTAGATCATTTGTCTTTTTCTTTCCTAATGTACTCATTCAAGGCTATAAATTTCTGCTTAAGCACAATTTTGCTGAATCTCACAGATTAGATTTAAAATATTTTCTAATTTTCATTGTGATCTCAACTTTGACCCAAGGGCTATTTAGAAGTATATTGCTTAATTCCTAAACATTGGAAGATTTTCTACTATTTTTAGTTGTTGATGTCTAGCTTAATTCCCATATAGTCAAAACATATCTTCTGTATGATTTTGATTTTTAAAATTCATTGATGATTTATTTATTTTTTCCTGTAGAGGGTCATATTTTTTTAGCAACTTTACTGAAATATTTTCACCTGTTGATGTTTTGTTAATGCACAGTGTTTGTATACACTTGAAAATAATGTGTATTATACATTTTTTCAGTGTCTTTACTTGTCAGGTATATAGCTTTGAGATAGAAATTTTAATTTACCTTTGGGTTGGACAATTTTTTCTGAGACATAAAGTGAAACATTTAATTCACTTTTTAAATTTGTGTATATTTAAAGCAGGTGTCCCACCACGAACTTAGGAAAGTCCTATATGGAAATGGTCATGGAGATTTTCACAAGAGAGTTGTATTCTATTCAGTACTCTAAATTGAAATTATCTTTGATCACATCTATGTTTTTGTTTTCCTCTAATCAGTTGACTGATCTGATAGAGAGCTGTGTGAACATTTTAGGAAAGCTAGCCTTGTTCTGGATTTTGGCTTGTTACTTAAGATGAGTTAACTCTGGCTTCAAGAAATGCCGTGATGTTGGACTACAGTGCTATAGTCTCGATAGGGATTAGAATGCAAAAATCAAGACTGTGAACAAGACTGAAGACAAAACCAAAACCTTGATGTATGTTTTACCATGATTGGGAAGGAGTTCCCTTGAAGGGAGTCAGTGCTGTCTTTTGTTAATCCTGTTGTATGAAGTGAGAACTTGAAAAGCGAATCTAAGAGAAGAAAGAAAGACTTAGATGCAAGTATGTAGGTGCAGGGAATGATACTTTTAGAGGAGGAAAGTCCAGTGGTTTCCTTTACATCACATGCTGCTGCTTCTCAATGCTGTGTTAAGTGCTTTCCCTTTTCTTGAGCCAGTAATGGCAGAGTGGCTATGCTATAGGAACTATCAAATCAAGAAGGTGAAAACACACCAGGAGGCATTTCAAAAATACTGTCCCCATTATCTTTCTGCAGCTTATTTTGTGATTCACCGTTGTTACTCTTGAGCCTTTGGCTTTTCAGGTTGGAATTCTAACTAATAAAGACTGGTTTATTTTTCTTTTCAGCTTCTAATCTATGGAATGGGACCCTTAAAACAACTGATCTGCTAGGTATGTAATTGAGAGTAGCAAAGTCATTGCTAAACTTTAAGCGGCTCAAAGACATTACTTTCTTAGTATATTTGGGTTTCCAAACACAACACCTTTGCTGGCAAAAGCTGAACAAATGTTAAAGCTAATTATAATAAAAACAATTCACAAATGCTTTCAAAAGCAAGGTGTATAATAGCTGGAAATATATAGTTAATTTTTTATATTCCTTATTAATTTATACTTATAAATGGCTCTTTATCTTCCTTGAATTCTGTTGCAGACTTGAAACATCAAGATGTATTAACTGCTAAATAATCATGAGTGTTGTAATAAGTTGAAATGTCAACATTATAATAACTACTAAGTTCAAAAGCAAGAAATTCCTTGGAAATTATTTCAAAATAACATAAACATATTTAAGGTTATCTTGAAATACAAAAATACTTGAAATTATAATTATAATAAATTAAAGTTATATTGCATAATTATTACATATTACATAATTATATAATAATACCTGCTGATTTGTTTATCTTGATACATTTTACATTTATGGCTGATTTCTTTTTCTCCTCCAAAAATTATAGTATGAATTAACTGTGCCACTCAATGATTGACCTTTGAGTTTTCATTATTAGTATTTTACCAGAGGGTTAATGTGTATTTTTAAATATTTTTGCATCTCATCATCACAGAAATGTGAAACAGAAGATGAATAATGGGAAAATTGATGTTAATGTCTCTGGTTCAGAATGTAAGCTATTATTTGATAGCTAAGTCCAAAGTAATGGAACCTGGTGCTCACTTGCATGGCTACCTAATTTTTATGCCAGGTTTCATGCCACATAAAATATTTTCTGTAGATATTTTGCATTTCAAAGTTGTGTATTAAAATACTCACTGTGTGGAAATCATTACAATAAATGTAAGTTAATGGCTTAAGAGCAATAGTTGATGTTCTTAGCTCTTCCTTCTTTGAAAATGTCTAATTTTATTCATCCCACATGTTTGTTCCTGGAACATTTAATGATTATTTCCTAGAACTTTGTTAATCTTTAAAGCAATT
Source organism: Ovis canadensis (assembly GCF_042477335.2). NCBI lineage: Eukaryota > Metazoa > Chordata > Mammalia > Artiodactyla > Bovidae > Ovis > Ovis canadensis. Next base: position 242,692,672 of record NC_091245.1, read on the forward strand.
TCAATTGTTGTTGATGATGGAGCTATCATAGTCCAGAAGGCAACATATAATCCCTTTAAATCAGAAATGGCACCAAAAAACATCAAGGAAAGGATGAGCTTTTTCTATACAATAATTGTTTTATTTTATACATGGAAATCATATCTGTAGTTATGCTGTTTGTGACTATGAAAATACAGTAAAAAATACATCAAAACCTCATTGACATAATTTCATGATTCATATTTGGTTTACATTAGTTTTAATGGCTCTTACAGAAAAAATTTCAGAATGGCTTTGAAAATAGGAAAAAATGTAAATAATCCCAAACAGAATGTCCTGAGTTATTGTAAAATGAAAATACTTTATGTTTTTCCCCTTCAGGCATATTCAAGTTCTGATCGTCATAAAATCTGCCCTTTCTTATTCTTGATTTGGATGGGATCTAATGACATGGCATTTCTTAGAAAATACGCTTAGTTCTTTGCAGCAAAGAGGGAGTCCTGTAAATTTTTCCTAAAAATTAAGGTCACAGTACATTGATAACTAACAAATGAAAACAGAACATATCCTTTTATAATCACCTAGTATAAACATAATTACAATTCTAATCATTTATCTTATTTATAATATCACCCATTAAACACTATATTTTTTTGTCATTAATTTACTGACGTGATGTCAGCAACTGAGAGTGTTCTTCTCTTATCTAGAGTGTCACCGTTCTTATTTTTGAAGAGGAATGTCACAAATGGGACATATAATTAGCCATTAAATAATTTGAGTCTTATTACCAGTTCTATTTTCACTGCCTGTGTGAACTAGGGTAAGGCATTTAACTTTTCAAGACCTTGAAACCTTAGTTTCCTCACTTGTGAAGAAGAGGAGTAAGCTCAACATTTCTCTTGTCCTGCCTGTTCTAAAGTTCTGTGAGTCTTGATACAATACTTCTAGCATGGCAGTCCAGCCTTGGCATTCTCGTATTATTAATAGCAAGCAAGAAAATGACTGGAGTGGATGTTGTTGAGTGTCTCCCTAGCATCCATCCCTTCTTCCCTCTAGCTGAAAGTATTCTGATTTTGTTATCCTTGCCTCCCCTTACACACACACACACAAGAGGTCCAGAAGTGAGCTCTAATCTGATCACTAATGCAAATCAGAGTATTCCAACCTGCCAGCCTGTGATTAGCGCAGGAATAGACATGCATTACAGTTTGGGGCACTGGGGTGTCTCAAGGATTTTTTAGAAACTTTTTCATTCATTCTTCTTAAGAGAGACTTTTTTCCCCCCAACTTATGCCCGGTTAGACTTATTGCACAGACTTACTATACACTTGAAGGCCAGTCACTATTTGGTGCTAGTTGGGGCTACAGTGGTGAATAAGCCCTGCCCTCCTGTGGGGGGGTTCTCAGTTGAGGAGAGATGAGGCAGAAATTACAGAGGCACATCACAATCCCAAGGGGAAAGATCACCATGGGAAAACCAGAGAAGGAAAGCCGAGACCAGGCTTCCAAATGCATTCAGAACAGGAATGTGGTCTTTCTGGTGGCTCAGATGGTAAAGAGTCTGCCTGCAATGTGGGAGATTTGGGTTCGATTCCTAGGTCGGGAAGATCCCTTGGAAGAGGAAATGACAACCCACTCCAGTATTCTTGCCTGGAGAATCCCATGGACAGAGGAGCCTGGTGTGCTACAATTCATGGGGTCTCAAAGAGTTGGACACAACTGAGCAGCTAACACAAAAGAGATTAGTGGAGAGAGATGCGATACAGTAGCTGTGGGCTGCATTAGCCCCTTGGGGGTTAAAAACTTGAGAGCAAGATGTAAAGAAGCCTCAAACCTGCTCTGATGTCCAGATCCCAGTTTCTACAGCCCTCACACTCTCCGGGAGGTGCTGGGTCCTGGTCTAAGTGCCTGGAGAGACACTTTTTTATTGGACATGTAAGAGGAAGGATGCAAATCTGGTTCTATTTTTGGCAGCTGAGGAAAATAACTATGACTAGATTGGCACAGTGGAAAGCAGGGGAGAAAGTTAGGATCCTTGATGACATCATTAAGCTGCCAGAGTAGTCAATATTAACCACTTCCCTGGTGGCTCAGAGGTTAAAGCATCTGCCTCCAATGTGGGAGACCTGGGTTCAATCCCTGAGTGGGGAAGATCCCCTGGAGAAGGAAATGGCAATCCACTCCAGTATTCTTGCCTGGAGAATCCCATGGACAGAGAAGCCTAGTAGGTTACAGTCCATGGGGTCGCAAAGAGTCGGACACGACTGAGTGACTTCACCTTAACATTTTAGAAACTGTGTTTTATTATTAGTTATCCTGTTTGAATTGTGTTCTGAAACAGTGGAAACAGTGTCAGACTTTATTTTTGGGGGCTCCAAAATCACAGCAGATGGTGATTGCAGCCATGAAATTAAAAGATGCTTACTCCTTGGAAGAAAAGTTATGACTAACCTAGATAGCATATTCAAAAGCAGAGACATTACTTTGCCGACTAAGGTCCATCTAGTCAAGGCTATGGTTTTTCCTGTGGTCATGTATGGATGTGAGAGTTGGACTGTGAAGAAGGCTGAGCACTGAAGAATTGATGCTTTTGAACTGTGGTGTTGGAGAAGACTCTTGAGGGTCCCTTGGACTGCAAGGAGATCCAACCAGTCCATTCTGAAGGAGATCAACCCTGGGATTTCTTTGGAAGGAATGATGCTAAAGCTGAAACTCCAGTACTTTGGCCATCACATGCGAAGAGTTGACTCATTGGAAAAGACTCTGATGATAGGAGGGATTGGGGGCAGGAGGAGAAGCGGACGACCGAGGATGCGATGGCTGGATGGCATCACTGACTCGATAGACGTGAGTCTGAGTGAACTCCGGGAGTTGGTGATGGACAGGGAGGCCTGACGTGCTGCAGTTCATGGGGTCGCTGAGTCGGACACGACTGAGTGAACTGAACTGAACTAAATAACAGTTGTAATATCCATCAAATCTCATCAGAAAATGCATGTGGAAGTGCCTCTAGGAAGTAAAAAGCATAATAAAAATTCTAGGGCTAAATTGTCTAATGGAACTACTTATCAGCAATTAATGTGCTTATATAAATGTATTTGTCCTATTAATATTTACTGAGGCTTGAGATGTGCTGGTCACCATAATAGGAAGTTAACTTTAGGATACATTCCAGTTAACTGACTTCCTTGAGACCCCACTAGGGGACTGAAACAGAGACAGACAAAAGACCAGGAATCTTGATTAAAAAAAAAAATACAACTAAAGGACTTTATTATTGGCTTTTTAGTACCCTAATAAATATCTTCACTTCTGGTAAGATGTGAAGTTGCTCAGTCGTGTGTGACTCTTTGTGAAACCATGGACTTCAGCTTACCAGGCTCCTCTGTCTATGGAATTTTCCAGGCAAGAGTACTGGAGTGGGATGCCATTTCCTTCTCTAGGGGATCTTCCCGACCCAGGGATCAAGCTTGGGTCTCCCACATTGCAGGCAGATACTTTACCGTCTGAGCCACCAGGGAAACCCTCACTTCTGGTAAAATGGACCATTAAAGTTAGGATAGGCTGCTCATAAGACAAATGTCTTAAAACAGTCCCAGCTAAAAACAAGTTATTTTGCAATTCATTGACACTGTTCTAGAAGGGAAACTTGGTGATAGAATGGGCAGACTATTTCAAATCCATCATTACTATAGGAAAATTCAGATATTTGGGCAAATACTTGTTTGTTGCCTCTCAGTACATTATGTCCGAAACTCCCTTATGATTGATGAATATCTCATTGTTTTTCATTACCACTTTCTCTAGTGCATACCTTTTTAACCTCATGATTTGGTTAATGTTAAACTTTCTCCATTCATTCAGTCAACATTAACTTCCCACTGTATGCTGGGCATTATGGTGCCAGAATCTGGAAGTCCTTTTCACATCACTTCCTTCACCTCTCCCAAGAATTTCTAATAAACTGGCAACATTTGTATTGTCTTTTAAGATCTTCATACTCTACTTTTGATCTTATCATCTTCCACTCAATTTTAGGATATTTTTTCTACTTTAAGTAGATTCTCTGGGTCCTCAAATATTCTTATCAATCAACCATTCAACACTTTTACTTTCAGAATGCATTTATTCTTGCTCTTCATAGTCAACTTCTTTTAAGTGCCTTATGTAGCTTAAAGTCTTATCTGTTCTGAGGAAAATTATTTTAATCCTAGGCTTTTGCACTTAAAATATTAGATGTGAGGAGAAAGTAAAAAACAGCTTTGGAGGACATGGACTCATAATATTTATCTACATACTCATTTTTTGATGTATGTAAGTCAGATAATTATAGTGTATACCTTAAACATATACACTGCTGTATGTCCATTATATCTCAATAACACTGAAAGATAAAACCAGCAAGCAAGAAAGAAAAATTAGCTATGTGCTCTCTTAAATCATTTGCTCCAGGCATAATTTAGTAAAACAAAAAAGGAATAAGAAATGGGACAACATGAAAAACAATGAAGTGTTAATAACTTGCCTTAATATAAGAATTATAGTGAAATTTAATTCTTCAGATAGAATTGAATACTTAATAATATATTAATAGTGGACTTTTTGTGATGAGATTAGGATTGTTTTGTATTCTTCAATATAGTTTTCTACATTTTCTACTATAAAGCATTATTTTGATTATTAGAAGATATAAAACTGTGATATCTAACTGTTGCTTTATAATGGAGACAGAAACATTTTTATTTGGCAAAAGGTTTAATGATATAATCAGAAAGATGTTTATTCTTAGTAGTTGATTATTAAGATATTGCTTTCACAAAATGCCTTCCCTCTATTGGAGAATCCAAAATGTCCAACCATAGGTTTTTATTTGTATTCATTTATATATATATGTATATATATTTAAGAGCACTCTGCAGTACTAAAAACCAATGACATAAAAGCATGTTCATTGACATGGAAGTATATTAATGATATTTCATTCAGTAAAAAGAAGTATGATGTTATTTTTCTAAGTAAAACATGAGGAGAACATATTAAGATAGTAGCAGTGATTTTTCTCCTAGATAATTGAATTATGGGCAATTCTGATTCTGCTTTCTACTTTCTGTGTTTTATTAAGAATATTATTTCATATGTAACAAAATACTTTTAATATGTACTCTTTAGGTTCTTGGCATAAGAGAGGAATTACTTGAATTGATAGAAATCAACTGTGGTTAAACACAGGGCCATAAGAAAACTAGGAAAGCCTAGCAGCCTTTTCACTGGGTCCTAGATCCTCCACAACCAAGGTGTAAATAAGCTCGAAAAGGTCAGTTAATTTAAAGGCAACAGCCAAGCTTGAGGTATCAGCCTTCCCTTTGTTCCCCTGACATTTGCCTACCATAGAGAGGTTATAACTGATGAGGCTGGCCATACTGTGGTGTGATGTACAGTGCTATTTGGTAGTGTTCAGGCGGCAAGTCCTTGGAGGCATAAACCAGCCCTGTGCTTACTTTCAACTGATGTATCTGACTGCCTAATCAAATTGTTAATCAAATGTGAGAATGGAAACAAATGAGTCTCAGAAAGCAAGAATGCCTCAAGAGGATAACATTGACTGAGATTTAATGGTTCATATAGGCTGTCACTATGTATATAGCTTCCCATTAAGACTTTGTGGCCTTATTCATCCCCTTCTATATTCCATTCAACAATGTTTCATACACAAAGCCAATAATATTGGCTGAGCAACTTACTTGTGCCACAGACTATGCTAGATGCAGTGAAGTGCAAACACACAGGTTAGCTGTCTTTACTTAGAAATGTTGCTCTTATTATTATTGTGTATATACTTCTATGATTTTTAACTTTATATTTATTCCTGTATCCACATCTATACCTCTTATTTCCCTTCAAAGCTTTGAAGCTATTGTTTCATTTTATTTAGGCTCTCAGTACAATTGAAATGAAGTCTGATGTGTCTGATTCTCATTTGTTTGTTGGTTCTGGAAGCTTTCAGAATTCTCTTTCTATCCGCTGAATTCAATAAAAATCTCAATGTATATCTTTCTCTCTCTCTCTCTCTCTTTTTTTCTTGCTTAGAACTGGATGGGCCTTTTCAATCTAAAACTTGTATCTTTCTTGAGAGTGGGAAGTTTTTTCTATGATTATTTAAAAAATTATTTTCCTACCTCCTTGAGCCTTATTTTGTATATCTGGAGTTATTTTTTCATATTTTAAATTTCTGTCTTGTTTTCCTCTTGGAAGATGTATTCAATCTTATCTTCTCTATCACAAATTTGGTCTTTAGGAATGTTTTCTCTATGATTCAGCAGTTTTGAATTTTTATTAAAAAGTCTATGACCTACTTTCCAAGAACATTTTCTTTTTCTTTGATTGCTTCTTTTTTTATAGCAGTTTGTTTTAGTTTCATGGAGGCAGGTGTTGTCTAATCTTCTGACATTAATTTAGAATTATTTGTCTTCTTCAGTATCACTGTTTTCTCCAGAGTTAAGTGTTCTGTTTGGTTTTTTTTTTTTTTTTATTATTATGGTCCTTTTCCTTCATACTGTTCATTTCCCTGAGATTCTTGCTAACTCTGAGTTGTCCTTTAAAGCTGATAAAGAATGAAGTAGTTTGATAATTTTGGGCACCTACTACTGTGCTTCTTCTGCGATTGGTTAGGCGAGTTCACACGCATGGTCTCTCCCTGGACTGTTGGGGGCTAAGTAAGGGCTTCCCATTAGAGTGCGTGGGACATAAATAAGTGAGTGCAGGCCTCCAAGAGGATGAAGTTAGGTGTCCAGGGTTGCGTCAGGTTTTTATTCATCTCTGGCCCTCATACCCATCCTGGGACTGCTTGCCAGGATGGTCTGTCATTTTATTTAGAAATATCCATGCTGTTCTGGAGCCTATGCCCTCAGAATCAATTTTTGCTCTTGCTCTGTTCCTTATCATGAGAAAATTGGCTCACAGGCTGTGTTTCCTGGGTCTCAGATGGTTCTGGCTGGGATTGACCAATGGGACACAGAGGCGTCAGATGGGGACATGGAGGAGGGGGATGAAAAGCCTTTCTCCCCTTCCCTCAGCTTGCCTATCTCAGGCAGTGTCTCTGGAAATAGCTTCCGCTTTCCTGGGACACGCCTTATCCAAGCTTCTACCTGGCGAGCTGGCCGTCTGCCATCAGGAACTCCACACCCACCCTTGCTTCCTGCTTTTGCCCTCTATTCCCGCATGGCTTCTCAGCAACATAGTCCTCTGTGTGATCAATCACCTGCATGACATTCCCTCTAGTATAAATACTTTTCTTTTTTTTCTGACTCCCTGGTTGGAGCCTGCTTTAGGGGAGGACAGATTCTGCATCTGCACTGTCTTATGGGGAGGATGAGAACCCTTAATTAATCTAGACATATTGTAGATATTTAAGAAATTTAATGTCTTGATGGTGATTGCCTCATAGCCTGCTGCTCCTCTTATGACTGTGCACCCTCCATCAATCAATTTTATTCTAGAAATCCTTTGAAATTTTTAGATTTCTGAAGAGCATTTCTTATTTTCATCGCCTTTATTGATTTCTTCCTCTTTCTCCCCCTGCTTCTCCTCCTCTCCCCACCTCTCCTCCCTCCCTTTCTTCTCCTCTGATTCCCCATCTCCTTCTCGTTCTCTTCCTCCACCTTCCCCTCTTCCTCTCCCCCGTTCCTTTTCTTCATCTTCTTTCCACTGGTAGTATGCTCAGGGGCTCCCTTCATGGCTTCTGGATCCAAACCCTGGCTCCACTAAATACTGATTTTGTGACTCGGCACAAGTTCCTTAACTTCTTTGTTCCTCAGTTTGTTCACCTGTAAAGTGGAAGTTGCTGAGGATTAAATGAGATACATGCAGAAGAATGCTTGAAACATGGTAGTTGCTTAATAGAAATAAGCTATTATTATTTTAGATGCTGTGATTTGTATTTTTAACATTTTAATCAGATTTTGGGAGGGAAGGTTGCTAAGTGCCTGAACTCAGTCCACAGTATGAACTGGAAGGAAGCACACAGTCTGAATTTGAACTTTTAGAATCTTATTTATGCATGTTAGTCACTCAGTCATATCTGACTGTTTGCAACCCCATGGACTCTGGCCATGGAATTCTCCAAGCAAGAATACTGGAGTGGGTTGTCATTTCCTTCTCCAGGGGATCTTCCCGACCCAGGGATCAAACCCAGGTCTCCTGCATTGTGGGCAGATTCTTTACTATCTGAGCCACCAGGCAAGTGCAGAGGAATGTTACTTAGAATATGATGAAACAGCATGTACAGAGGATAAGTGAAAAGGAAAACGCATAAACTTGCTTTTGAGAAGGACAAGAAGACAGTGATTACAAAGAGCAGCCTAACAGTTAACACTTGCATGTGGATGCAGAATATCCTGGTCTCTAAGACTTGGTTTTCCTCCACTTCTGCTTATTTTCCAGTTGTTTTGATATTTATGCATTGAACCTTTCTTTTCTAGGATGAACTAAGGATTTTCTTTCCCAAGTGCAGTTTTAAATGCCTGGACTAATAATTCATATTGGAATAATGCTTCTTTATAATCGTTTCTGTAATCTACTGAAATAAATCTTCTTTTCAACAGGACATAGAGAACATAAAACAAAATGTTCTGTTTTCCCTAAGCCTGAAAAAAAATTTTTTTAAATCGTATTTGTAAAAAAATGACATTGTAAAACTCAATAACATAGGTTAAACCACTTACAATCCTTTGGGGGGTGTTTTTACATTTTAATATTCAACTTGCAATTTGGTTTTAATTTAATCGTAGGATTTAAGAGCAAAAGTTTCTTGAATGGATATCAGATTGATTATGCTACATGTCTTTCTATAAAACTTGTCTTTCCATATAAGGGGATACATAGTCTTGAGTTTTTATTTCTCTCCATCTTTATCTTGATGTCAAGACTCTTTTTGGGGAGAAAGTGACAGAACAGATTTTGATAGTCCCCTGATCAGGATCCCAGATATATTTAATATCTATGTACTTCTGACTTTATTATGAAATTTCTCTTTTATATAAAAAATACTTTCTTGCTAAGCATTTCATTAGCTACTACAAAAGTTACATTCCTTTGTTCCTTGTAATATTTTCGAATCTTAAGTTGCAAAGTTATTTCAAAACTGAAAGTAAGTTACAAGAAATGTATAAGGAAGCATTGTAGTTTCAAATAAATGCAAAGTTCACATTGGATGTTGTAAAAGAAAAAAGACTTAAAGAAATTTGTTTTTTGACAGTGACTATTTTAAAGTTACATTTTTAATATAATTTTTTAAAAGTTATATTTTACGTATGAAGCATTCTCTAAATGATGTGGTTTTGGATTATGCCAATTGCCCTTTAAGTGAAAAAAGTATATAAAGAAAAGTATACAATCTAGAGACAACATGGAAAAAAATCTGTGGGAATTTCATGGTTTATTGTTGTTTTTATTGCTGAGTGTTTGTTTAAAAATATCTGTAGGATGAGGAACCAGTGATGCCAGATCCCATAGTATTACAGCTATAGGACACTAAACAAATGAAAACATATTTATTATGCTTTAAAAAGTACTTTACAAAAGGCACTATAAGCTAAGAAGTAAAAGATCTGAGCATGGGAATAAACTTGACCAACATTTTTTGGGTTGTTGTTCTTTAAAAAATTCAAAACTTGCCAAAGTGTACATCTGTTTACTCTACAGTGATTACTAATCTGTTTCTTAGTTCAGCATCCCTTTGGGTTTATGCACATGTGGCAAATCTGTCTTTTTTCATGAGAATGAGTGAAAACTTAATCTCAGTAATCCAAAAACAACTCTAGAAGTTGTCTATTTATTTGTGTTCAAAAGCCACAGCAATTTAGCTTCAATTCAAGAATCCATGGAAGGAAAAGAACACACTGTGCCTTAGGAAGTATCTGGGATTCTTTATAAGTTTAGTGACCTATGTGGAACATTTCCAGTGAAGTAGGTCCTAACAACTATTGGGAGACACAGTGGAATGCCAAAAACTGAAAAACTGGCAGAGTGATGATCCTTAAACAACCACTTCCATCTATTACAGTTGTCAATGCTATAAACAAATGTTAGACAGTAGTGAAATGAAAAAGAAATTATTCTAAGTAGGTATAAGCCCTTCTTCTTGATCTGTCTACAAAGTTTTTTTTTATGTGAAATTAGCAAATAATATAATTTGCGTATGACTGCATAGATATAAATATAAATAACTGCAGCAAAATATATTTTTAACACTTCACCTCAGCTCAGCTGAATAAGACTAATGAAGTTTAATGAAGACTCTTCTATTCCTATACACAAAATGCCAATTACATCTATTCTTTCTGAAGAACAAGATCTCCAGAAACATTTACTTCAATAAAATGAATTTATTAAGCCTAGGTTCTAAATAGAAGACAATCCAGAGACTAAATAAACAAAAATGCTCAAGGACATAGTGTTTATAAAACAGTATATTATATATTTAATTGAAGGAAATAACTGATATTCCAGAAGGAGTTTTCAAGATTAAAGACAGTTGCAAAAAATAAAAATACATGTATGTATACATACATATGGGCTTCCCAAGTGGTGCTAGTGGTAAAGAACCCATCTGCCAATGCAGGAGACATAAGAAACCCAGGTTTAATTCATAATTTGGGAAGATCCTCTGGGGGTAGGCTTGGCAACCCACTCCAGTATCCTTGCTTGGAGAATCCCATGGACACAGGAGCCTAGTGGGCTACAGTCCAAAAGGTTGCAAAGAGTCAGACATGACTGAAGCAATAGCAGACACACACACACATGCACACATATATCAAGTTTTGAAAAATATGGTAATATGAGAGCCAATGTTACTAAATATATATATATATATATATAAAATACAATATACATAAATTTAACACAGTGGAAATATGACAATAATATGATATTTTCATCATGTGGGAATGGAACATAGAGGAAGATTCAGAACCTCAGGTCTTCTCCTGTGCGCACACACACGGCCCAGATACAAACACCTGCCATATTGAGTAATTTCTACTTTCTGGATGACATCCATAAAGAGTTACATCTTTTTTTCATTTTGCAATGTTTTCAATATTTCTTTCTTTTATACTCCCATTTTGAAATGTTCATTGTATTTATGTATATGTATCACCTGCCCTAATATTTGCTTAACACTTTTGCTAAAAATAACTTGCTTTTAAAAGGTAAGGTTATCAAAAGAGAAACCTCACTATTTCTACTAAGATGGTACCACTTTTCATAAATAGACAACAAAAACAGAATAATGACAATAAGTTCTTGCTAGATGTGGGTGCCCACCAAGTGTTCTGAGCATGAAGCCTGCTCTCTCTGAGTTAAAACCTTAGGTGTTAAAGACTATCACCAAACTGAGACTTCTTTTTTTCCCTAATAGTTTTGAAGGATTGAAGGAAAATGTAAAAGGAAATAACTTTATTATAATTTTTAATATCATTATTTTCCTGGTTAAAGTATCATCTGACATCAGCAGTCTCACTTACTAAGTAAAATCATGTCAAATACCAATAGCATCGCTCACCATGAGAGGCATTGCTATTCCTCAGTGGCTACTGCTATCTCAATTTCTATTTCTCTTGTTTCAGATGGCAAAAAGAGGAGTGGGGTGCCTCAGTAAATGTGTTTTTCTACTTTTTCAGTGGGCAGGGCATATAAATATTGCAGAGAGTGGGATAGTTAATCGGACAGAGATAAAAATAGTTTATTTATTAAAAACCTGCATAGTTGGTGTAAGATTGGTACCTCCATTTATGAGATGTCATCAGTAATAGAACATCTCTTTTCTTTACTGCTCAATAATACCCCCGAACTGGAAGACAAACATGAACTTGGGATTGGACGCTAACAAATGAGACACTTTTTCTAACAGGCTGAGAGCAGCCGAGTTAATGAATTACAGATGAGGTTGTTTACATGAGTGAGGACTGTTTGCTTTTCGTGACATCCGTTTTATCCTTTCCAGTAAAAGTAAGTTTGCTTGTGATGGAAATGGGGGAGGGAAACTAACATAGCTCTAAAACAATGTTTAATTTTTAAGAAAATATGTATATCTTAGGAGTGTTATTGCTGCCTTTTTTCTACTTCTGTAGAAAAGTTAATTTATAGTTGACTCTTAATGCTTGATGCCTGATAGGAAATGTTTCTGAAACAATAGGATCTGGTTCAGGGACAAAGCTGGTATGGGCTTATGTGTGAGAGTGATGCTGTGTGTTTGTTTCACCTTTTATATATCTGAGAAAAAAAATTAGAAATTATCAGGATAGTTACAGGGCTTAAATATCAGAATAGGATTCTACCTTCTTCTGCTTCATACTGTTAGAATTGGCATGAGCCAGAAAGGGGCAGCTACTGAACTATAGCTCCTCTCACAGCTGGCTCTGAAAAACAGTGGTGAAAAGGAATCCCCAGAATAGACAAGACTGTAGGTGATCCATGTGGCTGCATGGAAGGAAGGATGACCTGAGTGTAGATGCATCTGATTCATGAACTGTAGCTAATGGATTGATGGGATGGTCTTGGATTTGAAATGTACACATTTGGAAGGTTGGTTGCAAGAGGTCTAGAGATAAGGTATTATAGACAGACCTCTTATATGAGGCACTGACTGCAAAATATTTATGATTTACATACATGCTTGCTATAGGGCTTCAAATATGTGAAGAAGGATCTTAATAATTAGGTAGAAAACTCGATTCATCATGGATATCAGTCAGCTTGGGTATCAGTCAGCTTCTTATTGCTGGCACCCTGGTAACTGTTTCACAGGTCCGTTGTGAAATGGTCATGGCATCAAGTCTGGAAGTTCTGTGTGTGTTCAACATACACCTGCTCTCAGCAAGTCTGATCTGGCTTCTAGACACTTAACTGAGTGTCCAATCTGAAGGCAGCAAAGGGCAACAGTGGGTTTCTGCACCACTCATGAAGGGAATAGCTGGCCGCTACCTGCTCATCAGGGAGGAGTCAGCACTGGTCCACAAAGACACAGAGTCATTTAGGAACACACTTTTTTTCCTCTCATGCCTTCAGGGCTTCTACCCACATGTTGGTCATGACTAGATTGCTATATCCATAGCCTCATTTAATAGTGAAGAAAGTGTGGCATTGGATTCATGCCCATTGAATTCATTCTGGTCTTACTTGTGCCCCATGCTCCCAAAACAATGATCTTGACAAAACAGTATAATGGTCTGGGGAAGGCTCAGTTGCAGGGTCAGATAAGAAAAATGCCCTGGGAGATTTAGTACTGTTCTATGGAATGCAACTAATAGTCCTTAATCCAGAAGTTGGAATTTAGTTCCGACTATACAGTTAGAAGATTCTCGCAAACCAAGGATGAAGGTGAGATTGGCCTTTTTCATTGTTTTGACTAATGATCCACTGATTGAATTTTTTCATATTCTCCACACAACTCTGGGGTCTCTGAATTTCAAATTTCTGGAGAGGACTGCTTCTATCAGAAGACAGTCACAGCTTTGATAAATTTGATGCTGCCTGGCCATTTGGGGTTCTGAATTCTTCTAAACTGTTCATCCATCCTTGGACTTCTGGTTGGGTTCAGGCAAAGAAGAGCCGTAGCCCAAGAGTAGAGGGAGGAGGAAGGTGAGGTCAAGGTATTGGTTTTCCCAGGTCCCTCCTATTAGTAGATTTAGGACCACTGGGTCTTTCCTCTTCATCTTATATTTGAGAAACTCGAACTGAGAGGTGACATTATTTACCCAGAGGAATAATTTTAAAAGATTTTATTAGATCAAGCCTCAGGTAGAATCTGAGTTAGGCCAGAGCTTGAACACTGAAATGACATCCTGTGCCATCAAATGTCAAACAAGTGAGGGAAGGTGGCTTGATAAATAGCAGCATGAATATCACATGAATCTTTGAGAACTATAGAGGGCATTGGGCTTCCCACGTGGTGACAGAGGTAAAGAATCACCTGCGTATGCAGGAGACATAAGAGATGCGGGTTCGATCCCTGAGTTGGGAAGATCCCCTGGAGGAGGGCATGGCAACCCACTCCAGTATTCTTGCCTGGAGAATCTCCGTGGACAGAGGAACCTCACGAGCTACAGTCCATAGGATTGCAAAGAGTCGGACATGACTGAAATGACTTAATATCTTCTATCCAAATACAGCACCTTCTGCTTAGCATTAGTCAATTGCCATAACTTTGGGAATGCAGGGGCCAGGGGTGCATGTTGAGTTTTTATGAGAAGCCCCAAATCCAGATTTTTAATTGATTACAATATTATATTCTTTTCAGATGTACAATAAAGTAATTCAATATTTTTATATATTGCAAAATGATCACCTCATTAAATCTAGTTACCGTCTGTCACCATACAAAGTTATTACAATATTATTGGCTATAGTCCCTGTGCTGTATGTACATCTCTGGGACTTATTTATAACTAGTTTATACCTCTTAATCTCTCTTACCTATTTCTCTCATCCACCCAGTGCCTTTGTCTCTGGCACTCACTGGTTTGTTCTCTATGAGTCTGTTTCTGGTTTATTAAAAAAAATTAAATTAGAGTTCATTTACAATATTATATTAGTTTCAGGTGTACAGCATTGTGATTCAATATTTTTATAGACTCCATTAAAAGTTACTGCAAGATAATGTCTATAATTTCCTGTGCTACATAATATATACTTGTCATTTATTTTATACAGAGTAGTTCGTATATCTTAATTCCATCTCTGACTTCCCTGATCCTTTCCCTCTCCCCTTTGGTAACCACTAGTTTGTTTTCTATATCTGTGAGTTTGTTTTGCATATACATTGGTTTGTATTAATTTTAGATTTCATATTTAAGTGATATTATACAGTATTTGTCTTTATTTTATTGTGAGTGGATGTTGTGTTTTGTCAGATGTTTTCACTGCATCTCTTGAGATGATAATCTGATTTTTATCCTTCCTTTTGTTCATGTGATAATTGACTTGTGAATTTGCACCATCCTTGTATCCGTGGAATAAATCATCCTACTTGATCATGGTGTGTGATCATTTTTATATATTGTTGGAATCAGTTTGCTACTATTTTCTGGAGGATTTTTGCACCTATGGCCTATAATTTTAGTTTTTGGTACTGTTTTTATCTGGTCTTTGTATCAAGGTAATTGTGGCCTCAGAGTAAATTTGGGAGTGTTCTGTCCTCTTAGATTTTTTAGAACTATTTGAGAATGATAGATATTAGTTTACATTTATATGTTTTGTATAATTCCCTTATGAAGTTGTCTAGACTTGGACTTTTGTTTGCTGATAATTTTTTAATTATACATTTAATTATACTACTAGTAAACAGTATATGAAAATTTGGTGTTCATATGCAAGTTTTTACTTTGTGACAAAACCAAAATTTATCATAATACAAACTTTGAAAAATCATTTTATTTTTTGAAAATAAAATGTGCCATATATTGTATTTTTACATAATAATAATATTTATATGTATATTTTATTTTGCTTTGTTGCTTGTTTAGTTTACACACCAATTTTTCATTAGGGACCATGTTGCTGAGTTAGACCCTCATATGGAGTACTCCTTCAAGACTACTTCCATATTGGTCTTTCATTGCAATATTCTGTGAATTTGTTGTTTTATGCAGATATGTTGTGGAAAAGGCAAAATCATGCACATTTTACAAAATTCAGCTATCCTTAATTAGGTTGATTAATAATTACTAATTGCTTCTCTTTGGAAATCTCACTTTCCCTTTTTTTTTTCCAAAATAAAGTAAGAGTTGTGATTATTGCTCTTCATTTTCACTTGTTAAGAGAAGTTTTGAAAAATAAGACATTTCTTTTCATTAAGATATTTTATTTTCTAAGCCACAAAGTAATGAGGCCTGAATTTGTATAATAGAAACATTTAATCCAGAGTAAACATTGTATGGTATGAATTTATATAGTATAAATATTTGATATAGGATAAAGACTGGGCTTCTCTGGTGGCTCAGTGGTAAAAAGAATCCACCTGTCAATGCAGGAGACATGGGTTTAATCCCTGGGTCTGGAAAATCCCCCGGAGAAGGAAATGGCTACTCACTCCAGTATTCTTGCCTAGGAAATTCCATGGACTGAGGAGCCTGGCAGGCTACAGTGCATGGCGTTGCAAAAGAGTCGGACACGACTTAGCGACTAAACAGCAACAAAAGATTGAATAGTTTTTATTCATTCAATAAATATTTATTGTATACCTAGTTTTTACAGTTTTTCTTTTAAGTATTTTCTATATATCTATGAATAAAATCTACCTTTATGAAACTTATATTTTGGTCAAGAGAAACACAGAAGAAATAATTTATGTGTATGGACAAATTCCATTGTTGAATATCTGGATTTTATTGTCTTCCTTCAAAGAGTGCTTGTGGATCAGCTTCGGTTTTCCAAGCCTAGTTTTAAGTTTTGTTAGGGAAGGTATACAGTAGCCTTTATTCTAGAGCTAGTTGAATCCTACCTCTTTTGGTGTTTCTACGGAATGCACTGTGTGTTCATGGAGATCTCCCTACTCTGATTGGTCAGAACTGGAATGTCTCCTACCGTATCCCTATGCAAGCTATGGAAAATGTTCACCTCTAACTCCACGGTCATTGTTGCTTGTCCTTGTGGAGATTCACCCTATGCCTGTACAACTTAGTAATCAGACAAAGATTCAAGACTCTCATGCGGATTTCTACTGCTCTTTGTGTATCTTCCCCTCTGCAGAGACTTGACTTCTTAACTCAAAGACTGCTATGCTTTGCTTGGGAACCTTTCTCTGGGCCACAATCTTGAAAGTGCCTCCAGGAAGAAACCCAGAGCAATTGGAGAGCTCACTTCATTCGCTTTTCTTCTCTGAAGAAATACAATCCTGAGCTGTTGTCAAATGTCATATATTTTGTCTAGTTATTCAGTTTCTTACTGTGGGAAGGCAAGTCTGGAGTTCATCACTGTCATAGACAGAAGCAGAAGTCTTTTGGGACACTCGGAATATCACTTTCTTACTATAGTGCAATTGATTTGGGTTTTCTAAAATAGAAAATAAAATTCAGCAAAAACAAATTCCAAAAATAACCAAGGCAAATTTTCTGCACCTCAAAAATTACCAGGTGATGCTAAAATTGTCATAAAGGCAATATAAACTCATTTCAGAAGGCGTGATGAAAACTGTGGAATGGTCTAGGCAGGGTCCACAGAAGAGAGAGGTGCTGAGCTCAGAGATAAATTTGAGTAAAAATATTTTAAAATGATATAGCCAACATCATGTGTACATGCACATGTGTGTGCGCATGCCCTCCAACTTTGCTGAAGTGTAGTAATCTCATAGGAAAATAGGTGATGATAAGAGTAGAACTGTAATTCAAGTCAACTTTAGAGAGGGGTTAACAAACTGAATGTAAAGGACATTCTTAAGTGATTGCACAAGCCACCAGTCTAAGAGGCTTGGAGATCAAGTAGGCATTTCCTTATATCTGTTTGGGTCACTGAATCAATCCTAAAACACAGGGAGAGATGTCTGTTCTTGAAAACGCTTTCTATTGCCAGTGCTACCCTCATCCCTAACTCTGTTTTGCATTTGTGATGTCAAACAGTAATAAACATGTCTTAAAATAACATCATATCTTTCAAGTCAAATGGCTTTTAATGTACCCTTTGTTCCACACATAAATAAAGCCTGTAGGAACACTCACTCCATAATGTGCTGAAAGGCAGCCATTTCTGGGAAAGAGAGAAAGACTCAGTAACTGTTTACAGATTCAGATTAACAGCAATAAGTGGAACATGTATTTCTTGTGACCGTTCTTATTTAGGGTTTCCTTTTCTCTGTCCAAGCCTGTTGCCGGCTTCCCTCTCTATCTTTTCTCTCTGTTTCACACACACACACATGTATATGCCTTTAGTAATTTGGAACAACAGGAGATAAGTCTGTTTTCCTCATTCTCAATGCACTCTCTTCAAACCTTCCCTTGTATATGTGAAAGCTAGAATATAAGAGGAGGCATAATAATTAGTTCAAATATTCATCCTGTTCAGTATTTCTTCTCTGATAGTGCAGTTGGCTTTCTGACAGATGAACATTAAAATACAAGGTAAATTTCCAAACATCTTATAGCACTTAAATGACTTGTCATGGACTATCACCACTAAATTACTAAGCATTTCTTATATCTATTTTGTAATTAATCAGTACATTAAATTAGTGCTTAATTAATTTTAACATCATTTTGAATAAATTATATATGACATTAAATCAAAAATGTTTAAGATGATATACCTCTCCCCCTTTGGCACTCGATTCTTTTCGTTCAAGGCAATCACTTACTTATTCTGTAGGTGTAATTTTCTAGAAGTCATAAATATAAGCCTATACAGATATATGCCCATATATAATCATTTATGGGACAGTGAATAATATGTGTAAATATATACATGCTTTTTATACAATACTTTTCTCAAAATATATTAATATAATTATTTTGACAAATGCACACATGCAGGCATCTGCATAGCATTCTTTTATATTGATATATCTTGATTGATTTAGCTAGTCCATATTTATGAGCTGTAGTTTATTTCACCTCTTTAACTATTATCAATATTGGTGTAGTAAGTACTCATATACAAAATTCAGTTTTGACATAGGTATGTATATAAAATAAATTTTAAAAGTGTGATTATTGTTATGATTGATATGCCTAATTGCCACCCATAAATGTTGCATCAGTTTACATACCCATAAAAAATGCACAAGAGTGCTTGTCTCCTCTTGCCTTTGTAATGCAATGTACACGCTTTTTGATATTTGGAATCAAGTAGGTAAAAAATGAGTTATTTTTTTTAGGTTTTAATTTTCATGCCTCTATTTTGTAAATGAAATTGAGCATATTTTCTTATGTTTAAGAGCTGTTCCAATTTCTGATCTCTGAATAGTTTGCCCACTGATGCTCTTGCTGTTGGGTTGTTGATTTATTTGTATGAGTTTCTAGTTTAGTAATTACTTATTTTTTGTGATGTGTGTTGCAAAGATTTTCTATATTTTTTTTCATATGCATTTCACTATTGATAATAGCATTTTTTGCCATGCAGATATTTCTAACTTTTAAATAGTTGAAATTATCAGTCATTTCTTTTATGGCTTCTGGGTTTTGTAACATACTTAGAAAGACCTTTACTACTCTAAGTTTATAAATCAGTTTTCTCACATTTTATACCTTTCATGGTTACAGTTTTCACATTTAAAATCTCAGTCTTCTTGTTCAGTTACGCAGTCACGTCTGACTCTTTGCGACCCCACGGACTGCAACATACCCGCCTTCCCCGTCCTTCACCATTTCCTGGAGTTGGCTCAAACTCATGTCCTTTGAGTCGGTGATGCCATCCAAACATCTCATCCTCTGTCGTCCACTTCTCCTCCCACTTTCAATCTTTCCCAGTATCAGGGTCTTTTCTAATAAGTCTGCTCTTCGCATCAGGTGGCTGAAGTATTAGGGTTTCAGCTTCAGTACCAGTCCTTCCAATGAATATTCAGGACTGATTTCCTTTAGGATTGAATGCTTTGATCTCCTTGCAGTCCAGGGGACTCTTCAGAGTCTTCTCCAATACCACAGTTCGAAGGCATCAATTTTTTGGCTCTCAACTTTCTTTACGGTCCATCTCTCACATCCATACATTTTCAGTCAATCTTCTTTCCTCACCTCAAGCCCTTACATGAGGCAACCACTTACTGCTTTCTGTCTTTATGGTTTTGCTTTTTCTAGAATTAATGTGAATGAAATTATATGGTTCATAGTCTTTTGCGTCTGACTTCTCTCACTGACATTTGCTTGTTTTTAGTATTCATTCATTCTGTTGTATAGTAGTTATTTACTTTTTATTGCTGAGTAGTGCTCCATTTTGTGGATGGATATACCACATTTTGTTTATATGTTTACTAGTTGCTGGATTAATTGGGTTGCTTGAGTTTTATGCTGTTGTGAATTAAGCTGCTCTACTATGAACATTCCATTGCTATTCTGTATTTGGACACAAGGTTTTGATTTTCTTGGGTAAAATCTTAGAATTGGGTTGTTGGGTTGTATGATAAATGTATATTTAAGTTTGAAAAAAATTTCTAAAATGTTTTCCAAATGTGGCTACATTATTTTGTATTTCTACCAGTAATTCAGACTTAAATTGAAGAAAGTAGGGAAAACCGCTAGACCATTCAGGTATGACCTAAATCGAATCCCTTATGATTATACAGTGGAAGTGACAAATAGATTTAGGGGTCTAGATCTGATAGACAGAGTGCCTGATGAACTATGGAATGAGGTTTGTGACATTGTACAGGACACAGGGATCAAGATCATCCCCATGGAAAAGAAATGCAAAAAAGCAAAATGGCTATCTGGGGAGGCCTTACAAATAGCTGTGAAAAGAAGAGAGGTGAAAAGCAAAGGAGAAAAGCAAAGATGTAAGCATCTGAATGCAGGGTTCCAAAGAATAGCAAGAAGAGATAAGAAAGCCTTCTTCAGCGATCAATGCAAAGTAATAGAGGAGAACAACAGAATGGGAAAGACTAGAGATCTCTTTAAGAAAATTAGAGATACCAAGGGAACATTTCATGCAAAGATGGGCTCGATAAAGGACAGAAATGGTCTGGACCTAACAGAAGCAAAAGATATTTAAGAAGAGGTGGCAAGAATATACAGAAGAGCTGTACAAAAAAGATTGTCATGACCCAGATAATCATGATGATGTGATCACTAATCTAGAGCCAGACATCTTGGAATGTGAAGTCAAGTGGGCCTTAGAAAGCATCACTACGAACAAAGCTAGTGGAGGTGATGGAATTCCACTTGAGCTCTTTCAAATCCTGAAAGATGATGCTGTGAAAGTGCTGCACTCTATATGCCAGCAAATCTGGAAAACTCAACAGTGGCCGCAGGACTGGAAAAGGTCAGTTTCCATTCCAATTCCAATGAAAGGCAATGCTGAAGAATGCTCAAACTACCACACAATTGCACTCATCTCACGTGCTAGTAAAGTAATGCTCAAAATTCTCCAAGCCAGGCTTCAGCAATACGTGAACCGTGAACTCCCTGATGTTCAAGCTGGTTTTAGAAAAGGCAGAGGAACCAGAGATCAAATTGCCAGCATCCACTGGATTATGGAAAAAGCAAGAGAGTTCCAGAAAAACATCTATTTCTGCTTTATTGACTATGCCAAAGCCTTTGACTGTGTGGATCACAATAAACTGTGGAAAATTCTGAAAGAGATGGGAATCTCAAACCACCTGACCTGCCTCTTGAGAAATCTGTATGAAGGGAATGACAGAGGATAAGATGGTTTCATGGCATCACCAACTATATGGACATGAGTTTGAGTAAGCTCTGGGAGCGGCGATGGATAGGGAGGCCTGACGTGCGGCAGTCTACAGAATTTGAGAGTTGGACCTGACTGAGTGACTGAACTGAACCGATTAGGTCTGTATTCTTATGAAAAGTTCCCCCTCTAAGCGGTGACTTTATTCCCGGTCCTGTGTTCTCTCTGGCAATTTTTCTGCCTGATATTTTCTACAGATTCTGTCTTCAGTCCCAGTTAGTTTCCTCTCATGCATATGCAGAGAGATACTTAGCAATAGACTTGAGCAAATCTGTAAATCTCCAGTGTTCTCTGCCTAGATCTCATTTCTTTGGTACTCTGATTTTTTCCCCAGTATTATTGAGGTATAATTAATATATATTACTGTATGAGTTTAAAGTATAGAGAGTAATGGTTTGACTTACATATATTGTGAAATGATTACGACAATAAACTTAATTAGCTTCCATACATCTTATATAATAAGAAAAATTAAATGTTTCTCTTGTGATGAGAACTCATAGGATTTTCTCTCTTAGGGAATTTCACATATATTAAATAGCAATGTTAACAATAGTCAGGATGTTCTTCATTACATTCCCAGTACTTACTTTTATTTGCAAGCTTTTACTTTTTGAAAAGTGCAGATGTCTCAGTCTCCCCACGCTCTCATTTCTGTCTCTCCAACTAAGTGAAATGACTAGTATCTGTTTCAGTTGTGCTTCCTTAGATAACACCTACACTACTATTAAATAATAAAAATGATAGTGCATAATCCATATTTTTTCTTGTATTTATTTATCTAATTAGTGTCAAATATTTAAATTTGAATATATACAATCTACTATATTGTATATAAAATCTACTAACTAAAATGGTAGTTTCTTTTTTGATTTCTTCTGAGATTTATTGGTTATTCAGAAGTGTGTTCAGCCTCCATATGTTGGAATTTTTAATAGTTTTTCTCCTGTAATTGAGATCTAATCTTACTGCATTATGGTCAGAAAAGATGCTTGGAATGATTTCAATTTTTCGAATTTATCAAGGCTAGATTTATGGCCCAGGATATAATCTATCCTGGAGAAGGTTCCTTGAGCACTTGAGAAAAAGGTGAAATTCATTGGTTTGGGGTGAAATGTCCTGTAGATATCAATTAGGTCTAACTGGTCTATTGTATTATTTAAAGTTTGTGTTTCTTTGTGTTTGTGTTTCTTTGTTAATTTTCTGTTTAGTTGATCTAACAAACACACGAAAAGATGCTCAATATCACTCATTATCAGAGAAATGCAAATCAAGACCACAATGAGGTACCATTTCACACCAGTCAGAATGGCTGTGATCCAAAAGTCTGCAAGCAATAAATGCTGGAGAGAGTGTGGAGAAAAGGGAACCCTCTTACACTGTTTTGTGGGAGTGCAAACTAGTACAGTCACTATGGAGAACAGTGTGGAGATTCCCTAAAAAACTAGAAATAGAACTGCCTTATGACCCAGAAATCCCAATGCTGGGCATACACACCGAGGAAACTAGAATTGGAAGAGACACATGTACCCCAATGTTCATCGCAGCACTGTTTATAATAGCCAGGACATGGAAGCAAGCTAGATGTCCATCAGCAGATGAATGGAAAAGAAAACTGTGGTACATATACACAATGGAGTATTACTCAGCCATTAAAAAGAATACATTTGAATTAGTTCTAATGAAACTGGAGCTGATTATACAGTGAAGTAAGCCAGAAGGAAAAACACCAATACAGTATACTAACACATATATATGGAATTTAGAAAGATGGTAATGATAACCCTGTATACAAGACAGCAAAATAGACGCAGATGTACAGAACAGACTTTTGGACTCTGTGGGAGAGGGAGAGGGTGGGATGATTTGGGAGAATGGCATTGAAATATGTATAATATCATATAAGAAACGAATCGCCAGTCTAGGTTCATAGCAGGATACAGGATGCTTGGGGTTGGTGCACTGGGATAACCCAGAGGGATGGTATGGGGAAGGAGGTGAGAGAGGGGTTCAGGAGTGGGCACTTATATACACCTGTGGTGGATTCATGTTGATGTATGGCAAAACCAATACAATATTGTAAAGTAAAAAATAATAATAATTTTTTAAAAAAGGTAGTTTCTTTTGTTTTCTTAAAAGTGCCTTTAAGTTTCAAGCTAACTTAATAAATATGTGATAATGATACTTTGTGCCTCATCCTCAGGTACCCTGCCAGTCCAAAAAAAAGGCTTCAATTTTTTCATCCAAATATTTCTAATTGTAATTTTTTGCAAGACACTCCTTCTTCTTTTCAATAATAATGCATCAGTTAAGTTCAGTCACTCAGTTGTGTCTGACTCTTCGTGACCCCATGGACTGCAGCTGCCAGGCTTTCCTGTCAATCACCAACTCCTGGAGCTTGCTGAAACTCATGTCCATCGAGTTGGTGATACCATCTAACCATCTCATCCTCTGTTGTCCCCTTCTCCTCCTGCCTTCAATCTTTCCCAGAATCAGGGTCTTTTCCAATGAGTCAGTTCTTTGAATCAGGTGGCCAAAGTATTGGAGTTTCAGCTTCAGCATCTGTCCTTCCAATGAATATTCAGGACTGATTTCCTCTAGGATTGAGTGATTTGATCTCCTTGCAGTCCAAGGGACTCTCAAGAGTCTTCTCCAATACCGCAGTTCAAAAGCATCAATTCTCAGTGCTCAGCTTTCTTTATAGTCCAACTCTCACATCCATATATATGAGTGTAGTGCCTAGCTTACTGTTATTTTAAAAGATAGTTCTCAGAGAACAATTCAAAATAACACTCAGATCCATCTGGGGGACTGCAGTTGCAGTTAGGAGCTCAGAACCTTTTAATGGATTTTAAACAAATTTTTACTATTTCATTTAATATTTTGTGTCTTAAATCCAACCTTACAGAACTCACCAGCATCTTATTTGCTCATCTTCCTTTTCATACAACCTCAGAACATACTATATTGTCTTTACATTTATATGCTTCTCTAATCCCCCAAAGATCTTTTTCTTATTGCATAATTGTTTTCCTGAATCAGTTGGACCTAAGGAATCTTCGTGGCATATACTGTACCTTCCGGTAGCCTCCTATCTTGCTTCTCCAGTGGTTCTTGATGAACTTCAAATGTCTTGGATCTATAACAACTTAATTACTATTTTTTTTGTTGTTGTTTCATTGCTCAGTCATGTCTGACTCTTTGCAACCCCATGAACTGCAGCATGCCAGGCTTCCCTTTCCTTCGCTGTCTCCTAGAGCTTGCTCAAACTCATGTCCATTGAGTCAATGATGCCACCCGACCATCTCATCCTCTGTCATCCCCTTCTCTTCCTGCCTTCAATCTTTCCCAGCATCAGGGTCTTTTCTAATGAGTTGGTTCTTTGCAACAGGTTGCCAAAAAATGGGAGTTTCAGCTTCAACATCAGTCCTTTCACTGAATATTCGGGGTTGATTTCCTTTAGAATAGACTGGTTGGATCTTCTTGCAGTCCAAGGGACTCTCAAGAGTCTTCTCCAATACCACAGTTCAAAAGTATCATTTTTTTGGTGCTCAGCTTTCCTTATAGTCCAACTCTCACATCCATACATGAATGATTACTGGAAAAACCATAGCTTTGAGTAGATGGACCTTTGTAGGCACTATAATGTCTCTGCTTTTTAATGTGCTGTCTATCTAGGTTTGTCATAACTTTTCTTCTAAGAAGCAAGCATCTTATTATTAGTGTTGTAAATATTTACATTGGGTTGGGCTTAATTTTATACTTACAACTCATTTCATTTACTTTTTGAATTATTATTTTCTTCTCATTGGAAAAATTACTAATTCTTTTTTTTAAACAATTCTTAATATTTATTGAAAGAGATTTCATTATCTATTTTAAAATTCTAAATTCTGTGAAATAAAAGGAAAACTAAATGTCAAATATAAGGTTTTCAGAAGCTAATGGGATCATTTAGGTGAGCTCTTGGCAGAACCAGTAACTGTTTCATTAAATGATTAGCTTGTTTTATATTTTTACAAAGAGCTAAAAGACATATATTAATAAATTAAAATTTAAGTTTTATGGCTAAAAATCCAAATATAATTTTATTATTAAGTACATATAATAATCTCAACAGTAACAAATAGCATATTACAACTTGGAGTCTTTGAGGGAACTTTTTAAAGAGGAGGTAAAAATAACTCAACTACTCATTTGTATGTAGGTTCTATAAAAATTATGAAAGTATTTTGCCTAGTTAAGTAGGTTATGGTTACTCAGAAATTTGGTTTTTACATTATTATCAAAGTGAAGCAACAAAACCACCCTAATATTATAAATGGTTATGTATCTGACCTTACAAATGGTTAAAAAAGGGGAAAAAATCAGCTTAATTGCATTAATCTAAAGCTATACATTTGGTCTTCCATTTTATGGTAGCACAATATACCTGCTACTTTTTGGTTGATATACTGATAAAGATGATTGCCTTCTCCAGATAAAGATGATAGAAGTATTTTAACCCCAACAAATTTTGAGAATAGTATAATCCACTCAATAAATACCCATTGTCGTAGAATACATTACTGGCCCAAATTCTCTCCTCTCTTTGAGTCCATGGACTTTATTATATAGCTGTTTTGTGTCTCCCCGCTTGGATGTAGTTTTCTTTGGCTAATGCAGTTTAGAAGATTTGATACAGCAGAGGTGGAAAAGAATGTCCTTATTTCCACTCTGGCCATTGGTTTCAGAACATTCTTGACTAGTATGTTTGAGGATCAGAGACACGTGGAATGTGTTGTGCTCTTGTGCTCAGCTGCTCAGTCATGTCTGACTGCAATCCCATGGACTGTAGCTCACCAGGCTCCTCTGTTCTTGGGATTCTCCAGGCCAGAATACTGGAGTGGGCTACCATTTCCTCCTAAAAGGGATCATCCCACCTCAGGGATTGAATCCACGTCTCCTTCATCTCTTGCATTGGCAGGCAGATTTTTTTTTTAACCACTGAGCCACCTGAGAAACTCCTTTATCACCATGTGGAGTAACCCCATCAATAGATAGGTAAATAAGTGAGCCACACTGCAGGTGTGAATGTCTAGTCAAGGCCTACCTACAGTAGCTGTAGCCAGCCAACCCCATGAGTGCAGAGCCACCTAATGGCAACCTCAAATGTGTGAGCAATAACGGCTTGTTTTATGTCACAGAGATTTTCTTGTTGCTTCCTCTGTAGTGTTATTGTGGTCATCAGTTCAGTTCAGTCGCTCAGTCGTGTCCGACTCTTTGCGACCTCATGAATCGCAGCACACCAGGCCTCCCTGTCCATCACCAACTCCCGGAGTTCACCCAAACTCATGTCCATCGAGTCTGTGATGCCATCCAGCCATCTCATCCTCTGTCATCCCCTTCTCCTCCTACCCTCAATCCCTCCCAGCATTAGGGTCTTTTCCGATGAGTCAACTCTTCGCATCAGGTGGCTAAAGCATTGGAGTTTCAGCTTCAGCATCAGTCCTTCCAATGAACACCCAGGACTGATCTCCTTCAGAATGGACTTGTTGGATCTCCTTGCAGTCCAAGGGACTCTGAAGAGTCTTCTCCAACACCACAGTTCAAAAGCATCAATTCTTCGACGCTCAGCTTTCTTCACAGTCCAACTCTCACATCCATACATGACCACTGGAAAAACCATAGCCTTGACTAGACAGACTTTTGTTGGCAAAGTAATGTCTCTGCTTTTGAATATGCTATCTAGGTTGGTCATAACTTTCCTTCCAAGGAGTAAACATCTTTTAATTTCATGGCTACAATCACCATCTGCAGAGTCAGACATGACTGACTGACTCAACTAAACTAAACTGAATTTTGGGCCACTGACACTAATGGATGTCATTTCCTTAAGAGTCTCTTTAGTTACCCTGAAATGTAGAAATAATGAAAATCAAAGTGAAAAAATTCTGATGCAGATCAAGTAATTACAAAAGATACCCTAGTGTTTTCAAAATTATGGTTCAAAGAGAGATAGTTCAGTACACTGACAATATTGAAACACATTTAGAGAAGTGTTCAAATGTAGAATAGTTTAATATATAGCCATATGTATTCCCTGTTCTGTGTTTACTTATATTACCGTATAAAAAAAGTGCGAGCATCAAGCAAAATGAAAATTCCAAGATATCAATTCAAAATGATGTAGTGATTTTGTTGGTTCTGACGGGACTTAAAGAAGACATATTTTCATTGTTTCTTTTGAAATACTAGGAATGACATTAATGGATACTGTCTGACTAATTTGATAACAAATATACAGAAGATAAAATTTCAGTAGAACAAAAGTTGAAGTAATGGATTCAGAAATTGCCTGAGTCATTTTAAAGTTCATGTTTCCTTATGCTGAAATATCAAGTTGTCTGATTATCCTGAGGTCAGTTTCCCTGGATCAGAACCCAAATTGGAGATTATTATGCAAATGAAGGGTTGTGTTTTTTTTTGAGAATATACTTTCAGAAAATAAGGAAGTGATTAAAGCTGAATAGAATAGAGTAGATGAAGAAGATAGGAAAAGATGTGCTCTTGGCAGAAGTCTATGGGTCAGCCTGATCCTATGGGGCACTCTAGAGTATGAACGGAAATTCAGAGTTGTTCCATTTGGACAAATTGGATTTCCTTCACCTACATCATTTATTGGCAGTTGGGCTAAGCTCTTCCCACAGGTACGTGGGAGCTTTCATAACCACAAAGGCATCTCTGGTGGTCCAGCACAATTCCTGTCTAGAGAAGGGGGCTGTGGTTGTTGTTCAGGCTCTAAGTCATGTCCAAATCTTTGCAACCTCTGCAGCATGCCAGGCTCCTCTCTCCCCCATTATCTCCTGCAGTTTGCCCAGATTCATGTCCATTTAGTTGGAATGTTGTTTAACCATCTCATCATCATCTGCTGCACCTTTATTTTGCCTTCTAGCAAGGTGTGTCTTTTCCAGCAGCTGTGTGCCATTATAGCCAAAACTTTCAGCAGGTAGAAGAGGGTTGCACTGGCAAGTCAGGGATCTGGGAAGGGAATTAATGGCATGTACTGCTGTTGTAGTTCCTTCTGGAGAAGAAAATGGCAACCCTTTCCAGTATTCTTGCCTGGAAAATCCCATGGACGGAGGAGCCTTGTAGGCTACAGTCCATGGGGTCGCAGAGTCGGACAAGACTGAGAGGCTTCACTTTCACTTTCACTGCAGTTGTAAGTCCAAATGCTTGGTCAGATATTTTATTTTCTATTTCTAATACTCTTTTCAGAGAAGGCAATGGCAACCCACTCCAGTACTCTTGCCTGGAAAATCCCATGGATGAGGGAGCCTGGCAGGCTGCAGTCCATGGGGTCGCTAAGAGTAGGGCACCACTGATCGACTTCACTTTCACTTTTCACTTTCATGCATTGGAGAAGGAAATGGCAACCCACTCCAGTGTTCTTGCCTGGAGAATCCCAGGGACGGCAGAGCCTTGTGGGCTGCCATCTATGGGGTCGCACAGAGTCGGACACGACTGAAGCGAATTAGCAGCAGCAGCAGCAGCAATACTCTTTTAGCCCTATATCTCATAATTCTTACTGCTTAAGGTATTTCCTATTTGTTCATTACTATTTCAAACTATTAATAGTTCTTACTCTTTAAAAAGAATGTCTACATTTCAAGATATCTGTATCATGTTTTTGAATATTCAGTTCAGCACAATATCTAGTTGTCAGTTCATTAATTGCCTATTATTCATTAAGCAATAGTAAATTTAAGCTATACCAAGACTTACTAATTCATCAATAATGTATGGTGTGAGAGTCCTTAGGTTTTTCAAAGAAAGCTTTTTTTTTTTTTTTTTTTAAGCTCATCTATCAGAGCAGCGATTCTCTTACTAAAGAACTTTGGAATAAGTACAGAGATAATCTCTTTCACAAACGATGCATAATGGAGTATATCTGTTAGTAAAACTGGCATACCATGTAACATATTCCATTTTATTTTCTTATATAGTAAGCCAGCCATCTAATAATTACTCTGAACTTATGGTCACATTGAATTTTTATGGAAACACACATTCTGGTTTTTGTAAAAGATTTTTCCCTCCTTGTTGCAATTTATATTCATTTTAGACGATTTAGGAAAAAAGTCTGTTCTTTAGTGCTCAAGGAATATCAGCAAAAATGACTTAATTTGGACAGCTTTATTAATTAATTTCCTTTTGCTGGAGAGAATCAGAAATCCTGAAAATAATCAAAGTGAAATTAAATCTGTTATACTTCATTAAAGGTAGCATGAAGTCATACATTGGGTATGATGGCTTCCAATTTCCTATTGTCCACACTGGGATTCAAGCCCATTGAACCGTTTCCAGTTTCCTGGTTAAATTCAGAATAAGTTTATACGTGTCTCATAATCTTTAAGTAGATTTTTCTTCCCTTTTCTCTTTATGTTTTTATAAGAAAAAGAAACCTTAGCCAAAGGGAGGAAAATAATGTAATTTAATAAAACATTATACCTTTTGTTATTGAATTGAAGTTATAAAACACATGAATCATATATCTTATAAATAAGTATATGATGGCATTACCAAACCAAATAGTTCCAGGCTATTGTCATAGGAACCCAAATATCACGGTAGCCAAATCCTTCACATTAGATTATGTCATAATTAAAAAAGAAAGCATCACTGTACTGCCACTGGTGGAGCCAGCACTGCCCCTGGGACCTCAGCATCAGGTATAGGGACCAGGCCCATTGCTTCCTACCTTGTCTCTGATTGATGATACAGGAGGGGGCCTCATCTATACTGCCAGGATGGTTTCTTGGTACTTTAATGAACTTATTCTCTCTTGGATAAGAGGCTCATTGCTCTTGAGGGTGATACAGTGTCATTATTATTGTATACACATATTTTACTGCCAAGCAACCCTTAGGAATTTGCAGCCCATGTTCTGCTGCATTTATTTTGCTCATTGTGTGTCTACTCTCACCTCCACGTACTGTGGGAAGACTTGGTCTAATTACATTTTATTTATGGTGAAAAAGGTTTTGTATTAGACATGACAAAGGAAGTAACCAGCACTGGACACACAGCAGTTCACCATGTAAAGCTTTTGTCACCTGACAGTTATACATGTTGGCGTGTGATAGTAAAATGCATGAAGCTTCTGAGATATCATCTCGATTTAAGTTTATAAACCTTGTGCATTTATCCTGAATGCAAACTAAGTTCGAGTCTTGGTAAAAGAAAGCCAAATAATTTTAATCTAGTATTTGTCTGATTATTTGACATTTCTTCTTTAGGGCTAGCCATAACACTGAACTTGAAGTGACACTTAGTCCAGGTCTATGGCAAAGCAGCAAACTCTCTGTCCCCCACTGGCTAGGAGTTCCTTTTTCAATATTGTTAATTCAAAAACTGTAAACATTTCAAAATACAGGCATGGTCTTTTTATTTCTTTGTCTCTACACCAATACCTAGTATGTTGTTAGCTGTTTACACCAACCAGCTTTTGGTTGAACTGAAGTGATGTAGACAAGTATGCTTTATTGCTCTATCAAAATGTTTATGCCAAAGCCTTCGCCTGTGTGGATCACAATAAACTGTGGAAAATTCTGAAAGAGATGGTAATACTAGACCACCTGACTTGCCTCTTGAGAAACCTATGTGCAGGTCAGAGAGCAACAGTTAGAACTGGATATGGAACAACCGACTGGTTCCAAATAGGAAAAGGAGTCAGTCAAGGCTGTATATTGTTACCCTGCTTATTTAACTTCTATGCAGAGTACATCATGAGAAATGCTGGGCTGGAAGAAGCACAAGCTGGAATCAAGATTGCTGGGAGAAATATCAGTAACCTCAGATATGCAGATGACACCACCCTTATGGCAGAAAGTGAAGAAGAACTAAAAAGCCTCTTGATGAAAGTGAAAGAGGAGAGTGAAAAAGTTGGCTTAAAGCTCAACATTCAGAAAACGAAGATCATGGCATCTGGTCCCATCGCTTTATGGGAAATAGATGGGGAAACAGTAGAAACGTGTCAGACTTTATTTTTTGGGGCTCCAAAATCACTGCAAATGGTGACTGCAGCCATGAAATTAAAAGACGCTTACTCCTTGGAAGAAAAGTTATGACCAACCTAGATAGCATGTTGAAAAGCAGAGACATTACTTTGCCAACAAAGGTCCATCTAGTCAAAGCAATGGTTTTTCCTGTGGTCATGTATGTGAGAGTTGGACTGTGAAGAACACTGAGTGCTGAAGAATTGATGCTTTTGAACTGTGGTGTTGGAGAAGACTCTTCAGAGTCCCTTGGACTGCAAGGAGATCCAACCAGTCCATTCTGAAGGAGATCAACCCTGGGATTTCTTTGGAAGGAATAATGCTAAAGCTGAAGCTCCAGTACTTTGGCCACCTCATGCGAAGAGTTGACTCATTGGAAAAGACTCTGATGCTGGGAGGGATTGGAGGCAGGAGGAGGAAGCGACGACAGAGGATGAGATGGCTGGATGGCATCACTGACTCAATGGACATGAGTCTGAGTGAACTCTGGGAGTTGGTGATGGACAGGGAGGCCTGGCGTGCTGCAATTCATGGGATCGCAAAGAGTTGGACACGACAGAGCGACTGAACTGAACTGAACTGAAAGTGTTTATATGATTAGAATGTTGGGATAAGTTAATTAAAATATATTGTATTCAAAGTCAGAACATTAAAGTTCAAAAATCCAAACACTTGCCAAGACTAATGGAAGAAACATTCTGATTTCAAGTGCCCTTTCACCCTCTGACTTCCTGAGACCATGATGTTGTGTCACAAACGAATTTTTATTTTTATTTCAATTAATATTAGTCATGGTATGTCCTTTCTCAAACTCATAACTTATATCTAAAGGTTGGTGACTGCAGCCATGAAATTAAAAGACGCTTACTTCTTGGAAGAAAAGTTATGACCAACCTAGATAGTATATTCAAAAGCAGAGACATTACTTTGCCGACTAAGGTCTGTCTAGTCAAGGCTATGGTTTTTCCTGTCGTCATGTATGGATGTGAGATTTGGACTGTGAAGAAGGCTGACCACCGAAGAATTGATGCTTTTGAACTGTGGTGTTGGAGAAGACTCTTGAGAGTCCCTTGGACTGCAAGGAGATCCATCCAGTCCACTCTGAAGGAGATCAACCCTGGGATTTCTTTGGAAGGAATGATGCTAAAGCTGAAGCTCCAGTACTTTGGCCACCTCATGCGAAGAGTTGACTCATTGGAAAAGACTCTGATGCTGGGAGGGATTGGGAGCAGGAGAAGGGGACGACCCAGGATGAGATGGCTGGATGGCATCACGGACTCGATGGACTTGAGTCTGAGTGAACTCTGGGAGATGGTGATGGACAGGGAGGCCTGGTGTGTTGCGATTCATCGGGCCGCAAAGAGTCGGACACAACTGAGCAACTGAACTGAACTGAAAGGTTGCATATTTTCTGTACCAGTATTCTTGTGTATGAATGCACTTTCATGCTTATGTATGAAAGTGTCTACTGATATGTAAGTATCAACATACAATCTCTAAAGGCCACTGAATTAAAACATTTTAAAGAAGTTTTTTTGTAAACTGATATGGATTACAATTAGCTGTTGGTTTTTCTAAAAGAAAGCTTCATTAAAACTGCAGAAGAGACGGCTGATTTTCACACCACCAGTCAAAGAATAGGAAGACACAACTGGTGAACTGAATTTTGTTCTCTTGAGCTTAACACCATCATTTTGTGGACAGTTTCTGACATTTGGCATTTCTACACTCCTTTGGTAGAAAGAAAAGGAAATAACTAATATCTTAATTCCTAGAAGTCAGGTCTTTTAGACAAAACATATTTAATGCATGTTTTCCAGATACATGTCACAGCCAATTACTTCTGAAGAGTAAGAGCACTCACTACATTTCTGGAAATAATGCTGAAGTCAGTAGTTTATAAATCTGAGAATCCAGGCTTGTAGTAATACATGCTGACTGGCCTGGAACTAGTTTATAAAATAATATTTGTTTTATTAAAATTAATTCAAATTTGGTTGTCAGCATTTTATCATTTTTATCTAATTAGTTTTTAATAACTTTACTTATCATAGTAATGGCCCACTTGGACCATGAACCTTAAAAGACACCAGATCTTTTGATTTAAAAACATAAATACTACTCTGACTTCAGAGTTCGGTCTGGAAATTGAATGTATAATTATATGATTGAAAATTAGCATAAAATTAGGTGAAGCTCTTTTGAAATTGGAGAAAATTGCCTCCACTAGGCTAGGAAGATGGCTAACAAAGGAACTGAACCAAAGTAACCAGTTGTATGCTCATGTTCTGATTATAAGCTCACTTAGTCCCTCCATGTTGATGCTTCCTCTCTTGTTGGTAGTCCTTTGTCTTGGCCTACTTGCTCAACCATAGAGACTGCATGGTAGAAACATGGCCCATCTACTGAGCTACTCACAAACTCTGAGTTTCCTCTCTTCAAATGTGCTTTATGTGTTCTCCATTTTGAGGTTTTAGTTATTGTTTTCTAACTTTCTATTTTGAAATAATTACAGATTCACATGAAGTAGCAAAAATGTACATGGAGGTCCCCCATACCTTTCGCTCCAATGATAACATATTGCTTAAGTATAGTAGAATATCAAAAACCAAGGAATTAACATTGGCACAATCCACAGAGCTTATTCAGATTTCATCAGTTTGACATACATTTGTGAATGTGTGTGTGTGTATGCATGTGTATGTGTAGTTCTATGCAATATTACCACTTGTTTAGATTTGTGTAAGCACTATGATGGGCTTCCCTGGTGTCTCAGAAGGTAAAGAATCCTGCTGCAATGTGAGAGACCTGGTTCCATCCCTGGGTTGGGAAGATCCCCTGGAGGAGCGCATGGCAACCCACTCTAGTATTCTTGCCTGGAGAATCCCCATGGACTGTGGAGCCTGACAGGCTACTGTCAGTCATGTCCAAAGAGCTGGACACGACTGAGCGACCAAGCACATAGTACAAGCACGGTGACAACAGGACATAAAACTGTTCCATCATCAGAAAGCTTGCTCATGCGGCCATTTATAAGCATATCTATCTCCCTTCTTTCTATCTCTAACACTTGGCAATCACTAATCCATTCTACATGTTTATAAGTATGTTATTTCAAGAATGATATGAGTGGAATCATTTATTGTGTAACTTGGTGAGATTGGCTTTTTCATTCAGTGTAATATCATTGATATCAAACCAGGGTTGTTATGGTTTCAGTGATGAGTTCTTTTTTATTGTTGAGGGTAATCCATGGTATGGAGGCACCACAGTTTGTTTAGCCAGTTACTCATTGAAAGGTGTCTAGATTGTTTCTGATTTTGGCTGTAACAAATATAGCTGCTTTCAACATTAAAGTACAGGTTTTTTGGTGGGCATAACTTCTGTTGTCAAATCTAAGAATCCTTTGCCTATTTCTAAGTTCCAAAGATTTTCTTCTTTGTCATTTTCTCAAAGTTTTATAGTTTTATGTTTTAAGCTCATGATTCCATGCACAAAGAGTGAAGTTGAAATCAAGGTTTTCCCTATCTATGGATATCTTATTTTTCCAGCACCATTTGTTGAAAAGGTTAAACTTCTTTCATTGAATTGATTTTTCATCTTTGTCAACATCACTTGGACATACTTGTGTGAGACTGTTTCTAAGTTCTCTATTCTCTTGCATTGTCTGTTCTTATCCCAGGAACACATGGTCCTGAGTACTGGAGCTCTGGAGTCTGACTTAACATTGTATAGAATGATTCTGACTTTATTCTTCCTTTGAAAACTTATTTTAAGTGGTATAGGTCCATCTAGTCAAGGCTATGGTTTTTCCAGCAGTCATGTATGGATGTGAGAGTTGGAATGCGAAGAAGGCTGAGCGCCGAAGAATTGATGCGTTTGAACTGTGGTGTTGGAGAAGATTCTTGAGAGTCCCTTGGACTGCAAAGAGATCCAACCAGTCCATTCTGAAGGAGATCAGCCCTGGGATTTCTTTGGAAGGAATGATGCTAAAGCTGAAACTCCAGTACTTTGGCCACCTCAAGTGAAGAGTTGACTCATTGGAAAAGACTGATGCTGGGAGGGATTGGGGGCAGGAGGAAAAGGGGACAGCAGAGGATGAGATGGCTGGATGGCATCACGGACTCAATGGACGTGAGTCTGAGTGAACTCCAGGAGTTGGTGATGGACAGGGAGGCCTGGCGTGCTGCGATTCATGGGGTTGCAAAGAGTCGGACACGACTGAGCGACTGAACTGAACTAATAGGTCCTTTTCTTTTTCATATGCTTTTCAGAATAAGATTGTCTATGTCTACAAAAATCTGCCAAATTTTGAAGGGAATTGCATTAAGCCTATATATTGGTTTCAGGAGAATTAACACCTTTACTCCTACAGTGTCTTCAAATCTGTGAACACAATATATGTCTTTATTTAGGTAGGTTTTTGATTTCTTTTATCATCATTTTATATTGATAATACAGAACCTGTACATGTTTTTTTTTAAATATCATACTAAAGTATTTAATTTTCTTCAAAGCAAATATAAAAATGTGACTGTGATGTAACCTTTGGTATCCATATGTTTGTTGTTAGTATGTAGAAATGTGAGTGATTTTGTGTGTGTGTGTTTGTGTTGATCTTGTATCTTACAATCTTGCTAAAATAGCTTCTCTGTCAGGAGTTTTTGTAAATAGGTTCCTTGGGGTTTTATATGTGGAAAAGCATATCATCTACAAATAGTATACCCTTAGTTTTGGAGCTTATATACCTGTACTTTTATATTTATGGAAAATATTTGTTCTTTTTGAAATTATTATCTATTATATAGTATTTTTTATAACCTTGAGTGGATCAGCTGTTTTATAAAATGGCTCTTAAGTCAGTGGTTCTTAAGGTGTGGTTGAGCACTCCTAGGAGTTCTTTGAGACATTTTCAGTAGGTCCATAGGTCAAAATTTTGTCCAGAATTAAACTAGGATATTTTTGCCATTTTTGTTCTTATTCTTTCATGAACCTGTAGTGACGTATTCCAGAGGGTATATGACATATGATATTGCACCAGAATTGGGAATCCAGCAGTTCTTCCATTATGTACCACCTTCAAGAGACTTGCAAAAGTGCAAGATAAACCACTCACTAGTATTTTTGTTTTGAAAGATACAGTTATTTTTTGCAGATTTATGTATATTAACACAAAAATGTATGTTAATGTGTACACTTATTTTTAAATGAATTGTTAAACAACTGGACTTCCTTGGTGGCTCAGGTGGTAAAGAATCTTCCTGCAATTCAGGAGACCCTGGTTGGATCCTTGGGTCAGATAGATCCCCTGGAGAAGGGAATGGCAATTCTTGCCTGTAGAATTCCATGGAACTGAATTAAATAAATATTTCTAAATTTCCTCAGATATGAAAACAATTACTAATATAAAAACATTAATAGATATAATTCATAAAGTAAAACTCTCAGATCTTTAATAAGAGTTTGGGGTTCTAAAATGAAAAAGTTTGAGAATCCTGAATTTAATTCACTCCTATTTAAATGAATTCTCTGGGTTACCATTTTATCATCTGGCACACTGTCTTGTGTTAATATAGGAAAAAATTATTTTAGGAAAAATACTTTTATCTTGCTAGTTTGTTTATGACAGAGAAAAGAGTTCTGTCAGCTTTACAACTCTTTAAATGAAATCTTACAAGAAAGTCCAGTTATTTATTTTTTTAATTTGCAAATTTTAAATTTATAAAGTTTCAATCTAAATTTGAAATTTGAAATTATACTATAAATTTATATCATTTTCATTATTTAAAACTGAGAACAATAACAGTGGTGGAACTCTGTCCTCATACCACAGGGGCCACAATTAAATACATTCCAGGTGTCTTTTGAGCATGATATGAAAATAAGGGCTATAGAGAATTGAGTAACTATGTAAATGAGTCATGGTTGCTATGCGTTACCAGCGTTGGACACTTAAATCCAGAATCATGCTTAGTGACTGACACAGAATAATGCTCAATAAATATTTCACAGGAATGACTGACTACAGGGATGTGGAAAGTGAAAGCGAAAGTTGTTCAGTCATGTCTGACTCTTTGCAACCCTGTGGATACAGTCCATGAAATTCTCCAGGCCAGGATACTGGACCAGGTAGCCATTTCCTTCTCCAGGGGATCTTTCCAACCCAGGGATTGAACCCAGGTCTCCCGCATTTGTAGGCGGATTCTTTACCAGCTGAGCCACCAAGAAAGACATAACTTCAAATCAGTTTTAAAATAGTAATCATTGATAAGAGCTGGGGACAGAAATACACAGAAATACACCTCGCTCCAGGTGGGGCGAGGGATGGTCCAGGGGAAGACCCCATTTAGCCTCACTGACATGGGGATGGAGGAAGAGCAAGATCTCTTCCTCCTCTCTGGTGTTTTCTCGGGGAGGAGCAGTGAAATGGAGTTGGCCAGAGACATCAAATATGGAAGGAAATTCTGGGGTGGCTGGGGGTGGGGGGGTAGGGAGAGAATGAAGAAAGAGCAGAGAGGGAGGGCTGGGGAGACAGGAGAAACAGGGGTCTGTGCAGGACTCAGGTGTTTGATGAAAGAAGATGGAGAAGGGAGGGGTCATGGCAAATGTGAGGAACAGGTCAG
This sequence comes from Ovis canadensis, assembly GCF_042477335.2. NCBI lineage: Eukaryota > Metazoa > Chordata > Mammalia > Artiodactyla > Bovidae > Ovis > Ovis canadensis. Next base: position 242,730,701 of record NC_091245.1, read on the forward strand.
GAGGAAGGATCTTGGAAGAAGGTGTAGGGGGTTAGTGGAGGGTGGGTCATGGACAAAGAGGATAGAGCAGAAAGGAAGTGTGTGGAAGGGAGAGGGATCTAGGACCTTGGGGTAGGTAATCAGGCAGTCCCATCAGCTCCAGCCATTATTTCATGTTAATGAGTGGATTTTGGCATCAGAGGCAAGAGACACAGAGACCACCTCACCTGCCCCCACTTTTCCCTCACCCACATCCAAAATACCCCATCATCCTTACTTCTCAATTCAGTGGGGGCCCATTCAGAACTGGGGATGGGGAATAAAGGGAGGTAAAAGGACTTGGCACAAGCAGGGGGAGGGTGAGATGGGAGCAGGGATGCAGGATTTGGAAATGAGATTAAAGTGGACGATGATGGGAGGAATGGTTGCAATAATGTGAAGTGCAAGGATGGAACAAGACGAGTCAGGCAGTCCCCTCTGGTAGGACCCCAGAAGCCTGCGTTCTTGTTCCCCATCTGTTCCATGGCTGGGGGTTGGCCATGGCCCTCCCTGACATTCTGGAAAACAAGGGGGATTAGATGAGGCTGTCCTTGGAGGCTCCCAAGTTCAGCTATGGCATCTCCTTAAGCTGTAGGCAGGGATTCTTTGGAATGATTATTGAGGATGTATTTTGAAGGAAGATTCCACAGGTATCTGATGACTGATGGATCAAATTCCTTCTAGTGACATCACATCACTTTAAAGATCAAATCCAGTCTCTCACCATGGCCAAAAAAAATCTTTTTCCTCCAGACCCCTCTTCTCTTCCCTAGGCCACTCAGCTCTAGCCACACTTCTCTCCTTGCTATTCCTTTAACAAACCAAGCTCATTCCACCTTGGTATCTCAGGGCCTTTGAACTTGCTGTTTCTTCTGCCTGGCTGCACCTTTTTAGATTTCAAGTTTTATGTCATCATCTCAGAAAGACCTCCAGAGATCCCCTTATCTGAAGTAGCCAGATTAATTTTTGTTTGTTTGTTTCCTGCTTCTTCCAATCACAAAATGGCCAACTTTCCTTGAAAAGGGCCCAGGGGGAAAAAAAAGAAAGAAATAGTAGTCATTGAAGTAAAACTTTACCAACAGAAAAAAAAAATCAAGCCTTATTTCCATGGAGCCATAACCACTTAATACATTTCACATCTAGGTATATTCAGAAAAATATCTGAGTTACACATAACTGATAAATGAATATATGAGAAAACCTAGGCAAAAAGTCACCATTGATTCTGTGTTTATAGGAAAGAAGGGGAATATGTGAAAGATAAAAGGAAGGCTGCTTTAATTATAGAAGGTAAAGAAAATGACCAGTCAAGAACAATTTCTAACAACATTCTTCTTATTGCATGAATTATGCCAAATTATTATCACTTAAAATTTTCTCACTCACACAATTAAGCACATCCAAGAGCTTAGTGATGATGTTTGCAGAGTAGTGTTATAAACATAAGACCCACCCACCAGACTAGATCATCACTGAAAGAAACAACATGTGCTTTTCCTGAGGCTGTTTCAGAAATGAAAAAGATGATTATGTTAAGGGATGCACAAAAATTAAGGAAAAAAAAACTTGATAGAGTAATTTAAGGCAGTTGCTTATTAAGCTCAGAGGCCCTCTGCACACTCTGGCTTGCCACACTGCTGATTCTTATAGGGTTCCATGTGCTGTGACATTAGCCTTGCATGAGAGTGATTTCCAGTAGCTCTCCTTATCGGAAAACAAGACTATATGCAAACAAATAAGGTCACCATGCCACCTAGGATTCTGTTTCTCACAGTCAGCAGGAAACAAATTCTTTACAAGATTTCTATTTTTATTTATTAAAAAATGTGGGCCTGTTTCGTGTATCATCATTAAAACAGTCAAAGGATAAGGAAAAGTTGATGGATAACTTCCTGATGTAAATGAATGTCTTTTTTTAAAACTCCCCCAAGGGTAGAAGTCAGTAACATGCTCCAAGGGAAGTAATACAGATTTCACTCCTTATAAGAAGAAACCTTGACAGTAATGCCCCAAGCTTGATAAGAGTTCCACACAAAGCAAAGCAAAGGAAGAAGGAAGGACTGAGAAAAGTGAAGGAAAGCACTTTCATCTAGTGAGGATCTGTATATTCTCTTTCATATTTGTACCCAATCAGTAGAAATATTCTTTACTCCTGGCTTTAATTCCAGAAGAGGCAGAACTTTTTAGCCCCAGAGCAAGAAAAGCCATAACTGACTCGAGTTTCCATGCCTACTTGTCCTACAGTGTACCTGGTACAATATTACTTGCTGATTAGTTCTTTTTTCTTGCAATTAGAAGACATGATTCATAAAAGCAAATGATTTCTGTCTGTTTTCTTTACCACTATAAACCCAGTGCACAAAACAAGCATTCAATATTGGTTGAGTATGTATGCTGCTGCTAAATCACTTCAGTCATGTCCGACTCTGTGTGACTCCATAGATGGCAGCCCACCAGGCTCCCCTGTCCCTGGGATTCTCCAGGCAAGAACACTGGAGTGGGTTGCCATTTCCTTCTCCAATGCATGAAAGTGAAAAGTGAAAGTGAAGTCGCTCAGTCGTGTCCAACTCTTAGCGACCCCATGGACTGCAGCCTACCAGGCTCCCCCCATCCATGGGATTTTCCAGGCAAGAGTACTACTCTGTATAAAGTTTCTAAAAGTGAATTTTTGGTTTAGGTTGTGTTGCCCTTTATTAACTGAAAGTGAAGAACAACACAGACTTTCAAGAAAAAGTTAATAAGAATCATGAAAAAGTCCCTGTAATTGTGACTCACATACATATTTATAGAAATTATGTCTTCCAGTACCATTCCTACATGCAGGACATTTATCAGAAATTAAACACCAACTCTAGTAAAATTTAAAGATGTCTATTAGCTTATAGAACTGGTTCTCAGACATTTTTGTCTCAGGACCACTTCATGCTTTTAAAATTTATTGAGGACTCCAAAGACTTTGTATTTATTTGGCATATATCTATTGATTTACCATATCAAAAATGAAAACTGATAAAATTTAAAACATTTATTAATTCATTAAAAATAAAATAGCATGTTTTTATAGACAGTTACTATAGTTTGCAAAAAAAGAAGTGGAAGTGTAGTACTGTTTCACAATTTTGCTAATCTCTTTAATGTCTAACTTAATAGAGGGTAGCGAGATTCTACTGTTTGCTCCTAAATTGTGTTTTGCAGTATCTCATACAAGACTGAAAAAGATGGTGTCTTTTGTTCAAATAAGATCATCCACAAAACACATTATATTAACATTTTGCTTAATGGTTAAAGAGTAAATAATTTTCCCTTAAGATCAGGAACAAGGCTAAGATGTCTGCTTTCACCCTTCACTCAATATAATACTACAAGTGTTAGCCAGCGCAATGGGAAAGAAAAAGTAATAAAAAGCATACAGATTGGAAAGCAAGAGACTCTCTCTATTTGCTGAGGACATAATTGTCTACATAAAATATTTCATGGAGTTCAAAAAACAAAAACCAACAACCCCACCCCAAAACTTACTATAACTAAATAGTGAGTTCAGCAAGATCATAGGAAACATAATCAATGTTAAAATTTTGTTTTATTTCTAAACACTAACAAACTGTGGACAGAAATTAAAGATACAATATGATTTAAAATCATTCAAAAAAGTGAAACAGGTGTAAATCTAACATAACATATACTATAGGATTTGTAAGCTTAAAATCATCATATAATGAAACAGAAATGACCTAAATAAATGTTCTTGAATTGGGAGATAGCATAGTAAAGATATCTGTTCCCCTCAGATTGATATATGGATATAACACAGTCTAGGGATATAGCTCAGTGGTAGAGGATTTCACTGCAGATAAAATTCCCATCAGAACAGCAGCAGAGTTTATATATAGAGAGAGAGAGAAAGAGAGAGAAAGAGAAATATTCTAAAATTTGTATGGACTTGAAAAAAACTTGTAATAGCAAAAACAGTTGAAACAAGAAAAAAGTGGGAGGAATCTTACTACATAGGTTCAGCAATTATGATTTGGTGATATTGGCAAAGGGATAGATAACTGGAACAGAATAGAGTACCTAGAAACAGACCCACACGAATATGCCCAAGTGATATTTAACAGAAGTGAAAATGCAGTTCAGTGAAGAAAAGATAGCATTTTTTGACAAATAGTTCTAGAGCTTTTGGACATTCATAGGCAAAACATTGAATCTCCATGTAAACTTCACACCCTATACATAAATTAAGTTAAAATGGGTTAACTTAAATGTAAAATTATAAAGCTTTTAGAAAAAGTATGAGATAATCTCCTAAGTTTTAGGATTAGACCAATAGTTCTATCATGCCCTCAAAACAAAATCAGTACGAGGGAAAACTGATAAACTTAATCTCATCAAAATTAAAAATTTTTGCTCTATGAATGACTGCCAAGAGGATTCAGACAAGCTACATATTTGGAGAAAATATTTGCAAGTGAAATATATGATAAGACTTTGTCCAGATTATATGAAGAACTCTCAAAGCTCAACAACCAACCAAACAAGAAAATACACAAAAGTTTTCTTTCTGATGATCAGAGTTTTATACTCTAAGTGGAGTCAGCATCAAGGGAGTTTGGTGTATTGCTTTTTTAAAAACCATCTAAGGTATAAATCAATTTGTTTATATTGATGTAACCCATTTAAACGGTGTTTATACAGTGTTGGTAGAAATAGAAGAGTGGGTATTAAGGACTAAGTGCTTGTAGGTTCACTCCACAAATTCATATGTTGAGATCCTAACAACCAATATGATGGTATTAGGTGATGGGACCTTTGAGAGGTGTTTAGTCTATGAGGATGGAGTCCTCATGATTGGCACCAGTCCCTTTATAAGAAGAAAAGTGAAAGAGGTGGTCTCTGCTCTCTGCTGTGTGAAGATATAATGAGAAGATGACTGTCTACAAACCTGGAAGAATGTTCTCACCAGACATTAAATCTCTTGAGACCTTGATCTCAGATTTTCCAGTTTTTAGAACTGTGAAGAGTAGAAGTTTGTTGTTTAAGCCACCTAGACTATGATATTTCATTGCAGTAGCCCAAGCTAACTAAAATGTTTGTTTTTATCGTATGTTTAGAATCATAAGGGTGACTCCATAAAAGGGTGAAAAATTGGAGTTACCATGGAAACGCATTTTGCAGAGGCCAGGCCTGTTGGCCTGTATCCTCACAGCAAGAACACACCAGACTGAGAGGTCCTGCCTACTGCTTTGGCTCCCCAAACACTGACGTTCACTGAAATGATTCCTGTTAGCCTCTCTGTGTCTGCTCTGGGAGTCTGGAAGGTAGTTACAAAAGGGTAAAGAACTGATTGTTTTATGAAGTGCCTTGGAGAGACTGGGAGAGAAAAAAAATATAGAAAACTTTTCAAAGTGTCCTTTAGTCAAGGCATTGAGTCTGTAAACCTCTTCAGCATGGGAAAACATACTGCTGCTTGTTCTTATCTGCCTCTGTAGACAGGTTTATGAGAATTAAGTGAAACAGCATTATTTCATAATAATACTAAGAGCCTGTGTATCACTTTTAATCAAATACAAAAGGTTACTTATTTATACTAGCAACAATAATTGGAGAAGGAAATGGCAACCCACTCCAGTGTTCTTGCCTGGAGAATCCCAGGGGCAGGGGAGCCTGGTGGGCTGCCTTCTATGGGGTCACACAGAGTCGGACACGACTGAAGTGACTTAGCAGCAATAATAATACACACAAGCATATTATGAAAATGCTTGCACAGAAATGACTGAATCTAATCTCCTCATTTTATTACACACATGAGAAACAAAGGTTTTATAAAGAAAATAGATTTCCCAGGTCCAAAAACTAATTAGTGACTCTAGGTTGGAAAGACTCTAGGTCACAAAGACTCTAGGTCTTTGTGTTGTGCTATGCTTAGTCGCTCAAATTTGTTGACTCTTGCAGGCAGATTCTTTACCATCTGTTAATAAAGTAGCATAATTAACAACCTTAAGCTTGAAGTCAAAGATCCAGGGGCTTCCCTGGTGGCTCAGATGGTAAAGAATCCACCTGCAATGCAGGAGACCTAGGTTCGATCCCTGGGTTGGGAAGATCCCCTAGAGGCGGGCATGGCAACCCACTTCAGTATTCTTGCCTGGAGAATCCATATGGGCAGAAGTGTCTGGAGGGCCACAGTCCATGGAGTCACAAAGAGTTGGACTCAAATAAATGCCTAAGCACAGCATATTAACAAATGAGGTATTCTAGTGGCAAATTGTCTTTTTTTGGTCCTTCTTCATCGAAATGGGCTTCCCTCATAGCTCAGTTGGTAAAGAATCTGCCTGCAATGCAGGAGACCTGGGTTCAATTCCTGGGTCAGAAAGATCCTTTGGAGTAGGAATTGGCAACCCACTTCAGTATTCTTGCCTAGAGAATCCCCATGGACAGAGAAGCCTGGCAGGCTACAGTCCATGGGGTCTCAAGAGACAGACACGACTGAGCAACTAAACCAGCAGCACCACCACCACCACCACCATCAAAAAATAGTAGAAAAATAGAGGACACACAAATATTCTGTAGTGTTTGCAGCAGACATGTAGAATGGTCTCAGTATGTTCTAGCTCCTGTCTAGTGTTTGTCCTATTTTGTAGAGGTTAGAAAGCAAAAACATTGCATTTCAAAGATGCTCTGTGGGTAGATTTCTGGATGTGTTCAGTTCTGCCAATCACACGCATTCTGACAAGCTTGGATTCAGGTCCGAGTTATGAAGGGAGGAACGCAAGGGACAAGGCATCCATTTCATGGCATGGTTGTGATAGAGGAAGCTGGCTTTTGCAGTTGTAGCTTTATGCTTCTCCAAGACCTTTTTCCCTCTCACAGAAGATCATTGTGATTCTGAAGAATGAGAGTTGACTGGAAGATTACGCTAAAGCCTGCTCCCCACTGGTACCTGGTGATAAACCTCTTTCTATTCAACCTCATTAGAGTGGTTTCTGTTATGTTCAGCTGAACCCTAACCAACACAGGGTTACAGGGTGGGGGGAAAAAAAAAGCCTGTAAAATAAACTAAAATGCAGGAGTAGAAACTAAAGAATCTTAAGCTAAGAAAGAAAAGTGGAGTTTGGGCTATTTGGATATGGGACCTGCTTTGAAAGTGTTAGTAGCTCAGTTGTGTCCACCTCTTTGCGACCCCATTGACTGTAGCCCACCAGGCTCCTCTGTCCTTGGAATTCTCCAGGCAAGAACACTGGAGTGGGTAGCCATTCCCTTCTTCAGGTTGTCTTCCTCACCTAGGGATCAAACTCTGGTCTCCTGCATTGCAGGCAGATTCCTTACCATTTGAGCCATCAGAGAAGCCCCAGGGCTTGCTTTAGGGTAAAGAAAAGAACTGTGGAAGGGCACATGATTCCAAGTCTCAAAAGCAGCACTGATCTCCATCGCCATTTACTCTCTTGAAGACTGAATTAAAACAAGAAGTATGATTTCAGAGTCAGCTTTCTAGGAAACTTTCTGAGTTGGTTAAATATCTCCTGACCTGCTTGCTGATGCCTGAAATTTCTTTAACAGGGAGCAAATTATACGTAATTAGAAAAAGAAGTGTCAAAATGCAAATGCTATTGATGTAAAATTCATCAATAGTAAAGGGTAGCTGGTTAATTAAATTAGAGTTAATGACAATCTTAGAACTCGTTGTTTTGGGGATGGACTTGATTAACATTTGTAGGTTCACCTACTATGAACCTGGCAGAGGACCTCCTGCTTTTTTTTACATACTTCTTTTCATTTGATGTCTCTATAGTTCGGTAGTTCTCTGTTCAGTGTTTCTAGTCCCATTTTCCAGGGATAGAAACTGATACTCAAATTAAAAAACTTGCCCCAAATCAAGAAGACAAGGCCTGGGGCAGAGGTTTCTCCAGTTTCATGAGTTTGAATTGGTCAGGTCTATTTGCTTTTACATGGTTAGGGATAAATTGAAGCTGCTCAGATAGTTTTCTCATGGGAAGGCAGGCAGGAAGTTCTATTTTACATGATTTATGGATTTTTTCTTTTAAGATGGCTTGCTTTTATATAAGCGGTTTATTTGGCCCAGAGGATTTATTAATAACAACAACAACAACAAATAGCGTTTGTGTATCTGTGGTAGTCTACTCTGTTTTCTTGCAAAGTATTTTCATATGTGTTATTTCAATTTATGTTCACGACTACCCGGTAGATATAGGTACTATCCTTTTCTAATTTTAAAATGTAAATTGAGTCCTAAAATTTGAAGTTACTGCTGCAAATCACATAGTGAGTAGAGAAACTGGATCCCAAATATAAGAATTCATTCCCCACTCCTCACTAGAATCTGTTTTTGCTTATGAGAGATAAACATCAACCTGGAAACCCTCGATCTGAGTCACAAAAAGGACTGAGGCTACAGAAAAAAGGATTCTGTTTAATACTTGATACATTTCATTCCCATTAGCCACCCATTTATGTGTTAACGGTAATGTCTCTCTGATCAGTGTTCCATATAGTCCAGACTTATGAGAGCTGGCATTTTGTCTTTTTCAATGTATTACTTCTTACACCTAACACAATGCATTGCATAAAATAAGCATTCAATATATACTGATGAATGAATACTTCTAAAATACAAACTTGCAAAGCAGAATAAAAGCAATGAGCTTTTCACTCCAGAGTTTTAGCTGAATTCTTTTCCTTTATCAGTGTGATGGATTTGGTTTTTAGTGACCAACATGATTCATGACAAATACTGGTACTGAATTAACTAGTGGACTTGTGAAACACCCCATTTTACCATCAGCTATGCTTGGCTGAATATTTTACTACTCATTAAAAGATCTTTACAGTATTGTCTTCTGTATAAGAGTACACTATTGTGATTCCCCCCCTCCATACACCACAACAAAACGTAATCCCATAGAAATAGCAATTTTTTCATTGTGCCAAAACCAATGGCCACAGTACCTGCCTGTGGAATCATGATAAATGTAGCTGCCCCAAAGTGAAATTCAATCTGGGCCTAAAGTTATATTGCCAAGCACTGGCCACTGAAAACAGCCATTAAGAGAAAGAAGCGTGATTTATTTCTTCAGTTTTCTCATACAGGCAGAGCATTTGTGGTCAAATGGCACCTAAATTGCATGGAAACATTCTAGTTTTAAGTTGTTATTTTTTTGACCTTTGTATATGACAGAAGACTATTGCAAATCTGCTCTGGAAATCTCCCAGGTTTGAATGGATATTTGTCTTACAGAACATCCTGGCTTTTGTTGTGGGCCCTTATGGTGGTGGTTACTGTATGAAGTTTTATTTATTTATTTATATTTTAACTACAGGAAACATCTAGTTCTATTAAAAATGTCCGTATAGTTTCCAGATCATTTTGCAGCCCCGGATACATAAATGCTTGAGAGTTGTTGACTCTAAGATATTACTGGTGTGGCCTATGGTATTTACAGTGTGAGAACCGTAGAAGTTACCAGAGCAAATATCTGACTGACATCAAAACATTCTAAATCACATTGCTGCTAGGAAATTAGTGTTTCTTGTCAAGTATTTGCGATAATATTTGACATTATTATGCCAAATAATGTTAGCTCTGTTTGGAGATGTTAAATGCAAACAATGTTTAATTAATTTGCATACACTGGGTTTAATTAGGAATCAATAACTAGCAATTACAGAGATAATGGTCTCTGAAGGATCAGAAAGAATGACATAATAATATGAAGTGAAAATATATTCAGAACTGGGTCAAGTCAATGAACTTTCCATTTCATGTATTGATTTTAGCACTATTCACCTTAGCACTGGCTGTTTTTTCCAATTTATCCAGGAGATCACCATCTTATCAGTGTTAGAAGCTGAATCTCATTTATCTGTGCAAAAGCAAAATGTTACTTGTGTAATCTAGCACCACTATTAAGCAGGTGCAACACATAATAGATGCTCAGAAAAAAAATGACACTTCCAATACTCTTTATGTATGCTACATAAATATTGCCTCTAGTTGTATTCTATGATGAGCACATACTCAGTTCAGTTCAGTCGCTCAGTCGTATCCAACTCTTTGCGATCCCATGAATTGCAGCACACCAGGCCTCCCTGTCCATCACCAACTCCTGGAGTTCACTCGGACTCATGTCCATCGAGTCTGTGATGCCATCCAGCCATCTCATCCTCTGTCATCCCCTTCACCTCCTGCTCCCAATCCCTCCCAGCATCAGAGTCTTTTCCAATGAGTCAACTCTTCACATGAGGTGGCCAAAGTACTGGAGCTTCAGCTTTAGCATTATTCCTTCCAAAGAAATCCCAGGGCTGATCTCCTTTAGAATGGACTGGTTGGATCTTCTTGTAGTACAAGGGACTCTGAAGAGTCTTCTCCAACACCACAGTTCAAAAGCATCAATTCTTCAGTGCTCAGCTTTCTTCACAGTCCAACTCTCACATCCATACAAGACCACTGGAAAAACCATAGCCTTGACTAGATGGACCTTTGTTGGCAAAGTAATGTCTCTGCTTTTCAATATGCCATCTAGGTTGGTCATAACTTTTCTTCCAAGGAGTAGGCGTCTTTTCATTTCATGGCTGCAGTCACCATCTGCAGTGATTTTGGAGACCCCCAAAAAATAAAGTCTGACACTGTTTCCACTGTTTCCCCATCTATTTCCCATGAAGTGATGGGACTGAATGCCATGATCTTTGTTTTCTGAATGTTGAGCTTTAAGCCAACTTTTTCACTCTCCTCTTTCACTTTCATCAAGAGGCTTTTTAGTTCCTCTTCACTTTCTGCGTAAGAATGGTGTTATCTGCATATCTGAGGTTACTGATATTTCTCCTGGCAATCTTGATTCCAGCTTGTGATTCTTCCAGCCCAGCGTTTCTCATGATGTACTCTGCATATAAGTTAAATAAACAGGGTGACAATATACAGCCTTGACGTACTCCTTTTCCTATTTGGAACCAGTCTGTTGTTCCATGTCCAGTTCTAATTGTTGCTTCCTGACCTGCATACAGGTTTCTCAAGAGGCAGGTCAGGTGGTCTGGTATTCCCATCTCTTTCAGAATTTTCCACAGTTTATTGTGATCCACACAGTCAAAGGCTTTGACATAGTCAATGGACTGGAATAGGTGAATTTAACTCAGACGACCATTATATCTACTACTGTGGGCAGGAATCCCTTAGAAGAAACGTAGTAGCCATCATGGTCAACAAAAGAGTCCGAAGTACAGTACTTAGATGCAACCTCAGAAATGACAGAATGATCTCTGTTCATTTCCAAGGCCAACCATTCAATATCATGGTAATCCAAGTCTATGCCCCACCAGTAACACTGAAGAAGCTGAAGTTGAACAGTTCTATGAAGACCTACAAGACCTTTTAGAACTAACACCCAAAAAAGATGTCTTTTTCATTATAGGGGACTGGAATGCAAAAGTAGGAAATAAAGAAACACCTGGAGAGCACATACTAAGTGGATTTAATTATTCACTTTAGTATAAAATAAATCCTATAATGTAACTTAACATTTCATCTTATAGGACTTTTTTGAACTGGTTCTTTGGAATTAATACTACTAAAATTTTGAAAGTTTTCACATTCAGAAAGAGAGAGGATCTGAATAGATTATGCAAATAAATTAATTTGGTGTAGTATAATTCTTTTTACAACTTACACAGAAGTGTACTATTTTTATTTCTCTAAACAATATTGTGAGGTAGAAACATCAGGCATAGTATTATCTCCACTTTACAAAAGAGAAAAGCAAGTGATTTTTCTTAGATTTTTTTACCTAATAGTTATTGGGCAAAAGATTGGAACACAGATCATAACTTGAAATACTTTGAGTTTTCCACTAGATGCCATTTTTTATTTTAAACTAGGTTGGATGAAGTTAGAATTTGTTTAGTTCATTGTTACTTAAGCTTTAGAAAATGAGGTGTCCTTTCTGGTTTATTCCATAAATATGAAACTGTACTTGGTGGCAGAGGGGTACAGTGAAATTATCTAGATTTTAAGACAAAGTTTGCATTTAACTGTGCTATGTGGATGTGACTTTAATTATAAATCTTTGTAGAATTCTTCAGTAAAATATAAACAAACAAAATAAAAAGGACAAATGAGACACAGAAAAATCTGTATAAATTTGAAACATTACTTAACCAGTTGGTGACACAGTTTTCCCATCTATAAAATGGAACTGATTATACTTGTAGCACAGGGTTGGATAGAGGATAATGCAAAAAAGCATCCACCACTTGAACCCGTGTATCGTATTGATTATAGTAATGCAACTGGTGGCTGAATCCTGCCAGAAAAGCAGGTGATTCATTTGACCATCTACATTTAATCTGAATATAAAAAATGAAAGTGTTAGTCACTCAGTTGTGTCTGACTCATTGTGGCCTCATGGATGATAGCCCACCAGGCTCCTCCATCCATGGGATTCTCCAGTTAAGAATACTGGAGTGGGTAGTCATTCCCTTCTCCAGGGGATCTTCCCGACCCAGGGGTTAAACCCAGGTCTCCTGCATTGCAGACAGATTCTTTACTATCTGTGCCACCAGGGAAGCCCTGATACCTATGTTTAAAAACATTCTGTAATTTCAAAGTAAATTTTAACCTTTCTCACTTATATTATCATCTTTTCTAAAAATGTATGTTTATAGTCTATGTTGTAAGATTGTAGTATGTTCAATAGTTCTGTGTTCTAGGTGAATTTGGGGATAACATAGTGTTAGAAAAGTTTGTAAAATGTAAGGCTTACTGATTGGAGAGCTGTAATGTCATTCATAATGCTGGTATTTAGATAGAATTTAAAAAATCTTTTCCCCATTCAAAAACATTTATGAAATGGTATTACTAACATGATACACCTCATTCTTCAAAGCCCATTTAGGATATTCTTTCTTGCTTAAATTATATATAAGATGGAAATGTAGGGAAATGATCTTTTATTAGATCATGTGTTTTGATAATTTTTGGTATAAATGAAAGTTTATTTTATTACTTATTGTTTGAACTTTGGCCTCTTTCTGGAAGTAGTAAATAAGAATTACAAAAAAAGATTCTTTTAAGTATAATATATTTGACATTAATTAGTTTCCATTCTTGGATACTGGTAAAAAAGAGCATAAATTTATTTCTTGGACTCAGGAGACCCCACTTAGTAAACAGATGCATATTTAGAAAACAAAAACAACATTGCATGTAAAATGCTTCTAAGTAAGAGCCTGCTGCTGCTGTTAAGTCGCTTCAGTTGTGTCCGACTCTGTGTGACCCCATAGACGGCAGCCCACCAGGCTCCCCCATCCCTGGGATTCTCCAGGCAAGAACACTGGAGTGGGTTGCCATTTCCTTCTCCAATGCATGAAAGTGAAAAGTGAAAGTGAAGTTGCTCAATCATGTCTGACCCTCAGCGACCCCATGGACTGCAGCCTTCCAGGCTCCTCCATCCATGGGATTTTCCAGGCAGGAGTACTGGAATGCGGTGCCATTGCCTTCTCCAAAGTAACAGCCTATGTTAACAGAAGAGAATGGAAAGCAGACTTTCCTAAATACTCCACATACAGAATAAATAATATAGAATGCCAAATGATCTGATATTAATGAAATTTTTTTTTGGTCATTTTACTTTAAAATCTTTACTATACATATTGAAAATACTAACTACATATGGTGGCTCAGACAGTAAAGAATCTGCCTGCAATGCGGTAGACCCAGTTCTACCCTTAGGTCAGAAAGCTCCCCTTGAGAAGGGAATGGCAACCCACTCCAGTATTCTTGGCTGGGGAGATTTCTTGGGCAGGGGAGCCTTGCAGGCTATAGTCCATGGGATCCCAAAGAGTCAGACATGACTGAGTGACCAGCACTCACAATGACAATCATCTTATAAGATATTACATTATTATTTAAAATGGAAAAGGTTAATGCAGGTAGGGAACTCTTTATGTATAGGAGACCCTTTGCATTTGATAGTGATGCTTAAAACATTTCAATGAATAGCTGCTTCCACGTATTTCTTGTATATCACATCTCTTTTTAAGCTTTTTCAGTTTTCCTAAAAGATTTCTTTTGTTCAGCAGCTCTTCCTTCAAAAGAATGTAGCTGTGATATTTTCCAAGGATTTTGGTGTCATGGTAACTTGTAGAGAATAGAGTACATTGCAGCATGGTGTCTGGGGCAAAGGACCTCAATTTGATGGCAAGTTCACACCATAGCTTTGGTAATTGATGTGAGGATAAAATATAGATTTTTTTCCCCAGTCATGAGTAGAAATATAGGAAATACAGGTTATATATTTTAAACACTAACCACATGTATTATGACTATTTAAGTACTTAAATAGCATTTTAATAGGCAAACCTTTAAAAAGCAGCTGGTTTTTATATGGGGACAGTAGACAATTTGAGTTCACATTTCCTATTAACACTTTCAGCTATTGCAAGTGATCTTTCAAGGGTCATGACAAGTAGATTTTTGTTTTTTCAAGTATTTAAATGGTCATAAATATATGTAGTTAGTATTTTCAGTACATATGGTTAGTCTTTTTTTTTTAGAGATTATGCCCTTTCAAATTCAGTTTATGGCCATTTAGTTTGAAAATTATGGAGATGGTAGCTGGCAGTTATCACTTTTTTTAGGTAGTTATTTGACAAAATGAGTTGTCCTTGGCCTATCTAGTCTCCCAATTGAAAATTTATAAAAAAGCTGATTCGTGATATTCTTAAGTCTGGGAATCACCCAATCAACCTGAGTAAAGAGGTTCAACTCTCACACGCTAACTTCCCTGAGCTGGTGATTAAATTTATGGCTCAGCAAAAAAAAAAAAAAAAAAATCCACTTGTCATGACCCCTAAAAGATCACTTGCAGTAGTCAAAAGGGTTAAGAGGAAGCATGCAAACTTAAATTGTCTAATGCCCTTATGTAAAAACTAGCTGCTTTTTAAAGGTTTGTCTATTAAAATGCTATTATGTTTTGACTTTGTTTGATTTCTTTTTAAAGACACTTGCTTAGGTGATATGTGAGATACTTGATGACCAGTGCTGTGATAAAGCTGATCTGCTTTTCTAGGATAACCATAGTGGAAGGTGGAAATATAGATGATGAACATTTTCAGAGAAGAGACTTGGACGTATAGTAGAGGGGAGGGTGACTCCGGCCTTTATTCATACAAGTCTTTTCTAGTAATCAGGGCAGCAATGGATACTGCAGTGTGGGATGAGATTAGTGGAGAGTCATCAGTATTAAAACAGCCAAAAGGCAGGGGATCAGTGTTTTCCATCCTCTCCCTGGAGGGAAAGACTTCTTAATTATAATTAACCCAACAATAAACGAAATCTCCATCATTCTCGGTTATCACCAGAAAAAATAGGTAAGAGTAGACCAATAACCTGGAGAAAGCTTTTGAATAATGAGAGACATCTTGATGCGTAGGATTTTTTTTTTAAATTTTCTAAATTAAAATCATGCTTTAAATTGGATTTCTCATTATGATATTTTATTTTGTTTCTTTGGAGAACCCTGACTGATACAGCCTGTTAAGAGGACTTAAAGAGAAGGTACATACAAGGAAAAAATATTTGCAAAGCACATTATCTTTCAGAGGACTCAATCCAGAATACATATAAAGAACTCTTAGAACTCAAAAGTAAAATCTTCCCTAAAAATCCAGCTAAAAAATGGGCAAAAAGCTTAAGTAGACTTTTCACTGGAGAAGGTACGCGAATGAAAAATAAGCACATGAAAAGAAGTTCAACACTATTAGCCACTAGGGAAATGCATTTAAATCACAATTAGCTATCACTACTTGGCTATCGGCATGATTACAATAAAAAGAGTGACAACAGCAAATGCTGGAAAGAATGTGGGAAAGCTGGAACATTCGTACATTACTAGTGGGAATGGAAATGACATAAGCCATTCTGGAAAACAACTTGGCAATTTCTTATAAAACTTAACATGAAGCTAGCATGCAACCCAGCAATTTTACTTCTGGAGATTTATCTCCCAAAAATGTAATTTTATGTTCATACAAAAATCTGTACACACGTTTTCATAGCAATTTATCTGTGAGTGAGTGAGTGAAGTCACTCAGTCGTGTCTGACTCTTTGCAACCCCATGGAGTGTAGCCTACAAGGCTCCTCTGTCCATGGAATTTTCCAGGCAAGAGTACTGGAGTGGGCTGCCATTTCCTTCTCCAGAGGATCTTCTTGACCCAGGGATCAAACCTGGGTCTCCCACATTGCAGGCAGATGCTTTACCATCTGAGCCACCAGGGAAGTCCCTAATTTATCTGCAATGCCCCCAAATGGAAACAACCCAGATGTCCTTCAATGAATAATGGTTATATAAAGTTTATACACACAAAAACTATGAATTACTATTCAGCAATTAAAAATAACGGACTATAGATACATGCAACAACTTGGCTGAATTTCCAGAGAATTATGCAAAGTGAAAAAAAAATCCAACCTCAAAAAATTAAATGCTGTTTGGTTACATTTACATGACATTCTTGAAATGACAAAATTTTAAAAATGAGAACCAATCAGTGATTCCCATGTGTTAGGAGTAGTGGTGGGGTGGGATAAGCGTGGCTACAAAGGGTCAATAAGGTTCCTTGTGGTAATGGAATTGTTCTGTATCTTGACTGACTGTATCAATGTCAGTATTCTAAGTATCTCCTTATACCATAGTTTTGCAAGATGTTTCTAGTGGGGGAAACTGGGTAAAGGATATGTGGGATCTCTAAACTATTTCTTATAACTACATATAAGTATATAATTATCTCAAAATAAAAAGTAATATTTTAAAAATATATAAGTGTCTTGAAAACTCAGCAGTGGCCACAGGACTGGAAAAGGTCAGTTTTCATTCCAATCCCAAAGAGAGGCAATGCCAAAGAATGTTCAAACTACCGCACAGTTGCACTTATCTCACATGCTAGCAAAATAATGCTGAAAATTCTCCAAGTTAGGCTTCAACAGTATGTGAACCGAGCACTTCCAGATGTTCAAGCTGGATTTAGAAAAGGCAGAGGATCCAGAGATAAAATTGCCAACATCTGTTGGATCATTGAAAAAACAAGAGAGTTCCAGAAAAACATCTACTTCTGTTTTATTGACTATACCAAAGCCTTTGACTGTGTGGATCACAACAAACTGTGGAAAATTCTTCAAGAGATGGGAATACCAGATCACCTTACTTGCCTCCTGACAAATCTGTATGCATTTCAAGAGCAACAGTTAAAACTGGACATGGAACAATGGACTGGTTCCAAATTAGGAACTGAGTATGTCAAGGCTATATATTGTCACTCTGCTTATTTAACTTCTATGCAGAGTACATCATGCAAAATGCCAGACTGGATGAATCACAAGCTGGAATCAAGATTTCTGGGAGAAATATCAATAACCTCAGATATGCAGATGACACCACCCTTATTGCAGAAAGTGAAAAGGAACTAAAGAGCCTCTTGATGAAAGTGAAAGAAGAGAGTGAAAAAGCTGGCTTAAAACTCAACATTAAAAAACTAAGATCACGGCATCCTGTCCCATCACTTCATGGCAATTAGATGGGGAAACAATGGAAACAATGAAAGACTTTATTTCGGGGGGCTCCAAAATTACTGCAGTTGGTGACTGCAGCCATGAAAGTAAAAGACACTTGCTCCTTGGAAGAAAAACTGTGATCAACCTGGACAGCACATTAAAAAGCAGAGGCATTAATTTACCGACAAAGATCCATACAGTCAAAGCTATGGTTTTTCTAATAGTCATGTACACATGTGCGAGTTGGACCATAATGAAAGCTAAGCACCTAATAATTGATGCTTTTGAACTGTGGTGTTGGAGAAGACTCTTGAGAGTCCCTTGGACTGCAAGGAGATCAAACCAGTCAATCCTAAAGAAAATCAGTCCTGAACATTCATTGAAAGGACTAATGCTGCAGCTGAGGCTCCAATGCTTTGGCCACCTGATGTGAAGAACTGACTCATTGGAAAATGACCCTGATATTGGGAAAGATTGAAGGCAGGAGGGGAAGGACACCACAGAGGATGGATGGTTGGATGGCATCACTGACTCGATGGACATGAGTTTGGGCAAGCTCCAGAAGTTGGTGATGATCAGGGAACCCTGGTGTGCTGCAGTCCATGGGGTCACAAAGAGTCAACAAGACTGTGTGACTGAGCTGAACTGAAGTGTCTTTACAACTTGAGAGCCTAATATGACAACCAGATACCAGTGTTGGCTAACTTGAATGTCAGAGACATGGTTCTAAAGCAAGGCTTCTTTACATTTATCAAAATATGACACAGTAGAAAATGGTAATTCTGAGAGTACCCAGCTCCAGCTCTATTTGTTTGTCCTGAAGTCTGAAAATATTATATTGGTACACTGTGATCCTATACTTGGCATACTAGTTTGCTGTAATATTCTAGTTCAGAATCTCTAGCCTGGAAGGCATAACATAACTTTGAGAGGATTCCTAAAAGATTCCACCATCTGAGTGTAGCACACATCAGTCACAAAAATTACCACTGAAGGGTAAATACGTATATTTATTGAACTTTGCCTCAAGCAATGTTACTTGGCTGACTAAATGACTTTATGTTGATGGAGAGAGAAAAAAAACATAAATACCAAACACTGTGATAAGCATTTGCTTATTAATCATTGTCAACCCATGAATACTTCCTTAAACAAGGAAATACAACATCATTTCTATCATTATAAATAGTTGAAAATTGTGCATCATTAAAACCTTATATGTATTGTTTCAATATCCAATATTTTCCTCGTGGCTGTTGTCACCTTGCTAATGTTAACATCATTGAACTCTTCCTAGATTGCTACCATATGCCCTGAATGCCCTATTCCTTAATCTATCACATGTTGGACCCCAGGCACTACCTGCCATTTCATGATGGTACCTTGGGAATTGACTTGCATACTCAGATACTTTAATGATAGTCTATTGCACAGAAGATAATGGGCACATGATTCCTCACTAAGAATATCAGTTTCAAAAAGCTAATAGCTACTGTATATAATATGAATTCAGTGTTTTAAATGTTTCTAAAAGAGATAAGAAAATTGATGTTAGATAATCATCTAATAAAGGCCCTTTAGATAGTAAAAAATAAAAGTTACCTTTTGTATGATATAAAAATAAAATGTAAAATGATATAAAATGATATAAAATGATCCATTGATCCACATTAAATTTATGTCCTTGCTCTCTTAATATGATTTTTATTAACAACTTTATAATATATCATATATTAATACTTATTTTTCTTCTAGTTCTAACACGTATTCAGGAACCAGTGACCAATATGTGTGCTGATGTACTTTCATTGAACTTATTAACACCTTCAGAAGTCTGCCTGTTTAACGTAATGCTTTGTATTGATATATATTATAAAGGCTATATTCACCCTCACCCATTTGCTTTTAATTTCATCATCTTCAATATTAGGTTTATGGATTTAGTATTAATTGGCTTTGAAAAAGATTTTCATATAAATATTATCATTAATCTATATATCATGGATTCTAAATTTATAAAATAAATAAGCACCAATCTTACTCAGATATTGAGCTATTATTTCTCTGTGACTAGAAGAAAAAAAATTATTAAGGTTGCAAAATATTTGATAAGTCATTTTTTCAAAATTATCTATTCATTTTACCTTTTGATACCCTTCATCCCTTTTTCACATCCCCCAGTACCCACCTTTGCAACCACTTATCTGTTTTCTGTATATATCAGCTTGTTATGTTTTTGGATACCACATATAAGAAAAATAATACTGTATTTATCTTTCTTTGTATGACTTACTACACTTAGCATATCGCCCTATAGCTCTATCCATGTTGTCACGAATGGTATAATTTCTTTCTTTATATGGCTGAATAATAGTCCACCATGTGTGTGTGTGTATGTGTCTGTGTGACTGTATATAGCACAATTTCTTTATCCATTCATTCATCAATGGAAACAGGTTGCTTCCATACCTTGGCTATTATAAATATAGACACTCTGTTCTGTTGCACTTCAGCTTATTGTGTTTCACAGATACTGAGTTTTATCTTGCAATTGGAAGGTTTGTGGCAACCCCACTTCAGCAAATCTGTTAGTTCTGTTTCTACAACAGCATTTGCTCACTTCATATCTCTGTGTCACATTTTGGCAACTTTTGTAATATTTGAAACATTTCCATTATTACTATATTTGTTATAGTGATCTACGGCCAGTGATCTTTAATGTTATGATTTAATTGTTTTGGTGCATGATGAACCGGTGCCCATTTAAGACAGGGAACTCAATAAATATTTGCTGTGTGTGCTCTTACTGCTCCACCAACTGGCTGTTCCCCCATTTCTGGCCTCTGTATTCCTTAAGCCACAACAGCACTCAAATTGTGCCAGTTAATAACTCCACAATAGCCTTTACATGCTCAAATGAAAGGAAGAGTCTCACATTTCTCACTTTAAATCAGAAGCTAGAAATGATTAGACTTAAGGAGGAAGTCATGCTGAAAGCTGAGATAGGCAGGAAGCTAGGCCTCTTACACCACTCTAATGGCAGAAAGTGAAGAGGAACTAAAGGGCTTCTTGTTGAGAGTGAAAAAGGAGAGTGTAAAAGCTGGCTTAAAACTCAGCATTCAAAAAACTAAGACCATGGCATTTGGTCCCATCACTTCATGGCAAATAGTTGGGGAAAATGTGGAAACAGTGTCAGATTTTGTTTCCTGGGCCTCAAAGTCATTGTAGATGGTGACTGCAGCCATGAAATTAAAAGACGCTTGCTCTTTAGAAGAAAAGCTATGACAAACCTAGACAGCATAATAAAAAGCAAAGACATCACTTCGCGGAGAAAGGTCCCTATAGTCAAAGCTATGGTTTTTCTAACAGTCATGAACGGATGTGAGAGTTGGATCATAAAGAAGGCTGAGTGTTGAAGAATTGATTCTTTCCAATTTGGTGCTGGAGAAAACTTTTGAGAGTCTATTGGACTGCAAGGAGATCAAACCATTCAATCCTAAAGAAAATCAACCCTGGATATTCGTTGGAAGGACTGATGCTGAAGCTGAAGCCCCAATACTTTGGCCACCTGATGTGAAGAGCCAGCTCATTGGAAGAGACCCTGATGCTGAGAAAGATTGAGGGCAGGAGAAAGGGGCGACAGAGGATGAGATGGTTGGTTAGCATCACTGACTTAATGTTGAGCAAACTCCAGGAGGTAGTGAAGGACAGGGAAGCCTGATATACTGCAGTCCATGGGGTCATAAAAAGTCAGAAACAATTTAGCATCTGAACACCACCACCACCACCACCACCACTTATTCAAGTTCTGAATGCAAAGGAAAAATTCTTGAAGGAAATTAAAAATGCTACTCCAGTGAACACACTATTGATAAGAAAGCAAAGCAGTCTTTTTGCTGATATGGAGAAAGTTTTAGTAACCTGGATAAAAGATCAAATCAGCAAAATGTTCACTTAAGCCCAAACCTAATCCAGAGCAAGTCCCTCGCTATCTTCAATTCTATAAAGGCTGAGAAAGGTAAGGAAGCTGCAGAAGAAAAGTTGGAAGCTAGCAGAGGTTGGATCATGGACTTAAGGAAATAAGCCATCTTCATAACATAAAAGTGCAAGATCAGGTAACAAGTGCTGATGTAGAAACTGCATCAAGTAACCAAGAAGATCTAGTTAAGATAATTAATGAAGGGGGCCACACTAAACAACACAGTTTTCAATGCAGATAAGACAGTCTTCTATTGGAAGAAGATGCCATCTAGGACTTTCATAGCCAGAGAGAAGTCAATGCATGTCTTCAAAGCATCAAAGGACAGGCTGATGCTCTTGTTACAGACTAACACACCCGATGACTTTAAGCTGAAGCCAGTGTTTATTTTCCATTCTGAAATTGCTAAGGCTGTTAAAAATTATTTTAAATGTACCCTGACTATGCTCTAGAAATGGAACAACAAAGCCTGGATGACAGCACATCTGTTTATAACATGGTTAACTGAATAATTTAAGCCCACTGTTGAAAGTCATTGCTCAGTAAAAAAGATTCCTTTCAAATTATGACTTCTCACTGACAACGCACCTGGTCGTCCAGGAGCTCCAATGGGGGGAAGAAAAGAGATTCATGTTGTTTTCCTGCCTTCTCACATAACATCCATTCTGCAGTACATGCATCAAAGAGTAATCTTGACTTTTAAGTCTTATTATTAAAGAAATACATTTTGTAGGGTTCTAGCTGCCATCAATCAGTCAGTTAGTTCAGTCACTCAGTCGTGTCCGACTCTTCGCGACCCCATGAATCGCAGCACTCCAGGCCTCCCTGTCCATCACCAACTCCCGGAGTTCACTCAGACTCACGTCCATCGAGTCAGTGATGCCATCCAGCCATCTCATCCTCTGTCGTCCTCTAGCTGCAATAGATAGTGATTATTCTGATGAATCTGGGCAAACTAACTTGAAAACTTTCTGGAAAGGAGTCACCATTCTAGATGTCATTAAGAACATAAGTGATTCTTGGGAAAAGGTTCAAATATCATCATTAACAAGAGTTTGGAAGAAGTTTATTCCAACTCTGATGGATGATTTTGAGGGGTTCAAGACTTCAGTGGAGTAACTAACTGCAGATGTAATGGAAAGAGCCAAATAACTTGAGTCAAGACTAAAGTCAAGCCTGCAAACATGATTGAATTGCTGCAATCCCATGATAAACCTTTCACAGATGAAGAGTTGCTTCTTATGGATGAACAAAGAAAGTGGTTTCCAGAGAAGGAATCTATTCCTGATGAAGATACTGTGACATTGTTGAAATGACAAGAAAGGATGTAGAAACTTGGTTCATAAAGCACTGAAAAGGTTTGAGAGGACTGATTGGCTCTAGTTTTGAAAGAAGTTCTGCTGTGGGTAAAACACAGTGAAACAGCACTGTGTGCTACAGAGAAATCATTTATAATGGGAAGAGTCCATCGACATGGTAAACTTCATACTTTTACCTTAAGAAATAGCCACAGTCATCCTTGCCTTCAGCAACCACCTTCCTGATCAGTTGGCAGCCATCAACATTGAGGCAAGACTCTCCACCAACAAAACGATTATGACTCACTGAAGGCTCAGATGATGGTTAATATCCTTTTAGCAACACAGTATTTTTTAATTACACCATGTGTGTTATTTTTCTAGACATAATGCTATTGATAGACTATATTGTAAGCATAACTTTTATATGCATTGGGAAACCAAAAAAATTGTGTGACTCACTTTATTGCAGTGATCTGGAACCAAATCCACAATATCTCCAAGGTATGGTTGTACTGTTGCAATGAACGTGGGTATATATATAAATATATACCTTTTTGAGTTAGTGTTGTCAGTTTTGGATACTTAGCAGTAGAATTACTTAATTATATGGTATTTCTATTTTTAATTTTTTGAGGAACCATCAAAATGTTTTCCATGGTGGCTGTACCAATTTATATTCTCACCAGTAGATACCAGTGTTCTCTTTTCCCCACATCCTTTTAACATTTGTCTTTTTTCAAAAATAATAACCCGATAGCTATTTTGTTTTTAATAATAGCTTCATTATGGTTTTGATTTGCATTTTCCTTGATGATTATCAATGTTGAGCATATTCTCATGTGCCTGTTGGTCATCTACATTTCTCTTTAAAAAAATGTCTATTTAAATCTCTGCTCAATTTTTAATTGGATTTTTTTTTTTTTTTTTTGGCTATTGAATTGTATGGATTCTTTATCTATTTTGGATATTGACCCCTTATCAGATACAGGATTTCCAAGTATTTTCTCCCATTCAGAGGATTGCCCCCTTATTTTGTTAATGATTTCCTTTGCTCTGCAGGAACTTTGTAGTTTGACATAGCTTGTTTCTCTCCACTTCTGTTACTTTTCCTCTTGGTTGTAGATTTAAAAGTCATTGCCCAGACCTATGTCAAGGCCTATGTTTTATTTTGGGAGTTTCATGGGTTCATGTCTTATGTTCAAATCTTCATTTTGAGTTGATTTTTGTGTATGGTCTAAGATAGTTGTCCAGTTTCATTTTTTTGCATGTGACTGTCCAGTTTTCCCAATACCATTTATTGAAGAGGCTGGTCTTTGCCCATTGTATATTATTGGCTCCTTTGTTGTAAGTTAATTGACTATGTGTGTTGTGTGTATGGGTTTATTTCTAGGCCTTCTAATTGCAACTTTATTCCCTTTCAAATTGAAACATTTTGAATAAGTTTATTATAAAGATGAATATACCTCACAGATCCAAATACTATAATTATAGTAATAAAAACACTCCTTAGATATTGTCCCAAGAGAAAGAATAAAACATTATCCTACCTCAGGACATTCAGAGGTTTAACAAGGTGGTCATCTTTGAAGGCTAATTTGCTTTTGAAATGTTTATTGACAGAAAAATGTTAAGTGCTGTTGGCCTCTAGAATTAATGGTCGATAAACCACAACAAAAGTGTTGAAGGCTGTCTCATAAATAGGTATGATATTTTAGTGATCTCATGGAACATAAACTACTACTTAGATCTCTTTTGAGCTGATGGGGGCATTCCTTCATCCTTGAAAGTAGGAATTCTGTTGTTGTTAGCTGCTAAGTTGTGTCTAACTCTTTTCAACCCCCTGGACTGTAGCCCACCTGGCTCCTCTTTCTGTGGGATTTTCCAGGCAAGAATACTGGGATGAGTTGCTATTTCCTGCTCCAGGGGATCTTCCTGACCCAGGGATAGAACCTGCATCTCTTGCAGCTCCTGCATTGGCAGACAGGTTCTTTACCACTACACCACCAGGGAAACTAGAAATAAGAGGGTCCCGTTAAACTTGCAGCTGATCGAAGTCCTTGCAGTATCTTTTCCCATGACATTCAAGTTGTTGTGTAAATGTAGTTTGCTAATTCATTAATCTGAAAGCTGCCTTTATGTCTTTAGCAATCTCACAATTTCATCTTAAATTTAAATAATAATAGTACTTATCTGATAATGTTGCTATGAAGATTAAATATGTTAACTCATTCAAAGTGCTTAGAACAATGTATGGAATTTAGTAAAAACTACAAAAAAAGAAGAAAATTAGTTGGTCTTATCATTACCACCCATGTTAAATTTGAAAATAGGAGTCCCGAAAGCCTTCACTCAAAATATTACCAAGGCAAAAATGAATTAAGTGACCTCTATCTCATCTTGATTCTAATATCAAAATAAATTACTATTTGTGTCCTATTTGCTTTGATGTTGGTATCCAGGAAAGACTTTGAATTAGAACACTCTGTTTTGAACTTTTTCACTTCTATTTACTAGTTACTTGACCCTAGTAAAGTTAATCTTTCTAAGCTTGTTTCCACATAGCTGTAAATGAGGATAATATTCATGGGTTGTTAGTAAAATTAAAAAAAATAATAATGTGTGTAAATATCTATATGCATGATACCTAGCCCATAATAAGTATTCAGTTCAGTTCAGTTTAGTTGCTCAGTCATATCTGACACTTTGCGATCCCATGGACGCCAAGCTTCCCTGTCCATCACCAACTCCTGGAGCTTGTTCAAACTCATGTCCATCGAGTTGGTGATAGCATCCAACCATTTTATTCTCTGTCATCCCCTTCTCCTCCCACATTCAATCTTCCCCAGCATCAGGGTCTTTTCTAAGGAGTCAGTTCTTTGCATCAGGTGGCCAAAGTGTTGGAGCTTCAGCTTCAGCATTAGCCCTTCCAATGAATACTCAGGACTGATTTCCTTTAGGATTGACTAGCTGGATCTCCTTGCAGTCCAAGGGACTCTCAAGAGCCTTCTCCAGCACCACAGTTCAAAAGCATCCATTCTTTGGTGCTCAGCTTTCTTTATGGTCCAACTCTCACATCCGTACATGACCACTGGAAAAACCATAGCTTTGACTAGATGGACCTTTATTGGCAAAGTAATATCTCTGCTTTTTAATATGCTGTCTAGGTTTGTCATAACTTTTCTTCCAAGGAGAAAGCATCTTTTAATTTCGTGGCTGCAGTCACCATCTGCAGTGATTTTGAAGACCAAAAAAGTAAATTTGTCACTGTTTCCTTTGTTTCCCCATCTGTTTGCTATGAAGTGCTGGGACCAGATGCCATGATCTTCATTTTTTGAATGTTGCATTTTAAGCCAACTTTTTCACTGTCCTCTTTCACTTTCATCAAGAGGCTCTTTAATTTCTCTTTCCTTTCTGCCATAAGGGTGGTATCACCTGCATATGTAAGGTTATTTATATTTCTCCCAGCAATCTTGATTCTAGCTTATGTTTTATCCAGCGCAGCATTTCCCATGGGGTACTCTGCATATAAGTTAAATAAGCAGGGTGACAATACACAGCCTTGATGAACCCCTTTCCCAATTTGGAACCAGTCTGTTGTTCCACGTCTGGTTCTAACTGTTGCTTCTTGACCTACATACAGATTTCTCAGGAGGCTGGTAAGGTGGTCTGGTATTCTCATCTCTTTCAGAATTTTCCACAGTTTATTGTGATCCACACAGTCAAAGGCTTTGGCTTTGTATTCAGTAACTATTCCTTTTCTATTCTTAATTCATTGTTTTCAAAATGATGAAAGTAATAATGATGTTTTTAAGAGTAAAGACAATACTGGAGTGGATAGCCTTGTCCTTCCCCAGGGCATCTTTCCAATCCAGGGATCAAACCCAGGTCTCCCAAACTACAGGCAGATTCTTTACCAGCTGAGCCACAAGGGAAGCCCCAAAGATAATTTTAGGTCCCAGCGACAGGATAATTTTAATCTCTCCTCCATTGCTTAAAGAAGATCTTATAGTTAAAAATTAATTACTCTGATTTTTCTATTAACTCAGAATTAGGCATGAAATCATAAAAATAAAGAATTGTTACCTTTACTAAATTTATTCTTTATCTAATACATACATGACAAACCTTTCTTAATCCTTTGCAGAAATCTCATTGTTCCCCTGTGAAACCCTTATCGATTACCTTTACCTAGTTCAGAGAAGTATCATATATAAAATAAACAACCAACATTTAAATTTGTCCAAAAAAATCATTCCTAAAGTTTTTTAACTTCATTTTTAATTTTTTTTTTTTAAGAAATGAATACTTCTGTGACTGCGATTGAGAAATTTAGACAAAGGTAAAGTAACAGCAAAAAAAGATCACCCATAATATTACCCTCAAAAATGAACATATTTTCATTCTATTTTTCTGCAGAAAATCCAATTCATTTTCATATAGTTCATAAACATTTCACATTCAAAAGACGATGGAAAACTTCACAAAGGTGAAGTTTTTAGAGTGAGCTGGTACAAGTTACATGGGTACCTTAAGGAGGAACTGGGTAGTTCCTCATAGTCATCTCAGAGAACAGAGCCAGCTGGAGTTGTCAGCACTCCAGACAGGGTGGAAATGAAGTTTTCTGATGGAGCCTATCACTTCCTCAGGTTGAGATCTACTGGATGTAAGGGAAAGGTTGCAGCTAATCAAAATTAGTTTTAAACATGCCTTAAATTTCATTGAGGTCTCACTACCACAGCAAGACTGAATAGAGAGAAGATCCTTACTTCCCATTTTCCTTCTCAAACTTACAGCAGGCAGCCACTATTTCAGAGAGACAGATGGAGCTTCTGCACTACATAGATTTAAATCATTCTCTCTCCCTGATTTTTCCTCCTATTTTTCACAGAGCATGGAGTTGAATTCTGATGTTAAATGTCTATATGAGATAACATTATTACTTTGCACTTATTTTGCTTGTACCTTTAAATGTCTCTAGTAAAAGTACAAGGGAGTTTACCTTTAGAACCAAAGTAGACCCTATGGATATATTATTTTTTTTAAATTCTGTAAACATTCAATAAGGTTTATTGTACTTATTTTGTATTTATTTTTAATTGGAGTATAATTGCCTTACAATTTGTGTTGTTTCCGGTGTATAATAAAATGAATCAACCAAAGTACATATATGTATATATGTATATATACATATATCCCTTCCCTCTTGAGCTTCCCATTCACCCTTCCAACTATATTATTATATATTTGATTATATACGATTATATGTCAATCTAAGAAATTCTTCCTCCAGCCTATCATTGGAAGACTCCTTAGAAAAATTAACTCAAGTTTCTTTTATTTGGGCTTTTCTGGGAATGGCAACCCACTCCATTATTCTTGCCTAAAGAATCCCATAGACAGGGAAGCCTGTGGACTACAGTCCATGGTGTCACAAGGAGTCGGATACGACTGAGCGACTAACCACAAATTTTAGTATAAGGACTTCTAGAGTTCATATGAGGGACTTCCCTAATGGCTCAGCAGTAAAGAATCCGCCTGCCAAATCAGGAGATGCAGATTTGATCCCTGAGTCTGGAAGATCCCTTGGAGAACAAAATGGCAACACACTCCAGTTTTCTTGCCTGAGGAATAACATAGGTGGAGGAGGCTGGAGGGCTATAGCCCATGGGGTCACAAAGAGTCAGATACAACTTAGTGACTGAACAACAAAAAAAGTTAATATGAGTTTAGAAGATGATACCGAATTATCTGTTTAGTAAGGTTTTCACTACTCTAGCAGAGGGAAGAATATAAAACAAAGAGGGAAATAAAAAAAAGACAACAGGACTTACAAGTGCTATAGTAATAATATGGAAGGATTTGGAGGCACTCCTTAGGCTCCTGCAGGGTAACTTGAAAATTTCCCCACAAGATTATTCTCCCAATTTTCTAGTAAATGCAAGAAACCTGATACTCCAGAGACAAGTGTTCTGAGTGTGACTCATTTGTCTAGATGACTCAGAAGGGAACATTTTAATTAAATATGGAAGTATTTTTTAATAAAGCTCAGGGTAGGAAAGGGGCATAACAAGGCAAGGGTTTTATTTCATACAGAGTGAGATCAAGTTCATAGTAACAGAAAAGTACAAGTTTAAGGCTCAAGATGTTGTTGGAAGAAATTAATTCCTAAGGCGCATTGCCCTTCCTTGGGACTGGAATGAAAACTGGCTGGAAAAGGTCAGTTTTCATTCCAATCCCAAAGAAGAAAGATGCAAAAAAATGTTCAAATTACCATACAATTGTGCTTATTTCATATGCTAGCAAGGTAATGCTCAAAATCCTTCAAGCTGGCTTCAGCAATATGTGAACCAAGAACTTCCAGATGTACAAGCTGATTTAGAAAAGGCAGAGGAACCAGAGATCAAACGGCAAACATTTGTGGAATCATAGAGAAAGCAAGGGAATTCCAGAAAAACATCTACTTCTGCTTCCCTGATGACACTAAAGCCTTTGACTGTGGATCACAACAAATTATGGAAAATTCTTAAGAAGATGGGAATAGCAGGCCACCTTACCTGTCTTCTGAGAAACATGTATACAGGTCAAGAAGCAGCAGTTAGAACCAAACATGGAATAACAGACCAGTTCCAAATTGGGAAAGGAACACTACAATAATGTATATTGTCATTCTACTTATTTAACTTCTATGCAGAGTACATTATGGAAAATTCTGGGCTGAATGAAGCACAAGCTGGAATCAAGATTGTGGGGAGAAATATCAACAACCCCAGATATGTAGATGATACCACTCAAATGGCAAAAAGTGAAGAGAAACTAGAGTCTCTTGATAAGGGTGAAAGAGAAGAATGAAAAAGTTGGCTTAAAACTCAACATTCAAAAAACTAAAATCATAGCATCTACTCCCATCACTTCATGGCAAACAGATGGGGAAAAAGTGGAAACAGTGACAGATTTTATTTTCTCAGCCTCAAAAATCACTGTGGATGGTGACTGCAGCAGTGAAATTAAATGGTGACTCGTCCCTGGAAGAAAGGCTATGATAAACCTAGACAGCATACTAAAAAGCAGAAACATCACTTTGCTGACAAAGGTCTAAATAGTCAAAGTTACAATTTCTCCAGTTGTCATGTATGCATGTGAGAGTTGACGATAAAGAAGGCTGAGTGCCAATGGATTTGCTCAGAATTTTTTGAGCACCAAAGAATTTAGAACTCCGGTGTTGGAGAAGACTCTTGAGTCCCTTGGACAGCAAGAAGATCCGATCAGTCAGTCCTAAAGTAAATCAGTCCTGAATATTCATTGGAAGGACTGATGCTAAAGCTGAAGCTCCAATACTTTGGTCACCTAATACAAAGAGCTAACTCATTGGAAAAGACCCTGATGCTAGAAAAGATTGAAGGCAGGAGGAGAAGGGGGGAACAGAAGATGAGATGGCTAGGTAGCATCATTGACTCAATGCACATGAGAGTAAGTAAACTTCAGGAGATAGTGAAAGGCAGGGAAGCCTGGAGTGCTGCAGTCCATAGGGTTGCAAAGAGCCACACATTTCTTAGTAACCAAACAACAAGAACAATCCCTATGGTGCCAAGATGTGATTGATTTCAGGCACTTTACAAGAAATTAACTTACAAGAAACTTAGCCACAGACTGAAGTGAAAGCATATCACCACATTTCTCCTCTCCTTTCCTCTCTCCCAACTCAGAGTTCTCTCCTCTCCTCCTGAGAAGTGGTGAGTGCCACAAAGGTCTGGAAAACACCTCAGATGGGACATGTATTGGTATGATCCAAATCAGCATTGGGGGATGGGTGGGCACTATCCTGTGGGAAAGGGTGCTGTCTCACAAAAAAGAAATGACTGGGAAGGACTTCAGGGCTAGAATTTTGGAGGGGGAAGAAATAAAGAAATTATGGAAACATCCTTAATGCTTGGCATATGCACTCAGACCCTTGTGGGCTGAAAGGCGTTTATTTTATCCACTAGTGAAGTGGAATTCCCTCCATCAAACCCTCCAGGTTTAAAGTTCTTGCTGGAATATTTAGCTAAAATGCAATAATAGATAAAATATCCCTTGGAGTTCAGGGTGTTATGATCTAGATAAGAAGAGGTAAAGCAAGATTTGGGACAGAGAAGGGAACTTTGTAGTGATTTTCCCCTTCTCAAGTACAGATAGGGAGAAGATTGGGCTAGAGGGAGGCATGTTCTTGTCCTTTAGATCAGGAGTCCCCAACCCCCAGGTCACGGACAGACACAGGCCTGTTAGGAACCCGGCTGAACAGCAGGAGGTGAACTGCAAGTGAGTGAGTGAAGCTTCATCTGTATTTACAGCTGCTCCCTGTTGCTTGCATTACCGTCTGAGCTCCGCCTCCTGTCAAATCAGCGTGGCATTAGATTCTCTATGTAGCGCGAACCCTACTGTGCGCTGTGCGTGCAAGGGATCTAGCTTGTGCTTCTTATGATGATCTGATGATCTGACTGTGCTTCATGGTGAGTTGTATAATTATTTCATTATCTACCACAATGTAATAATAATAGAAATAAAGTGCACAGCAAAAGTAATGTTCTTGAATCATCCCCAAACCACACGCTCCCACCCCAGTCTGTGGAAAAATTGTTTTCCATGAAACCAGTCCCTAGTGCCAAAAAGGCTGGAGACCACTGCTCTGGATCACAGAAAAAGAAGCAGAGGCCAGCTATAAACCTGGGTTAGGTATTGTGACATTAGAAAAATAACTCTGCCTTTATTTCCTTGATGACCTGGGAGAGACAAAGATAAACTGATAACTATTAGTTATTTTTTCCAGCTTTATTAAGCTGTAATTGACAAGTAAAAGTGTAATATTTAAAGCATACATGATGATTTGTTAAATGTATACGTTTTAAAAGGATTCTCACAATTGAATTAATTAGCATATCCATTGCTTCATGTATTTACCTTTTTTTTTTGGTGAGACTGCTTAAGATCTACTCTCTTAGTAAGTTTCAGTTATGCAATATAGTATATTATCAATTATAATCACCATGCTGTACATTTGATCCTCAGACCTTGTTCATCTTATAATTAAAATTTGTACCCTTTCCCCATTTTCCCCACTCCCCGGCCTTGACTTCCCTGGTGGCTCAGACAGTAAAGCATCAGCATCTGCCTGCAATGCAAGAGACTTGGTTGGGTTCAATCCTGGGGTCAGGAAGATCCTCTGGAGAAGGGAATGACAACCCACTCCATCATTCTTGCCTGGAGAATTCCATGCCCAGAGAAGCCTAGTAGGTATAGTCCATGGGGTCACACAGAGTTGGACACAACTGAATGATTAACACTTTCGCTTTCCAGCCCTGACAGTTATTAATTGTTGAGCAGATGAGCAGGTGATCAAAATGCTAATTTTGACAGAGGAAAGAGAAGAGAGAGCTAAAATATATCTAACAACAAAAACTCCTGTCTTTATAAATGTGTTATGCATGTGACACAGACAAAGCTTCCAGGACCCTAGTGACAAAGACCAGATACTAAAATGTAAATACAATTTTAAGGTAAAGAATTTGAGAGAGAGTTTGAAGTGGATGTGGGTGGAGCTTGACTTTCTTAATTGCAACTCCTGTGGGAAAAGACAGTTTATATTGATCTTATTGGAAATATTTTTATTTCATACATAGGGAATAAAAGATTCTATTCATGCTGGCTCAAGCTAATTTGATAATTTAATGTTAATTTGCAGATCAGATGTTTTAGCAAGATAAACTTTAGGCAGAGATGTTTGCTGTTGCATGGGGAAGAAATACTGTTTAGCCAATAGCAGCAAGTTCCTTATTTGCAGCAAAAGCAGATTCCAGGCTGTATGTGTCTTTAAGTGAACTCTTCTTTGGAAAATGGCCACTTTTAATTTCTTTTGAGCAAACTCTTAGCTCTTTTAAGATACACTCGAGACTGTTCAGTGATGAGCCTAAGATTCAGAATGCTTTTTGTTCGATTAGGTGATGATTTCAAGCTGCACTGGTGCTCTCTAATGGGCACCAAAATGACCCATTTTGAATTCTGATCGTCTTTGGTTTTTAGTATTGGTGCAAATAGAATCATTGACGCCAACTGCCTCCACCTGGACTGGGATGGGTTACAGGGCCACTTTATTTTTGTATGAATTATGAAAGTGTGTCAAATTCTCATCTATAAAATTTAAACATCTGTGAAAAATGTTACTCAGCCTAAAAGGGTAATTTTATTTACCTGAATATTTATTGGAAGGACTGATGCTGAAGCTGAAGCTCCAATAGTTCGGCTACCTGATGCGAAGAACTGACTCACTGGAAAAGACCCTGATTCTGGGAAAGATTGAAGGCAGGAGGAGAAGGGGATGACAGAGAACTAGATGGTTGGATGGCATCACAGACTCAATGGACGTGAGTTTGAGCAAGTTCCCGGAGTTGGTGATGGACAGGGATGCCTGGCGTGCTGCAGTCCATGGGGTCGCAAAGAGTCAGACATGACTGAGTGACTGAACTGAAAAGGGTAAATTCACTGTGAAGAATCACATATTCTAACTCATTTGTTGAGAGTATAGTTGGACCTTTACTTACATTTATCTCAGGATTCGGAGAAAACAAATTCTGAGATGGATGTCATGTTTTCATACCTAAGAGGACACTGATGCCTTTCTAAAAATCAATATATTCTAGCACAGTAGAATGTATATGTAGTATAATTCAGTTCAGTTCAGTTCATTCATTCAATCGTGTCCAGCTCTTTGTGATCCCATGAATTGTAGCACGCCAGGCCTCCCTGTCCATCACCAACTCCTGGAGTTCACTCAGACTCACGTCCATCGAGTCCGTGATGCCATCCAGCTATCTCATCCTCTATCGTCCCCTTCTCCTCCTGCCCCCAATCCCTCCCAGCATCAGAGTCTTTTCCAACTCTTCACACGAGGTTGCCAAAGTACTAAAGTTTCAGCTTCAGCCTCATTCCTCCAAAGAAATCCCAGGGCTGATCTCCTTCAGAATGGACTGATTGGATCTCCTTGCAGTCTAAAGGACTCTCAAGAGTCTTCTCCAATACCACAGTTCAAAAGCATCAATTCTTAAGCGCTCAGCGTTCTTCACAGTCCAACTCTCACATCCATACATGACCACAGGAAAAACCATAGCCTAGACTAGATGGACCTTTGTTGGCAAAGTAATGTCTCTGCTTTTGAATATGCTATCAAGGTTGGTCATAACTTTTCTTCCAAGGAGCAAGTGTCTTTCAATTTCATGGCTGCGATCACCATCTGCAGTGATTTTGGAGCCCCCCAAAATAGAGTCTGACACTGTTTCCACTGTTTCCCCATCTATTTCCCATGAAGTGATGGGACCAGATGCCATGATCTTCGTTTTCTGAATGTTGAGCTTTAAGCCAACTTTTTCACTCTCCTCTTTCACTTTCATCAAGAGGCTTTTTAGTTCCTCTTCACTTTCTGCCATAAGGGTGCTGTCATCTGCATATCTGAGGTTATTGATATTTCTCCCAGCAATCTTGATTCTAGCTTGTGCTTCTTCCAGTCCAGCGTTTCTCATGATGTACTCTGCATATTAAATAGTGACTATTGATAATATAGCTCAGGAGCCTCAGTGCAACATAAGCCAAATTTGATACTAAATATGTATGAGTTTTTTATACAGGCCTCATTGGCTATTTGGACTGGCAAAATGGGTAGATACTGCTACACTTAACAGTCATATTCATAGTGGTGCTTGCTTCGTTTTTGTTTTTGTTTGTTTGTTTATACAAATATCACGAGGACCTCCACTATCACATATGATGCTTTTGTGAAAATTAGAAAAGACATCCCTTCTGGGTGAACAAATTATATATGTATAATGCATGTATACATATATATATGTATACATATATATGTATGTGTGTGTGTGTGTGTGTGTGTGAAGGATTTATAGATGAACAGCTAGATAAATAGATCTTTATCTGCATCACTGGTTGGCACGTATGATACCCAACTCATCTGTAATCTCAATCACAGCTTTTCCACGCTGGCTTTGCTGTTGTGCTCACTTCTGACACTTTGAGTCAGCAGCGTTTTCTTCCTTCTGCTAATGAGGAAGTTGAATCCAGTGAAATAAGTTGCTCAAGGACACATCTTTGTAGGTAGTGTCTCAGGGACGGAACAATAAGCATGCCTCATCTCAGAATCTGTGCCAGGCAACACTACCTTTTAGGAAGCTGATGCCTGAATTTCAGGCAATTTTAAGCCTACAACTGAGATAACTGGCACATTGATGTTCACTGTCATTTCATAATGGCAGAAAAGTTTTCTCTTGTGACATTAAGTGAAAGTTTTCCTGGGTCCTCACTGAAAAGACTAATGAAATTAATTCAAATTCAGGCTCAGTAAACATTTGTCGAGTTCTAACTGCAGCAAGTGCTAATTGATATGGGAGACAAACAAGACCCCTTCATCAATCAAGTTCCACTCATGCAGCCAGTGGAGACAGATATGAAGGACTGAATCTATTTGTGGAAGATTTCATTTCCCAAGGACTGCCACACCATATGAGCTGTTGCAATGCAAATTTGCCATTCCTGCATAAAATAGCAAGTGGGAAGCTGCTCTGTAGCACAGGAAGCTCAGCTCAGTGCTCTGTGATGACTTAGAAGAGTGGCATGGAGTGTGGTGGGAGAGAGGCTTTAGAGGGAGGGGATATATGTATACATAGAGCAGATTCATTTTGTTTTACAGAAGAATCTCATATAACATTATAAAACAATTATACTCTTATACTTGAACTTCCCTGGTGGCTCAGATGGTTAAGTGTCTACCTACTATGAGGGAGACCTGGGTTCAGTCCCTGGGTTGGAAAGATCTCCTGGAGAATGAAACGGCAAGCCACTCCAGTATTCTTGCCTGGAAAATCCCATGGATGGAAGAGCCTGTTAGGCTACAGTTCGTGGGGTTGCAAAGAGTCAGACACGACTGAGTGACTCCACTTTCACTTTCTGTACTCCAATAGGGAAAAAAAAAAAAAATAGAGTCTTAGTTCCCTTTCTTGAATCTGTGTGGGTTTTGAATTGGTTTTGACTGGTAGAATACAGTAGAAATGATGCTGTGTGACTCTTTAGGATGAATTTTAAAAGGCTAAGTGACTTTTACTTGAATTCATTAGACACTCTCTTGGAGTCATGGGCTGACACATAAGGACAACAATAAGTAAGATGTGGCAAGGAAGTCAATCCATGTGGGGAGACGTCATGTAGGTACTCTTATTAACAGTTACAATATATAAGTCAGCCTAGCTCAGGCACCAGCCATTTAGAGACAGAGGCACTCTAGATGGTTTCAGTCCTCAGCCATCCTGACTCCCTAGCTTCAGATTTTTCATAGTCCCAGACAAGGAAAAGAAACACACCGTCCCAGTGGTCCCTTACCCCATTCCCACAGGATCTATTGGCATAATAAAATCGTTGTTACTTTATACCGTTCAATTTGGGGTTGATTTGTTATGCAGACATAGTAACAGAAACATCATTCTTCCAAGATAACAGCTGCAGTCATGTGAGGCAGGGAATACTGTCAGCGTCTGCATACAGACATGCATTTTTTTCCCTGTAGCTTTATCTAACACTTTTTATAAAGGGGAACAAAAAGACCTTGGAAGATAAGTAAACCAATCTATGTAAAGGTCATATTCCCCAAGTGGTTTCTAACTTTAGAAATAACTATAGCAGTATTTTCTCAAATTGAACAAAAATATATATAAAATGTTCTAAAGAAAAGAGTACAATATGTTTCAAGACAAATGAATGTTAAAAAAACTCCCAAGACACCATCGCCTTGATGTGGTTTCAAACACTAACAGGAGATGAGGAAGTGCTGTCATTACTTTTATTATATATTATTTCGTGCCTGAGTTATATTTTATCCAGGATAGAAAAACCTCTATTTCTGCCCTCAGGGTGTACAGTTTAAATCAGAGAGATGCTATAAGTGTCTCTGACAGAACACAGAGTGTTCTGATTTCTTTATGCTGATTTGGAAGTTTTCAAACAACCTAATCACCACAATGTAAAGATATCAAGTGAAATAGAAAGCAATGACAGAACTCTCTCCAGAGTTTCAAGTCCTTATTTTAAAAGGATAACTCCCTATTTTCAGTTTCTTTATAAAAAAAGCCAATTGCATTCTCCATAATAGTTATAAGGATTATGAGATGCTGAGTTTAGTGATAAGCAGAGAATAGTTTAAATGACTGTTAAAAAAAAGACACATCTTTGGAATTTCGCTGTACATATGTTAAAAAAAATAATAAGATCTACTAATTAGATCTAAGGACAATCTGAATTAGCAATGTCTGAATCAAATATTATGATAAGGAATTATGATTTTATTACTTTGCAATGAAATAAAATAACATGCAGTTAGCTGTTTCTAATTACAAGGTCTGTATGAATATATTTTTACTAAATGGATAATTTATAACTCACATCATTGATCAACTGACCCCCATATTTGTGTAGAACATGCCTTTGCTAAGAACTCAAACATTCAGTAAATGTCAACCCTCCACGCATAGGTACTAACCTAGTGGATGTGGAGAATTCTAGCGAGAACAAAAATAGCAGTCTTGTTCTCCATAAGCTTAAATTCTTATTAGGAAGTTATTTTTAAGAAGCAAATAAGAGTACTAAATGATTTATACTTCTTCTTTATGCTTGAGAGAAGTCAGATCCAAGAAACTGCTAAAAGATTCTTGGATGAAATTGCCTTTATATAGTAAAGAGCAGAAATTATTTAAATTTATGAGGACATGGAACTCTGGACAATAAAACATGAAAGCGTTACTTGCCTTCTATATTGTAGCGGTTGATTAAGGAGCACTATTTTTTCCAGATATAAAGTGGTAAAGCTTGGTTCAGACTAGCATCTGGATACTAGGTTTAACTGAAGTCACCTGAATGAATACACATATACACTCTATACAATAAGAATGGTTACAATATCGGTGTTAAGTATGATCAGTTATTGATTACGGTAGCAACTCAAATTACTGGTAAATTTAATGGGTTTTTCTCAGGTGTGATATTGGAGAAAAATGACAGGCTTAGACTCAAAAGTCAGCATTGTGGCTGAGGAAGCCATTTAAACCTCTGTAAATCAGAGTGGGAAAGACTAGAGATCTCTTTAAGAAAATTAGAGATACCAAGGGAACATTTCATGCAAAGATGGGTTCGATAAAGGACAGAAATGCTCTGAACTTAACAGAAGCAGAAGATATTAAGAAGAGGTGGCAAGAATACACAGAACTGTACAAAAAGGATCTTCACTATCAAGATAATCACAATGGTGTGATCACTCACCTAGAGCCAGACATCCTGGAATGTGATGTCATGTGGGCCTTAGAAAGCATCACTACAAACAAAGCTAGTGGAGGTGATGGAATTCCAGTTGAGCTGTTTCAAATCCTGAAAGATGATGCTGTGAAAGTGCTGCACTCAATATGCCAGCAAATTTAGAAAACTCAGCAGTAGCCACAGGACTGGAAATGCCAGTTTTCATTCCAATCCCAAAAAAAGGCAATGCCAAAGAATGCTCAAACTACCACACAATTGCATTCATCTCACATGCTAGTAAAGTAATGCTCAAAATTCTCCAAGCCAGGCTTCAGCAATATGTAAACTGGGAACTTCCAGATGTTCAAGCTGGTTTGAGAAAAGGCAGAGGAACCAGAGATCAAATTGCCGACATCTGCTGGATCATCGAAAAAGAGAGTTCCAGAAAAAAACATCTATTTCTGCTTTATTGACTATGCCAAAGCCTTTGACTGTGTGGATCACAATACACTGTGGAAAATTCTGAAAGAGATTGGAATACCAGACCACCTGACTGGCCTCTTGAGAAACCTACATACAGGTCAGGAAGCACCACTTAGAACTGGACATGGAACAACAGTTTGGTTCCAAATAGGAAAAGGAGTCAGTCAAGGCTGTATATTGTCACCCTGCTTATTTAACTTGTATGCAGAATACATCATGAGAAATGCTGGGCTGGAAGAAGCACAAGCTGGAATCAAGATTGCTGGGAGAAATATCAATAACCTCAGATATGCAGATGACACCACCCTTATGGCAGAAAGTGAAGAGGAACTCAAAAGCCTCTTGATGAAAGTGAAAGAGGAGAGTAAAAAAGTTGGCCTGAAGCTCAACATTCAGAAAACGAAGATCCTGGCATCTGGTCCCATCACTTCATAGAAAATAGATGGGGAAACAGTGGAAACAGTGACAGACTTTATTTTTGGGGGCTCCAAAATCACTGCAGATGGTGATCGCAGCCATGAAATTGAAAGACACTTGCTCCTTGGAAGGAAAGTTATGACCAGTCTGTTGCTGCTGCTGCTAAGTCGCTTCAGTTGTGTCCGACTCTGTGCCACCTCAGAGATGGCAGCCGTCCTTGGGATTCTCTAGGCAAGAACACTGGAGTGGGCTGCCATTTCCTTCTCCAATGCTAGATAGCATATTAAAAAGCAGAGACATTACTTTGCCAACAAAGGTCCGTCTAGTCAAGGCTATGGTTTTTCCTGTGGTCATGTATGGATGTGAGAGTTGGACTGTGAAGAAGGCTGAGCGCCAAAGAATGGATGCTTTTGAACTGTGGTGTTGGAGAAGACTCTTGAGAGTCCCTGAGACTGCAAGGAGATCCAACCAGTCCATTCTGAAGGAGATCAGCCCTGGGATTTCTTTGGAAGGAATGATGCTAAAGCTGAAACTCCAGTACTTTGGCCACCTCATGAGAAGAGTTGACTCATTGGAAAAGACTCTGATGCTGGCAGGGATTGTGGGCAGGAGGAGAAGGGGACGACAGAGGATGAGATGACTAGATGGCATCACTGACTCGATGGGCATGAGTTTGAGTGAACTCCGGGAGTTGGTGACGGACAGGGAGGCCTGGTGTGCTGCGATTCATGGGGTCGCAAAGAGTCGGACACGACAGAATGACTGAACTGAACTGAACTGAAATCAATTTGAGTAAATAATGAGTCTCAGTCAGATATTAAGATAGGGAGAAACAATTTTAAAAATTATAACTTTGGCCACTAAAAATAAAATAACTTTGGGCCTCTAAAAAATGATTTTCAGGCACCAATTGAAAGACTTCTAAGTTTAAGTTTTCTCACTTGAAGAATTGACCCCAAATTACCCTACTCTTGGAGTTTTTTGAGCATTAAATGAAATGAAGTAAATGAAAGGATTTTTAGAGGAAATTTGTTACCCAAACTATAAGATACTATTATGATTCTCTAATTTTTTTAAAAGCATTCAAAAAAAAAAAAAAAAAGAACCAACCTTATCCTGAAAATAAGGATTCTAATCTGGAAATAGTATCAAACCAATAGAGATTTATTGATCATCTACAATGCTGCCCTCTTTTCTGGTTTGGAAATCTCTGTGAGAATAGCATATCTTGAATGATAATGCTAACACATAATTTAACAATTTGAGCATATGACTTAAAATGAGCTTTAAGTAAAAACAAAATGTAGAGTAATTGAATAATTGTTTGATTATGTAACATGATTCCTAACCATCTAAATTAGCAATCCGTTCCCCAAAGAACTACTAAAGAGTTTAGTGTTCATACCGGTTGCTAGTAGATGTAAGTAGGCTTCCCAGGTGACCCTAGTGGTAAAAAACCTGCCTGCAAGGAAGGAGACACAAGAGATGTAGGTTCAGTTCCTGGATTGGGCAAATCCTCTGGAGGAGGGCATGGCAACCGATTGCACTATTCTTGCCTGCAGAATCCCATGGACAGAGGAGCCTGGCGGGCTATGGTCCATAGGGTTGCACAGAGTCAGACACGACTGAAGTGGCTTAGCACACACAGTACATGTATGAGAAGGAAAAAAAAAAAAAAACAACAAAAAACCAAAATAAAGAACAAAGCTTAATGCTTAAGGGAAAAGTCAAATGATTCTTTTGAAGCATTCACAAAAATAAAGTGAGTTTCCTTCATGGCCCTCCCGCCTACTGGGGTCGAATAATTTAACTTTGGCCTTTATCATCACAACTGGCTTGTAACCATGTCTGTATTTCCCTTTCTTCCCTTGGTGCTCCCCAAGAGGGGACACATCACACTCTGGGGACTGTTTTGAAGTTGGCTTCCTGCCAACTCCGTGCAAAATCTCGGGAACTTCCGGTGTTCTGGAAGCCCTTGGCTTCCTTAATGATATTCACATCAGGATTTTACCCAGGACATTCCCCAAAGTACAAGGAGTTTTTAGGCTCGCCCTTGAATCTTGCCAAGTTCCATGTAAATCTGGTGTAAACACCAATCTTCTACAATCCTAAAGAGAAAATTTGTTCTTGTTTAGATGACTTCCCAGTGTATATAGGAGAAAGAGTGTATTCTGCCTCCATAAACTGGATCCAGTCTACTTGTTTGTATTCTTTTTTACCACTCTTTCACACTCACTCAGCAATTTCCCCATAGAGAAGTGTCTGCTTCACCAACATACACCAAGCTGTTTATTTCATACTGGCTTAGAATAAGCCATCCATCTGGAGTGGCTTTTTTCCTCTTCTTTCTACAGAACAAATGTCTTTTCATTCTCTATTCTAAAGCTGCCCTCCTTCTCCCTTATAAAGTCTTCTTCACTTACCCTAAGACAAGATTAGTTTTAAACAAGCTGTAGAACATCTTATAAGCTTCTGTTAGAGCAGTTAACCCAGTATCTATCAATTTACATGTTGCATTTTCTGTTTTAACCAATGGAATGTAAGCATACTGAGGATGGAACTTGGTTCCATGAACTCTTACATCTTCCTCCTTCAGGTACTTTCTTGGCATCAGTTATATGTTAGATATTTCCTAAATATTAAATGATTATGCTTTAAAATTTACACTGAGTTTGGGAAAAGATAAAATACATTCTCTATTTACCAGTAAAATAACCAAGGCATTAGACTCCCTCTGTATAACATCTGGGATCATGCATATGAACAGATTTTTAAAATCATTAGGCATTACACACATGTCAGGTATTTTGGATTGGCCTGATCCATCCATTCATTTATAGAGAGGCAGTGAAACTTAGACTCTGAGAGCATGGGACTTTCCTCTTTATGTTTAGGCTAGAATTTCTAGCTATACTATTTACTAGCTATGTACTCTTGGGCAAGGTGTTTAAAATCTTTATACCTCTGTTTCCTTGACTATAAAATAGGATTAGTTTCATTGCTAATTGCTAGTTTGGAGGTTAAAAAAAAAAAGACAGCAAAACTTAGTGTTTGAATTACAACTCTATATCTCATGGACATTGCAGATGTTCAACCCTGAAATCAAATTGATTATATTCTTTGCATCCAAGATGGACAAGCTCTATACAGTCAGGAAAGACAAGACTGGGAGCTGATTGTGGCTCAGATCATGAACTCCTTATTGCCAAATTCAGACTTAAATTGAAGAAAGTAGGGAAGATCACTAGACCATTCAGGTATGCTGAATCAAATCCCTTATGGTTATACAGTGGAAGCAAGAAACATAAATAAGGGACTAGATCTGATAGACAGAGTGCCTGATGAACTGTGGACAGAGGTTCGTGACACTGTACAGGAGACAGCAATCAAGACCATCCCCAAGAAAAGACATGCAAAAAATCAAAATGGGTGTCTGAGGAGGCCTTACAAATAGCTGTGAAAACCAGAGAAGTGAAAAGCAAAGGAGAAAAGGAAAGATATACCCATTTGAATGCAGAGTTCCAAAGAATAGCAAGGAGAGATGAGAAAGTCTTCCTCAGTGATCAGTGCAAAGAAATAGAGGAAAACAAGAGAATGGGAAAGATGAGAGATCTCTTCAAGAAAATCAGAGATACCAAGGGACCATTTCATGCAAAGATGGGCTCAATAAAGGACAGAAATGGTATGGACCTAACAGAAGCAGAAGATATTAAGAAGAGGTGGCAAGAATACCAGAAGAACTATACAAAAAAGATCTTCATGACCCAGATAATAATGATGATGTGATCAGTAACCTAGAGCTAAACATCCTGGAATGTGAGGTCAAGTGGATCTGAAGAAGCATCATTATGAACAAAGCTGGTGGAGGTGATGGAATTCCAGTTGAGCTAACTCAAATCCCAAAAGATGATGCTGTGAAAGTGCTCCACTCAATATGCCATCAAATTTGGAAAACTCAGCAGTGGCCACGGGACTGGAAAAGGTCAGTTTTCATTCCAATGCCAAAGAATGCTCAAACTACCATACAGTTGCACTCATCTCACATGCTAGTAAAGTAATGCTCAAAATTCTCCATGCCAGGCTT
Organism: Ovis canadensis; assembly: GCF_042477335.2. Classification (NCBI taxonomy): domain Eukaryota; kingdom Metazoa; phylum Chordata; class Mammalia; order Artiodactyla; family Bovidae; genus Ovis; species Ovis canadensis. Next base: position 242,773,844 of record NC_091245.1, read on the forward strand.
CAACAATATATGAACTGTGAACTTCCAGATGTGTAAACTGGATTTAGTAAAGGCAGGGGAACCAGAGATCAAATTGCCAACATCCAGTGGATCATCAGAAAAAGCAAGAGAGTTCCAGAAAAACATCTATTTCTGCTTTATTGACTATGCCAAAGCCTTTGACTGTGTGGATCACAATAAACTGTGGAAAATTCTGAAAGAGATGGGAATATCAGACCACCTTACCCGCCTCTTGAGAAACCTATATGCAGGTCAGGAAAAAACAGAACTGGACAAGGAACAAGTTCCAAAACCAGTTCCAAATAGGAAAAGAGTGTCAAGGTTGTCTATTTTCATTCTGCATATTTAACTTATATTCAGAGTACATCATGCAAAATGCCAAGCTAGATGAAGCACAAGCTGTAATCCCAATTGCTGGGAGAAATATCAATAACCTCAGATATACAGATGACACCACCCATATGGCAAAAAGGGGAGAACTAAACAGCCTCTTGATGAAAGTGAAAGAGGAGAGTGAAAAAGCTGGCTTAAAACTCAACATTCATAAAAGTATCATGGCATCCAGTCCCATCACTTCATGGCATATAGATGGGGAAACAATTGAAACAGTGAGAGACTTTATTTTGGGGGGCTCCAAAATCACTGCAGATGGTGATTACAGCCATGAAATTAAAAGATGCTTACTCTTTGGAAGGAAAGTTATGACCAACTTAGACAGCAATTAAAAAAGCAGAGACATTACTTTGTCAACAAAGGTTCATCTAGTCAAGTCTATGGTTTTTCCAGTAGTCATGTATGGATGTGATCAGTTCAGTTCAGTCGCTCAGTTGTGTCTGACTATTTCCTACCCCATGGACTGCATCACACCAGACCTCCCTGTCCATAACTAACTCCCAGTGTTGACTCAAACTCATGTCCATTGAGTTGATGATGCCATCCAACCATCTCATCCTCTGTTGTCCCCTTCTCCTCCCACATTCAATCTTGCCCAACATCAGGGTCTTTTCAAATGAGTCAGTTTTTTGCATCAGGTGGCCAACGTATTGGAGTTTCAGCTTCAACATCAGTCCTTGCAATAAACATTCAGGACTGATTTCCTTTAGGATGGACTGGTTGGATCTCCTTGCTGTCTAAGGGACTCTCAAGAGTCTTCTCCAACACCACAGTTCAAAAGCATCAATTTTTTGGCACTCAGCTTTCTTTATAGTGCAACTCTCACATCCATACATGACTACTGGAAAAACCATAGCCTTGACTAGACAAGCAAAGTAATGTCTCTGCTTTTTAATATGCTGTCTAGGTTGGTCATAACTTTTCTACCAAGGAGTAAGCATCTTTTTATTTCACTTCAGTCACCATCTGCAGTGATTTTGGAGCCCCCTTAAGTAAAGTCTGTCACTGTTTCCACTGTTTCCCCATCTATTTTCCATGAAGTGATGGGACCAGATGCCATGATCTTCGTTTTCTGAATGTTGAGCTTCAAGCTAACTTTTTCACTCTCCTCTTTCACTTTCACCAAGAGATCTTTAGTTCTTCTTTCCTTTCTGCCATAATGGTGGTGTCATCTGGATATCTGAAGTTTTGATCTTTCTCCCAGCAATCTTGATTCCAGCTTGGTGCTTCATCCAGCCCAGCATTTCTGATGATGTACTTTGCATATAAGTTAAATAAACACGGTGAAACTATACAGCCTTGCCATATTCTTTTTCCTATTTGGAACCAGTCTGTTGTTCCATGTCCAGTTCTGTTGCTTCCTGACCTGCATACAGGTTTCTCAAGAGGCAGATCAGATGGTCTGGTATTCCCATCTCTTTTCAGAATTTTCCACAGTTTATTGTGATCCACACAGTCAAAGGCTTTGACATAGTCAATAATGCAGAAATAGATGGTTTTCTTGGAACTCTCTTTCTTTTTTGATAATCCAGGGGATGTTGGCAATTTGATCTCTGGTTCCTCTGCCTTTTCCAAATCCAACTTGAACATCTGGAAGTTCACAGTTCACGTATTGTTGAAGCCTGGCTTGGAGGATTTTGAACATTACTTTCTAGCATGTGAGATGAGTGCAATTGTGTGGTAGTTTGAGCATTCTTTGGCATTGCCTTTCTTAGGGATTGGAATGAAAACTGACTTTTTCCAGTCCCATGGCCACTGCTGAGTTGCAAATTTGATGGCATATTGAGTGGAGCACTTTAACAGCACCATCTTTTAGGATTTGAAATAGCTCAACTGGAATTCCATCACTTCCACTAGCTTTGCTTGTAGTGATGCTTCTTTAGGCCCATGACTTGAGTTTCCAGAATGTCAGGCTCTAGGTGAGTGATCACTCCATTATGATTATCTGGGTCATGAAGATCTTTTTTGTACAGTTCTTCTGTGTATTCTTGCCACCTCTTAATATCTTCTGCTTTGTTAGGTCCATACAATTTCTGTCCTTTATTGAGCCCATCTTTGCATGAAATGGTCCCTTGGTATCTCTAATTTTCTTAAAGAGATCTCTATTCTTTACCATTTTGTTGTTTTCCTCTTACTCTTTGCACTGATCACTGAGGAAGACTTTCTTATCTCTCCTTGCTATTCTTTGGAACTCTGCATTCAGATGCTTATATCTTTCCTTTTCTTCTTTGCTTTTCACTTCTCTGGTTTTCACAGCTATTTGTAAGGCCTCCTCAGATACCCATTTTGCTTTTTTGCATTTCTTAAGAATGGTCTTAATCCCTGCCTCCTCTATGACGTCACAAACTTCCATCCATGGTTTATCAGGCAGTCTATCAGATCTAGTTCCTTAAATCTATTTCTCACTTCCACTGTATAATCATTAGGGATTTGATTTAGGTCATACCTCAATAATCTAGTGGTTTTCCCTACTTTCTTTGATTTAAATCTGTATTTGGCAATAAGGAGTTCATGATCTGAACTAGTCAGCTCCCAGTCTTGTTTTTGCTGACTGTATAGACCTTCTCCATCTTTGGCTGCAAAGAATATAATCAATCTGATTTTGGTGTTGACCATTTGGTGATGTCCATGTGTAGAGTCTTCTCTTGTGTCATTGGAAGAGGGTGTCTGCTATGACCAATGCATTCTCTTGACAGAATCTATTAGCCTTTGCTCTGCTTCATTCTGTATTCCAAGGCCAAATCTGCCTGTTACTCCAGGTGTTTCTTGACTTCCTACTTTTGCATTCCAGTCCCCTGTAATGAAAAGGACATCTTTTTTTGGTGTTAATTTTAGAAGGTCTTGTAGATCTTCACAGAACCATTAAACTTCAGTTTCTTCAGTGTTACTCATCTGGGCAGACTTGAATTACCGTGATATTGAATGGTTTGCTTTGGAAATGAACAGAGATAGTTCTGTCATTATTGAGACTGCATCCAAGTACTGCATTTTGGACTCTTTTGTTGACTATGATGGCTACTCCATTTCTTCTAAGGGATTCTTGCCCACAGGAGTAGATATAGTGTTGTCTGAGTTAAACTCACCCATTCCACTTCATTTTAGTTCACTGATCCCTAAAATGTCTACATTCACTCTTGCTATCTCCTGTTTGATCACTTCCAGTTTGCCTTGGTTCATGGACCTAACATTCCAGGTTGCTATGCGATATTGTTCTTTGCAACATTGGACCTTGTTTCCATCACAAATCTCATCCACAACTTGGTGTTGTTTTTGCTTTGGCTCCATCTCTTCAATCTTTCTGGAATTATTTCTCCACGGATCCTCAGTAGCATATTGGGTACTTACCAATCTGGGGAGTTCATTTTTTGACTTTTCATATTGTTTTCAAGGCAGGAATACTGAAGTGGTTGCCATTCCCTTCTCCAGTGGACCACATTTATCAGAACTGTCCACCATGACCCGTCTGTCTTGGGTGGCCCTACAGGGCATGGCTCATAGTTTCCTTGAGTTAGACAAGGCTGTGGTCCACGTGTTTGACCACTTCCAATTTGCCTTGATTCATGGACCTAACATTCCAGGTTCCTATGCAATATTGCTCTTTACAGCATCAGACCTTGCTTCTATCACCAGTCACATCCACAACTGGGTATTGTTTTTGCTTTGGTTCTATCCCTACATTCTTTCTAGAGTTATTTCTCCACTGATCTCCAGTAGCATATTGGGTACTTACTGACCTGGGGAGTGCTTCTTTCAGTATCCTATCATTTTGCCTTTTCATACTGTTCATGGGGTTCTTAAGGCAAGAATACTGATGTGGTTTGCCATTCTTTTCTCCAGTGGACTACATTCTGTCTGACCTCTCCACCATGACCTGTCCATCTTGGGTGGCCCCACATGGCATGGGTTAGTTTCATTGAATTAGACAAGGCTGTGGTCCGATTGGCTAGTTTTCTGTGATTATGGTTTCAGTGTATCTGCCCTCTGCTGCCCTCTTGCAACACCTACCATCTCGCTTGGGTTTCTCTTACCTTGGATATGGGGTATCTCTTCATGGCTGTTCCAGCAAAGCAAATCCACTGCTCCATAACTTGGATGAGTCATCCCTCCTGACCTTGAACATGGAGTAGCTCCTCTTGGTTCTCCTGTGCCCGTGCAGCCACTGCTCCTTGAACGTGGGGCTGCTCCTCTTGGCTGCTGTCCCTGACCTCTGATGTGGGGTAGCTCCTCTCAGTGGTGCTTCCTACTTGGTCCATTGCAGACACCATGCTTCCTGCAATTCTAGGAATCAGCAAACTAAGATGGACTGGAATGGGTGAGTTAAACTCAGATGACCATTATATCTACTACTGTGGGCAGGAATCCCTTAGAAGAAATAGAGTAGCCATCATGGTCAACAAAAGAATCTGAAATGCAGTACTTGGTTGCAAGCTCAAAAACGACAGAATGATCTCTGTTCATTTCGAAGACAAACCATTCAATATCACAGTAATCCAAGTCTATGCCCCAATTAGTAACACTGAAGAAGCTGAAGGTGAACGGTTCTATGAAGAACTCCAAGATCTTTTAGAATTAATACCCAAAGAATATGTTGTTTTCATTATAGGGGACTGGAATGCAAGAGTTGGAAATTAAACACCTGGAGGAACAGGCAAATTTGGCCTCAGAATACGGAATGAAGCAGGGCAAAGGCTAATAGAATTTTGCCAAGTGAACGCACTGGTCATAGCAAACACTGTCTTCCAACAACACAAGAGAAGACTCTACACATGGACATCACCAGATAGTCAACACTGAAATCAGATTGATTATATTCTTTGCAGCCAAAGATGGAGAAGCTCTATACAGTCAACAAAAACAAGACTGGGAGCTGACCGTGGCTCAGATTATGAACTCATTATTGTCAAATTCAGACTTAAATCGAATAGCATAGGAAAACCACTAGACCATTCAGGTATTACCTAAATCAAATCCCTAATGATTATACAGTGAAAGAGAGAAATAGATTTAAGGGACTAGATCTGATAGACAGAGTGCCTGATGAACTGTGGATGGAGGTTCATGACATTGTATAGGAGACAGGGATCAAGACCATCCCCATGGAAAAAAAATGCAAAAAACAAAATGGCTGTCTGAGGAGGCCTTACAAATAGCTGTGAAAAGAAGAGAGGCAAAAAGCAAAGGACAAAAAGAAAGATATAAGCATCTGAATGCATTGTTCCAAAAAATAGCAAGGAGAGATAAGAAAGCTTTCCTCAGCGATCAGTACAATGAAACAGAAGAAGACAACAGAATAGGAAAAACTAGAGATCTCTTCAAGAAAATCAGAGATACCAAGGGAACATTTCATGCAAAAATGGGCTTGATAAAGGACAGAAATTGTATGGACCTAACAGAAGCAGAATTATTAAAAGGAGATGGCAAAAATACATAGAAGAACTGTACAAAAAAGATCTTCACTACCCAGATAATCACGACGGTGTGATCACTCACCTAGAGCCAGACATCCTGGAATGTGAAGTCAAGTGAGCCTTAGAAGCATCACTACGAACAAAGCTAGTGGAGGTGATGGAATTCCAGTTGAGCTGTTTCAAATCCTGAAAGATGATGCTGTGAAAGTGCTGCACTCAACATGCCCGCAAATTTAGAAAACTCAGCAGTGGCCACAGGACTGGAAAAGGTCAGTTCTCATTTCAATCCTAAAGAAAAGCAATGCCAAAGAAGGCTCAAACAACCACACAATTGCGCTCATCTCCCACACTACTAAAGTACTGCTCAAAATTCTCCAAGCCAGGCTTCAGCAATATGTGAACCGTGAACTTCCAGATATTCATGCTGGTTTTAGAAAAGGCAGAAGAACCAGAGATCAAGTTGCCAACATCCTCTGGATCATGGAAGAAGCAAGAGAGTTCCAGAAAAACATCTACTTCTGCTTTATTGACTACACAAAACCTTTGATTGTGTGATTATAATAACTGTGGAAAATTCTGAAAGAGATGGGAATACCAGACCACCTGACTGGCCTCTCGAGAAACCTATATGCAGGTCAGGAAGCAACAGTTAGAATTGGACATGGAACAACAGACTGGTTCCAAATAGGAAAAGGAGTCCGTCAAGGCTGTATATTGTCACCCTGCTTATTTAACTTATATGCAGAGTACATCATGAGAAATGCTGGGCTGGATGAAGCACAAGTTGGAATCAAGATTGCCGGGAGAAATATCAATAACCTCAGATGTGCAGATGACACCACCCTTATGGCAGAAAGTGAAGATGAACTAAAAAGCCTCATGATGAAAGTGAAAGAGGAGAGTGAAAAAGTTGGCCTGAAGCTCAACATTCAGAAAACGAAGATCATGGCATCCGGTCCCATCACTTCATGGCAAATAGATGGAGAAACAATAGAAACAGTGTCAGACTTTATTTTGGGGGCTCCAAACACTGCAGATGGTGACTGCAGCCATGGAATTAAAAGACGCTTAGTCTTTGGAAGGAAAGTTATGACCAAACTAGATAGCATGTTGAAAAGCAGAGGCATTACTTTTCCGACAAAGGTCCATTTAGTCAAGGAATTAAAGTTATGACCAACCTAGATAGCATATTAAAAAGCAGAGACATTACTTTGCCATCAAAGGTCCGTTAGTCAAGGCTATAGTTTTTCCAGTGGTCATGTATGGCTATGACAGTTGGACTGATTTAAGCTGAGTGCTGAAGAATTGATGCTTTTGAACTGTGGTGTTGGAGAAGACTCTTGAGAGTCCCTTGGACTGCAAGGAGATCCAACCAGTCCATTCTAAAGGAGATCAGTCCTGGGTGTTCTTTGGAAGGAATGATGCTGAAGCTGAAACTCCTATACTTTGGCCACCTCATGTGAGGAGTTGACTCATTGGAAAAGAACTCAGAGTTCGCTCAAACTCATGTCTGCCGAGTCGGTGATGCCATCCAGCCATCTCATCCTCTGTCATTCCCTTCTCCTCCTGCCCTCAATCCCTCCCAGCATCAGGGTCTTTTCCAATGAGTCAACTCCTCACATGAGGTTGCCAAAGTATTGGAGTTTCTTTCAGCTTCAGCATCAGTCGCTCCAATGAACACCCAAGACTGATCTCATTTAGTATGGACTGGTTGGATCTCCTTGCAGTCCAAGGGATTGTCAAGAGTCTTCTCCAACACCACAGTTCAAAAGCATCAATTCTTCAGTGCTCAGCTTTCTTCACAGTCCAACTCTCACATCCATACATGACCACTGGAAAAACCACAGCCTTGACTAAATGGACCTTTGTTGGAAAAGTAATGTCTCTGCTTTTCAACATGCTATCTAGTTTGGTCATAACTTTCCTTCCAAAGACTAAGCGTCTTTTAATTTCATGGCTGTAATCACCATCTGCAGTGTTTGGAGCCCCCCAAAATAAAGTCTGACACTGTTTCTATTGTTTCTCCATCTATTTGCCATGAAGTGATGGGACCGGATGCCATGATCTTTGTTTTCTGAATGTTGAGCTTCAGACCAACTTTTTCACTCTCCTCTTTCACTTTCATCATGAGGCTTTTTAGTTCCTCTTCACTTTCTGCCATAAGGGTGGTGTCATCTGCACATCTGAGGTTATTGATATTTCTCCCAGCAATCTTGATTCCAGCTTGTGCTTCATCCAGCCCAGCATTTCTCATGATGTACTCTGCATATAAGTTAAATAAGCAGGGTGACAATATACAGCCTTGACGGACTCCTTTTCCTATTTGGAACCAGTCTGTTGTTCCATGTCCAATTCTAACTGTTGCTTCCTGACCTGCATATAGATTTCTCAGGAGGCAGGTCAGGTGGCCTGGTATTCCCTTCTCTTTCAGAATTTTCCACAGTGTATTGTGATCCACACAGTCAAAGGCTTTGGCATAGTCATTAAAGCAGAAATGGATGTTTTTCTGGAACTCTTTCGCTTTTTTGATGATCCAGCGGATGTTGGCAATTTGATCTGTGGTTCCTCCGCCTTTTCTAAAACCAGCTTGAACATCAGGAATTTCACGGTTCACGTACTGCTGAAGCCTGGCTTGGAGAATTTTGAGCATTACTTTACTAGCGTGTGAGATGAGTGCAATTGTGCGGTAGTTTGAGCATTCTTTCACATTGCTTTTCTTTGTGATTGTCATGAAATCCTTGCTATTTACCTGGAGCCAAATTACAGTGGAGGTAATGAAGATAATGGTGACCTCCGTTAATAGATTATATGCATGCACTGCTACAGTCTGTGCCCCTAACCTTGTAGCAGGCCACCACTGACCCTCACCTTTGCTGGAGGCTCCCAGACACCCACAGGCAAGTCTCCTGTGCTGTCACTGTTCCTTTCTCCTGGGTCCTGGTGCACAAGTTTCCGTTGTGCACTCCAAGAGTCTATTTCTCAGTCCTATGCAAGTTCTGGCAGCTCCATGGTGGGGTCAGTGGCAACCTCCTCAAAGAGAACTTATGCCAGGCCCACACCCGGAGCCCTGTCCCTGCAGCAGACCACTGCCAACCCATGATAGCTGGACTATAAAGAAAGCTGAGCACTGAAGAATTGATGCTTTTGAACTGCGGTGTTGGCGAAGACTCTTGAGAGTCCCTTGGACTGCAAAGAAATCCAACTAGTCAATCCTAAAGGAAAGCAGTCCTGAATGTTCATTGAAAGGGCTGATGTTGAAGCTGAAACTCCATTACTTTAGCCACCTAATTCGAAGAGTGGACTCATTTGAAGAGACTCGGATCCTGGGCAAGATTGAAGGTGGGAGACGGGGAACGACAGAGGATGAGATGGTTGGATGGCATCACGGAGTCAATGGGCATGAGTTTGATTCAGCTCCGGGAGTTGGTGATGGACAGGGAAGCCTGGCGTGATTCAGTCCATGCGGTTGCAAAGAGTTGGACATGACTGAGCAACTGAACTGAATGGCTATCTTAGAGGGTTGTTGTAAGGTTTTAAAAGGGTTAATTATGCAAAATGCACATAAACAGGCCTGGCACATAACAAACACTATCTGCTTGTTTAGTCACTCAGTTGGGTCTCTTTTTGCCCCCATATACTGTAGCCCATCAGGCTCCTCTGTCCATCGGCTTTTCCAGGCAAGAATACTGGAGTGGGTTGCCATTTCCTACTCCAGGTAATCTTCCCAACCCAGGGATTGAACTCACATCTCCTGAAAGTCTCCTGCATTTAAGACAGATTCTTTACCACTGAGCCACTAGAGAGCAAATATAGATGTGGATTATTCATTAAGAAAATATTATGTCAAATGTTTTCTATGTGACAAATATTATCACTGTAATATAAACCAATGAATAAATAAAATATGGCATGTGCTATGGAGAAAATTAGATCAGGGTATGGGGAAAGGAAGGGAGGGACTAGTATTTTAAACAGGATGGTCAGGGAAAATATCTACTGAAAATGGCAAATAAAGCTAGGAAAGCATTGTTCTAGATGAGAGAATAGCAAGTGCACAGGCCTCAGGCAAGAAGATGTAGAGTATTTGAGGAATGACTATGGCCAGTGTGACTGGGACAGAGTGACCAGGAGGGGAGTGATAAGGGATTAGGTCACAGAGGGGACTGGGACTGAACCCTAAAGGGCATGGATGAATTTGCCTTTTCTTCTGGCTGGATGTTTTGGATAGAGAAATGATGTGATCTCATAAATATTAAAGGCTTGAATAGATTTGAAGACTGGTGGCTATTGGAGCAGCAAGATGAGCTATGAGGCTATGGCCGTAATTCAGTCTCTGGTGCTAATAATTATTTTGTGCTGATTTAAAACAAAACAAAGCAAAATGCCTAATGAACAGATACACTGCTACTGCTAAGTCGCTTCAGTCGTGTCCGACACTGAACGACCCCACAGACGACACCCAGCCAGGCTCCCCCGTCCCTGGGATTCTTCAGGCAAGAACGCTGGAGTGGGTTGCCATTTCCTTCTCCAATGCATAAAAGTGAAAAGTGAAAGTGAAGTCGCTCAGTCATGTCCGACCCTCAGCGACCCCATGGACTGCAGCCCACCAGGCTCCTCCGTCCATGGGATTTTCCAGGCAAGAGTACTGGAGTGGGTGCCATTGCTTTCTCCAAATGAACAGATATAGTATGTGCATTTTTTAGTGTTAGCAATTTTTCACAATTTTTTCACTTGAGATGATACATCAGAGTCAAATTCAATTATTAAAATCCTTACTCATGTTATTTCTAGTCTTAATGATCAAGACTTGTTTAGTGGTCTTGCTTTCACATTTTGGGATTTTCTGCTGTGATATTCTGCATGAAATTTAAGCATGAAGCCAAATGCTGTTAACAGTTGTCTATCATCCTGTCATCCCACTGTCTTTGCACTTACCTCTGCATTCAGTCATTAAATACCAGGGATGTTGCAAATGACTTAGGGTAACTATAAATTTAGGTTGGAATAGAAACATATTTTAATATAATTTATTTCCCTTTTATCTTTTCTAATTCATATTTCTTTTGATAAAGTAACTTAATTCTTCTTCTACAACAAAGCTACCACTTTTAAAATATCTTTTATTCATCTTTTTCATTCATTCACACATTCTCTTACCACTAGCCTCACTTTCTTCTTCTCTCCTTTTGTCTCCCTGCCCTATTTTGACTGACACCCCCCCTCAAATTGCCTATTGATGACTATTTCCATTTTTCTTCAATGAGTTTTCAGTATTGATATATATCATTCTTTACATTCAAATTTTACATTTTTGTTTCCTGAAACTAGCTTAAATGTCAAGTGCCAAGATAATTTCTTAAAAAAGAAAAACATAAACATTCACAAGTAGAGTTTATGTTCTCTTCAGTGCAAATTGCTCAGTAGCAACAAATATTTAATGATGGTTACTCTGATGAAGCATTGACCTTTCTGATGTTCAGTGGCAAATAACTCTCAATGAACTTTGTACATCACTGTTTATTTGAACTGTGAATTCTAGTTCAAGCATGAGAAATATTTGTTTTCCCACCCATATGTGTATAGTTATTTCAATTCTGTTTCTTTGGAGAAAAGAGATATAAAGTTATTGTTATAAAGCTTCTGAGAAAAGCAATATGTAGATAAAGATGAAAAACTTTTTAAAAATGTCAGTGTGAATTAACCTAATTTTTTGAAGTGAGATTGAGTATTCACAGGTGGCTAATTCTGAGGACAGACATGTACAAAGTAAACCAAAACTTTTAACCTCTCGGTCATACAAAACAAAACAAAACAAAAAGGAAGATTAAAAAAAAAATGAAAGAAAAAGGGAAAAACATTAAAAACACTCAAACTTTCACAACACAATTTAGTCTTCGAGCGCATTATAACTATACACATATAATACAAGTATGACTCTGTTCTTTAAGTTAAAAAGAATACAAAGTTAGGCTCAAGTAAAAACTAACCATCACTCCCAGCTGGAATTGGGTTAAACATGTTAGCAGAATGCAAGAGAGATGTTGACTTTTTCCTCTGTTAACTCTAACAGCAGCCTCTCAAGTAGCTGTATAATACAGGCTGGTTTCAGACACCTACAATATCCTGGTTAGCAATTACAACTGGAGTAAAGCAAAATGCCATCATAGAATGGTCTCCTTGATTACACAGAGAATCCTGTAAGAACTCAATTAGGCACGTGTTGCTTAGTGAGGGAGGGGAAGGATAAAAATAGACAGACGAATGAACAATGTAACATAGAACCGCTTACTCCAACTTTATCTCAAGATACACTCAGTTCATCTGCATTTCCAATAGAGACACTTATTTCCCTGCTTTTTATACTACAGTTTCTTAAGAAACTCATTTCAGACACAACATATCTTTCTTCCACCTGAGGGAAGCTTACTCTTATTTTTAATTTTCCTACTTGAAACAACTGCTCTAAAGTGAGAGATTTAAGAAAGTTGTTTCTATTACATATGATTTTGTGGGTTCCAAGATCTCTGAGGAAAATTATTGGAATATTTGTTAGAGAGGTTGGGAAATTTAAAACCGGTTGGGTTGTTATCGGTTGTATTTTGTTTCCACAGTACAGGTAGAATATGCCAATGACTCAGTTATATTCTAGTGCTATTTCTGGTTTCCATCACATTAGATAAAGCAACAGTCAAATTTTAACGAAGTTGTAGAGTAGCTTCAGGCAAGCATTTTTCATTAAATATTCGATATCAGTGTGTTTGCCTGTGGGAGATGGAGGGGTCGATGGTGATTGAGTCTGCTAAAACCTAAACCAGACAAATAGAGAAACAAAACTTCCCAAAGCAATAAAACCCTGAAGTACTGACATTTCCCTCTGAGCAGAGTGGAACATTTTCCCTGAACAAGAAGGGCAGACATTTTTACTTTACACCAGAGAATTTAATCTTCTCTAACATCCAAAATTACTGATCTGGGACTTTGAAGCAATTACTGAACATTTTACAGATATATGTCATTAGTCCAGACGTCTATTCTTCACTCCAGAACTATGTTTCCACCTTTCCTGGGAGTCCTTCCCCTGGGTATGCCCTTAGCCTGTCAAAGGTGAAACCAGTCTTTTATGCCATAAATTGTATTCTCCTGCTTTATTGCCTCTCTCAGTTATGGTGCTACCAGTCACCCAAGGCAGAATTCTTAGCATCTTTGGTTCATAACTCTGTATCACTCTCTGCATCCAACTGGTCTCCAAGTCCCACGTATGCTTACTTGTACTGTCTCTAAAAGCTGTCCATTCCCTCTTTATGGTGTCCTTTGAATAACACAGATTCTTAATTTTAATGAAATTAAATTCATCAGTTATTTCCTCTCTGGTTTATACTTTTGCGTCCCCATCCAGAGGTCATACCAATATCATTCTATGCTATTTCATAAACATATTTTAATTTTCAGATTTATTTGATGTAATTTTTTTTTGGGGGGGGGGGCTGTGCTGACAGCTTGTGGGATCTTAGTTCCCAACCAGAGACTGAATTCAGGCCCCTGCAGTGGAAACATAGAGTCTTAACCATTAGACTTCCAGGGAATTCCTGGGTGCCAAAATTTTCTAACTTGGTGTTTATAATTTTTATCTGGCAATTTCAGCATCCTCACTTTCTGTTGCCTGCTGTTTCTACTTTTTCTCACTTATTGTGGTTTGTTTACTTGTGCCTTTGTTATCTGTGGCTCAGAGCTAATCATTTTTCTTGGACTTTTTTTTTTTTATGAGAGTTGTTAACATCTCGGAACAAGATATCCTCGTTACCATTGGTTGGTTTGTGATTTTAAACTCTCAAGGATATTCTCCCCAAGGAAGCTGGCACAGTCCTCTTAGCCTCATCCACCAGAGGGCAAACAGAAGAAGGAAGAACTACAATCCCACAGATTCCAGAATGAAAACTATAATCACAGAAAATTAACCAAAATAAAAAGGTGTAGGATTATGTCCCAAATGAAGGAACAAGATAAATCCCCAGAAAACTGAATGAAATGAAGATTAAAAAAGAAAAGAATTCAGAATAATGATAGTGAAGATGATCCACCATCTCAGAAGAATAGAGAAGAATAAAGAAGATGCAAGAAATATATATCAAAGTTCTAGAAGAACTAAAGAAGAAACAGAGATGAACAATACATATTAGAGGGAATCATAGTACCTGGGGTTTATTCTGGATAATTAATACTTGACTATTGTCCGAGGCTATGCAATAGTTTCCTCATCTGTAAAGCGGAGATATTAATAGAGCAAAACTCATTAGGTTTCGGTGAAGATGATAAAAATCATATAATGTGTTCAGAACAGTACTTCATATTTAAGAAGTTAGTTTGTTCAGTCACTAAGTTATGTCTGACTCTGTAACCCCATGGACTGTAGCCTGCTAGGCTACTCTGTCCATGGAATTTCCCAGGCAAGAATACTGAAGTGGGTTGCCATTTCCTTCTCAAGGGGATCTTTCCAGACCAGGGACTGAGCCTGCATCTCCTGCACTGGCAGGCAGATTCTTTTCCATTGAGCCACCAGGGAAGCCCATTTAGGAAGTGCTATGTGTTTAATTTTATTATTTACTATTACTAGGCAAGCTCGGAGTTTTGTGTTAGATCTCTTTTCCCATGAAGGCACCAACGTGTGGCGTGATTATGCCTGGGTGAGCAAAAGTCCTCAAGGCAAAAGTGAGTTAGGTTTACTTTCCTATGCAGTTCTTAGCTGGCAATTCATTGTTAGAATTTAGTGATTTTAAGAAAGAATTGATGATCTATCTAGCTATAATATTTATCTATCTATGATCTTCTATCTTAGTTATTTTCAAAAAGTGTTGGACCTTCCATATAACCAGAAACAGAACTGGTTTTATGTTTTATCCCCTTCCTTGTACTTTGACTCATCATATTATTCTTTTCTAACTTTTGAAAATAGCACTTTTCAAGCTTTTCATCTTTTCTAAAAAAGGTTTTAAATCTATAAATTCTTAACTAAGTACCATTGTAAAGTATATTGGAAACAATATTTTCATTATTGTTCACTTGTAATTTTTCTAATTTGCTCTGATTTTTCTTGATCTCTTTGTTATCTAGAATTACATTAAAAATTCAAAAATGTATTTTTATTTATTATTATACATTTCTGTCTTAAATTAAATTTATCTAGAGAATGTCATCAGTATTATTTGATACTTATTGATGCCTGATACATTTCCTTTTACATTTCTTTATTTTTAACTTTTTATAGCTTTATATTTAAACATATATATATTATGTTATGTATAGCTTAGTAAATTTAATCTTATGAATAATCCCCTTTAATTAGTGTTGTCTATAGTATTCATTGTGTTTATTTACATGTGGATTTATTTCTGCCATCTTTTAGAAACTTTTATTTAATTTGCTTTTTTCTATGTATTTTTCTCTTCACTTTCTGCCTTCTCTTGGAATTTTTTTGTTATTTCCTTTTCCACTTTAGAATTATACCTAAAATTTAATCTAAATGCTTAAAACCCAAAGTTAATATTACAAACCTCTTTAAAAATTTTTTTAAATTTTCAGATATCCTGAACTCTGAGTCTTTCTCTTTTATCATATAAAAGACTTCCCTGGTGGCTCAGATGGTAAAGCGTCTGTCCACAATGCAGGAGACCTGGGTTCAATCCCTGGTTTGGGAAGATCCCCTGGAGAAGGAAATGGCAGTCCACTCCAGTACTATTGCCTGGAAAATCCCATGGACAGAGGAGCCTGGTAGGCTACAGTCCATAGGCTCGCAAAGAGTCGGACACGACTGAGCAACTTCACTTGCTTGCTTGCTTTTATCATATGCTATTGTTTTCCATCATTTTGTCTCAACTTTGTTTTTACTCTTCAAATTAGAGCTTTTTATTGTTGCTTTATCAGTCAATGCTTGTGTAGCTTTCTCCACAAATTTGTCAATTTCTTTATCTAAACCTGAATTTGACCAGCCTAGCCTCATGAGTTCTTAAGAGCGCCTTTTTCAGACCCTGGAGTGTAGGTTGAGGGAGACCAGCTTCCTTCTCATCTCTCTGTTCAAGCCGATTTCTTATTTGTTTGCTTATTCATTATAGTTTTCATTGAGTCTCTAGTTCCTGGAAGGTTCTAGCTTTTGAGAGAGTTTTATTTCAATCCTCTGCTTGCTTGGACTGAAGGCTTCATCCCTTTTCTAAGCCCTTTTGTGCTGAGATCAGTCTTATTCCCCAAATCAGTTTTTTTTTTTTTTTCTTCCCCTCTCTGGAGTTTACTTCCTTCCTTGATCTCAGTTTCTGAGGATTCCCTTTACTTTCTTATTGATCAACCATTTCTTAAATGAGATGGTTAACAATAATGGTTTAACTATAATTTTTCCAGGATTCCTAGATGTTTTATCATTTGAGCAGTTTCAGGTTATTTAGTCTACCATATTGCCACAAACAGAAAGTACAATCATTCTTCTTTCTTTTTCTTTATTCTTCCTCTTCTTTTCTTCTTCCTCTTTATACCCACAACCTGTTCCTCTAAATGGGCTAGTGGTGATTTGAAGATGCAGAAGTATTTGGCAAATGCATATAAACCTGGGCTTTTGAGTTACAATTTAGTCAAATAAATTAACAGAGGCAGATTACTTTACAATTATTATGAAATTATTCTTTTTTATGGTTTAGTTTTTTTATTTTTTAAATTTTAAAATCTTTAATTCTTACATGCGTTCCCAAACATGAACCCCCCCTCCCACCTCCCTCCCCATAACATCTCTCTGGGTCATCCCCATGCACCAGCCCCAAGCATGCTGTATCCTGCGTCAGACATAGACTGGCGATTCAATTCACATGATAGTATACATGTTAGAATGCCATTCTCCCAAATCATCCCACCCTCTCCCTCTCCCTCTGAGTCCAAAAGTCCGTTATACACATCTGTGTCTTTTTTCCTGTCTTGCATACAGGGTCGTCATTGCCATCTTCCTAAATTCCATATATATGTGTTAGTATGCTGTATTGGTGTTTTTCTTTCTGGCTCTGTATAATCGGCTCCAGTTTCATCCATCTCGTCAGAACTGATTCAAATGAATTCTTTTTAACGGCTGAGTAATACTCCATTGTGTATATGTACCACAGCTTTCTTATCCATTCATCTGCTGATGGACATCTAGGTTGTTTCCATGTGCCACTAGCTCACTAGATCCACTGAAACTCTATGATCTGAAATGTGAAATAGTAAATACATTTCAAATTTGTTTTGCCTGTTTTCTCTGTTGTTTCTTTACCAGGACTGTTTCTGGTAATTGGTGCTGATTTTGTGGGATGTTGAAAGTGAAAGTTGCTCAGTCATGTCCACCTCTTTTCAAACCCATGGACTGTAGAGTCCATGGAATTCTCTAGGCCAGAATACTGGAGTGGGTAGCCTTTTCCTTCTCCAGGGAATTTTCCCAACCCAAGGATCAAACCCAGGTCTTCTGCATTACAGGTGGATTCTTTGCCAACTGAGCTATCAGGGAAGGAATTTTGTGGAAGAAGGGCACAAATGAATGCATGACCAATATAACAACACGAACTCATATACTCTATACTGAGGAAGCAAGAAGTAAGGGGAAGAATCTTTTGCTTTGTTTTCTATCTCAATATTGAAGTGATACATTGTATGAAGAAATCACTCTAAATCACTCAAGGTGTAACTCTAATATAATATGTAGAATATTATATCCAATGTGAGTCAAATCTCATGTATGAGATATCACAGTATCTCAGGCTGCAAAATTTTATTTCATTAACCCATTTTTAAATTTCACATCTGCATAGTAATTTTCACTAACTTACTCTGATTTAAATAGTGAACTGAAAATAACTCATTGTGAGCTGGGCTTTTTAAAATTGAAGTATAGTTGAATTACAATGTTGTGTTAATTTCTGCTGAACATCAAAGTGACTCAGTTACACACACACATACATTCTTTTTTATAATCTTTTCCATTACAGTTTATCCCAGGAGATTGGATGCAATTCCTTATGCTATACAGTAGGACCTTGTTTATCCATTTTAAATGTATTAGTTTCCATGGACTGATTCACTTTACACTCACGTTTTGTAACAGAATATTATATTTAAAATCATTTTAAAAATATACCAGAAATTGCCTTGGTCAGGTAGGCAATCCAGTAATATTAGTTTAGTTTGATCATTCAAAGCATAAATGTGATTAAAATAATTATTTTGATTTTAACCAAAGAGGGATGTATATTATAAAAACACACTTTTGAGAAACTATGCTAAAGGTAAAACTGAAAAACAAGTCTCAAATTTTAAGAATATTTAGATTTCATTTCTACTCCTGATGGTTAATATAAAAAATGCATATATTTCAGAAAATCAAATATAATTTTTTCTACAGCAATGTTCATTTCAAAAATTATTACTTAGTAAATTATTTGCAGAACAAAAGCTCCTGAAGTGTTTTAATTATTTAAAGTGGAACAAGAAGAAAATGTAGTAACTGGATATATATGTCAAATGTGATTGAAATAAATACATTTTAAATCAAAATCTCAAAGTTAAATAATTTCAAAGCCTCCAATTCTTGTCCCTCTTAAAAAGTTCCTTCTAGTAACTAAAGTGGATCATCCTTGTCAATTGCAATAATGAAATATAACTCAGTTATTTTTTAAACATCATTTGTTTGTTTACTAAGAGCCTTTGATATGATATTAAACCAGGAGTTTTTGAGACAAAACTAACCACATTAAAGTACCTCAGCACACACTTTGCCATTTTCAAAAGTCTTTCCTATAGAGCAGAGATTTTCCTTATTAAAATCATTCAAGGAACTTAAAAATGCTAATTCCAAAGCCCCACCCTGGTCCAATTAAATTGAGTTTTACTCTTAAGTACATTTTGTTGATAATGCACAAGTTGGCAAATTTTTAAAATTAATAATGTGTGCTGTGCTTAGTTGCTCAGTCATGTCTGACTCTTTGAGACCCCATGAAGTGTAGCCCGCCAGGCTCTTCTGTCCATGGAGATTCTCCAGGCAAGAACACTGGAGTAGGTTGCTGTGCCCTCCTCCAGAGGATCTTCCCAACCCAGGAATTGAACCCGGTCTCCCTCATTGCAGATGAATTCTTCACCATCTGAGTTACCGGGGAAGCCTATCATAATATAATAATAGATACCTGAAAGAAAATGAAATATTTAATCTCAGTCAGATGTATTTATTGTAACCATGCTTACTCTGAACATAAGGCTTAGTACAGATGGGGGAGGTTTCAGTGTGTACAATAAGTAAAGGTGGGTTAACAAGACCTTCATTTACAACTTGAGTAGAAGTTTGGGAAGCAGAAAGTTCTTGGGTCACTGTATGTCTTAGTATTTTTTCTTTTAATGTATTTGATGTCATCTAGTTTTTTTTTTAATATTTATTTATTATTTTGGGGGCTTCCATAGTGGCCCAGTGACTAAGACTCAGTGCTCCCAATGCAGGGGGCCTGGGTTCAATCCTTGGTCAGGGAACTAGATTCCACATGCTGCAGCTTTGTTCACATGTCATAAGTAAACGATTCTGCAACTAAGGCATTTTTATTTGTGGTTGCTCTGGGTCTTCTTTGCAATGCATGGAATTCTCATTGCAGTAGCTTCTCTTGTTGTGAAGCACAGACTCTAGGGTGCATGGGCTCAGTAGTTGTGGCACATGAGTTTATTTGCTCTGTGACATGTGGACTCTTCCTGGACCAAGGATCGAACCTGTGTCCCTGCATTAGTATGCTGTTTCTTATCCACTGCACCACCAGGGAAGTCCTGTCTTGATATTTTTAAAATAGTAATTTGTTATCAATGTATTAAATAGTTTAATTTATTAATTTTTGTTCCACTTTCCCTTTTGATTAAAAAGGGAAAATATTGATATATAGGTTTTCCAAATCCACCATAAGTGGATTTGTTAGAATTATTAGAAGGTTTGGGGCTCATTTGTTTTTCATTTTAATGGAGAAAGGAAAGTTTTTTATTAAAAAATAGAAAAACACAAGTAAATATTCTAAATAAGGTTCTGCCAATCCTAGACAGACTAGAGAGATGAAGAGAAAATGTATTATAGTGAACAGTTTAGATGCAGAAAGGAATTAATATATAAGATGAAATATATATATGAAAGAATAAGATTTTATAAAAATAAAATAGAGAGGGGAAATTGCCCAGCATTTAACATTTTGTTCTTTCTCCATTTGAAAATGTGTTGCTCACATTATTGGGTTATTCCTGGATAAAACCATTCAAGTTCTGGGAAATGATAGATATGTTAAAATGTGCTTATTCATTATATTTGCTTTCTGAAATATTTCCTGACTTTTTTCCCCGAGAAAATCCTTATCCTATTATGATATCATTTATGAAGGACCTAAGATGTAGACTTATTATAACTTCTATATTTTTTCATTTTCCCTTGAGACTAATATAATGAAAAGTGAGTGAAACATAGATTCCTTCTCTTTTGAATGGGAACAGTGAGACAATTCCTTGGTTTTAGTAATAAAAACCCTGGTGGCTCAGACAGTAAAGAATCTTCCTGCAGTGCAGGAGACCTGGGTTCTATCCCTGAGCTGGGAAGATCCCCTGGAGAAGGGAATGGCTACCCACTCCAGTACTCTTCCCTGGAGAACTCCATGGACAGAGGAGCCTGAAGGGCTATAGTCCATCGGGTCACAAAGAGTCAGGCAGGATTGAGGGACTAACTCTTTAAGGCTTTCCTGGTGGCTCAGACAGTAAAGAATCTGCCTGCCATGTGGGAGACCTGGATTCAATCCCTGAGTCAGGAAGATCCCCTACAGTTTATCGGGTCACAAAGAGTCAGAGATGACTGAGTGACACACACAATAATAAAGTAATCCACATGTCACCATGAGTGATTTTCCATCTAAGACCTTGCAAAAATGTGTCCACTTATGCTCTTGGCTACCCTTATCTCAATGGGAATGAAAAGGTATGCACTGTGACCCTATATGTAAAGTCACTATGATGTTATTTTTATAATATTTAAAAATGGTTCGCTATACAGTTAAGGTGGCACTAATGGTAAAGACTCCTGAGAAACCTGTATGAGGTCAAGAAGCAGTAGTTAGAACCCTGTATGGGACAACTGATTGGTTCAAGATGGAGAAAGGAGTATGACAGGGCTGTCTGCTATCACCCTATTTGTTTAACCCATATTCTGAGCACATAATGGAAAATTCTGGGCTGGATGAGTTAAAAGCCAGAATCAAGATGGGTGGGAGAAAAGAAACGACCTTAGATATATGGATGATACCACTCTAATGCGAAATGAGGAGGAACTAAAGAGCCTCTTGATGAGGGTGAAGGAGGAGAGTGAAAGTGCTGGCTTCAGACTAAAAAAACAAAACAAAAAAAAAACTAAGCTCATGGCATCTGGCCCCGTGACTTCATGGCAAATAGGAGGGGGAAAGGTGCAAGTAGTGACGGACTTCCTCTTCTTGGTCTCCAAATCACTGTGGACGGTGGCTGCAGCCATGAAATCAGAATACTATCGCTTCTTGGCAGGAAAGCGATGACAAACCGAGACAGTGTATTGAAAAGCAGAGACATTACTCTGCCAACAAAGGACCATACAGTCAAGGCTATGGCCTTCCCAGTGGTAGTGCACTGTTGTGAGAGCTGGATGGTAAAGAAAGCAGAATGCTGGAGAATTGATGCCTTCAAACTGTGGTGCTGGAGAAGACTCCTGAAAGTCCCTTGGACAGCAAAGCAGTCAATCTTAAGGGATATCAACCCTGAATATTCACTGGAAGGACTGATGCTGAAGCTGAAGCTCCAGGGTTTTGGCCACCTGATGCAAGCAGATGACTCCTTGGAAAAGTCCCTGATACTGGGAAAGACTGAGGGCAAAAGGAGAAGACGGTATTAGAGGATAAGATGGCTGGATGGCATCAATGATGCAATGAACTTGGACAAACTCCTGGAGATGGTGAGGGACAGGGAGACATGGCATGCTGCAGTCCATGGGGTCACAAAGAGTCGGACACGACTGGGTGACTAAACAACAACAGCAGTAAAGGCATTTCCTGCCAGCCAGTGAAGGAGATGCCTGAGACAAGGGTTCAATCCTTGGGTCAGGAAGATCCCCTGGAGGAGGGCATGGCAACTCACTCTAATGTTCTTGCCTAAAGAATCCCATGGATAGAGGAGCCTGGTGGGCTACAGTCTGTAGGATCACAAAGATTCAGATAGAGCTGAAACAACTTAGCATGCACACACAAATCGTTAAGGAAATTGATCTTTAAACATATTTTTAAATTGAAATGCCACTTGGGAAATTGTAGTTTATCAGAAAAGTTCTTTATTGTCCTACTGTGCATTTACTGTCTAGTGACTATATCTTCATTTTGCAGGGATAGTCCCCAATCCAGAAGACTTGCTTCACTAATTCCATAGTTTCTAGTGATGGCAAAAGTCAGTCTTCATGGTTCATAGTCAGCAGCAAGACCTGCTGAAAGTCCTTGTCTCCTTCTTGGTAACTGGTAATTGACTCCAAACATCAAGGTATGAGTTGTCCTTGTGTTTATTTTTATATTGTGATGATCTTTTAAGTTGGGTGAGGCGTCAGGAACTTTTTCTTTCTAACTAGTAGATGACCATAGATCCTACCCATAAAACACTTAATGTATAGATGTTGAAGCAGGGAAAATTACTGATGAATCAATGTGCTACAGTGTGGTCCCAGAGGAAACAGCCCCTGCTTGGGACTAGAGGAAGGCATCTAGAGGAGGTGATATTTAAACTTTCTTGAGGTCTGACTTTTTGAGGTGGCTAAGTGAGTTGAGAACATTCCATGTAAAAATGAAATTCTTGGGAGTTCTGCACTAATGAAAAGTAGCTTGTGTTAGAATTATGGAATGGTAGGGACCTAAAATAGTAAGTTTTAATTTTCTGTCATGACCATATATAAGGTATGACCAGAGTTTGTAATTTTGTTTTGTTTTGTTTTGAAGAAGATAATAGGTAGGGTAATACTGTCACATTCTGCTATTAAAAATTTAGCTCAAGTAGACTGTAAAACATGAATTGATGATGTGAGAAAGTAACTGGGCACATTGCTATAATCCTAGATAGGAGTGACAGAGATGTAATCTAAGGCAGCTACTATGAGAACACACAGGCCAGGGGAACCAGGAGACACTGATGTACCATGAGTTGCTCAGTCGTGTCTGACTCTTTGTAACCAATCGTCCATGGGGTTGCAAAAAGTTGGACACAACTGGGCACAACTTCACCACAACAACAGTGGTGAAGGGTCTGCCTGCCAGTGCAGGAGATGCCAGAAATAAGGGTTCGATCCTTGGGTCAGAAAGTTCCCCTGGAGGAGGACGTGTCAACCCAGTCTAGTATTCTGGCCTAAAGAATCCCATGGACAAAGGAGCCTGGTGGGCTACAGTCCAGAAGGTCACAAATTGTCAGAGAGTACATTTTCAGGGTCTCTTCCCTTGGATTATAAATCCTTTATAAATCCATAAATTTGAATCCAGGTTGGTAAAGGGCCAAATGTGTGGCTTTTCCATTAAACCACAAAATGATACTCTTCTTTGCAATTAAATCTAGTGTTCAAAGATGCAAAATATCACAGAATTTGAAAGCTGTTTGTAAAATAATATTTGTAATCTTAATGAAAATTTGAAAATGGAGCTATCCTTACCTGCCCCCAGAAAAGATGTATTCAATGATAGAATATCCTTTGTACAGGTATTTGGCCAAGTGTCTCAGCCTAAAATATATCTGCATGTGTATCACTATATCTAACAGTAACCTATGCCAGACCATAGCAAGAAAGGATGTAAAATAATATATGTGTCAATTATGAAAATAAGGAAAATATAACATCTTCTTCCTCTATGTCCCTGTTATTAACCCCAAACACTGAAAGATTTTTCTCTTGAGACACAAGGGAAGGAATAAAACTGAATGTTTTCCCTTTTTGTTTTCTATTGAAGCTTAACCTTCTGTTTTCTGTGTGTACACAGAGGAATAAATGTCACAATGCCAGAATTATTCCAAGGATTTATATTTTGCTTTAGACTTCAAATAAAGACATCTCCCTGTGGACCAGTTTCTATGGGTTTTTCCAAATGAGCATAAGAAAAAGAAAACCAAAGCTAAGGTCAAAATTAACTTTGTGAAAAATATATGTAATAAAAATGTTATTTCTCTGTAAATCCTATAGAAATATCAAGGGAGCTTTTTCATAATTTAATAAAATGATCTTGAATTTCCTATAGGGTCATAAAGTTATCAATAATCAAGAAGCTTGTAAAAAGATGCAGAATAAGGACAGGTGTTCTTTATAGACCTAGAGCATATTATTAAGCCATTATAGTCAAATCAATAGTAATCCATAGGAATAAGCAAATAGATCAGTGGAATGAAGTAGAGAGTTCAGAAACAGATCCAGGTATAAATGAGAATTCACATATAACAGAGGTAAAATTTTGAGTGGAATGGCACAGGCACAAATGATTTGGCGGAAGTGGCTTCCATAAAAATTAAATATGTAAAACTGTGCCCATTTCATATCATTGCCAGAAATACCTTCCAGATGGATTAATATTTAAATATAAAGATGAAACAGTAGATATCTTAGAAAAAATCTTAGAGGCTATATATAAAATCTTTAAATTAGATCTTAAACAAGATGAGAGCTATTTAAAAGGTATAGAATGGTTGACATTATTTAAAAGAAAAACACTTGAAATATGAAACTTTAGCAAAAATCAATAGATAAATAGATTTTGGGGGAAAAGTTTTCAAACCAGATGACAGTCAAGTGATTAAAATATATTCAACATGACGGGAAGAATTCTCTAAAAAATGATACAAACCAATAGGAAAAGTGTCAGAGAATATGAAGTAGCAATTCAGAGAAGAGCAAATCTACACAGCCAACAAATGTAAAAAGATGGTTAGTTTTACTATTAATTAATGAAATGCAAATTAAGTTAATAATGATTTTTTTTTTGGATGGTCATCAGACTGGAAAACATTTTAAGGCTATAATACTTATTTCCCACAATAATGCTGAAAAAAATAAAAAAGTAAAATATACAAAAAATGAGAACTACACATAGTTCTTTGATCAAGTAATCCTAATCCTGATGCTTTATCCTCAATAGCAATGGAAAAAGTGAAATGTAAAAATATAGTATGGTCTCAAAAATGGATACTTCAGTATTGTTAATAGTGGCAACATCTGAAAAATGAAGTCAATCCCCAGAACAAAGCAAATTTCTATACAACAGTGAGGACAAATACATATGGATAGCTATATCTGCATGAAGATATTTGTGTGTACTAAAAAGTTTGCAAGTTTGCTTATATAGTATGCCTGTATGTGTTTATATCAACATTGAAAAAATTCTGGTTATATAGAAATTTGTTATAGCTACTCTTTGTAATGGTGACGTGTGAATCATGATGAGTCATACTTGGTCTACCCAAATCTCTACTGGAGTTAGAGTGGTTATTCACTCTATCCTTAAACATTTTAAAGAAATTTAGTCTTACTGAATAAATAGATCAAATATGTGGCCAGACTTCTCTAGTGATCTTTGTAAGCATGTTGGGCCACTTATCTGGCAGCAGCATGTTGAATGGCATGCCTAGCTATTATACCATCATGGTACAAACTTAAGATCATCTTAAAGTGTGATAGTCTGTGTCTTTCCTTCTTGGAAAAATCATGATGGTAATATGTCTTGTGACTGTCAAGCCAGAGTTTTTCTTCTGCATCTTCAATCTAGAGAGAATATTTTATACACCTAAAATTCAACACCTGCAAATATTATAAACTAGTCTTTCTTTCTGAATAAATAAAATTTTTAAAAGTTTTTGCAGAACACTATTTCTGATTAGTTTCATTGAGTTAGACAAGGCTGTGGTCTGTGTGATTAGATTGACTAGTTTTCTCTGATTATTGTTTCAGTGTGTCTGCCCTCTGATGACCTCTTGCAATACCTATCATCTTACTTGGGTTTCTCTTACCTTGGATGTGGGGTATCTCTTCAGGGCTGCTCCAGCAAAGCACAGGTGCTGCTCTTTACCTTGGACGATGGGTATCTCCTCTCTTTGGTGTGGGCCCACCGAAGACGGGTGGGTCATGGTAGAGAGGTCTGACAGAATGTGGTCCACTGGAGAAAGGAATGGCAAACCACTTCAGTATTCTTGCCTTGAGAACCCTGTGAACAGTATGAAAAGGCAAAATGATAGGATACTGAAAGAGGAACTCCCTAGGTCAGTAGGTGCCCAATATGCTACTGGAGATCAGTGGAGAGATAAATCCAGAAAGAATGAAGGGATGGAGCCAAAGCAAAAACAATACCCAGTTGTGGATGTGACTGGTGATAAATAGAAGCAAGGTCTGATGCTGTAAAGAGCAATATTGCATAGGAACCTGGAATGTTAGGTCCATGAATCAAGGCAAATTGGAAGTGGTCCAACAAGAGATGGCAAGAGTGAGTGTCCAGAGGAAACCAGAATTGAAAGAGACACATGTACCCCAATGTTCATCGCAGCACTGTTTATAATAGCCAGGACATGGAAACAACCTAGATGTCCATCAGCAGATGAAAGGATAAGAAAGCTGTGGTACATATACACAATGGAGTATTACTCAGCCATTAAAAAGAATTCATTTGAATCAGTTCTGATGAGATGGATGAAACTGGAGCCGATTATACAGAGTGAAGTAAGCCAGAAAGAAAAACACCAATACAGTATACTAACACATATATATGGAGTTTAGGAAGATGGCAATGACGACCCTGTATGCAAGACAGGGAAAGAGACACAGATGTGTATAACGGACTTTTGGACTCAGAGGGAGAGGGAGAGGGTGGGATGATTTGGGAGAATGACATTCTAACATGTATACTATCATGTGAATTGAATCGCCAGTCTATGTCTGATGCAGGATGCAGCATGCTTGGGGCTGGTGCATGGGGATGACCCAGAAAGATGTTATGGGGAGGGAGGTGGGAGGGGGGTTCATGTTTGGGAATGCATGTAAGAATTAAAGATGTTAAAATTTAAAAAATAAAAAACTAAAATTAAAAAAAAAAAAAGAGTGAGTGTCAACATTCTAGGAATCAGTGAACTAAAATGGACTGGAATGGGTGAATTTAACTCAGATGACCATTATATCTACTACTGTGGGCAGGAATCCCTTAGAAGAAATAGAGTAGCCATCATGGTCAAAAAAAGAGTCTGAAATGCAATAGTTGGATGCAATCTCAAAAACGGCAGAATGATCTCTGTTCGTTTCCAAGGCAAAAAAATATCACAGTAATCCAAGTCTTTGACCCAACCAGTAACGCTGAAGAAGCTGAAGTTGAACAGTTCTATGAAGACCTACAAGACCTTTTAGAACTAACACCCAAAAAAGATGTCCTTTTCATTATAGAATGCGAAAGTAGGAAGTCAAGAAACACCTGGAGTAAGAGGCAAATTTGGCCTCAGAATATGGAATGAAGCAGGGCAAAGGCTAATAGAGTTTTGCCAAGAGAATACACTGGTCATAGCAAACATCCTTTTCCAACAACATAAGAGAAGACTCTACACATGGACATCATCAGATGGTCAACACTGAAATCAGATATTCTTTGCAGCCAAAGATGGAAAAGCTCTATACAGTCAGCAAAAACAAGATCTGACCGTGGCTCAGATCACGAACTCCTTATTGCCAAAATCAGACTTAAAGAAAGTAGGGAAAACAACTAGACCATTCAGGTATGAGCTAAATCAAATCCCTTATGATTATACAGTGGAAGTGAGAAACAGATTTAAGGGACTAGATCTGATAGAGTGCCTGATGAACTATGGACGGATGTTCGGCACATTGTACAGGAGATAGGGATGAAGACCGTCCCCATGGAAAAGAAATGCAAAAAAGCAAAATGGGTGTCTGTGGAGGCCTTACAAATAGCTGTGAAAAGAAGAGAGGCAAAAAGCAAAGGAGAAAAGGAAAGATATAAGTGTTTGAATGAAGAGTTCCAAAGAATTGCGAGGAGAGATAAGAAAGCCTTCCTCAGCAATCAATGCAAAGAAATAGAGAAAAATAACAGAATAGGAAAGACTAGTGATCTCTTCAAGAAAATTAGATATACCAAGGGAACATTTCATGCAAAGATGGGCTCGATGAAGGATAGAAATGGTATGGGGCTAACAGAGGCAGAAGATGTTAAGAGGTGGCAAGAATACACACGAGAACTGTACAAAAAAGATCTTCATGACCCAGATAATCATGATGGTGTGATTACTCACCTAGAGCAAGACATCCTGGAATGTGAGGTCAAGTGGGCCTTAGAAAGCATTACTATGAACAAAGCTAGTGGAGGTGATGGAATTCCAGTTGAGCTGTTTCAAATCCTGAAAGATGATGCTGTGAAAGTGCTGCACTCAATATGCCAGCAAATCTGGAAAACTCAACAGTGGCCACAGGACTGGAAAAGGTCAGTTTTCATTCCAATCCCAAAGAAAGGCAATGCCAAAGAATGCTCAAACTACCACACAATTGCATTCATCTCACACGCTTTTAAAGTAATGCTCAAAATTCTCCAAGGCAGGCTTCAGCAATACGTGAACAGTGAACTTTCAGATGTTCAACCTGATTTTAGAAAAGGCAGAGGAACCAGAGATCAAATTGCCAACATTTGCTGGATCATGGAAAAAGCAAGAGAGTTCCAGAAAAACATCTACTTCTGCTTTATTAACTATGCCAATGCCTTTGACTGTGTGGATCACAATAAACTGCGGAAAATTCTGAGAGATGGGAATAACAGACCCCCTGACCTGCCTCTTGAGAAACCTGTATGCAGGTCAGGAAGCAACAGTTAGAACTGGACATGGAACAACAGACTGGCTCCAATAAGAAAAGGAATACGTCAAGTCTATATATTGTCACCCTGCTAATTTAACTTATATGCAGAGTACATCATGAGAAATGCTGGACTGGAAGAAACACAAGCTGGAATCAAGATTGCCGGGAGAAATATCAATAACCTCAGATATGCAGATGACACCACCCTTATGGCAGAAAGTGAAGAGGAGCTAAACAGCCTCTTGATGAAAGTGAAAGAGGAGAGTGAAAAAGTTGACTTAAAGCTCAACATTCAGAAAATGAAGATCATGGCATCTGGTCCCATCACTTCATGGGAAATAGATGGGGAAACAGTGGAAACACTGTCAGACTTTATTTTTTGGGGCTCCAAAATCACTGCAGATGGTGACTGCAGCCATGAAATTAAAAGATGCTTACTCCTTGGAAGGAAAGTTATGACCAACCTAGATAGCATATTGAATAGCAGAGACATTCGTTTGCCACCAAAGGTCCGTTTAGTCAAGGCTATGGCTTTTCCAGTGGTCAGGTATGGATGTGAGATTTGGACTGTGAAGAAAGCTGAGCACCAAAGAACTGATGCTTTTTATTGTGGTGTTGGAGAAGACTCTTGAGAGTCCCTTGGACTGCAAGGAGATCCAGCCACTCCATTCTAAAGGAGATCAGTCTTGGGTGTTTTATGGAAGGAGTGATGCTAAAGCTGAACCTCCAGTACTTTGGCTACCTCATGAGAAGATTTGATTCATTGGAAAAGGCTCTGATGCTGGGAGAGATTGGGGGCAGAGGGAGAAGGGGATGACAGAGGATGAGATGGCTGATGGCATCACCAACTCGATGGAGGTGAGTGTGAGTGAACTCCAGGAGTTGGTGATGGACAGGGAGGCCTGGCGTGCTGTGATTCATGGGGTCGCAAAGAGTCAGACACGAGTGAGCCACTGAACTGAACTGATATCTGATTAATGATATAAGTATTTTCAAAGTCATCTGAGTGGGCAATTTTCACAAAAGACATCTGACCATCTGTGTCTAGTACATTGGCTATTCAGAACTCAGCTCTCTAGCACTTTATAATTTATTCTTCTGAGCAGAGGTCCTACAGAGTACATTCCATACAATTTATACATCATTCACAGAAAATCTCCCAAATCTTGTTCCTTACTTAACTGCATATTTAACATGAAATTTTCTCTCATTTTTTCATTTGCTTTTTTAAATTCATTTTTTTAATTGGAGGAAAGTTCCTTGACAATAATGTGTTGATTTCTGCTGTCCAGTTCAGTTCAGTGGCTCAGTCGTGTCCAACTCTTTGCGACCCCATGAATCGCAGCACGCCAGGCCTCCCTGTCCATCATCAACTCCCGGAGTTCACTCAGACTCACATCCATCGTGTCACTGATGCCATCCAGCCATCTCATCCTCTGTCATCCCCTTCTCCTCCTGCTCCCAATCCCTCCCAGCATCACAGTCTTTTCCAATGAGTCAACTCTTCACATGAGGTGTCCAAAGTATTGGAGCTTCAGCTTTAGCATCATTCCTTCCAAAGAAATCCCATAGCTGATCTCTTTCAGAATGGACTGGTTGGATCTCCTTGCAGTCCAAGGGACTCTCAAGAGTCTTCTCCAACACCACAGTTCAAAAGCATCAATTCTTTGGCACTCAGCCTTCTTCACAGTCCAACTCTCACATCCATACATGACCAAAGGGAAAACCATAGCCTTGACTAAACGGACCTTAGTCCTCAAAGTAATGTCTCTGCCTTTGAATATACTATCTAGGTTGGTCATAACTTTTCTTCCAAGGAGTAAGCGTCTTTTAATTTCATGGCTGCAGTCACCATCTGCAGTGATTTTGGAGCCCAAAAAATAAAGTCTGACACTCTTTCCAGTTTCCCCATCTATTTCCCATGAAGTGATGGGACCAGATGCCATGATCTTCATTTTCTGAATGTTGAGCTTTAAGCCAACTTTTTCGCTCTCCTCTTTCACTTTCATCAAGAGGCTTCTTAGTTCCTCTTCACTTTCTCCTATAAGGGAGGTGTCATCTGCATATCTGAGGTTATTGATATTTCTCCTGGCAATCTTGATTCTAGCTTGCGTTTCTTCCAGTCCAGTGTTTCTCATAATGTACTCTGCATAGAAGTTAAATAAGCAGGGTGACAATATACAACCTTGACGTACTCCTTTTCCTATTTGGAACCAGTCTGTTGTTCCATGTCCAGTTCTAACTGTTGCTTCCTGACCTGCATACAGATTTCTCAAGAGGCAGGTCTGGTGGTCTGGTATTCCCATCTCTTTCAGAATTTTCCACAGTTTCTTATCATCCACACAGTCAAAGGCTTTGACATAGTCAATAAAGCAGCAGTAGATATTTTTCTGGAACTCTCTTGCTTCTTTCATGATCCAGCAAATGTTGGCAATTTGATATCTGGCTCCTCTGCCTTTTCTCAAACCAGCTTGCACATCAGGATGTTCATGGTTCACGTATTGCTGAAGCCTGGCTTGGAGAATTTTGAGCATTACTTTACTAGCATGTGAGATGAGTGCAATTGTGTGGTAGTTTGAGCATTCTTTGGCATTGCCTTTCTTTGGGATTGGAATGAAAACTGACCTTTTCCAGTCCTGTGGCCACTGTTGAGTTTTCCAGATTTGCTGGCATATTGAGTGCAGCACTTTACAGCATTATCTTTCAGAATTTGAAAGAGCTCAACTGGAATTCCATCACCTCCACTAGCTTTGTTTGTAGCGATGCTTTCCAAGGCCCACTTGACTTCACATTCCAGGATGTCAGTCAGCCATAATAACACATATATCACCTCTCTCTTAAGCCTCCCTCTCCTCCCCCCATCTCTCCCCTCTAGGTCATCAAAGAGTGCCAGGCTGGGCTCCCTGTGTTATTTAGCAGCTTCTCAGCAGCTATCTATTTTATGCATAGATTTTATTTTATACTTATGTGTCATTTTTTAACACATATATGTTGATTTTTTCACACATATATGTCAGTGCTACTATCTCCATTCACCCCATTCTTCCCTTCCCCCACCGTGTCCAAAAGCCTGTTCTCTATACCTGCATCTTCATTCTTTTCCTACAAATAGGTTCATCAGTACTATTTTCTAGATTCCATATATATGTGCTTAAATATATATATATATACAACGGAATATTACTTAGTTGTAAAAAAGAATGGATTTGAGTTGGCTCCAGTGAGGTTGATGAACCCAGAGCCTATTCATTTGACTTTTAACCCACAGAAACTTTAAAAGGTCAATTGGAAGGGAGGTAGCCACAGGGCGTAATGGTCAAGAGCTCCCATTTCTCTGTGCTTCTGTTACTTCATCTGTGAAATGGTGCCCATGTCATAGATTGGTTGTAAACGTTCCATGAAGTAATATTATAAAATACTTAAGTAATGCTTGGCAAAGAGTAAGCTCTAAGTAATTGCTAGTTACTATTGTTAGAAGTAGACACACTATAGCTACTAACATTTGACAACTACAATCTCACAGAAACGTGGGGGTCAGAAAATCTAAAAAATTAGACATGAAAACTTTGAAAAGCACAGAAATCTTGGGCTTATGTTGTGTAGGAGAAAATATGTGTATAGAACTTCTAGACTGTGACAGTAAACAGTATTAAAGCCAAGTGTGTAATACTGGGTATGCAATATAACAGCCCTCCTGCATGCTAAGTCACTTCAGTTGTGTCCAACTCTTTGCAACCCTGTGGACCTTAGTCCACCAGGCTCCTCTGTCCATGGGGATTCTCCAGGCAAGAATACTGGGGTGGGTAGGCAAGCCCTCCTCCAGGGGATCTTCCAGACCCAGGGATCAAACCCTCATCTCTTATGTCTCCTGCATTGGCCGGCAGGCTCTTTATCACTACTGTCACCTGGGAAGCCCATGACAACCCCTACTTCATGGCAGATAGAAGGGGAAAAAGTAGAAGCGGTGACAGATTTTATTTTCTTGGGCTCCAAAATCACTGCAGATGGTGACTGTAGACATGAAATTAAAAGATGCTTGCTTTTTAGAAGAAAAGCTATGGCAAACATAGACAGCATAGTAAAAAGCAGAGATATCACTTTAGCTGACAAAGGTCCATATAATCAAAGCTATGGTTTTTCCAGTAGTCATGTACAGATGTGAGAGTTGGACCATAAAGAAGGCTGAGCATCAAATAACTCATGCTTTTGAATTGTGGTACTAGAGAAGACTCTTCAGAGTCCCTTGGACAGCAAGGAGATCAAACAAGTCAATCCTAAAGGAAATCAATCTTGAATATTTATTGGAAGGACTGATGCTAAAGCTGAAGCTCCAATACTTTGGCCACCTGATGTGAAGGTTTGTTGGTCATTTAGATCTATTGTAAAAGATCCTGATGCTGGGAAAATTCAAGGCAAAAGGAGACGAGGGTGGCAGAGGGTTAGGTGGTTACATAGCATCACTGAGTCAGTGGACATTAATTTGAGTAACTTCAAGAGATAGTGAAGGACAGGGAATCCTGGTGTGCTGCAGTTCATGGGGTCACAAAAAGTCAAATATGACTTAGTGACTGAACACAACAAAAGGTCACTAAAAAATTTAATTTATATTAGATATACTCTAAGAAGGGGATTAGGTGGTCTCGTGTTCCCATCACTTTCAGAATTTTCCACAGTTTATTGTGATCCACACAGTCAAAGGCTTTGGCATAGTCAATAAAGCAGAAATAGATGTTTTTCTGGAACTCTCTTGCTTTTTCCATGATCCAGCAGATGTTGGCAATTTGATCTCTGGTTCCTCTGCCTTTTCAAAAACCAGCTTGAACATCAGGGAGTTCACTGTTCACATATTGCTGAAGCCTGCCTTGGAGAATTTTGAGCATTACTTTACTAGCATGTGAGATGAATGCAATTGTGCGGTAGTTTGAGCATTCTTTGGCATTGCCTTTCTTTGGGATTGGAGTGGAAACTGACCTTTTCCAGTCGTTTGGAAAACTGCTGAGTTTTCCAGATTTGCTGGCATATAGAGTGCAGCACTTTCACAGCATCATCTTTCAGGATTTGAAACAGCTCAACTGGAATTCCATCACCTCCACTAGCTTTGTTCATAGCGATGCTTTCTAAGGCCCACTTGACTTCACATTCCAAGATGTCTGGCTCTAGATTAGTGATCACATCATCATGATTATCTGGGTCGTGAAGATCTTTTTTGTACAGTTCTTCCGTGTATTCTTGCCACCTCTTCTTAATATCTTCTGCTTCTGTTAGGTCCAGACCATTTCTGTCCTTTATTGTGCCCATCTTTGCATGAAATGTTCCCTTGGTATCTCTAATTTTCTTGAAGAGATCTCTAGTCTTTCCCATTCTGTTGTTTTCCTCTATTTCTTTGCACTGATCACTGAAGAAGGCTTTCTTATCTCTTCTTGCTATTCTTCGGAACTCTGCATTCAGATGCTTATATTTTTCCTTTTCTCCTTTGCTTTTTGCCTCTCTTCTTTTCACAGCTATTTGTAAGGCCTCCCCAGACAGCCATTTTGCTTTTTTGCATTTCTTTTCCATGGGGATGATCTTGATCCCTGTGTCCTGTACAATGTCACGAACCTCATTCCATAGTTCATCAGGTACTCTATCTATCAGATCTAGACCCTTAAATCTATTTCTCACTTCCACTGTATAATTATAAGGGATTTGATTTTCCCTACTTTCTTCAATTTGAGTCTGAATTAGGTAATAAGGAGTTCGTGATCTGAGCCACAGTCAGCTCCTAGTCTTGTTTTTGTTGACTGTATAGACCTTCCCCATCTTTGGCTGCAAAGAATATAATCAATCTGATTTCGGTGTTGACCATCTGGTGATGTCCATGTGTAGAGTCTTCTCTTGTGTTGTTGGAAGAGGGTGTGTGCTATGACCAGTGCATTTTCTTGGCAAAACTCTATTAGTTTTTGCCCTGCTCCATTCCGCATTCCAAGGCCAAATTTGCCTGTTACTCTAGGTGTTTCTTGACTTCCTACTTTTGCATTTCAGTCCCCTATAATGAAAAGGACATCTTTTTTGGGTGTTACTTCTAAAAGGTCTTGTATGGGAATACCAGACCACCTAACCTGCCTCTTGATAAATCTGTATGGAAGTCAGGAAGCAACAGTTAGAACTGGACATGAAACAACAGACTGGTTCCAAATAGGAAAAGGAGGACGTCAAGGCTGTATATTGTCACCCTGCTTATTTAACTTATATGCAGAGTACATCATGAGAAACACTGGACTGGAAGAAACACAAGCTGGAATCAAGATTGCTGGGAGAAATATCAATAATCTCAGATATGCAGATGACACCACCCTTATAGCAGAAAGTTAAGAGGAGCTAAAAAGCCTCTTGATGAAAGTGAAAGAGGAGAGTGAAAATGTTGCCTTAAAGCTCAACATTCAGAAAACGAAGATCATGGCATCCGGTCCCATCACTTCATGGGAAATAGATGGGGAAACAGTGGAAAAAGTGTCAGACTTTGTTTTTTGGGGCTCCAAAATCACTGCAGATGGTGACTGCAGCCATGAAATTAAAAGACGTTTACTCCTTGGAAGAAGAGTGATGACCAACCTAGATAGCATATTCAAAAGCAGAGACATTACTTTGCCGACTAAGGTCCGTCTAGTCAAGGCTATGGTTTTTCCTGTGGTCATGTATGGACATGAGAGTTGGATTGTAAAGAAGGCTGAGTGCCAAAGAATTGATGCTTTTGAACTGTGGTGTTGGAGAAGACTCTTGAGAGTCCCTTGGACTGCAAGGAGATCCAACCAGTCCATTCTGAAGGATATCAACGCTGGGATTTCTTTGGAAGGAATGATGCTGAAGCTGAAACTCCAGTACTTTGGCCACCTCAAGAGAAGAGTTGACTCATTGGAAAAGACTCTGATGCTGGGAGGGATTGGGGACAGGAGGAGAAGGGGACGACAGAGGATGAGATGACTGGATGGCATCACAGACTCAATGGACGTGAGTCTGAGTGAACTCTGGGGGATGGTGATGGACAGGGAGGCCTGGCGTGCTGTGATTCATGGGGTCGTAAAGAGTCGGACACAACTGAGCGACTGAACTGAACTGAACTGAACTGAAGAAGGGTATTCCCAGGTGGTACCAATGGTAAAGAACCTGTCTGCCAATACAGGAGATGTAAGAGACATAGGTTTGATGCCTGGGTCAGAAAGATCCCATGGAGGAGGGTATGTCAAACCACTCCAGTATTCTTGCCTGGAAGATCCCCATAGACAGAGGAGAGGATCCTGGCAGGATACAGTCCGTAGGATTGCAAAGAACCAGACACAATTGAAGCAACTTAGCACAAATGCACATACTGTAAGAAAACTGAAATGTATATAATACAATTCAAGATGATTCTTTATAAAACATTTAGAATTAAAACAATTGGCGCTTAATTCCCAATTATCAGAAAACCGAGTTATCTCAAAGGATTCATTATTTACAGATGGTAGAAAGCTCAGTTGTACACAATTTTTTGAAAATGTTATATTTTATGGAATCATTTCATGGGATATTCAAATATATGACCTGTAAAATATTTTTATTTTTATAGGCATTATTATGTACAGTTTAAAGATAAGAAAGTAGAATCTCAGAGATTAAATCAGTTTTGGTTTCCTATTATATAAATCAATGTATAAATGTATACAGTTACGTATACATATATACATATAAAAATATGCATATATGTATAACTGTATGCAGACATGTATGTATTTAAATGTATACATAGGTATAATGTATTATACATACATACATGTATATATATGTGTGTATATATACATATATATATTTATACATAACTGTATATGTGTCGGAGAAGGCAATGGCAACCCACTCCAGTACTCTTGCCTGGAAAATCCCATGGACGGAGGAGCCTGGTAGGCTGCAGTCCATGGGGTCGCGAAAAGTTGGACACGACTGAGCGACTTCACTTTCACTTTTCACTTTCATGCATTGGAGAAGGAAATGGCAACCCACTCCAGTGTTCTTGCCTGGAGAATCCCAAGGATGGGGGATCCTGGTGGGCTGCTGTCCATGGGTTCGCACAGAGTTGGACATGACTGAAGCGACTTAGCAGCAGCAGCAGTATATATGTATACATTTCTAATGTATACACATATACATTTCTGTAGGTTGGAAGTCTCACTGGACTAAAATCACGATGTCGTATATTCAACAGGACAGCGTTCCTTCTGGAAGCTCTATACAACTGAAGCGACTTAGCACACATACATGCACACAAGCACATGGTATATGGATTATACCTAAAAAAAATTGTCTATAAACCTAGTGGAATAACAGTAGTGGAATAACAGTAAGTAGTTTTTAAGCATTTCATGTGTGAAAAGCATAGCGTTAGTTATCAATTATTGCTGAACACTCATTACTTTGTCTGTTCAAAGCAGTAACATTTTCCTGGAAAATCTTCTTTTACAGCCATGTCAAGTGAGCTCCTCTCCCCTACCCCTCACAGGTTGGATACTGCAGCTGAGCCATCAAATGGTCTGGTCCATAGTACTCCATCTATAGATAAGAACGTACTCCGAGGTGGACCAGTCATTCTTCTGTGCATGGATTTTTCTGAATGGAGCAAGAAGTAATGCTATTAAACTAAACTTGGATCCATTTGCCAAAGTGCTATAAAAACCAATCTATTGACACTGAGTGGTGGTGAAGGAAAGTGCAGCTTTTATGGCAGGGTGCCAAGCAAGCATTCTAGGCAGCTAGTGCTTAAAAGACCTGCACTCTCTGATGGATTTCAGGTGAAGGTTTTTAAAGCCAGGATGAAGGAGGCAAGTTGTGGCATGGGGGATCAGCTCATGGACATTCTTCCGACTGGTTGGTACTGAGGTAATTGGGAGGCACCTTCATCAGCCTTCTGGTTGCAGCTGGTCTGGAGTCTATATGCTTGTGGTCAGCATGCAGTTAACTTCTTCCACTCAGTAAGGGTTCCAGTATCTGCAAAATAGTTCAAGAATATGGTTCAGAATATTATCTATAGCCCTGAAGGAACTAAAGTTTCTTGACTTTGTTTAGTGGCTAAACTATTATTTTGTTGTGCTTGACTGTTTTCTTTTGTTTCTGGATTTTCTCACTTTTTTGATTTGTTCTTTGGGACTTGGGGAAGGCCTAGGGGAAAGTTTCTACAAACAAGAGGCAAGTGGAGGATATGGAGTGAGGGGATCTATTCCTGGAAGGTCCTAAGGGAACTTCATTTTAATAAGATCTCTTTTGTCCCTGATGAATTGTTTAAAATAAATAAATAAATCTGCAACCATCAGTGGCTATTTTTCCTTCTATTTGTTCCCTTCACCTCCCAGCTATTTGCAGCAGGAAAGAATTAAAGCCAGATTGCAGTACAATGAGCTCCATAGAGACAGCGCTGGGGCAAGTGAGAGCCGGACGGGCACTGGCGACTCTGTGCCTTGCGGAGGAAAAATAATTAATCATGGGCAAAGGAGATCCTAAGAAGCCTAGAGGCAAAATGTGATCGTATGCATTCTTTGTGTAAACTTGCCGGGAGGAGCACAAGAAGAAGCACCCGGATGCTTCAGTCAACTTCTCAGAGTTTTCTAAGAAGTGCTTAGAGAGGTGGAAGACCATGTCTGCTAAAGAGAAAGGAAAATTTGAAGACATGGCAAAGGCGGACAAGGCCTGTTATGAAAGAGAAATGAAAACTTATATCCCTCCTAAAGGGGAAACAAAAAAGAAGTTCAAGGATCCCAATGCACCCAACAGGCCTCCTTCGGCCTTTTGCTTGTTTTGTTCTGAGTATCGTCCAAAAATCAAAGGTGAACATCCTGGCCTGTCCATTGGTGATGTTGCAAAGAAACTGGGAGAGATGTGGAATAAAACTGCTGTGGATGACAAGCAGCCTTATGAGAAGAAGGCTGCTAAGCTGAAGGAAAAATATGAAAAGGATATTGCTGCATACCGAGCTAAAGGGAAGCCTGATGCAGCGAAAAAGGGAGTTTTCAAGGCTGAAAAAAGCAAGAAAAAGAAGGAAGAGGAGGAAGATGAGGAAGATGAGGAGGAAGAAGATGATGATGATGATGATGAATAAGTTGGTTCTAGAGCAGTTTTTTTTTTTTTCTTGGCTATAAAGCATTTAACCCCCCTGTACACAACTCACTCCTTTTAAAGAAAAAAAAATTGAAATGTAAGGCTGGGTAAGATTTGTTTTTAAACTGTACAGTGTCTTTTTTTGTATAGTTAACACACTAGCGAATGTGTGTTTAGATAGCCCTGTCCTGGTGGTATTTTCAGTAGCCACTAACCTTGCCTGGTACAGTATGGGGGTTGTAAATTGGCATGGAAATTGGAAGCAGGTTCTTGTTGGTGCACAGCACAAATTAGTTATATATGGGGATGGTAGTTTTTTCATCTTCAGTTGTCTGATGCAGCGTCTACGAATAATTGTTGTTCTGTTAACTGAATACCACTCTGTAATTGCAAAAAAAGAAAAAGAAAAGTTGCAGCTGTTTTGTTGACATTCTGAATGCTTCTAAGTAAATACAATTAAAAAAAAAAAGAATTAAAGCCACTTAAAAGGAGACCGCAGTTAAAAGGGAGGAGCCTTTCTGTCTTCTAAATTCCAACTTTGAACATCTATTGGACCTGTGAACCTTTTTGCTTTTCTATTGTTCTAATAGTATTTAAACTGATTAGACAAGGGTTTCATACTTGGAACAAAAGTTCTATTCTTACTACTCTAGTTGTTTTTTAGTTGCTAAGTCATGTCTAACTCTTTTGCGAATGCATGGACTGTAGCCCTTCAGGCTCCTCTGTCCATGGGATTTCCCAGGCAAGAGTACTGGAGCGGGTTGCCATTTCCTTCTCCAGGGGGTCTTCCTGACCCAAGGATCAAACCCACATCTCCTGCATTGGCAGGCGGGTTCTTTACCACTAAATCACTAGGGAAGCCCATATATATATATATATGTGTGTGTGTATGTGTGTGTGTGTATGTAGAAAAGTTTGGAAAGTTAAATAGAAAACTAAATCTGAAAGCAAAACATGAAATCAAGTCTGTCATGAAAGTAAATATGAAAACAGGAGAATCTGTGATTAATTTCCAAATGCACAATATGTATAACTAGTTTTAAGATTCAGATAAAAAACACTGTGATTTGAGTGAGCTATAAAGAGTCCAAAGAGGGAAGGGATCAAGACAAGAATTAGAATGTGAAAAGCAGATATGTTGAGTTTTACCATTAAGGTCATCCATGCCACTGAGTTTAAATGAAGTTCCTTTGGCAAGAGATCAAAGAAAGATCCTTCAGAGAGAAAGATAGGCATGTCCTGAACAGGAAAGGGGAAGATAGGCATATAATCAGCTATGATTATAACAAGATTTTGTTCAGATGCTAATATCTATGGGAATATGTTTTTAAAGGAATAAGGTCCCATTTATCATTTTTCCCTAAGTCAGGCAATGAAAATAATAAATTTGGGCTTTAAACAAAATCAGTGAGACTTTTAACTAGATGGAAGATTAATGGGGTATTATCAAAATCAAGCGAGGGGGGGATTCTGGTCAATGTTACAGAGTATCTCAGTTTATTTTAAAAAATAATCACCCTAAGTTCCACTAACTCTTAAGAACATATGCAACTCTCAGTCCACTTGTATGGCTTTGATGTCTTGTTTTAAACTCTGGTCTTGACTCATAAGACCCTACTGCATAACATGGAAAGAATTGATAAAATAACCTTAAAAGCTGCCTTGTTTACCATAATTAGTTTCTTCTGAAATACTTCCCCCTTTTAAAATACATATCCCTGAGATAGTAATTTCTATAGATTGCAAAATCCCATGGGCAAAACCATAATCTTGCTCACTTCAAGCAATTGACATATTCCTTAAAAGCCTCTCATCAAGATTTTTCTTCAAAAAGAAAGAGAAAAAAATAAACTTAATTTTCTAACACTGGAGTTATCTTCATCTGGCTTTACCAAAGGAAATGCCACCAGTATGCTGAAAAATATATTTCCTTTGATTTCTTCTCACTATTTATGCATATAACTCTGAGAAATCAGTATAATTATAGAATATTAGAATAGAAAGAAATGTCCCTGCTTGTTTAATCCAATATACCTCCTTAACATCACCAACATTGAGACCAAGAGAATCCATCAGTTTGCTAACGTAGGGACTCAGCTGCACCTAGATGATGATTAAATCCCAAGAAAAGGATTTTTAGATGACATCACGTTCCTTTTCTTGAACACTGTCATTAAGATATTGCTTAATTGAAAACATTTCAGGGAAATTTTTTCATGTTCGTTTTATTTCAGCCAGTACATAATCCATAACTGGTCAGAATTTGGAAGCATCTTGTAGTTTTGTTTTTCGCCTTGGTATCTTCCATAATGTTCATGTGCAAGAAGAATAATGTTAAAATTTCATCACATATGATTTGCAAAAGTCTTGGGCAAAAAATTCTAAAAACTACAATAAAATTCAGGGGATTTCTTTAAAACATGAAATCTAGAAGCCATAACACAAAACAGATACACTTTAAATAGTATAAAGATCAAACTCAATAATTAACTGATAAATTTGGAAAATAGACACTATATCAAAGTGAACATTATCAATAGGAGTTATCATATCTGGTCCAAGCTGAACTAGATATGGGTTTCATTTCTTTTAGATTACCTTTTAGCAAGGAGAGAGCAAGAATCCCCAGGTGGACCAGCCTATAGTCACTGGCAGCTTCTTAGTAAGTTTATATCATGATAACATACAGTAGTTTTCTGAGTGTCATGAAGTGAAAAGCTCTGGAAAGACCTGATCTATAACATATAAAGAAGTCTTGTGTATCATGAAACAGTTGAATAGCCCGATAGAAAATTGAGTATAAAGACGATTCACAAAATTGCATATCTAAAATACCAATGTACAAAGACGGGATTTTTTTGGTAATCATGAAAATGCAAATTGAAGTAAAAGCTTAATATCTGTTTATACTCATAAAACTGGCAAAATGAAAAAGTACAGTGAAGTCTATTTCAGGTAAGGAGGCAAAGAGAAGAATATTCTCATTTATTGCTGGTGATTAGGTGAAAAATGTCAGCAATTTGGAAAAATGCCCTGGCAATATCTCTTGAGCTTTAAAATATATATAAAATATGTTATTTATGTTATACATGTTAAATATAATATATAATTATATTATATATTATAATGGTGTATATAAAATATGCTATTTTGAAATAACAATTCCACTCTTGAAAATACAACATAAAATCAACTGCATCGATTTGTACACTCATGAACACATATACATAATTAATGCTAAAAAAAAAAGAATGCTTATTGGACTGTTACATATTATTTTTCATAGTAAAAATTAGGAACAAATGTGAATAGATAAAAAACAAGTGTTATTAATAGAGAGATTCTTTGTTCAGTGTAAAATTAACTTATTGTAAGACATATATCAAAGAACATACTTTTAATATTAATTTATTATTTTTTAAGCAATGGAGTTCTTTTTTATTATTGTGGGAAAGACTTGTTTAGAATGAGAAGTGAGGGCTTCTATAAAATTCTAACAATCTACAAAAATATTGATTTTTTTGTACCTTATATTATCGATTTTCTTGTATTTATAGGAATAACTTTCAGATGTAATATTTGTCATAGTATTTTTATCTACATAATTATATTTGGAGAGATAGTGTATCTTGCCTTTTCTTTTACCTAAAGAGAACATGTTTTTACCTTTGTCTGTGTACCATGGTGGACTGGTACCATGATGGACTTGTCTGGCAGGAATCGGAGCTCTGAAGGGGATGCAGTTGCTATGGAAGT
Source organism: Ovis canadensis (assembly GCF_042477335.2). Lineage (NCBI taxonomy): Eukaryota > Metazoa > Chordata > Mammalia > Artiodactyla > Bovidae > Ovis > Ovis canadensis. The sequence goes on from NC_091245.1 coordinate 242,816,378, forward strand.
TGCCAATCAGGACAGAGAGGTAGGGGAGAAACTTCTGAGGCTTTTCCTTTCCTCTCTCCTTCCAACCTCCTTTATAGTCTTTAATATGCTAACTCCAGCCAGAAGTGCAGTAGTAATTCTTCCCGCAGTATAAAGCAGACTGGGGTAAGGAAAAACAATGGCTCTGAAAACAAATTGGCCTAGTGTCCTTCCCTTTGGATCAGATGATAAGTTTGACAGTTTTATTCATTTTTCTTTCATCATATCAAGGTTTTTTCAGATGATCTCCTTTAATAGTTTTGTTATTTTTATTAGAGTCTTGTTTCTTTCCAGAATTTTGGGAATTTTTTTTAACAGTTCTAAAAGAAATCTTAACCTCATGTAAAGTTTCACTAATTTTGTTACTCACCATCATTTCTTATACCACTTCTTTGCCATTCTCAAGCACTTTTGTTACAGTTTTTATTTTTTTTCTTTTCTCACAAATGTTCCCTCAGGTAAGGGGCACATTCTTAATATATTACTCTTTTCTTTCTTAGCATTTTGTTTTTTTTACATAAGGAAGATAATTCTAATGAGAAATAGATTCTTTTCTTTTAAGGGCTACTTTTTCTGCTTGGATGTGTGAAGACTTTATTTTCAAATCTGGTAATAAAATTAAAAACAAACAAACAAAATGAAAGCTTTAGCCCATCTCTTGAAATGTTTCTGTATCTGAGGCTTCAATTCTGTCTCTTTAGGGATTTTTTTTTCCTTCTTTGATTATTGCTTCTCCTTGATCTTGATTCCTTTTATACCTGTATTAAATAACCTATTCACTGGCATGTGCTTAACCATGGATGAATTAACAATGACCGTAATCTGGACTTGTGTGAAGTATTTTTAACTGAAAGTCCCTGAAATTTCTGTCATGTGTGTGACTCCATTTATATAGATGTTTTATAGATATTTTTGTGGTTGTCATTTTGGTGGAAATTGGAAGGGAAAGGAGTTAAATATCTGCATACAAATCACCATTGCCTACAACAAGTGTGTCTTAACAAAATGTAAGCGTTGTTAATCATACTATTCTCTCCAAATACTATAAGTGGATATGGCTATTTGAGCAAATGCCAAACTCTTCTCCTCTTAAGGGGGTTCCAAGTGGTAGAAGATGGGGAAAAGACCTTCCTTCAGAAATTCAAAGAACTGGGGAATCAAATTAATATCCAGGGCTCTTTGGTGTCACTGGTGTTGTAGTCTGTATTATTGGTGTGAACCGAAGAGTTGACTCATTGGAAAAGACTCTGATGCTGGGAAGGATTGGGGGCAGGAGGAGAAGGGGACAACAGAGGATGAGATGGCTGGATAGCATCACCTACTTAATGGACACGAGTTTGAGTGAACTCCAGGAGTTGGTGATGGACAGGGAGGCCTGGCGTGCTGTGAATCATGGGGTAGCAAAGAGTCGGACACAACTGAGCGACTGTACTGAACTGAACTGAATCCATTCATTTATTTAGATTATAGTGTCTCATTAGTGTGTTGTGATGTTGAGTTGAGAAGGAGCAAGACACAGTGGAATAACTTTGGAAATGGGAAGATTCTTGGCTCTTTAAGCAAGAACTCTGATTCTCAGTTTCCTTCTCTGTAAAATTTTACTTATGTACATTATTAGTTTATTTGATACACTTTTATCTTGTGGCTACAGTATACTATAGGTCATATATTAAGATTCTGAAGGTATAAAGGTGCATAATATCCAGTCTCTGCCCTCAAGGATTATATAGCTAAATGCACTATGAAGATTATGTGAGAGGAATGCATTTATTTATTTAACAAATACTTGAGAGCATAATTGTTATTAGGAGCTCTTCTAGGCCTTGGGCTATTGAGATGAACAAGACCATCCTATTACCCTACGGTTAATACATTTTGGTAGAGGACAAAGATAGATGATTAAGAATTACAGTGTCAAAAGTAATGTCAAGTTTTGATGAATTCTCTGAAGACAAAAAGCAGGACTGAGGATAGAAAATGCATGAGTTTGAAGAGGAGGCATGGGATCTACTTTAGATAGGATAGTTTGGGTGGCCTTTTGGAGAAATGTCTGGGAAAAGGGCATTGTTGAAAGAGGACATTTTTTATAGAGTTTTTGAGAAATAGCAACAATGCAAGAGTTGCCACACTTTGATGACTTAAGTGGAGAGTGGCAAAGCTGAGAGTGGAACAGGATCCTGTAGATCTGTTGCCATGGTAAGCAGTATAGATTTTATTCTAAGTGTAATAAAGGGAAAACTTTGGAGAAATTTACACAGGGGAGGGGATAAACTGATTTGTGCTTTGCAAAGTTTAGTCTGGCTGTTGAGTGGGGAGGCAGATGTGTAAGCAGGGGAGGGAAAAAGTGGGGCAGGAGTAAAGGAGAAGTTAACATAGGGATGTAAGTCAGAGCTGCAGCTTTGCCTTGAGAGTAGCCATAGAGTGAATGAGCCATCATCAGATAACAGAATATTGGTAGGGACAAGTTTTTAATAAATAATTATATTATTATCATTAAGTCTGTACTAAGTGAGTGAAGTCCCTCAGTTGTGTTCGACTCTTTGTGACCCCTTTGACTATAGCCTACCAGGCTTCTCTGTCCATGGGATTCTCCAGGCAAGAACACTGGAGTGGGTTACCATTTCCTTCTCCACGTCTGTAATAAGCAACCATATATTCAGTCATTAGCCAAACAGAATAAAGTAGAAATAATTTTCTCCTGAACTTTATAAGACAAAATTGGAAGGTATGAAGATAGCTGTGTAAGAGTCTTCATAAAGAGACCATAGAAATTCTGTAAACTGGCAAGATAAAGAAAAAATAAAAAACACTGGAGAAATGGAGAAAAAGAACTAAGAGGAAAAATGTATGGCTAATAAGCATATGAAAATATAATCTAACTTGTTTAATCAGGGAAATTAAAGTTAAAACAAAGAGATAATATCATACACCTGTTTAGCAAAAATTAAAAACTTAACAACTAACAGGTATTGGTAAATATATAGGGAATTCAAAGCATTTATACACACTGCAAGTGGAAGTCTATATTGGTAGAAACGTGTTGGAATACAATATGGCATTATATAATATATTTGAAATTGCTGTTTCCCCATGACCCAGCAATTCTGTTCCTACCTATGATATTCTACAGCAGTTGTTCTTAAAAGTTGGTACCTGAACCTGCAGCATCCGCATCACCTGAGAACTTGTCATAAATGCAAAATCTTAGGGTCTGTGATGATTAATTTTATGTTTCAACTAGGCTAATCAACGACCGGAAAGTTGATAAAATGTTATTTCTGAGGATGTGGTGGAAAAGATGAACATTTGAAGCAGTATAAGAAGTATGCATTGAAGGCCTGAATAGCACCAAAAGGCAGAGGAAGGGCAAGTTCTCTCACAGTCTTATTGAACTGGGATATTCATTTGTTCTTAGATATGGCGGTTTCTGGTTCTTGGGTCTTCCAACTTCAGGACTTCCCTAGAATTCTTCACCCCTTCTTCCACTTCTCAGGCCTTCTGCCTTGAAGTCGATTTTATCTGGCTTTCCTGATTCTCTCTCTCTTTATATATATATAAATACACACACACACACACACACACATATACATTTATCCATGTTTGTATCCTGTTGGTTCTTTTTCACTGAAGAGCCATAATACACATCCCATTCCAGACCTACTGAGTGAGAAACACTGAGACTGAAGTGTGGCAATCATGTTTTAACAAGCCCTGTAGGTGACTGATAAAAGCTAAAATATGAGAACCACTACATTAGAGAAAGACTTGCACATATGTACCAGGAGACATGTACAAATGCATGGTTTATGGCATCTCTATGTATAGTAGCAAAATATAAAAAGTAATCTATATTTCTATTAGTAACAGAAGCTATAAATGAATACTGTATAACAGTGAAATGAATGAATTATAGCTGAATGCAACATGTATTAATCTCAAATACAATAATCAGTCAAAAATAAGGCAGAAAATTAAAAATGAAGACATAATTTTATGTATTACTAAAAATTAAAGAGTGTCCCATTGAAGGAAATAAATATATGTGGCAAAAGTGGTAAAATGCTCTGGAAGAAGTAAGGGAGTAATAAAATGAAAATTCAGGAAAGTGGTTATTTATTAAGGAGGTGAAAAATGGGCTGGAGCAGAAATTTTCATTTCCTAAACTGGTGAAATGTGCATATTCGTTGTGTATGATGCTTTAGTGTTTGTTTTTATTGCTCAAAATTGGTAACAATAATAAAAAGTAAAATACTGGTAACAGAAATAAAGCAAATGACCAAAGAGAAAACATGGAGAAAAAACAGTGGACCACTTTCCCTGAGGTAGTCACGCTGTTAGGAAGCATGCAAAGAAAGTTTAGGAATGAAGCAATATTTGTATTCACAGTTCTTTTCTCCTCATCTTTGTTTCTCCTCCATGCCATAAGCTCAGTCATTGAAACTGATACTTATTTTAATGCAAAGCCAAACTGGTTCTTAAAATATGGAGCAGATAGAAAAATGCACAAATAACTATGAAAAATAAGCCCAGAAAAGCAGAAGGTATTAATAAATCTTGAAAATGTTAAGTCTCAGTACTCTGATGCAATTAAAAATGGTAAACTCCAGCCAGTGGACTGGAAATTATATCAGCATATTCCCTAAGCTTTCATGAAGCAAGGATGAGCTGTGATCCCTGCAAGAAGGGCAAGTGACAGAAGGTATTTTGTGAACAAGATGCTGTGTACTTGGGTAACACTATAGAAAATTTGCCTCCTTGCCATGGACTCTGAATCACTGTTTACACAGGAAATACGATTAAAATGCATGCTGGTCATCCATACTGCACACATAAATGCTCTTCAATTCAAAATGACTAATTACTGCAGTAAAATATTCTTCTGTATATAAGCAGAGGAAATTTCTTTTCTTCTATAATTCCATTTAGGCACTTAAGGATGTCAAGTTTCAATTATAAAAGGAAGAGTTAACCCATTTCTATCTCATTTGGAAGTATGCTATCATTTGAGTAAGATTTTATTTTGTCAGCTAAGCAAATGAAGACAGGTGTGTGTGTGCACTACACGGAGACAAACAGATTATGCGAAATATTTCAAAGACTACTTTTGAGACATGAGTTATTGTACCAACTGCCTAAGGTACTGTTTTGCCATGGAATAAGATAGTTATCTTCTCTACAGGATGCCAGTTAGGGACAATAGAAACTTTACATGGCCTTGAATTGTGTGTTGAGAAATGTTTTTTTTTTTTTTTATAATAGTTGGGTATAACTCAAATGAATAAAAAATTGTTATAAATAAGCATATAAATAATGGTGTTTCAATTTCAACATTGCTAGAATAGAATACCTGGAGTTCCTGATATAATTTCTGTTGGCTTTTGCAGCTGCGAACCTAGACCATGAGTATTTTCCTTTAAACTGTATACATTCTTTTTTTTTTTTTTTTTGACTCCTGATTTTATTATTCAATTTCTCTTTTCTATTTAAAGTAGTCTTCGGTGGCCGGGAAGCCTGGCCTCCCAAGAACAGAGTCAGTTGGAGCTGGTTGTTGTTGGAAGGGGATGGGGATGGGGGACTGGGAAGAGGACAGGGAGACCCCGCTCTGCTCGCGGTCCTGGGTGGAGAAGTCGAACTGTACTTCACAGAGCCTGGGGTGTGGTGGGAAGGGGATGAGGCAGGAGTGGCAAACTGGGGGGATGGGACCCACCTCAGTCACCAGCTTCATTCTCTTCTAAAGTTTCCCCACTGGTAGCATTCTCTGCAGTCTTAGAGGCCTTCTTCTTTTTTTTTTTTTTTTCTTTTTCTGGGTTTTTGGACTTGCAGAACTCTGGAGGAGTGCCTTGAGCTCTGCATCCTGGACCTCCATCTCGGACTTGTAAAGGTCAGACTCAAAAGGACCACTGGTTATCTGCATGGGGCCATTGGGCATTAGCAGAACTGTAAATTTAAACTGGGCAACAAATTCACCCTCTTCTCATAGAGAACATTAAATGGTTGTAGCAGTTCATGTTTGGCGCACTCCACCACACCCATGCGGGCCTTCTTTTCATCTTCCTGCTCTTAAAGTAAAGGGCCTGGTATCAAAACGCCTTTCGACCTCACTGAAGAAGGCACGGGAAGTTTTCATTTTCAGGCCATACTGCTTAGAGGGGTCTCTCTTGTAAATGGTGGTTCTCTGTCCTGCATCCTTGGCCTTGCCCTCTCCTGAGCTGACAAGAACATCCACAGCATATACTTCATGTACCTCAAATTCCACTTTTTCACGGTCTTTCTTCTGCTGGTCTGTGGGATTCTGGATAATGGTTTTCTCTCCATCAGTGGCATGCTGCTTCAACTGGCGTGACAGCTTACCTTCTATTGGTGTGCAATTAAATGAGTGGGCAACTTTGTTCCAGGCCTCTGTCACTTGTGTGTTCTGATTTCCAGGTTTGACCAGGCGTAGGGCAGCTTCAGCACAAAGGTGAGCTGCCTTAATGACATCTGCATTCCACCCTGTTACTTGGGTCCCCTGAGCTACATCAACCACAAAAGTGTGAGCCACATTAGCGATGAAGCCATCCACGTGGACCCCAAGGTCAATTTTTACCAAGTCACCTTCCTTGAGAATATAGTCCTGGTCGCTCTTCAAAGGGGAGAAGTGACATACACAGTTATTTACTGAAATGCTGGTGGGAAAGGCAATACCTTTCTTCATTTCTTTTTCTTTTTTGAAAAATCTTCCCTGTTTCTTCTATTATCATGGCATCCCCTTTCTCATACAGGCTCAGTACCGACACACCTGAACAGGATGCTTCCCCCAAAGACCGAAGTACCCAGTTAGCAATGTCACCCCCCATCTTATATTTGGTCACGACCAGGTCCTCAGCGATAGTTTGCTCCTGTTGCTCGTCCTCACCCAACATCTTCCCACCACTACTGCAGCCTTGTTTCTCTTGAGCCGCCGCCTCTGTCGCCCTTCTCAGCCACAAGCTGTGGTCAGAAACCCCTTCAATCCACGAGAAGACCGTGAGCCTAAACTGTATACATTCTTTACTGAGTGTTTTGAAGAGCTGAAAAGCAAAAGGAGTTTAAGGATCTGGATTCTTTGTTATGTCTAACTGAGGGCAGTCAGTGAATTTATGGTAAATTCTAGAAAGGGCATTGAACTTGTGTCTTGTGGAAGAAGTTTGTTAAATGATTAGGCTTTTTATCAACACTTTACCTTCATATGAGGTAGTTTCTCAAGCCATGTGAGGAATAACACTGATATTTAACTGCGTTTCATTACCAAATTAGAAAATATTAAATATAAACTTTAAAACATTTCAAAGTAATTTTCTAATGAAGGTATCACCTGTTCAGTTCAGTTCAGTCGCTCAGTCATGTCCGACTCTTTGCGACCCCATGAATCGCAGCACGCCCCGCCTCCCTGTCCATCACCAACTCCCGGAGTTGGTCAGACTCACGTCCATCGAGTCGGTGATGCCATCCAGCCATCTCATCCTCTGTCGTCCCCTTCTCCTCCTGTCCCCAACCCCTCCCAGCATCACAGTCTTTTCCAATGAGTCAACTCTTCGCTTGAGGTGGCCATAGTACTGGAGTTTCAGCTTTAGCATCATTCCCTCCAAAGAAATCCCGGGGTTGATCTCCTTCAGAATGGACTGGTTGGATCTCCTTGCAGTCCAAGGGACTCTCAAGAGTCTTCTCCAACACCACACTTCAAAAGCATCAATTCTTCAGCGCTCAGCCTTCTTCAGAGTCCAACTCTCACATCCATACATAACCACAGGAAAAACCATAGCCTTGACTAGATGGACCTTACTCGGTAAAGCAATGTCTCTGCTTTTGAATATGCTATCTAGGTTGGTCATAACTTTTCTTCCAAGGAGTAAGCGTCTCTTAATTTCATGGCTGCAGTCACCATCTGCAGTGATTTTGGAGCCCCCCAAAATAAAATCTGACACTGTTTCCACTGTTTCCCCATCTATTTCCCATGAAGTGATGGGACCAGATGCCATGATCTTTGTTTTCTGAATGTTGAGCTTTAAGCCAACTTTGTTGCTCTCCTCTTTCACTTTCATCAAGAGGCTTTTTAGTTCCTCTTCACTTTTTGCCATAAGGTGGTGTTATCTGCATATCTGAGGTTATTGATATTTCTCCTGGCAATCTTGATTCCAGCTTGCGTTTCTTCCAGTCCAGTGTTTCTCATGATGTACTCTTCATATAAGTTAAATAAGCAGGGTGACAATATACAGCCTTGATGTACTCCTTTTCCTATTTGGAACCAGTCTGTTGTTCCATGTCCAGTTCTAACTGTTGCTTCCTGCCCTGCATGCAGATTTCTCAAGAGGCAGGTCAGGTGGTCTGGTATTCCCATCTCTTTCAGAATTTTCCACAGTTCATTGTGATCCACACAGTCAAAGGCTTTGGCGCCTAACTATATTTCAATACCAAATCAGCAATGGTTAAAATTTTGGGAGCAGAGTGGATAACCAAAAGGAAAAAACTAGAAATATAAGAAAAGCTTTAAGTCATAAAGAGGGCAGTAGAAGCAAATTCAGAATTTAAACATACAGAAATGCTTAAGTGGTAAAGAATCTGCAGAGTGTTAAAGAATCTGCCTGCTAAAGCAGGAGACTCAGGAGACACGAGTTCAATCCCTGGGTCAACAAGGTCCTTTGGAGAAGGGAATGGCTACCCAATTCAGTATTCTTGCCTGGAAAATACCATGGCCAGAGGAGCCTGGTGGGCTACAGTCCAGGGGGGTGCAAAGAATTGGACTTAATGCTTGCATAGCTAATAGTGATGAAATATAAAGCCATATAAATGAAGTTTATGAAATGTTGTATACTAACATGAAAAATCTAAGTAATAAAGATGGTATAAACAATGCAATCATAACTGTTGCAATAAAAACCTCATGTCCCACAACACATTATAATGATTAGGAAGGAATAGCATTTAAAACTAATAGCAGCTGTTTCTAGATGATGGAAGTATGTATGTTTGGTTTGTCAGCTTTTCTCTATTATCTAGGTTGCTTATAATGGGAATTTATGTCTTTTATAATAGAGCAACTGATGAAACTTTTTAGAAAGAAAAAAAATCCAAATCAGTAATGTGTTACAACAGCATAGAAAATTGCCAATTTTTTTTTTCATTTTGGATGTTGTATTGGGTATAATGTGAGTATATTCAAGAGATAATGTTTATTTTTTATATTTAGTTGGTGCCTTTTCCAAGTTGGGAACTGTTTTTTCTCTGACACCGGTTAGTATGCATTTGCTGGAGCAGAAGTGGTTAATGGTGGTCTGTGTATAAATCATTCAGGTGATTCAGAGTACACTGAATAGAAACTCAAAAGCCCCATGATGGGAGAATTTTTCAATTTACAAATGACTAGTATTTTAAGCTGTGGTTATATTTTACAAAATAGACTTTTACTTTCAATTTCACAAAATGTTCTGTGATATATTTCAGATGTTAGATTTCCCTCACAACTATGAATGGCAACTCAAGTTTGAAGTTAAGAAATTGTTCTCTTTTGTGTTCCAGATGGTGCTAAACATGAGTGAACATGGTGATCTATAATTTGTTCTTGATAGTTATGTTTCTTTGTTCATGTTCTAATATTCGTGTGGACACAGGCAAGTGCCACTAGATAAATTGTCTTTACACTTTTTGATGGAAAACAGGAAGGACAAGAAATAGGTCTTAATGGATGAAGGAGGAAGAAGAAAGTATCTTGGTTTGTAGTTTGCAGTAAAAGATAAAATCAGAGGATCATATTCAAATTATATATACTTTGGAGATATTTCTTCTTACTTAGGGGAAGAAAGGGCAGATAAATTAAATTTTAGGTTAAGCAACAGCTGAAATGTCAAGCATTTGCAATGGCAACCCACTCCAGTACTCTTGCCTGGAAAATCCCATGGACGAAGGAGCCTGGTAGGCTGCAGTCCATGGGGTCGCTAAGAGTCGGGCACAACTGAACGGCTTTACTTTCACTTTTCATTTTAATGCATTGGAGAAGGAAATGGCAACCCACTCCAGTGTTCTTGCCTGGAGAATCCCAGGGACAGGGGAGCCTGGTGGGCTGCTGTCTATAGGGTCGCACAGAGCTGGACATGACTGAAGCGACTTAGCAGTAGCAGCAGCAACAAGAAACATTTAAACCAAATTAGATTTGACTCTGGAATGGACTAATAAGTATAGATTGTTTTCAATAAACAAATAATTTTCTGAGTTAACTATGTGTGTGTTGCATTATTATATTTGTCGTTGTGATGCCATATACATAGTATTAAGGTAAACTTCAAAGTCTTGAGAATCTATCAAATAACCAGTGATGGAAGGAGGCAGGGTAAGACAGATACTCCTTGTAGAATTATGGGGAAATAAAATTGTGTCTTCCCTGATAGCTCAGTGTGGCTTCCCTCATAGCTCAGTTGGTAAAGAATCTGCCTGCAATGCAGGAAACCCCGGTTCAATTCCTGGGTTGGGGGGATTCACTGGAGAAGGGATAGGTTACCCACTCCAGTATTCTTGGGCTTCCCCTGTGGCTCAGTTTGTAAAGAATCCGCCTGCAATGAGGAAAGCCTGAGTTTGATCCCTGGAGATCTCCTGGAGAAGGGAAAGTCTACTCACTCCAGTATTCTGGCTTGAAGAATTCCATGGACTGTATAGTCCATGGGGTCTCAAAGAGTCGGGCATGACTGAACAACTTTCACTTTCACTTTCTTTCTTTCAAATTTGGGATTTTATAAATTGGAGGGCAACTAAGAGTTGAAGGGGATCGTTTTCCAGAGTTGTCCTAGAAATAGTGCATTTGACATGAGAAAAGCCCTCCATTGACTACCTGAAACTTTTCAGGTTATAATGGCAACTTTTGCTTGAAAGTGTAATAGAAATTATTTTAGTTGGGTACATCTTTCTCAAAAATTACATATATAGTTGACTCTTGAACAGCATGCATTTAAATTGAAAGGGTCTGCCTATATATGAATTTTTTTTCAGTAAATATATACTATAGTACTACATGACCTGAGGTTGGTTAAATCCACAGATGTGGAACCACAGATATGGAGGGCTGACTGTAAAGTTATATGCAGATTTTCAACTGCTAGGGGATTGATTGCCCTAATCCCCTCATTGTTCAAGGGTCAACTATAGTTGAATGTTATCATTGCTTTGTATTTTTAGTGTAAATTCATTAAATCAGATAATATCCAGTTTTTAAAAACTTTCAAAATTGAAATTTAATAAGCATACACCAAAGTGCAGGTATCTTAAATGTACAGCTTAGAGGTCTTTTTCAGTGTGAATAGGTGCATTTTACAGCTGTGTATTTCCCTCTAACTATTACTGCTTTGGCTGCTTTCCACACATTTTAATTAGCTGTATTTTTATTGCTTATTTTGAACTTCTCAGTGCAATTTACTTCTTAATTCAAAATTAAATGTGTCCTGCTTATTTTCCAAACATTTTAGTAACATTTTAGTTCTCTTTTTTGTTAATTTGTTAATTTAATTCTACTATAGTCACAGAATATGCTGTATATAATTTCAATCCATTGAAATTTGTTGAAAATTTCAGTAAAATTTGCTTTATGACTCAGAATTATTTACTTTAGTGATTATTCTGTGGTCATTGAAAAGAATGTGTATTTTCCCATTTCAATAAGCATGTTATTAAAACATATATTCCTACTGAGTGTGGTTGCCTCTTTATGACAATTTTGTATTTTTTAAATTGGAGTATAGTTTATTTATAATATTAAATTAGTTTCAGGTATAGCACATAATGATTCAATATTTTATAGATTATATCCCTTTGAAAATTATTACAAAACAATAACTATATTTTCTTGTGCCATATAATATATATTATTGCTATGACCATAATTTTGTAACATCATTAATTTATAAACTTTCTTCAGTCAGTAGCACAGAGATTTTAAACACTTATATTTGAAAAAAACAAAATGCATCTGAACAAAAGTAAAGAGATCAATATCTAATTACATACGTATCTGCATCTTTAGTGCAGACATCCTGGAGTGTGAAGTCAAGTGGGCCTTAGGGGGCATCACTAGGAACAGAGCTAGTGGAGGTGACGGAATTCCAGCTGAGCTATTTCAAATCCTAAAAGATGATGCTGTGAAAGTGCTGCACTCAATATGCCAGCAAATTTGGAAAGCTCAGCAGTGGCCACAGGACTGGAAAAGGTCAGTTTTCATTCCAATGCCAAAGAGGGCAATGCCAAAGACTGTTCAAACTACCACACAATTGTACTCATTTCACACGCTAGCATGTAATGCTCAAAATTCTCCAAGCCAGGCTTCAAAAACCGAGAACTTCCAGATGTTCAAGCTAGGATGGTGGCCAAATGTGTGTAAGAGGGATGTTATAACTCTTGCATTGAGGTTTAGACAGACTCCACATAGTGTCCTTATCTACTATACAGTATGGGACATGCCAGGTCATATGATCCAAGCAGCAAGGCAACCTAAACCTGCTACAAAACCCTTCCTTGGCTCTCAACCTCACTCAAAACTAGCAATATTCTTAGTCACTCAGTCAATAGTTGGAGCAATATAACCAAATATTTCTAACAATATAACCAAAGTGGTATATGTTATCTTTAAAATCTAAAGGGACCTACCAAATAATAAATTTATTTTTTAGTGATAGGAGATGCAAAGTGTAAGTTACCCTTTGTCTTTCAGGATATATCTCAGCATGACCCACATTACTTGATTCCTAAAACTTTATTCAAAAGAGCAGGCCCTCGAATCTTTAGTGGATATTCTCCCGTATTCTGACACACATTCAGATAACTTACAACTTCCTGGTCACCAGATCTGATTAATTTGATGTCAGAAATATACTGGACTGGTGTGATAGTCTATGAAATGTTCAGATGATCAAGATCATTTCAGACTATATTGGGATCAGAAAACTAACATAGTTTAGTGACTAGGCTGAAAATATGTACTGCTGTCCATTGGATATGAGTGTGAACTGCTTCTAAAATAGGATTTTTTTTTCCCCTGGGGACCAAAAACACGTGTGTAGAGGATGGATAGATATAAGCCCAGTGACAAGAGTATGTGATTTGTCCAGTGAAGAACTGAACTCAGTAGTTATAAGTGGGGCTACCGCTAGGTTAAGTTTGCAATAGTCCACTACCATCTGCCTTAAAATAATTGAATCAGATTTTTTTCATGGACTCTACATGGGCTCATTAAATGGAAATATGATTACAATCACTATCACTGCAGCCTTGAAGTCACTGAGGTTGGTACTTATCTCTGTCATTCTACTCAGCATGAATTTATGATTGCTTTCAATACACTTCTTTGGTTTGGGGTGAGACACAGTTGACCTTTCCTATAATTATGGTTCTTACTCCACAGGTGACAAAAACAATGCCAGAGAGTTTTTTCTTTTCCTAACTGCTAAGTATATCTGTCTCAATTAGGTACTCAGGTAATGAGGACATGGGCATAGCATAATGTCATAGACTCATATTGGGTGCGTTCTGAAACAGAATTGGGTCTTTATTACTAGTCCTTTCTACTTCCTCATTCTAACAAGGTTACCATGATAGCATTTTGGATCCACTGGTGTCAGTTCAGAACTTGTATTCAACAGCTGTGTAAAAATCTAGATATTTCCCTTTCCTCAATGTTCAGTTGCTTTGGTACATGTCCATAAATATCCTTCCAGAATTGAGGAGCCTTGCTGTGTCTTACATACAGAACTGACCCTCTCTTCAAATGATGGGCCCTGGGTCAGAGAACTGGCTCAGGTCTGGAAACTGAGCAATTGATCATGATATTCCTATTGTAGCATTTTGCTCATCTATATTAGGTGTCTGTTGTTATGTAACTAATTACCCAATAAACTGGTGGCTTAAAACAATAAACATTTATTATCTCACAGTTACTGTGGGTCAGGAATCCAGGAGCAACTTAGGTGGGTAGTTCCAATTCATTATGTCTCATGATGTTTCACATAAGATATTGGCCAGAGATTCAGAAATCCAGGGGCTCAACTGGGACCAATTGAGCCACTTCTAATTTCACTCCCGATTGGTGGCAGCCCTCAGGTCCTCACCGGCTATTCACAGCATCGTTTCGCAGCACATCCACCTCAGGTATAGGCTTTGCATGATTTTGAGGGGAGGGAAAGCTGTTTTTCTCTAGCAAGAGGAATTTCTCTGGCTGCTAAAACATTTTTGTTTGTTGTTTGTTCTTTTACTGAGTTACAGGGTCCACCTCAAAAATCATTCAGGAACAACCCAATCTCCGGTCACAGGATCCCAGTCCTACTTACTTGCTTTCTGATTTTACAAAGGCAGATGGCATACTGGAATTCACCTTAGTTTGTAACTTTGTTACTGTTACAGTCACTAATCTTAAGAACAGTTTGGTTACAGCTGTAGGAGATGTGATACGCTGAATTAACTGACTGATCTAAACTTGTCAATTTCTTTCTTCAGGACTCTGATGGCACTTAACAACAACTAATCACCTCCATTGTCCCTTATCACTTTGCCCCATCTGACTTAAAATGCTAAAGATATTGCACAAACCAATGTGCTTCCTTTCTCCTGTACCCGATCTTAATTCACTACACATGAGAGGTTTAGTAATTGTCGCAATTATTTAGTAATTGTGATGTTTTAATATGCCAGGGTTTAACACTATCCTTTATTAACAACAATATGTTCCTTTATGCCATGTGGCTGGTAAGTATTTAATGCCAAATTCCCATTCTAAGAATCTGCTTCCTTGAACCCCTTCTGGAACAGAATAGTTTGAATTTTGCTACAGTGAGATTTTGTAACAAGGCAGTGTGAATAGTCTGTTTTGATGTTGACCCCAAAAAACCACAAATAGGGACAAGGAAAATAAGAGTGGGGAAGAAGTGCAATAAGTAGTATTTATTACCAACTCAGTTACCACCACAGGAGCCGCTACAGCTTAATCACATTGGAGAACTCTGATATCCAATGAGCAACAAAGGACTCGAGTTACTACACCCAGTGGGCAAGAAAACTGTGGGTATTCTTACAAGTCCCATCAATCATAAATTAAGGGGTGTTTCTAGGAACATCCTTGGAATTAGGTCCAGAAACATCTGGCCTGATTGGCATGTGAGCATAGGAGTCCCCAGAAGTCAGTGAGAGCCATCAGACAGTTGGAAGTTAGGTTGTAATGTACTATAATAAGATATTCTGGGAAAAGGGCAAGTTTCTAAAATGTATGCTACTCGTTTGTACTTAATAAAAAAAAAAAACACTTTGCATATACTAGAGGTATATATTTCAAATAGCCTAAAAATATGTTTAAAGATGCAGTTGTTGTTAGTCACTCAGTCATGTCTGTCTCTTTGTGACCCCAGGCTTCCCTGTCTATCACTATCTCCCAAAGTTTGCTCAAACTCATGTCCATTGAGTTTCTATGATGTTGGCCATTTGGTCTCTGCTTCCTTTGCCTCTTCTAAATGCAGCTTAAAAATCTGGAAGTTCTTGGTTCACATACAGCTGAAGCCTGGCTTGGAGAATTTTGAGCAATACTTTGCTAGAGTGTGAGATGAATACAATTGTGTGGTAGTTTGAATATTCTTTGGCATTGCCTTTCTTTGGAATTGGAATGAATACTGACCTTTTCCAATCCTGTGGGCACTGCTGAGCTTTCCATATCTGCTGGCATATTCAGTGCAGCACTTTCACAGCATCATCTTTCAGGATTTGAAATAGCTCAACTGGAATTTCATCACCTCCACTAGCTTTTTTCCTAGTAATGCTTCCTAAAGACCACTTGACTTCACTCTCCAGGATGTCTGGCTCTAGGTGAGTGATCACACTATCACGGTTATCTGGGTCATTAATATCTTTTCTGTATAGTTCTTCTTCTGTTTTCTTGCCACCTCTTCTTAATATCTTCTGCTTCTGTTAAGATACCATTTCTGTCCTTTATTGTGCCCATTTTTGCATGAAATATTTTCTTGGTATCTCTAATTTTTTTGAAGAGACTTCAAGTCTTTCCCATTCTATTGTTTTCCTCTATTTCTTTGCATTGATCACTTAGGAAGGCTTTCTTAGTTCTTCTTGCTATTCTCTGGAACTCTGCATTCAGATGGGTTTATCTTTCCTTTTCTCCTTTGCGTTTAGCTTCTCTTCTTTTCTCAGCTATTTGTAATGCCTCCTGAGATAACCATTTTGCCGTTTTTGCATTTCTTCTTTTTGGGGATGGACTAATGTCTATGGGGTCACAGAAAGTTAAACATGCCTGAGTGGGCATGTATATGTACATGCACATGCATGCACGCACACACACACACACAGATATATTGTACAACACAGGGGATGTAACCAATATTGTATAATTACTTTAAATGGAGTATAATCCATAAAAATTTTGAATCATGATGTTATACTCCTTACGAATGTGATATTGTACATAAACTATACATTAATTTTAAAAAAGCTTTAAAATCACTTTATTTGAAAAAATATGTCTTGTATTGTCTCTTGGTCTTGAGCTTTACTTGATCAATATGAACACAATGATCAATTAGAGCAGGCGGTCTAAAGATCCTCTGGGATCAATTTCCCATGTGGGTTTGTTGTTCTTTTATTCACCATACCACCAAGCAGTTCTCAGACAAGAGCTGGGTATCCTCAATTTAACTCAGTTCTGACACCATCTAACCTGAGATAGTGTCAGATTCTGCAGGTTGAGTGCTCCGTGCTACAAGACTCTCCTTCCCCCATGACACACACACATGACAGAAGTCCAGGTTATTTCTTGAACTTCTGACTTACAGGCTATTAAGAAAAGGTTTCTGTGACCACTCCTCAGGTTTGGTTAATTTGCCTGAGCAGCTCATAGAACTCAGAGAAACATTCTGTGTACTAAATTACTGGTTTATTATATAAGGATATAACTCAAGAACAGCGAGATGGAAAAGATACATAGGGCAAGGTTTGAAGAAAGGATATGGAGCTTCCAAGTCCTCTCCACTTTCTCTACATCTCCAACATTTATCAGAAGCTCTCTGAATCTTGTTTTGGGGGCTTTTATGAAAGTGAAAGAGGAGAGTGAAAAAGCTGCCTTAAAGCTCAACATTCAGAAAACAAAGATCATGGCATCTGGTCCCATCACTTCATGGGAAATAGATGGAGAAACAGTGGAAACAGTGTCAAACTTTATTTTGGGGGGCTCCAAAATCACTGCAGATGGTGACTGCAGCCATGAAATTAAAAGACACTTACTCCTTGGAAGGAAAGTTATGACCAACCTAGATAGCATATTGAAAAGCAAAGACATTACTTTGCCAACAAAGGTCCATCTAGTCAGGATATGGTTTTTCCAGTGGTCATGTATGGATGTGAGAGTTGAACTGTGAAGAAAGCTGAGCGCCGAAGAATTGATGCTTTTGAACTGTGGTGTTGGAGAAGACTCTTGAGAGTCCCATGGACTGCAAGGAGATCCAAACAGTCCATTCTAAAGGACATTCGTCCTGGGTGTTCTTTGGAGGGAATGATGCTAAAGCTGAAACTCCAGTACTTTAGCCACCTCATACGAAGAGTTGACTCATTGGAAAAGACTCTGATGCTGGGAGGGATTGGGGGCAGGAGGAGAAGGGGATGACAGAGGAAGAGATGGCTGGACGGCATCATGGACTCGATGGACGTGAGTTTGAGTGAACTCCGGGAGTTCGTGATGGATAGGGAGGCCTGGCATGCTGCGATTCATGGGCTTGCAAAGAGTCAGACACGACTGAGCAACTGAACTGAACTGAACTGAACTGAACTGATGGAGGCTTCATTATACAGACATGATTGTTTAAATCATTGGCCATCGACAATTAACTGAACCCCCAATCCCTCTGCTTTCCGCAGTGGTCAGAGTGGCAGAACTTGAAGTTCCAACTGTCTTCTAATCAGTGATTGGCTTTCCTGGCAAGCAGCTTCCTAAATGGAGTTTCAAAGTTGACTCATTAACACGACAAAAGACACTTTATAGCTCTGAACACTTAGGGAATCCCAAGGGTTTTAGGAGTTCTATGCCAAGCAAAACCAAATATGTATTTCTTATCATAAATCACAATATCACACACTCTCATTCCTTCTTTTGCAAGAGTTTTGCAATTTCCAAAAGTTACAGTGGCATGGGGTAATCAAATGAAGCAATGAAAGATCAGCAGTCTAACCTGTGTAGTACAGGAAACTGTACAGTACTCTGTAATAGCCTATAAGGAAAAAGAATCTAAAAACGAGTGGATATATATACATATAACTGATTCACTTTTTGTACAGCTGAAACCAGACAACATTGTAAATCAGTTATTCAATTCAGTTCAATTCAGTCTCTCAGTCATGTCTGGCTCTTTGTGACCCCATGGACTGCAGGCACGCCAGTCTTCCCTGTCCATCACCAACTCCTGGAGCTTGCTCAAGCTCATGTTCATTGAGTTGGTGATGCCATTCAACCATCTCATCCTCTGGCGTCCCCTTCTCCTCCTGCCTTCAATCTTTTCCAGCATCAGGGTCTTTTCCAATGAGTCAGTTCTTTGCAACAGGTGGCCAAAGTATTGGAGCTTCAACTTATGCTCCAATTTAAAAAAAATGTCAGCATTGTTAGGTAAAGAGGACCAGGACACCGAAAAGAGTGTCTAATAGGCTTTTTAATGGCAGAGCGCTCCTGGGCGGGGTTCCCAGACCCAAGCGAGGCAGGTCCAGGAAGTCAGAGCCCGACCGTGTTGGGGGTGGTTTTTATACGTATGTTGCGAGGGATGGTCAGGCTAGATGGACGGGGTTCGGATAGGTCGCCAGGCCGAGGTGTCGCGGGCTGACAGGTCCTTCTCCGTGGCTGGGGTGGGGCGGCTTTAGCTGGTGAAGTGTGCTGTCATTGGTCCCCGGGATCTGGGGGGCTCCGTTAGTGAGTTCCCCCGCTGGCGGGAGGGAGAGGAGGGGCTGCGCATCATGGCCCCGGGGTCTGGCCTTACAAGCATTCTGTCCCTTTGGACTGCTGGGCCAGATGGCTACTTGCATCTATTTCAAGTAATCTTAGACTCTTAGGCTTTTTATAACTAACACTCACTGAGTTTTCAGTATGTTCTGGGCATGGTTCCAAGTGCTTTACATATATTAGTACACTTAATCTTCAGCAACCCTCTGAAGTAACACGAGGTATCTATGGGATTAAATGAAGATACCGAGGCCCAGAGATGTGAGTGCATGTCCAGAGCCCCAGAATTTGGAAGTGGCAGAACTTTTTGAGTTTTTTTTTTTTTCCCTCCCAGTTTCTCTTCTTTCCCTCAGTGTCAAGCCTATTGCTACACTTTCTTGATGCTGAACCCATCTTCCTGCCTCTCATACCCCTTTTTTCACTCTTTCATATTTGCCTCTTCTAATGTACTGAGTCTGATGGACTGGGTGACTAAGGTTATTTGTGTATAAAATAAGGGTAAATATGTGGTTAGCAAGTGATGACTTTGTAACATCTATTTAGATTCTTCAAACTCTTTCTCAGATATATTCTTATAGTTGAGGACACTGGCTAAATGACTTACGGAAGAGAGGCATTGAATATTTTTGCAGAGTAAAATTTCATTTGAATCACAACTCCTGCTGAGTGAAGTTGCTTCTTCTTCTTTCTGTTTTCATGCTTCTCTCTATGTTGAAGCTGGTTCAGTTCTTTCAAAATTGCAAGAGTTATATTATCAGTTGGAATCAGAGGCTTATGGCATATGTAAATATATCTGTATATAAATTTATTTAAATTTTATTACTGCACTACACTCCAAACATTAGCATAATTGGACTGTGTACACACACACATATACATACATACATACATACATACATAAAATGAAAAAGCAGAACTTGATAGTGTAAACCCAATTACAGTTAACAGTGGCAGTTATTAAAAACAATGAATGTTTTAGAGGTATCTATTTGAAACAGTTAACCAAAATTTAAACAATGTATTATTTTTTAAGTGTAAAGCACTGATTTGAATGTGGCTTTGATAAAAAAAAAAAAGAAAGAAAAGAAATTAAAAGATAAATGATTGCATGTCTAGAACCAGATCATTTTTTATTGAAGAAAGAATGACTTCTAGATGTTATTTGTCAATTGAATTCCATGTAATTAGGGAAATATGGTTTCTCTTCTTGTAGTCATGGCTTTTCTACTTCTTTCTTTGCTAGTCAAAATGCTGACATATTTCACATAATATATTTGCTCTTTGATGTGTAGTGCCATGAAAATTAGTCAGCTAACTGAATGTGTTTACTTTAGTTATGTATAATAGAATTAAGATGATACACTGCAAAAGACCCTATTTAGAAGGGAATATATTAAATATTTCATGTATTTAGCTGGATAACTACATCATTAACTTCATATTTATGCACATTCTTCTGTATTCCTCCTGAAGAGAGTCAGTAGCTTGAGACTTGGCTCAACAGCTACTAACAAGAAAGTTTCCTGCAAGGATAAAAGCTACAAATAAAGCATCTTGTTTCCATTAAGTTACATTCAAATATCCATGTACTGTACCCTGTAATTAAGTCAAATATCAATTTTAATCACTGCATCCTTAGTACATAATTTCTGTAATGCAATTGCATCAGTATGATATTGAGCAGCTAAAATACCCTGGTTAAATGGAAATTTAACTGCTGGAAATTGAGACATAGAGAAAATCACCATACCTGCACTTAGGCAGTTAAGCTGAGAGATTTATGCTTGGGAAAGTGATGGTAGAGAGACTGGTTTAATTTGCATATTTAACAAATATTTTGTAAGGCCAATTTACAATGTCCCTATTAGTCTATGCCTGTGGTTTTGAAATAATGCTTCTGACT
Source organism: Ovis canadensis (assembly GCF_042477335.2). Lineage (NCBI taxonomy): Eukaryota > Metazoa > Chordata > Mammalia > Artiodactyla > Bovidae > Ovis > Ovis canadensis. Next base: position 242,837,263 of record NC_091245.1, read on the forward strand.
GTAACATGATTTAGAGTTGAAGACATTCCTTAAAAATAAGATACCCACTTAGTGGCTGAAATATGTAGCCTAAAATTAAGTTTGAATGATGTTATCCCAGAAGATAGCAGAGGTTAATTTGAGGGAAAAAAAGTATCTTCCATTTGTTAGCCTTCCAAGAAAAGTGTTTGACTGTGCATATCTTATTTAGACTACAGCTTGCAGCTCTTCAATTAGAAGCAATTTCAAGTGTCAGATTTAAAGTCTATACAACATCTCATATAACCATGGCAATTGTCTTGCACATCATTTGGCAATAGCTTAACTCTGTTTAAGTCTAGAGGAAAATATTTTGAGTAGAAACAGGAACTGCTAAATCACTACTAGTGTCACCATATTTTCTTTATGTTGACACATCCACACATTAGAAAAAATGTCTAGCCATATCCTACATATTGCTCTGCTTTAAAATCTCTTGCTCCTTTCTTCAACAGGCTTGCTCAACATTCACACTGGCGTGGTTCCAAGAAATGGAAATCATCTATGAGATGTCATGTAGTTGATGGTTGCAGAGTCTTGATGGAGATTTTACAATTTAAAAAAAAAGACAAAGTTTTGAAAATCTATGAATAATTCATCTAACAATTTAGCACAAAATGTTCAGCTGAAATACCCCAGCATTTTATTCACAAGTGCTAAAGCTACTCCTTTTTCCTATGAGAGCAGGGAAATAGTTTGCTGGGCATATCTTTCTTGTTGATGGTAGGATTCCTTTCAGAATACAACTTTGAAACTCCTGTTTAGATTAGGTTCATGCTCATAGTTTTTTAATTATTGATTACTTGGGGGCCAAGCCATCCCAATCTGTGTCATAGATGCATAATTTATCTTGGTATTTAAAAGCATGTGTATCTGAAGGCTTCTGGAACTTTAATCTGATGCCTAATGACAACACATTTTAAGCTATTTTATATTTTCAAAGTCTTGGCAAAAAGATAGGGCTTTCTGGTGCAGTGGTGGCCTCATGTGAGAGCTCAGTACCTTTGAATGTTCCCTTTATTTCTTTAAATTTTTATACTTTTCCTTTCCTTTTTGATTTGGTTCCCCCCCTTCTCCCTGCTTTCCAAAGTCCTTCAGAACACTATTCTTCCTTTGGTTGTCTTTGTATTTTTTTTAAGACTCTATTTCACAGGCATCTCCATGGTGCCTCACATATTTTCTTTGTATCTCTCTTCTTTATATTCTTCTTTTATGCATTCTGCCTTCTTGGATTTCTGCTGCTTGAAGAAACCCTTTCAGCCATTTATTTCCTATTCATTGTCTTACTTTCCTTTGTAGTAAGAGGCTGGTTAATTTATTATTGGTCTGAATTTTGCCTCAGATGCTTCTACTATTTGCTGTTCCACAGTGAAGAAAAGGGGGTAGAAAATGGTAAACTTCCTTTAACTGTTCTTGGAATGATAAAGTTTGATTTCAAAGCGAGGGGTGATTCATGCCTTCCTCTTCCCCAGAGGTCAAGTTAGCCGACACCATAATGAAGCCTCCACCTTCCCACTTCCTGGCTCTGAACCCTGACAATGGCAACTCCACACTTAGTTGCAAACTGACAGAAAATTCCAACTCAGCAGAGGGTCAAAAAAGAAAAAGGGACCAAAAATTGCTGGTGAGATGGAAGGAGATATGTAAGCTCCTTCAAGGCATGAGGGACAGACACACATTTGTTGAAAACAAAAACACCCCATGTTGCCTTTTTACTTTTTGTCTCAACTGGTTTGAACCTTTCTTCTAAGGTAAGTCTTATGTAATCTTTTCTTAGAATGTAATCATTCTTAGCTTCTTGGCCCTGGATTGAGTAAATTTATAAGGAGTTATTATTATAAATGTACAATACAAATTGGAACCTGTGTTTAATTCCCCACTGCCCCTGTTTTATAGGAATGCGACTGCTGACTAGAAGTTGTTCAGTTGCTGTTGTGTCCGAGTCTTTGTGACCCTCTGGACTGTGGCCTGCTAGGGGCCTCTGTCCATCGCACTTCCCAGGCAAGAATACTGGAGTGGATTACCATTTCCTTCTCCAAAGGGTCTTCCCAACCCAGGGACTGAACCCAGATCTCCTGCTTGGCAGGTGGGTTCTTCACCACTGAACCACCAAGGAAGCCCAAAGCCTTCCTTAGCAACCTCTTAACCAGGCAAACTGGTCACTCACTCATTTGGTTCTTTGTATTCTGGACAGTTTTAACCACAGTCCATTGAACACCTGAGGTTGGAGTTGATATAAAATAGCAAAATAGGCATTTGTTATCTGCTGACTGAAGGACAAGCATGGACTGTCTGAATGGGTAGCTGATCACTGGTAGTTTCCTCAGCAGGCTAGCATGTTGGATTAAGTCCTATTCTTGTGCTTTTGTTTATGTATTCTTTCTGATTGGCCAGAGCTTTGAAGAGCTGAATAAAGTTAGAAGAGGAGGAAGGAAGGAGAAATAGACAAGGATCAGCTGAGCCAGGCACTGGGCTAAGCACTTGACATTCATTAGTTCATTTAACCTTATAATTATCCTTTGAGGCAGGTACTATTATTGAAATCAGTCCCATATAGGAAACTAAGGCTCTCAGATTAATGAACTTTCAACTGGAGTGGAGATTGATTCAGACCTTGTCACTGGACTGTAGATCTCAAGTTTCTAACTGTACCATCATGTCTTATCTAATTAGCGAATGCAGATTTTTCAAATTCTTTCAGGCTAACTATTCCTTCATAGAGCATAACATCCCTTGATATTAGAGGCATTTCATCTTTTTTCCCTTTCTGTATAGAGTCTGATGAAGTCATCACATTGCATTTTATGTGACTATTTAGAAATCTTTCTCCTATTCTTTGAAGGCATGGATGATATCAATTATCCCCAGTGCCTGGACATTTCTTGGGCTATAACTGAATAAATAAATGAATGTCATTACTGTACACATTTTTTATCATATGTACCGTATGTTTTGAAATTATATATTTTAAAGTCTTTTTCCTAGTCTTGGCTCTGATAATGTTCAAAATCACCCATTGAATAAATGGAAGAATAAGTAAGATGTAAAATACATGGGTGGCTTGTCCTAGCCTTGTGTGTCTGATTCCAACTCAAATTCCAAGACTTAAGATATGCACCCTTCTCCCAATATATATATCCAGGTGTTACCCTAGTCTGTCAGAAGGTAAGGCTTCTTGTTCTAGACTCAGTGCCCTGATGGTGGTTTTCCCCCTGTTGTAACACCAGTGTTTGTTTATAGGTCCCTGTCTACCAGTAGACTAAAATCTGGAGCTGCTGCTAAGTCACTTCAGTCGTGTCCGACTCTGTGCAACCCCATAGATGGCAGCCCACCAGGCTCCTTTGTCCCTGGGATTCTCCAGGCAAGAATATTGGAGTGGCTTGCCATTTCCTTCTCCAATGCATGCATGCATGCTAAGTCATTTCAGTCGTGTCCAACTCTGTGCAGCCCTATGGACAGCAGCCCACCAGGCTACTCCATCTACAGGATTCTCTAGGCAAGAATACTGGAGTAGGTTGCCAATTCTTTCTCCAAAATCTGGAGAACAATATCTTATTCAACTGTATTTCCTTGTTGTGTGGCATATATTTTAGCATGTGGTCAGCGGTGACTATTTTTTGATTGAATGGGTTATTTTGTATATTTATAAATGTAAAGGGGAATCCAAAAAGTTAACTGAGAGGATAAGTTAGAGTTATTCTTCTTCTTTTTTCATTTGGCTGTGCCAGGATCTTTAGTTGTGGCATGGAGGATCTAATTCCCTAACCAGGGATTGAACATGGGCCCCTAAAATTGGGAGAGTGGAGTCTTGACATTGGGCCACCAGGGAAGTCCCAAAGCTATTCTTTCCTTTTTCTCACATGCAGTGTGTGTATCGTAGGTATGGAGGGATTGCAACTATTAGTAATTGTTTCCATTTTGGAAACAGTCAGTGCTGTTTAAAAATATACAGTAAAAATCATTTTAGGCTAATAGTTGTAAAAATGCAACCCAGGGCTTCCAAAGCTTTCAGTAATAATATTCTTAAATTCCAGCAGATGGTGGTGTTGTTATGAAAATCTGGAATCCTTAGTTACATAAAATAAAGCACTTTGCACCTATAAAAACTGTTTTGTTCCTCTCTCCTTGGAACAATAAAGAAGAAAGAATACTCCCAGTAATTCTTTTCTCTATAAGACTCAGGTAAGAAGTAAAACACTTTTTCTTTTTCTTTTTTTTAACAGTCAATGTTGATCCATGGTAAAAGGGTTTTTGCTGCTGTTCAGTCTCAAAGTTGAGGCTGACTCTTTGAGACCCCATGGACTGCGGCAAGCCACGCTCTTTTCATAATGGGTAATATATGTATATTTTGTTATTTTATGATATATAAAATTTTTCTCTATTTGCTAGGAACACTCCAATATATTATTGAAAAGGACTAATTGTTTTTTTAAAATTAATATGTTTCTTAGGGTGAGGTATCAGTATTTACCTATATTACCTTTAGATCAAATTATGAGTCACATTTCACCCTTATTTTCTTAGTCTGAACTCACAAATCCTAGTCCTAAATTATATTGTGTATTAAATCCAGGTCAAAAACTTATTGCAAAATTCAGACTTTTTTTTTTTCCAAAATTCAGACTTTTAAAGAAAGTAGGGAAAACCACTAGTCCATTCAGGTATGACCTAAATCATCTGACCTAAATCAAATCCCTTACAATTACACAGTGGATGTGACATATAGATTCAAGGGATTAGATCTGATAGAGTGCCTGACGAACTATGGACAGAGGTTCGTGACATTGTACAGGAGACAGTGATCAAAACCATTCCTAAGAAAAAGAAATGCAAAAAGGCAAAATGGTTGTCTGAGGAGGCCTTACAAGTAGCTGAGAAAAGGAGAGAAGTGAAAGGCAAAGGAGAAAAGGAAAGATATACCCATCTGAATGCAGAGTTCCAGAGAATAGCAAGAAGAGATAAGAATGCCTTCCTAAGTGAACAATGAAAAGAAATAGAGGAAAACAATAGAATGGCAAAGACTAGATATATCTCTTCAAGAAAATTAGAGATACCAAGGGAACATTTCATGCAAAGATGGGTACAATAAAGGACAGAAATGGTATGGACCTAACAGAAGCAGAAGATATTAAGAAGAAGTAGCAAGAATACACAGAGGAATTATACAAAAAAGAGCTTAATGACCCAGATAACCATGATGGTGTGATCATTCACCTAGACCCAGTCATCCTGAAGTGCGATGTCATGTAGTCCTTAGGAAACATTGCTAGGAACAAAGCTAGTGGAAGTGATAGAATTCTAGCTGAGCTATTTCAACTCCTCAAATATGATGCTGTTAAATTGCTGCACTCAATATGCCAGCAAATTTTGAAAACTCAGCAGTGGCCGCAGGACTGGAAAAGGTCAGTTTTCATTCCAATCCCAAAGAAAGGCAATGCCAAAGAATGTTCAAACTACTGCACATTTCCACTTATTTCACATGCTAGCCAAGTAATGCTCAAAATTCTCCAAGCTAGGCTGCAGCAATATGTGAACCAGAACTTCCAGATGTTCAAGCTGGATTTAGAAAAGGCAGAAGAACCAGAGATCAAATTGCCAGCATCCATTGGATCATAGAAAAGTCAAGAGAATTCCAGAAAATCATCTACTTGAACTTCACTGACTTTGCTAAAGCCTTTAACTGTGTGGATCACAACAAACTGTGGAAAATTCTTCAAAAGATGGGAATACCAGACCACCTTACCTGCCTCCTGCAGAACCGGTATACAGGTCAAGAAGCAACAGTTAGAACCAGATATGGAACAATGGACTGGTTCCAATTTGGGAAAGGAGTACATCAAGTCTGTATATTGTCTCTCTGCTTATTTAACGTCTATGCATAGAACAGCATGAGAAACGCTGGGCTGGATGAAGCACAAGCTGGAATCAAGATTGCTAAGAGAAATATCAGTAACCTCAGATATGCAGATGACACCACCCTTATGGCAGAAATTGCTATAAAGAACCTCTTGATGAAGGTGAAAAAGGAGAGTGAAAAAGCTAACTTAAAGCTCAACATTCAAAAAACTAAGATCATGGCATCTGGTCCCATCACTTAATGGCAAATAGAAGGGGAAACAATGGAAACAGTGAAAGATTTTATTTACTTGTGCTCCAAAATCATTGCAGATGGTGATTGAAATCATGAAATTAAAAGATGCTTGCTCCTTGGAAGAAAAGCTATGACCAATCTAGACAGCACATTAAAAAGCAGGGACATTACTTTGGCAACAAAGGTAAATCTAATCAAAGCTATGGTTTTTTCAGTTGTCATGTATGGATGTGAGAGTTGGGCCATAAAGAAGGCTGAATGCTGAAGAACTGATGCTTTTGAACTGTGGTGTTAGAAAAGACTCTTGAGCATCCCTTGGACTGCAAGGAGATCCAACCAATCAATCCTAAAGGAAATCAGTCCTGAATATTCATTGGAAGGACTGATGTTGAGGCTGAAGCTCCAACTTTGGCCAGTTGATATGTAAGCCAATTTATTGGAAAAGATCCTGATGCTGGGAAGACTGAAGATATGAGGAGAAGGGCATGATGGAGGACAAGATTGTTGGATGGCATAATCAACTCAACATGAGTTTGAGGTGTGCTGTGATCCATGGGGTTGCAAAAAGTCAGACACAATGCAGAAACTGAACAACAAAAATTATCTCCTGACTAGGTGGTGAAATGAGTAAACGTCAAAGATTGTAGAACACTTCAAAAAAGATTTCAAAATGTTTAGTACTGTGCAAGTGAGCAAGTTTTTGGTTTTGGACATTTGTTAACGCTTCCTAAAGTTAAGAAGTTTTCAATGAAACTACTAAATGATTTCTTGAAATGGTATGTTTCTGCTGAGAGATGATTAATTTCTTCTTAAATCTCTTTATGCATTTCATGCTTGTCTTCAGTTAGTACACGCATGCAGAGGGACACAAAATTCAGGCAGGATTGTAGGGAAATAAGGATTTTAAAATGAGATTGTTAAAGAAAAAGAAGCTTCGCTTAAAGAATTTGTTTTAGTACTATTTTTTTGTTAAGGAAAAAAGATTCAAAAAAGTTTACTACATTTCTAAAATGTAGTGTTTCCTATTTAAAATATTATTAATTGTTGTCAGGCTTAATGAATATTAAAATTTTATATAAGTGACTTTTGGGCTTCCCTTGTGGCTTAGTGGTAAAGAATCCACCTGACAATGCAGGAGACATATGAGACATGAGTTCCATCCCTGGGGTCAGGAAGAGTCCCTGAAGAGGGCAATGGCAAACGCACTCTAGTAATGTTGTCTGGGAAATTTCATGGACAGAGGAGCCTGGTGGGCTACAGTTCATGGAGTCACAAAAAGGTCAGACACAACTTAACAATTAAACATCAACAACATAGGTGATTTTAACATAATCTGGGGGCATAATTAAATGTATGTACATATGGGCTAAGTCGCTTCAGTCATGTCTGACTCTTTGTGACCCTCTGGACCATAGCCCGCCAATCTCCTCTATCAGATTTTCCAGGCAAGAGTATTAGAGTGGGTTGCCATGCCCTCAAGGGGGATCTTCCCAACCCAGGGATCGAAACCGTGTCGCTTATGTTTCCTGCATTGGCAGGTGGTTTCTTCACTACCACTGCTATCTGTCTTTTAATTATTGTTATTAAAAGTTTCCTTATTTTAAGAAGACACTCTAAAATAGTAATGGTATTCTTTGCAAAATATTATCCCTCATGTCACCAGCTAGGAAAAAATTCTGCCTTATAACATCCAATGATTTTCCACAATATAATATGCTTTATATATCTATGTGTGCGTATTCAGTCCCTCAGTCCTGTCCCACTCTGTGCAACCCCATGGACCATAGCCTAACAGGTCCTCTGTCCATGGAACTTTCCAGGCAAGAATACTGGAATGGGTTGCCATTTTCTGCTCCACAGTTACATAGCTATACAGGGCCTTAGAAGGAGAACATGCCACAAATCCTGTTTTCTGACATTTCAAAATCTACACAACTCTGAAACTAGCTTTGAAACATGAGAAAAAAGATTTTGTTGCATGTTCATGAGCTTGGCAAGCTACAGTCCATGAGGTGGGAAAGAGTTGGACATCACTGAATGACAGCACACGTACTCACACACACTCCTTTTAAGGGAGGCCTGTAGAGCTATGTAAAGCACATTATGTTGTGAAAAATCACTGGAGGCTATCATGCAGAAATTTTTTTCTAGCTGGTGATATGAAGGATAAGATTTTTCAAATAATTCTTTTACTATTTTACAGTGTTTTTTTTTTAAATAAGGGAGCTTTTAATAACAATAATTAAGAGATACATGTAATATAAAAATTAGCATCCAAAATCTTTCAAGAATATACCAAGTAATAGAAAAATAGTTTGTGAAACCTGATTTATAATGTATTGCCTAAATTTGTCCCTATTAAGTTATAGCTGCTTCTAAAACATCATGAACCATATGAATGACTTCATTCCAAGTGAAAAAGCACTCATAGTCAAACTATAATGCTTTCCAAAGGAATTTTCTTTTAATAGCTTGCAGATGTTGTGTTCAGTGCCAGTGAAAAAAATGAATTCAGTTTTGAGATGTAAAATTTTATATGAAATTAATCCCCTGAGTGGATTAAGTGTTTTCACTGTCATGGGGGAAAAACAGATATTAAACAAAAATTATTACTAAAAATGTTTACTACATATTTTTATAATATTCTTAAAGCAATCTCTTTAAAGCAACCTAAAACGGTCTCTTAAATTTTAAAGGAAGGAATATTTATTTTTTAGAAATCATAATTGTTTTTTCTAATAGCCTATTTGAAAATTTTAAATCCTGATGGAAAAAAAGTAAAGGCAAATACAGGATTTTGAAATTTTTTCCCTCTATTCCAAAAACACCTTTTTTTCTCTAAAAGAAAGTGACTTGGGGAGGGCCTTTCAACTTAAGGGAGTCCCTATGTTTGCCTTAATTATTTTTCCATCAGCATTTAAAATTTTCAAATAGGCTATATGGAAAAAACATTTCAGTCAGTTCAGTCGCTCAGTCGTGTCCAACTCTTTGCAACCCTATGAACTGCAGTACGCCAGGCCTCCCTGTCCATCACTAACTCCCAGAATTTACCCAAACTCATGTCCATTGAGTCAGTGATGCCATCCAACAATCTCATCCTCTATCGTCCCTTTCTCCTCCTACCTTCAATCTTTCTCAGCATCGGGGACTTTTCAAATGAGTGAGCTCTTCACATCAGGTGACCAAAGTATTGGAGTTTCAGCTTCAACAACAGTCCTTCCAATGAGCACCCAAAACTGATCTCCTTTAGGATGGACTGGTTGGATCTCTTTGCAGTCCAAGGGACTCTCAAGAGTTTTCACCAAGATCACAGCTCAAAAGCATCAATTTTTCAGTGCTCAGCTTTCTTTATAGTCCAACTCTCACATCCATACATGACCACTGGAAAAACCATAGCCTTGACTAGATGGACCTTTGTTGACAAAGTAATGTCTCTGCTTTCGAATATGCTGTCTAGGTTGGTCATCACTTTCCTTCCAAGGAGCTAGTGTCTTTTAATTTCATGGCTGGAATCACAATCTGCAGTGATTCTGGGGCCCCCAAAATAAAGTCAGACACTGTTTCCACTGTTTTCCCATATATTTGCCATGAAGTGATGGGACCGGATGCCATGATCTTTGTTTTCTGAATGTTGAGCTTTAAGCCAACTTTTTCACTCTCTTCTTTCACTTTCATCAAGAGGCTTTTTAGTTCCTCTTCACTTTCTGCCATAAGGGTGGTATCATCTGCATATCTGAGGTTATTGATATTTCTCCCAGCAATCTTGATTCCAGCTTGTGCTTAATCCAGCCCAGCGTTTCTCATGATGTACTCTGCATATAAGTTAAATAAGCAAGGTGACAATATATAGCCTTGACGTCCTCCTTTTCCTGTTTGGACCCAGTCTGTTGTTCCATGTCCAGTTTTAACTGTTGCTTCCTGACCTGCATATAGATTTCTCAAGAGGCAGGTCAGGTGATCTGGTATTCCCATCTCTTTCAGAATTTTCCACAGTTTGTTGTGATCTGCACAGTCAAAGGCTTTGACATAGTCAATAAAGAGAAATAGATGTTTTTTGGAACTCTCTTGCTTTTTTTGATGATCCAATGGATGTTGGCAGTTTGATCTCTCATTCCTCTGCCTTTTCTAAAACCAGCTCGAACATCTTTACTAGCTTGTGATGTGAGTGCAAGGAGATCCAACCAGTTCATTCTAAAGGAGATCAACCCTGGGTGTTCTTTGGAAGGAATGATGCTAAAGCTGAAGCTCCAGTACTTTGCCCACCTCATGCGAAGAGTTGACTCATTGGAAAAGACTGTGATGCTGGGAGGGATTGGAGGCAGGAGGAAAAGAAGACGACAGAGGATGAGATGGCTGGATTGCATCACCGGCTCAATGGACATGAATTTGAGTGAACTCTGGGAGTTGGTGTTGGACAGGGAGGCCTGGCGTGCTGCGATTCATGGGGTTGCAAAGAGTCAGACACGACTGAGAGACTGAACTGAACTGAACTGAACTGATGTGAGTGCAATTGTGTGGTAGTTTGAGCATTGTTTGGCATTGCCTTTTTTTGGGATTGGAATGAAAACTGACCTTTTCCAGTCCTGTGGCCACTGCTGAGTTTTCCAAATTTGCTGACATATTGAGAGTTGTACTTTCACAGCATTATCTTTCAGGATTTGAAATAGCTCAACTGGAATTCCACCACCTCCTCTAGCTTTGTTCATAGTGATGCTTCCTAAGGCCCACTTGACTTCACATTCCAGGATGTCTGGCTCTAGGTGAGTGATCACATCATTGTGCTTATCTGGGTCATGAAGTTCTTTTTTGTACAGATCTTCTGTGTTTCTTGCCACCTCTTAATATCTTCTGCTTCTATTAGGTCCATACCATTTCTGTCCTTTATTGAGCCCATCTTTGCATGAAGTGTTCCCTCGGTATCTCTAATTTTCTTGAAGAGATCTCTAGTCTTTCCCATTCTGTTGTTTTCCTCTATGTCTTTGCACTAATTGCTGAGGAAGGCTTCTTATCTCTCCTTGCTATTCTTTGGAATTCTGCAAATGGCTATATCTTTCTTTTTCTCCTTTGCTTTTCACTTCTCTTCCTATGGAAAAAACAATTGAGATTTTAAAAAAATAAACATGCTTTAAAAGGCATAAATATCACTAACCTATTTCAAATGTGAGTCAGTGCTTCACACCATGGTCCTCTAGCAACAGAATCACAATCGACTGGGGATACTTGTTAAATAAGGTAGGTGGAACCTGGTGATTTATGATCCAAGGTGTCTTGTCATAAGAACTTTAGGGACCACGGTGATTGAAATACCACCCAGAATATCATTCCCACCAGCTCATTGAGTCTGCTCATAAAGACCAGGAGAGCTGTGTATAGAAAGGCAGCTAACTGTAAGATGTCACTGAGTAATAGGTTTAAACCTTTAAAGTAAGAATTTCAGGGTACTTCCTTGGCAGTCCAGTGGTTAAGGCTCTGCACTTCCAAAGCAAAGGGTACAGTTTCCATCCCTGGTTGGGGAACTAAGATCTCACATGTAGCATGGCCAAAGATAAACAAATAAATATGTGTGTGTGTGTTTTAAGGAATTTCTTGTCATGAAAGGAGTTTGAACAGACTCTCTATTCCTTAAACTGGTAGAATAGACTTTAGAAAATGCAGATATCTAGACCCCATCACAGTTTCTAAAGCAGAATCTGACTTCTTCCCACCTGATCCTGGAGCCTTTCCTCCGAGAGTCTCCCAACCTATTTGGTGCTCTGAGTTTTAGGAAGGCTGAGTTTTCAGTTCTTCCAGGGTACCATTCACTCTCTTGCTTCTAGATCTCCACATAAAATGTCTTTTCTGCCTGAAATGCTTTTCGCTGCCTCTTTCCCCACACTGGTGCCTCCTTCTGAAGAAGGAATTCATAGGGCCTGGACTCCATCTTAGGCCTGTTCATGCTGATCACGCTTGGCTACCTTTCCAATGGACTCTGAGCTCTGTGTTTAGTGCCTATGAAAACAATAACAGAGGGATAAGACCCCTTCCAGACAGGGGAACCTTGAAGATCATGTCTAGGTTACTCATCGCCTAAGAGAAACATACACTAATCACCCCTTCCTGCAGACAGGCCATAAATTTTTCTGTATCAGTCGGAGTGTAACATCAGGTTTATTGATTACTGGCTAATTGTTGAACTGTTTGAGCACATGAGCACATAGCATGTGAATGATGGGGTTATTGGGATTGTATTTTCCTTGGTTTATGTAAATCTCAGGAATTTGAAGTGGTGGGTTCATACACGTACACATGGGGTATAAAAGATTTTCACAAATGCTGGTCAGGGTCCTTGGTTAAGAGGAGACTCTGCCTTGGGCCCGCCGGTGTAATAAACTATACTCCACTATCTGCATTGTCCTTCTGAGTGAGTTTGTTTCCCAGAACGCGTGGCTACAACACTTCATCCACTTGGCTTTTTCTGCAGACAAGGCGCCTAGCTATGTGCGCCCACAGAACTGTGTCTTTACCATCTCGAAATGGTTGAAACCACCTTTTTATTTGTTTACCTTCCCTGCCGGAAGGTCAGGAAGCTTGACTCTAGTTCACTGCTCTTTCAACGTCCAGCACAATGTGACAGCCTTGAGAAATATTTACTGAATGGAAGGGCCACTGTTTACTTTTATTTCCTAAGGGTGCTAGCACTCTGGTAAATCACTCAAAAGTAATAGCATCCCAGTATTAGCATTTCTTTAGTCATCTGTCAAGTCTTCCACCCTCCACTAAAATTAGCGAGTGTAGAAGAATTTTTTTCCTTTTAAAGAGGCTTGTTGTTGTTCAGTCATTCAGTCGTGTCTGACTCTGGACTGCAACATGCCAGGCTTCCCTGTCCTTCACTATTTCCGAGAGTTTGCTCAAACTCATGTCCATTGAGTCCATGATGACATCCAAGCATCTCATCCGCTGTTGTCCTCTTTTCCTGCCTTCAATCTTTCCCAGGATCTGGATCTTTTCTAATGAGTTGGCTCTTTGCACCAGGTAGCCAAAGTATTGGAGCTTGAGTGTCAGCCCTTCCAATGAATATTCAATGTTGATTTCCTTTAGGATTGACTGATTTGACCTCCTTGCAGTCCAAGGGACTCTCAAGAGTCTTCTCCAGCACCACAGTTAGAAGCCATCAATTCTTCGGCACTGAGCCTTTTTTATTGTCCAGCTCTTACATCTGTATGTGACTTCTGGAAAAACCACAGTTTGACTATATGGACCTTTGTAAGCAAAGTAATGTCTCTGCTTTCTAATACACTGTCTTGGTTTGTCATAGCTTTTCTTAAAGAGGCTGGGCATACTCATTATACTAAGTTGCCATTTGGCATTTTCAAAGTGAAGTAAGCCAGCAAGAGAAAAACAAATATCGTATACTAATGCATGTATGTGGAACCTAGAAAAACGGTACTGATGAAGCTATTTGCAGAGCAGGAATAGTGACGCAGATACAGAGAATGGGCAAGTGGACACGAGGGGCAGGGTTTAAGTGGGGAGTGGGATGAGTTGGGGAATTGGGATTGCATATACACACTACGATGTGTAGCATAGACAGCTAGTGGGAACTCGCACAGGGAGCTCAGCTCAGGGCTCTGTGGTTACCCAGAGGGGCGACGTGAAACAGGTAGGAGAGAGGTTCAGGAGGGAGGGATAAGTGTATACATACAGATGATTCAGTTCATTCTACCAACACAAGGTTGTAAAGCAACTATATCCCAATTTTTTTTAAAAAAAAGTGCTGTTAGATTTAGAATTAAGACATGACCAAAATGAGTGCTAGAAGTTCAGTTCAGTTCAGTTGTCGTTCAGTCTGTCCGACTCTTTGCAGCCCCACGGACTGCAGCACGTGGGCTTCCCTGTCCATCCCCAACTCCCAGAACTTACTCAAACTCATGTCCATTGAGTCGGTGATGCCATCCAACCATCTCATACGCTGTCACCTCCTTCTCCTCCCACCTTCAATCTGTCCCAGCATCAGGGACTTTGCAAATGAGTCAGTTCTTTACATCAGGTGGCCAAAGTATTGGAGTTTCAGCTTCAACATCAGTCCTTCAAATGACTATTCCGGACTGATTTCCTTTAGGATTGACTGGCTGGATCTCCTTGCAGTCCAAGGGACTCTCAAGAATCTTCTCCAACACCACAGATCAAAAGCATCAATTCTTCTGCACTCAGCTTTCTTTATAGTCCAGCTCTCACATCCATACATGATTACTAGGAAAACCATAGCTTTACCTAGTTGGACCTTTGTTGGCAAAGTAATGTCTCTGCTTTTTAATATGCTATCTAGTTTGGTCATAACTTTCCTTACAAGGAGCAAGTGTCTTTTAATTTCATGGCTGCAATCACCATCTGCAGTGATTTTGGAGCCCCCTAAAATAAAGTTTCTCACTGTTTCTATTGTTTCTCCATCTATTTGCCATGAAGTGATGGACCAGATGCCATGATCTTCATTTTCTGTTGAGTTTTAAGCCAGCTTTTTCACTCACCTCTTTCACTTTAATTAAGAGGTTCTTTAGTTCTTCCCTTTCTGCCATAAGGGTGGTGTCATCTGCATATCTGAGGTTATTGATATTTCTCTCGGCAATCTTGATTCCCGCTTGTGCTTCATCCAGCCTGGCATTTTGCATGATGTACTTCTGCATGTAAGTTAAATAAACAGGGTGGCAATATATAGCCTTGACATGCTCCTTTCCCGATTTGTAACCAGTCTGTTGTTCCATGTCCAGTTCTAACTGTTGCTTCTTGACCTGCATAGATTTCTCCAGAGGTAGATCAGGTAGTCTGGTATTCCCATCTCTTGAAGAATTTTCCACAATTTGTTGTGATCCCCACAGTCAAAGGCTTTGACATAGTCAATAAAACAGAAGATATTTTTCTAGAACTCTCGCTTTTTTGATGATCCAGTGGATGTTGGCAATTTGATCACTGGTTCCTCTGCCTTTTCTAAATCCAGTTTGAACATCTGGAAGTTCACTGTTCACATACTGTTGAAGCCTGGGTTGGAGAAACTGCTAGAAACTGGACCAGAATTCAAAGAAGGAAATAAAGGGGTCAAGGGTGAAGATAATGGTAGTCTTCTGCCCTGAACTCCCCTTTCTGTCTCAGGTACCCTTCTCACTCCCACACTTACTATGGGATGAGTTCTGTCTAGAATATGAGACTAAAATTCTAATTCTCATGCAGGGTGGTTTAAACCCTTGTGTAATTGAATTATCAGAGAAGCTCATCATTTTCCTCTGATTTCCCTCTTAATTTTGGTTTAATTTTTAGAAAATTCGGTGCCTTCCTTGTTATAAGATCAGTCTTGTACTTACACTGCACTCATAGAAACTGGGTGCAGGGTGGTATCTCTATAGTTCCTCCCTACCCAACCGGGACACTCTGGTCTGAATGCTAACTGGCCATTCCTATTCATGTTCAAACAAACATAAAGATACCCAGCTCTTGAGAAATGTGAGCACATGTTTCCCACCCACTTCTCAAAATGCTGAAAATAAACATATTCCTGGGTAGCTCTTTCTCCCTTGTCACTTTCTCCAGATGCCAACTTTGGAATTCCTCAGTTCTTTTATTATTAACATCAATTCCAGATGACTCATTACCCTTCATCCAGAACAGAGTGCTCTCATCCATCCTGCTTATAACTCATGTTTCATTTGCACACGGTCCAAGATGAAAGCTAGAAGCAGTAGGATCATACATATTGGCATTTCAATCATAGGACTCTTATTTTTTCCCCCTAAAGTTTGTAACTGATTCAATTTATAATGATTGCTACATATGTAATTATTTCTATGTAATACAATACTTTAAGAGTACATCGATCACTGAGGAAGGCATTCTTATCTCTCCTTGCTATTCTTTGGAACTCAGCATTCAGATGCTTACATCTTTCCTTTTCTCCTTTGCTTTTCACTTCTCTTCTTTTCACAGCTATTTGTAAGGCCTCCTCAGACAGCCATTTTGCTTTTTTGCATTTCTTTTCCATGGGGATGGTCTTGATCCCTGTCTCCTGTATAATGTCACGAACCTCCGTCCATTGTTCATCAGGTACTCTATCAGATCTAGTCCCTTAAATCTATTTCTCACTTCCACTGTATAATCATAAGGGATTTGATTTAGGTCATACCTGAATGGCCTAGTGGTTTTCCCTACTTTCTTTAAGTCTGAATTTGGCAATAAGAGTTCATGATCTGAGCCACAGTCAGCTTCCAGTCTTGTTTTTGCTGACTGTATAGAGCTTTTCCATCTTTGGCTGCAGAGAATATAATCTATCTGATTTCAGTGTTGACCATCTGGTGATGTCCATGTGTAGAGTCTTCTCTTGTGTTGTTGGAAGAGAGTGTTTGCTATGGCTGATGCTGAAGCTGAAACTCCAAGACTTTGGAGTTCAGATTCCTTTCAGACACAAAATGTAATGTTATAATGTGTACAGTAAAATTGTTTATGTTAATAGAAAGATCTTACCAGTCTATAAGAAAACAATTCTTTAAATAGTTCATAAACAAGTCTTTTTAAAAAATCCACATGGCCTTTGTGACCTTCATAAAATACCCTTGTCTATCAAATCAGAAATAAATCAGATGTATGAACCAACTTTTCTCTTACAAAAACAAAACAAAAACTCACCACTGGTGAGACCATACTAAAATAAATTCCATAGGCTATATGAGGAAAAGATACTTCTGGGGTAGTAGTTTTCATCTCTGATCACCTTGCTAAAGCTGAGTTTTGTTGGCAGTAGCTTTATTCCTCAACATGATACATATTTCACTTTTAATTTTGCAAATGTGTATGGATTGGCTACTATTCCCTTGGCATTGCACTAAACAATCAGGGGTTGATCCTGGCTGTGAAGGAATCACAGGTTTTTATATGCATCCAACTGATACTCTCCTTTAACTCTGATCTCCGTCTGAAAAATCTGGGTTAGAAGCAGTAGAAAAGAAAAAAAAAAAGTGAGAAACATATTTTTCATGAAGAACCATTCTGCGAAGAAAGCCTTATTGTCTCCTACTCTCTTTTTCTCCTAAATCTTTCCCTAAATCTGATTTATCTGAAGTTGGCATTTATTCTTTGCCAAATGTTTATTATTTGCCACTGGCTTATTCTTTGTTAGGGCTTACCTGGTGGCTGAGATAGTAAAGAATCTGCATGCAATGTAAGAGACCCAGGTTTGATTTGTGAGTAGGGAAGATCCCCTGGAAAAGGGAATGGCTATCCACTCCAGTATTCTTGCCTATAGAATTCTATGGACAAAGGATCCTGGGGGGCTGCAGTCCGTGGTGTTGAAAGAGTAGGACAGGACTGAGTGGCTGATGTTTGTTTTTTTAATTTTTAAAATTTTTTTCAAATGTTACTATTTTGTTGACATATCCTATCATTTGTTTACCCAATATATTATTTCAACTTGTGTATGCACTGCAGCAAGATGGATTTGAGGTTGAGTCTCTCAGGACATGGCTCCTAAGAAAAATTTCCTTCATTTCTGTCCTATCATTACTACCCTTAGGATTGATCAGTATCTTGAAGGAGAAACCAATCTCTGCAGCCCTGTTAGATTTTTAGGATTGGTACCTATAACTTTTTATTGATATATTTTATTGAAATAAAGTTGTTTTATAATGTGTTAATTTCTGCTGTACAGCAAAGATATATATACATACATATATAAATATCTCTGAATCACACACAGACACACATATATAGATATATATAGATGTAGATTCCTTTGAACTATTCTTTTCTGTTATGTTTTAGCATAGGATATTGAATATAGTTCCCTATGCTATATAGTTGGACCTTGCTCTTTGTTCATTCTATACATAATAGTTGACATCTGCTAACCCCAACCTCCTCCTCCATTCTTGGCACACCCAAGTCTGGTGCATATAACAGTTTATCTTATAAATTTTTCATAATCTCAATATACTAATAGTGATTTTTGCAGTTGATGCAAGGAACTAAGAAGGTCAAGGTCTTGAGACAAACATTTTTTTATAGCCAGATTTATAGCCAGATTGGAAAAAATGTTCTCTTATAAAAGGTTATAATGGATTTCTTTTTTAATGTCTATTACCAATACAAATATTTTATATTTGAAAATAAATAAAGACATTATCACCATTTTAATTATGAAAACAACTTTTTTCAGTTTATGTAGAGAATTCAGGCTCCTCTCTATAGATGTTTTGTAAGATTATTTTCTTTAAAAATAAATATATATATGCTTAAACAAACAGAAGAATAGCTTTGTAAATAGAAATATGCAAGGTTAATTAATGAATCTCTTAATTTCTTAATTGTTCTTTCCTCCTATGGACTTTGGGCAATGATTTTTTATTTTAGGTAACAGTTAATTCAGTTAAATGAATTGGCTATTTTCAGCCAATAGATCTTTCTTGGTCTCCCACTGTGTCTGAGGCACTGAATGAGGGGCTGGGATTAATCACCTGGTCATGTAAAATTCCAAACAATCTTTAGTGTTTGGAATCACAGGAGACATAATAACATCATAAGATTGAGAGGGAAGAGTTGCCTTGGTGAATTATAAACTACAGAAATGGGAAAATAACATTGATTACAAAAATGTATCCATTTAGTAGATAATCTAAAATATTTCACTCAGAATCAGCACATACTATTATTCTAAGTGCCATTTAAACAGCTCTTTTTGAAACAGGAAGATATATTGATTGAATGCTAAACTTCCGCTTTTAGAAATTATCTGAATTGTGCTATGGACACATTTCTATTTGACTATAAAGCCATTATCACCAATAAATCATTGATTGGAGTAAAGATTTCAACCATCAACTTTCTCCATGATGATTTTACATTTTTCATTATGCTATGAGATTATGTTGTACCCTAGGCCAGAGCTAGAAAGATGAGAATTTAATGAGATATAAAACATACACAAATTGCAGCGTCAGTGATGATGTCTTAATAGCTTAAGAGGTCTGCATAACTGTATTATAAACTGGAATATGTAAAGATATAGCTTGTAGACTTCAAGCTTGTAAGTCAGCAACCCAAGGGCTTAAGAGCTTCACAACCTGAGAGAGAAAGTGGAAGTCGCTCAGTCGTGTCAGACTCTTTGCGACCTCATGGACTACATAGTCCATAGAATTCTCCAGGCCAGAATACTAGCCTTTCCCTCCTCCAGGAGATCTTCCCAATCCAGGGTTCAAACCCAGGTCTTCCACATTGCAGGTAGATTCTTTACCATCTGAGCCACAAGGGAACCCCTGAGCAGAGTTTGTTTCAATTTTCTTGAAATACAAATTCAGGATGTACAATATTTATTAAAAAGTTTTTTTTTTCTTTTCTAAAAGTATATCTTCTTCTAAAAGTCAGGCTGAATTTACTTCTTTGTTGAAATAGAACAACATTGCTATAATGATGTTGTTAATTTTAAAAAATAACTGTTCTCTTTAAAAGTTAGATGACAGAACAAGAATGTGCTTCTTTGATTAGAAGCTGAAGCAAAGGGATGGGGAGAGGAAGTGGGTGTGGCATGGGAAGGTGATGCTTCAGGAAAGGAGGTGGCTATCAATCTGGTGCCTGCTTCCTCGATTTAGCTACAAGATCTCTGAAGCATAATCCAAACAAATCCATTTATTTCACAACATGAAGACTTTCTGAGAATATCTTTTAAACCTCCTTCTGAAAGTCAGTTCAATTTATTGCCTTACCACTTTTTCTTTACCTTCCTAGGTTTAAATCCAGCAGCTACAGCAGCAGCTGCTTGCTGAGTATCCTAGACAATTTCTGACACATGAGGGCTCCACAGCCTGTCAAACTGAAAGCTGTCAGTTTTTTTTTTTTTTTTTTAGATTTTTATCTTGAAATTGGGGGGATAAGATCTATTGGCTTATCAAGGATACCAATTTAATAATGACTGCATTTTATTAACATATTTAGGAGAAATATTAAAAAGAATGAAGTCACAGTGTATTATAGAGATATGAGATTTGGGGTGGGCTTTTTTTTTTTTTAAGCCAGACTTCATAGGTTCAATTCTCAGATCTGCTAGTTAATAACTTGATAAATGTGTAATCTTGGATAAATTATTTTCATTATATTTCCATCTCTTTGTATGTAAAGGGGGAATTATAATAATATAATAGTAATATATATCTCAAGTTTTCTTCCCACTTAAAATAAAACCCGGTGCACAAATTTTGCACAGTTCATGTCTTTCCTTAAAAAGTTTCCCTGATTAATTGGGGGCACCTGTGTACTTTGGTTGCTGTGTATTTCACATGGATTCAAATCACATTTGCAATTATTTTTGAAGCTTGACACTTTCATACAGATTAAGGAAAATCTAGAGAAGAACTTGCTTTGAAGACAAAATGTTAATATCTAAGTTAATAGCATTCCTCTTAGAATGTGTTTTCTGTTGAAAATGTCTCTCTGTTAAAAGGAAACCACATTCACATTCTCAGGAATTCCACATAAGTTAAAAGTTGAAAAATATTTGATTGTTGAAAGTTTTACCACATGTCAAAACTAGAAAGTTTATAATAATTTGATGGGAAAATTTTCCAGTTTATTTTTTATCATCGAAACTAATAGTTAGAAATTTTGTATTTTAACTAATTTCAGGAATTATTTTTCTCTCTTATGGAAAAGATAGAAAAGACAAAATAAATTTGGGGAAAGAACAGATATTTTCTATATATGCAAATAGAACTAAATAAAGTTTGAAAATCCAGATATGCATTCCAATATTTCCAAACTCATCTGAGTTTAAGCATCAGCCAGAGTTATTTTTGATAATTCAGTTTCCTAGGGTTCATTCCAGGGCTATGAAATTAGAAGCTTTAAGACAGTTTATAATAACAGTCTAGGTGATCCTTATGATCAGATAAGAATGGTAATAAACTTAAATATGTAATAAACTAACTTAAACAAGTGTTTCTCTGAATTAAAGTGTCTTTTGAGACATTTAATCAGTTAAAGACAACATGGGCTTTCAAAGAGAGATGCTTGTGTTAATAAGAATGTACCAGTTTGAACAGTAATAAAATTTTCATTTTATAAACAAAACTAAGTTAATTATCTTAATTTCATTTAATCACCACACACTATTCAAATTAGTTATATTTAAATTTGTAATTTCCTCAGATTCATAAGTATTTTAACTCTAACAGTCAAATCTAAGAAGTCTAGACTAGAGCTAAGATTTTTAATTTATGTAAAAACCAACTGTTGCTGGTTTAATTTGTGAAAGGATTTTGAATATTGATTTCTTTCTTTAACAAATAATTTAAACTATCTGCACACTGGTGCCTGCCAAGCTACTGTGTGAATTTTTACCAGCTGGGAATTATCCCCTCATTCTCTGGTGTGATTAACACTTCCAGCTGTAGAATAATTAAAACGTCAATCAGTTCTGAAACAGAGTACAACAGTTTCCCATTTGCTCATCAGTTAGAAGGCTAACTGAGGTGTCTAACTCTCATCGCAATGACGTGAACTCACATCCTGCCCCTCTTTTCTCCCACCTCCTGCTCTTTTTCCATCACACACACACACTACACCACACCACACCACACCACACTATGAAGGTTGAATTTGGGTTCTATTCAAATTTGATTCTTTTCTATGCCATCAGTTTTTCAAAACGTGTTCTGCTCATTATCTTTAAGGAAAGCTGGGGGAAAATGAGATCAGAAGGTTAAGGAATTGTTGATGATAAGTGTTTCCTGAATAGTACATATATTTTGGACCATGGTAGCATAAGTTTAATTAATTTTCCCCTCTTTTATAGAGATATAATTGGCATATAACATTGTGTAAGTTTAGTGTGTACAATGTGATGACTTGATACACTCATATATTGCAAAATGATTACCACTATGGTGTAAGCTAACACTTCCACCACTTCAGTTACCATTTGTGTGCGTGTGTGTGTGTGTGTGTGTGTGGTGAGAACATTTAAGATCTACTCTTAACAACTTTCAAGTACATAATACAGTATTCATAACTATAACTACCATGCTGTATGCCAGATCCCAGAACTTTTTCATTTTATAACTGGAAGTTTATTTAGTTTTAGAA
This sequence comes from Ovis canadensis, assembly GCF_042477335.2. Classification (NCBI taxonomy): domain Eukaryota; kingdom Metazoa; phylum Chordata; class Mammalia; order Artiodactyla; family Bovidae; genus Ovis; species Ovis canadensis. The sequence goes on from NC_091245.1 coordinate 242,859,461, forward strand.
CTTCTTCCTTCCTGACCTGTTGGCACTAACCTAAAATACCTCCTCCCATATGTAACCTCCCATCAGCACATTCTATGATGATTAAGCTTCTGGGCCGAGAAGAAAAAAAAAAATGATGGGAAATAAAATCCACAGAGGTTGTTGAAGGATTAATGCTTCAGGATGTTCTAGAGTCTTCAGTCTTGCACCAACATAATGACTAAAAATGCAATGTGGAAGCAGAAAATTAAATTCATATATCTCTGAAAGTTCCAGCCTCACCTCTGCTTCTTAAATGTTTTTTATAAGTCTAAATCATATCCCTTACAATTATACAGTGAAAGTGACAAATAGATTCAAGGGATTAGATCTGATAGACAGAATGCCAGAAAAACTATGGACGGAAGTTCCTGACATTGTACAGGACGCAGTGATCAAGACCGTCCCCAAGAAAAAGAAATGCAAGAAAGGCAAAATGGTCATCTGAGGAGAGCTTACAAATAGCTGAGGAAAAAAGAGAAGTGAAAGGCAAAGGAGAAAAGGAAAGATATTCCCATTTGAATGTAGAGTTCCACAGAATAGCAAGGAGAGATAAGGAAGCCTTCCTCAGTGATCAATGCCAAGTTATAGAAGAACACAATAGAATGTGGAATACTAGAGATCTCTTCAAGAAAATTACAGATACTAAGGGAACATTTCATGCAAAGATGGGCACAATAAAGGACAGAAATGGAATGTACCTAACAGAAGCAGAAGATATTAAGAAGAGGTGGCAGGAATACACAGAAGAACTATGCAAAAAAGATCTTCAGACCCAGATAACCATGATGGTGTGATCACTCATCTAGAGCCAGATATCCTGGAATGCGAAGTAAAGTGAGCCTGAGAAAGCATCACTACAAACAAAGCCAGTGGAGGTGATGGAATTTCAGTTGAGCTATTTCAAATCTTGAAAGATGATGCTGTGAAAATGCTGCACTCAATATGTCAGCAAATATGGAAAACTCAGCAGTGGCCACAGGACTGGAAAAGATCCTGTTTTCATTCCAATCCCAAAAAAAGGCAATGCCAAAGAATGTTCAAACTACTGCACAATTGCATTCATCTCATATGCTAGTAATCTTCAGAATTCTCCAAGCCAGGCTTCAACAGTACATGAACTGTGAACTTCCAGATGTTCAAACTGGATTTAGAAAAAGCAGACGAACCAGTGATCAAATTGCCAGAATCTGTTGGATCATCGAAAAAGCAAGAGAGTTCAAGAAAAACATCTACTTCTGCTTTATTGACTACACCAAAGCCTTTGATTGTGTGGATCACAATAAATTGTGGAAAATTCTTAAAGAGATGGGAATACCAGACCACTTGACCTGCCACCTGAGAAATCTGTATGCAGGTCAAGAAGCAACAGTAAGACCTGGACATGGGACAGCAGACTTGTCAAGGCTGTATATTGTCACCCTGCTTATTTAACTTATATGTAGAGTACATCATGCAAAATGCCGGGCTGGATGAAGCACAAGCTGGAATCAAGATTGCCGGGTGAAATATCAATAACCTCAGATATGCAGATGACACCACCCTTATGGCAGAAAGTGAAGAAGAACTAAAGAGCCTCTTGATGAAAGTGAAAGAGGAGAGTGAAAATGTTGGCTTAAAGCTCAACATTCAGAAAACTAAGATCATGGCATCCAGTCCTATCACTTTATGGCAAATAGTTGGGGAAACAATGGAAACAGTGACAGACTATTTTCTTGGACTCCAAAATCACTGCAGATGGTGATTGCAGCCATGAAATTAAAAAACGCTTGCTCTTTGGAAGGGAAGCTATGACCAAGCTAGACAGCATGTTAAAAAGCAGAGACATCACTTCGCCAACAAATGTCCATCTAGTCAAAGCTATGGTTTTTCCAGTAATTGTGTACGGATGTGAGAGTTGGACTATAAAGAAAACAGAGCACTGAAGAATTAATGCTTTTTAACTGTAGTGTTGGAGAAGACTCTTGAGAGTTCCTTGGACTGCAGGGAGATCCATCCAGTCAATCCTAAAGGAAATCAATCCTGATATTCATTGGAAGGACTGATACTGAAGCTGAAACTCCAATACTTTGGCCACTTGATGTGAAGAACTGACTCATTTGAAAAGACCCTAATACTGGGAAAGATTGAAGGTGGGAGGAAAAGGGGGCAACAGAGGGTGAGATGGTTGGATAGCACCACTGACTCAATGGACATGATTTTGAGCAAGCTCTGGGCATTGGTGATGGACAGGGAAGCCTGGTGTGCTTCAGTCTAGGGTTCGTAAACAGTCAGGCATGACTGAGTGACTGAACTGAACTGAACTGATAGGTCTCAGTGCCTGGAGTCAGCAGCCGCTGTGTGGCTTTTATGTTTTCCTGTTAGAGTTCTTTTAAACTTAATTAAGCCTTTAATACGAGTTTTATTTCCCTCAGAGGGTGATTGTGAAGTTTAAAGTGGCCTTCAAAGTAAGTATCCTAAATACCTATTCCATCAAACATCTTTTTGAACTTATTTTACTCAGAGGATCATTGCTAATCAGATATATGAACTCTTTGGGATAAATGTGATACTCACTCTAGGTAACAATTTCTAAGACTTAGGTGGTGGTTATTTAAGTGATTTCTTTTAAGACTTTTAGGAAGAGGTGGTAGCAAAATGTTAGTGAAAGCAGGGTTGACTTGATGGAAGCTGAAAATGTTGAGTTTCCAAGAAAGGTCCTCTCATTTTGAAGGAGTCTGAGTGTTTCTCTAGCTACTGTCTGTTTTACTGACAGGCTGAGCCCATGTGACATGGTGATGTCCCTGTAATTCATAAATTCTGGCTCATACAACCCAAGAGTACATTTATAGACTGAACTCGTCAGGGTCCTTTTCTCATTATTTCCCTCCTTTTAAAATCGTTGTACATACATGTTGTATTATTAAATACTGGGACTTCTAAAATATTTGCTCCTTTATTATTTTTAAATCTCTCTTTAACATTCAACCTCCTTGTTCCAAAAGGGGAGATAAGACAGCTATAATTTTTGTTTCATTTTATGGGCAACAGAATTATTTTAGTGATTCCTGGAGCCACTATTCCTACACATCAAAGGCAATCTTTTCCTCTGATGACTAAACATGCAAGGAGAACCTGAGATTACATCAGCCAGTGCTGGTCCACTGACCCCTTAAGATTCATACTTGAAAGGGAAATTTGGGGTCCAAGAAGGGAGGTGAGATTATGGTTCAACCAAAGAAACTGCCTTTGAAAAATGACAGTGAAAAATCCTTCAAGTACAAAGTGTGTTCCTTGAGCTATTAAAAACTATTTATTGTTGGAATTTTACTCTGGGTAGTGGATATTTTAATGCCTACGAATCCCAAATGCAATACTCTGGGCTATTTTTGAAGACTATGGTACATAGAAAGCAAAAAATATAGTTATCCCCCAAATGTCAACGCCGCCTCTGAATGGGTTCAAAGCAAACCCAGTCCCTGCCCCAGCGCATGTGCATTCTCTGTGAACACAATAACTACAAATGATGCCAGAGGAAAAGGGGAAAGGGCTTCTGTTGACTTCAAATAAAGGCGATATCTGACAAAAGAGAAGCAAATGGTACCTGGATAGGCCATTAACAAAAGCCTTGTATATCTACAGCTGCACTCAATGAGCACTTTGGAAATTAAAGAATTGCCAGCTTTTCCACTTTGGGACAAAAAACATTTGTGCTAAACAGCCGGTAAGTAAATGCAGTAAACATATTTTTACAGTGAATAGAATTGTTTTATATTTTGGGGACTGATTGTGAATGTCTAGTGCTTCTTGATTAGCAAACATTTGGCAGTTCTCTAGTCTTCAGACATTAAAATGCCAAAACAGATTTTTATTCTCAGTCTGAACTCGTCTATTTTTTTTTCTCCATCCCTCTAACAATTATCCTCAAAACATTTGAAAGCACTAAAATAAAACGTGTTCTGAAAACACATTCAGAAATGTTTTACCTGTGTGACTTTAACAAGCATGTAAATAAAGAAGTACTGGGTGGCTGTTAAACTCCATTAGGGCAGGGATGAGAACACGGTACATGTGTAATGACTGTTTGAATTGTTGTTGGGTACGTCCTTAGGCCTGGCCTTAGGACAACTGAAGGTTTCATTGTTATTTAACAAGGCTAGTAAAAACAGATGTCTGTGGAAAGCCTCTTGGGTTTCTGTCTTAGTAGGGATACTCCTGCTCATTTTTTGAAATCAATAAATTTCTGAGACTTCAGAGTCCTCGGCAATAACTTTTCTCCATTTTCACCTCTAAAAATCATCTCCTTAAGATTTTTTTTTTAATATTATGATATCAAAATGGATTCCCTTGGAAGGTTTTTCTTTGAAATGATAATGTTGTGAATTTATACTTTGACTTTAATCATTCTTTTACAACTAGAAGATTGATTGCATTTGTTTTGTACCCATCCTTTCCGTACTATTTTCATTATAGATTACTTAATAGAAGTCAATTGTTTAATCTATCGGCTTTATATAAGATATGAAAATTCAGAGCAAATCAGTAAGTAAAATAGTGTAGTTTTGTACCTGCTTACATGTTGGATGTCATGCAGGTTTTGCAAATCTTCTTCTGTGATTATATATGTGCATTGGGCATGTATTTGTGTGTATGTGTGTGTATAAAATATAATGCATTTTATCATTATAATTACAGTTTTTAATTAAAACATGGTGGTGGCATATTCATTTCCTTTTGTTTTTGAAACAAATGACCACATTCAGTCATGTCTGACTGTGGGACTCCATAGACGGCAGCCCACCAGGCTCCGCCGTCCCTGGGATTCTCCAGGCAAGAACACTAGAGTGGGTTGCCATTTCCTTCTCCACTGCAGGAAAGTGAAAAGTGAAAGTGAAATCTCTCAGTCGTATCTGACTCTTAGCGACCCCATGGACTGCAGCCTACCGGGCTCCTCCATCCATGGGATTTTCCAGGCAAGAGTACTGGAGTGGGTTGCCATTGACTTTGGGAGAGGAGCAGTCAACAACAGCTTTCACTAAAATGGGTGTGAGCAGCATTATCTTTTTTCTGGAGGCCCTACAGAAGAACTTTTTCTTTCTTCTTGCCTTTTCCATTTACTGGAGGTGCTTCCCTCATAGCTCAGTTGGTAGAGAATCTTCCTGCAATGCAGGAGAACCTGGTTCGATTCCTGGGTCAGGAAGATCTGCTGGAGAAGGGATAGGCCACCCACTCCAGTATTCTTGGGCTCCCCTTGTGGCTCAGCTAATAAAGAATCTGCATGCAGTGTGGGAGACCTGGGTTCAATCCCTGGGTTGGGAAGATTCCCCTCAAGAAGAGAAAGGCTACCCACTCCAGTACTCTGGCCTGGAGAATTCCATGGACTGTATAGTCCATGGGGTCACAAAAAGTTAGACACGACTGAGCGACTTTCACTTTCACTTTCAGAGGTTGCTGGTATTCCTTGGCTCATAGCTCCCTCCTCCATCTTCAAAGCCAGAAACTGCATCACTCTGGCCGTCTCCATCAGCAACTCTCCTCTCCTCTGACTCTGACTCCTCCTGCCTCCCTTTTATATGTGTTCAGTTGTTCAGACATGTCAACTCTTTGTGATCCCTTGGACTGTCCAAGGCTTCTCTGTCCGTGGGATTCTCCAGGCGAGAATACTGGATTGTGTTGTCATTTCCTCCTCCAGGGGATCTTCTGACCCAGGGATTGAACATGGCAGGCAGATTCTTTACCACTGAGCCACCAGGGATGCCCCCGTATAGCACTTGATCTTAGCCAAAAGGCCAATCTTGTGATTTCATTCATCTGACATGGGCGATCCAGGGTCTCTCCTTATCTCTACCTCAAAATTCTCTTGAAAAAAAAAATATATATATATATATATTTGTTTATTTATTTGGCTTTGTCAAGTCTTAGTTGCAGTACACGGGATCTTCCATCTTCATTGTAACATGCAAGATCTTTAGTTATGGCATGCGATCTAGTTCTCTGAACAGGGGTTGAACCCAGACCCTGAACTGGTAGTACAGAGTCTTAGCCACTAGCCCATCAGGGAAGTTCCCCAAATTCTTAATTAAAACACATCAGCAAAGTAATTTTTGCCATGTAAAGTAATATATTCATAGGTTCTGGTATTAGGACCTGGACATCTTTGGTGGAGGTGTTGTGGTGGGGTTGGGCAGGCAAGTTATCATTTGGCTTACTCTAGGCCTCTTAGTGGCACAAAATTTTCTAATAATAAAGTTCTCACTACTTACCTGTCCCTTTAGCAACACTTCCTGTGATTTCTTACCTCTCCTGAACTTCAGTGTTTAGGAACTACAGTTCACCTATTACCTTCGGGAGCCATCCTGTTGTACATGAAATTAGCACTGATACAGCTTGCCCAAGTCTTCCCAGACAGATGAACTTTGGGACTTTACTTACTCTTTCCCCTGTGTGAGGTGGAAACTACTTGTAGCACAAACTTCCTCAACCTGAGTATTTTTTCCTTTTTTTCCTAGTGCTGCTTCAGTTCCCTGAAACTCAAGTCCAACTTTCTCCTTGAGGTGCCTTTTTTATGAGAGGACCTTACAGTAGAAGAAAGGGGCTTCCCTGGTGGCTCAGTGATAAACATTCTGCCTGTAATGCAGGAGCCACAGAAGACAGATCTTCCATCTCTGGGTCGGGAAGATCTCCTGGAGGAGAAAATGGCAACCCATTCCAGTATTCTTGACTGGAGAATCCATGGACAGAGGAGCTTGGTGGGCTATATAGTCCATAGGGTTGCAAAGAGTCGGACACAACCAAAGCAACTTGGCATGCACAGTAGAAGTAAATTCTTTTTCTTCCTCTCCTACTCAAGGTGTAAGAGGGGCAGCCACGCCCTTATTCCTTGTTGCCTCTTCCAGACCATTATTCCACCACTGCCATTTAAAAATCTCTCTTCCTGAATGGATACATGTAAATGTATGGCTGAGTCCCTTTGTTGTTCACCTGAAACTATCACAACATTGTTAATGGTGTTGATGCTGCTTAATCGCTTCAGCTGTGTCTGACTCTGTGCGACGCTATGGACTGCAGCCTGCCGGGCTCCTCTGTCCCTGGGGATTCTCTAGGCAAGAGTACTAGAGTGGATTGCCATGCCCTCCTCCAGGGGATCTTCCCGACCGGGGGATCGAACCTGGGTCTCTTGCATTGCAGGCAGATTCTTTACTGTTGAGCCACTAGGGAAGCCCTAATTGGCTATACCCCAGTACAAAATAAAAAGCTTAAGTTTGAAAATAAAATAATTTATAAATAAAAAGGGAGTTAAAAAAAAATCTCTCTTTCCTTGAATTTGATGACAACTGATGGTTACTTTCCTCTCCCCATTCTTGACATGATCTGTTTGCTTCTAAGACCACATCTTCATGTTTTTCATTTTCTTTATCATTTTATTTTTAGAACTTGCAGATATTGTTTCCCTCAGAGACATTTTTGTCCATGTAGCTGTCATTGATCAATAGTTTCACCTTCAGCATCAGTGACCTCCATTGTCATGACCCCAGAGCCTTCCTTAAGTATGACAACATCTGTAATCTGGAAATTCCTTGGAACTGACTAAATGGAAGATGTTACGCTCCAAGTTTCCACTTGGTGCTCTATCCTTCTTCCCTTTCAGTGTCTCTCCTCCTCTTATTCATGAATGTTCTTCACTTTCATCTGACTCTCTCATACTGTTTCTACTATCTCCATATCTTAGCTTCTTCTGTAAGTTTTTATTAATAATACAGAGCAGCGTTTCTCAAACTACTGGTGAGGTGAAGGACCATTTGTTTATTTCCAAACCTGCTGTCAACTAATATTAGTAAAATACAATAAATATGAATGGTTTTGGAATTAAAAATAAGAAACCAAAACAATACTAAATACAAAGCAAATGTTTATTATAAGATTTAACAGAAAAAATATATTTCAGTAAATACATACAAAGCAAATAAAATAGGATGAAATAAAGGAATTTAAAAAATCCAACATAGTGCATTGAAATGTGCTCATTAAATGATTATCATGGAGTATAGCTATATTAGCTGTGTGGCATTCTACAAGAACTCAACACAAGAAGAAAACATTTTAAGTGAAAAAGCAACTCCCCATATTAACCCCCTGGAAGTTCACTCTGAAGAACTACCACAAATATAAAATTTTTGTCTTTAATGTGAAAAATAAGCCTGCTTCTTTCCTGTTAATCTAGAGCATATTGACAACTATGTACTTGTAGACAATAGTTCAAAACTAAATTGTTGCTGTGTTATCATTTCATAACATTTATAAAGAACTAGTTTCACAAAGATATCCTGACAGGAAGAGATTTAAAGTAATTTCAGGAAGTTTGGGATTTTGTTTTTAACTTTGAAATGAAGTAAATGATGCTGTATTTTTAAGATTTTTGTTAAATTCTTCATCAATAACTGATTTTAATCATTTATCCTATGAAGTTATGAAGTGAAGTGAAGTCGCTCAGCTGTGTCCGACTCTTTGCGACCCCATGGACTGTAGTCTACCAGGCTCCTCTGTCCATGGGATTTTCCAGGCAAGAGTACTGGAGTGGGTTTCCTTCTCCAGGGGATCTTCCCTACCAAGGGATCGAACCCAGGTCCCCCGCATTGTAGGCAGACACTTTTACTGTCTGAGCCACCAGGGAAGTCCTAAAAAGTTATAGTTAAACTCAAATTATGCTTAGATGAAAGAAATAAATTCCAGGGCCATGAATTTACCATGTATAGAAATTTCCATGCATTCTTTTATGGAAGATGAAACTCACAATATTCAAGCACATGATGTGTTTAATTATAACTTTTTAAAGATGAGAAATATCAAGACTAGCACTATTTTCAGTGATATTTATTGCTAAACAATGGAACCTATAGCAGCCTGTATAAATTCTGTTCTTTCAACCCTCTAAATATAGATTTTTTTTGCTTTGATTCATCCATCGTCAAAAAATACATTCCATTCCTTCATTCCATGGGAGTATTAGAATAACCAAAAATGCCAAAGAAAATATCAAAGATATCAGATAAATGAGCAACCATGGCTGTAAAATCATATCTTTAGAAGTTTGGGGCCCAGCTGAATATACACTAAGAGTTTATACTCTAGCTTATACATTTTCAACAAAACTTTTCCCCTTAATAAATATTGTGCCTCACCACACAATAGCTATTTTTTAAAAATAATCAGCTTTATATTATATTTATAAAATAAAACTTTAACCCCAAACCACATTTTTTTTTTTCCAAACCACATGTGCGGACTGTTTTTATACATTTCAGAGCTAATTGTATTTGTTGGCAATGAAGTTGGAAAAAAAAAAGCAACCTCCTTCAAATTAGCATTATATTTGAGTTGCAGTTTTACTAAAACAAAAATGCCATTTTAGCAATATCTGTGCATTCAACAAATTAAAGTTAAGAATGTGTCTCTATCTTTATTTGGTCAATTACCTGCTCTTACCATTTGCCAGTTCCCAGTTTTGAGCTATGTTATCGTTGGAAAGCAGTATTTGAGTACTTCTTTGTCACAGATACACTTCACATTTTCAAATAAACCTCTTTGATGTAGTCTTTTACATATATTTTGGGAATTAGCACAGATTTTTATTCATAGTAAATCAAACTACTCTTCTATAAAAAGTTATTAAATTATAAAGTTTAAGTGAGAATTATTAAACATCTCTGTCAACTTTTGAATTCAACACTCAAATAATTCTTCTAATTTAAATTTACTTTTTTTTAAATTGCTTTACAATATTGTATTGGTTTTGCCATACATCAACATGAATCTGCCACAGGATACATGTGTTCCCCATCCTGAACCCCGCTCCCTCCTCCCTCCCCGTACCATCCCTCTGAAAATTTACTTGCGTCCTTTTATTTTAATGATTTTAATCCTTGATTAGCCAGTACATCTCTGAAATAATATACGTTAGCACTTTGCCATCAATACTCACTAAAAATGAAATTCAGTATATAAGGAATTGTACAAAGTTTGTGGTAAACCATTATGAACTCTATTGATCTTCATTTTGGGGTGGGGAGTTACTTCCACTGACATCAGTTGGTTTGCTATTAAGGCTACATATATAAAAGCTGTGTCTTTCCTTGACAAAAAAAGTCTGGTGAAGCTTTTTTAACCTCTAAGTTATGGTAAAAATAAATACAAATTTCATTTTCCTAATTCATTTACTAATGTTGAACTATAAATTTTAAAGCAGATTTGATTAAAAATTAAAATTTTTATAAAAACAACTAGGTATAAACATTTAAAATATTCTTTTCTTTATAGTTTGATGTGCTTTCAAGTCATAATTGATGAATTTACTTTAACATGTCATGTATTGTATCACTGCCACGTGTGGCTCAACATGTAAGGATTACAATACCCAGGGTGGTCCATGTGATACTCAATGGGATGAGGTCACTTGTCATGCATTTGGGTGTCATAACAATGCTGAATTGCTATAAATATTTCTAAACATTTATTTTCATTTTCTTTACTTATCTCTTTCCAGACCAGTGACAGAGGGATCTGTACTGGCTCACAGACCACTCTTTGGTCTCAAAATTACAGGTCATAAAAATCTTCTGTGAAGTTTGTTGAAACGCAGATTTAGAGTCAGTAGATTTGAAGTAGAGTCCAAGAATCTGAATTTCTCAAAACCCCTTTGATGTCTTTTATAGGGAGCATTTAGACTACAATTTTGTAATGTGCTCTCTAAGAAGTCTCTATCCCTTTCGGTAATGCTGATCTTGTTTTACTAATCCCTGGAGCAATATCTCTGAAAATGTAGACTAGGAATCATCTGGAGTGCTTATCAGAACTCACTGGGATTCTGTAGTTTTAAAAGTTCTACCAGGCATCCATGTGCACAAGCAAGTCTAAAATCTACTGTGTACTATTTGCTTGCAGGCTGTGTACTGTTTTCTTTCTTCCATTTCCTCCTATATTTCTCCTCATTTTTATTCAGATTTCCTCTTTTCTTTATTGACTTCTACTCACCTGAGTATTTCTTTTCTTTATCCTGTCCTTTAATGAAGCAACTTAATCTCATGACTTGAAAATGTAAACATCTGTTGATAAATCGACATTTCTAATTTGGACTTTTATCTTTTGTTTCATCTTATATTTTCAGTTACCTTGGGCAACTCTTCATATATTTTTGACATCTTAATAAAAGGATGAACAAAACTGAACTTAGCTGCTCTCCTAAACTCTTTATTTATTTATTTATTTGGCTACACCAGGGTCTTAGCTGTGGCATGTAGGATCTAGTTCCCCGACCAGGGATCGAACTCAGGTCCCCTGTGTTGGGAGCCCAGAGTCTTAGCCACTGGACCATGAAGAAAGTCCACTCTTACATACATTGATTTTTCTGGTTTTATTTTACTAGTATCACAATTTCTCCAGTCCCCAGGATTATGTTTTTAGACTTGTGCTTATTTTCTTTTTGTGATAGGCAGGATTCTAAAATGGCTCCTGTGATTCCTATTCCCTGAAATACATACCTTTGGTAATTCCATCCCATCCTTTCGAGAACAGGCAGAACCTATGATTCACTTATTTTTCCTTTAGTGTCTATCTATTTATTTATTTTTGGCTGTGTTGGATCAATTGTGGTACATGGGATCTCAGCTGTGGCATGTGGGATCAGGAGTTGTGGCATGTGGGATCCTAATTCCCTGAGCAGGGATTGAACCTGCATCGCCTACACTGCCTACGCTCAACCACTGGACTATGGCAAATCCCCATGTGATTTACTTCTAGCCACTAAAATATGGCAAAGGTGAAAGGCTTGCTTAAATGTATCTAAGGTCCCTATCAACTGACTTTGAGTTAATCCAAAGGACAATTATCCTCAGCAGGCCTGATTTAATCATGTGAGCCCTCCAAAAGAGAGCCTTGTCCTTCTCTGAAATAAGATACAGGAAATGGCAAACACTCCTTCCCTTGCTGGCTTTGAAGAAAGAAGCTGCCACAAATTATACAGCTGCAAGGAAGTGAATCCTGCCAAAAGCCTGAAGAAACTTGGAAGTGGAGCCTTCCCTAGTCAAAACTCCAGATGAGAACTCAGCCCAGCTACTACTTCAGTTTTCAACTTTGTGAAACCTTGAGCAGAACAGTCAGCAAAGCCGTGCCGAAACTTCAGACCTACAGAAACTAGAGATAATAAGTGTGTGTTGCTTAAGCCACTAGTTTTAGAACAATTTGTTATACAAAAATAAGAGACTAATATACTTCTTTGCTTTCAATTTCTACGTTTGTTCATTAACCAAGTTCTGTCTCTTCTGCCTTTATAATGTTTCTTATTCTCATCTTTCATCTTATCATTGCAACCACTTTGGTTCAGTATCACATTTATTCACTTTCCTGTCATTGAATTTACCTTTAAGTGGTCTCTCTAGTTCACCCTAAGAACCAATGGAATCGCTGAACACGACCCTGAAGCTGGAGGAGAAGAAAGTCACTGCAGTTATATAGTGGAGTGTTTAATCTGGTAGCTTTGGTTATAGAGTTGGTTAGATGACAATAGTGTTCAGGGCAGGGCCGCTAGAATGTGTGGCTAAGATGGAGTGATAAAGGACTCAGAGGATCTTAGATGTAAGTTAACTGAGAAATCACTATGTTGCCCAAGCTATCCAAGTGGACAAAGAAGTATAAAACACACTGATTATTTAATATTATAATGAACTAAATATAAATGAAAGGACCCATTTTATGTTGCTTCTTATGCCCTTGTTCATAGAAATATAAAATAGTGCCTCTTTACTTTTTGAGAAGAAATAAAACAAAATATGAATTTTAAATAATCCCTTACAACTAAGAAATCATGTATTGCAAAGTCCAGACCAAAAATAGTTTGACACCATATGGATAAAACCCCGTGATTGTCAAACCTGCTAACAAAAAGGTGACTCACTTAAGCTTTTTCATAGAGTGGCTACTTTCCACTAGGAAAAAACAAATGCCAGTGTTAATCAAACCAGCATGGAAGTTAATTAGAGCCCCCAGAACAAGCGGATGGGCTTAGCACCATAGACACATGAATATCCTGTTTCTAAAGATGACCTCAAAAGGTTGTTTAACCATCAAGCCCAGCACAAGTCAAAAGCAACTAATTAACTTTTCATTTTTCCTTTAGTACTTTAGACTCACTCTTTAAAAATATTAATGGAGAAATCTTCCATCACAACTGATATAAATATGCCCATATTCAAAAGTTCTTCCCTGTAGCTTAAGTGGTAAAGAATCTGCCTGCAACACTGGAGACCCAGGTTCAATCCCTGGGTCAGCAAGATCCTCTGGAGGAGGAAATGGAACCCACTCCAGCATTCTTGCCTGGAAAATCCCATGGACAGAAGAGCCTGGCAGGCTACAGTCCATGGGGTCACAAAAGAGGGGTCATGACTGCGCGACTGAGCACATGAGCACTCATCTCTTTCAGGGAGAGGTCTGCCCATTCATTGGTCCCCATCCCAGCACTGATAGAAAGAACGATCAAGTGTTGCCTCAAGTATTGCTGGGGCACCTTTGGTTATGCTATATGTTATGTTTGTTTTCTGTTATCAGTGAATCAATTGAGGTCCCAAGATTCCATGAATTGATTTGAACAAATTCTCTTTCACTTTTGCACAGAATCCTGACGACTGGCCTAGATTTGTCCTACCGGTGTCCCCTTTGCTCCTAAGTTGTTTGTGACCTTTGGATTCCCTTCTTGGTTTTGTGGCTAATCCTCTCTTTGTAACTCTAGAGCAAAACTCATGCCAAGACTGACATCCCAGATGTGAACTGTTCCACAGATCAACATCTCATTTGTGAATTGTGATTTCAACTATTTATCACTTAGTTTAACCCATTGCTTTTCTTCATTTGCTCATAAACAACAAAACAATAATAACACACAAGTGTATGTGTGAGCACTAACATTGTACAGACTATTGAAGATACAGACATGGATAGGCTTCTGTAGTTGAGGGATAGGTTAAGGATGCAAATGCGGGGAAAAAAGAATTACGGTTTCTCCCCCAGTTGGAAGAGATAATATGCTACAGATATGACTGTGGTAGGCTTTATGAAGCAGGAAGATATAGCACAGGGTTATCAAGGGGTTATCTTATATGCAGGTAGACCGTTATCTGGAGGTCTGGCACCTCCTTCGGCCTAAATGCAAAAGGTAGTGAGTCCTGGTTCCTGGTTACCCTGGCTGAATTGGCACTCTCCTCCCCTTTGTAGATTCCCCTGTGTAGATACCTATCATGAGAAATGAGGGAACTGTATTCCCTTTCCCATTCACATGAATTATTTGTATTGCTTGCTTCTCAGTTTCAGCAAAACAAACCACACACAAATAAAGCCAAGTCCAAGTCGATTTGCTTGTCAGTGTTGGAATCCTGATCAGACTTTGTGGTCTGTTTACCTGACTTTCTCCTCTAGTTCAATCCGGAAATGATGCAGAAGCTAAAAGACAAAAAGAGTGGGTTTAAAGAACTGAAGTCAGGGCAGAAAAAGCTGGGCAGAGAGAATTGGCTCTGTGCTGTTGTAGAGGGCAGTCACTGGCAGGCTGGAGAGGCTTGCATGCACAAGCGTGGCACATGGTTGAGGGGAAGAGCTTTTGAGTTGCGTTCCTTTCTTGCAGTGCCATGCTGCCTGCCTGGATGCCCACCCACCCCCTCATTACTGATAGAAGAGCAGCTGCACTTGCCCAGGACTACTGGGGTCAGCATGGTGACATCAGAAAGGTTCAAGAAACTCAGGCTGAGTGCTGACTTCTATATAGCCCTGTCCTCTTCTCCTCTTCCAAATCCTTCCCTGAGCTGTAGATAACCAAACCCATAAAGAAGAGCTCTAGGGAGAGAGCAGTGTTGGAGCAGAGGTTTCTGGAGGGGCAGTGACACCTGTTGTGCATGCATACATGCTAAGTTGCTTCAGATATGTCCTGCTCTTTGCGACCCCATGAACTGTATAGCCCACCAGGCCCCTCTGTCCGTTGGATCCTCCAGGCAAGAATATTGGAGTAGGTTGTCATGCCCTCCTCCAGATGATCTTCCCAAGCCAAGGATCAAACCTGTGTCTCCTATTTCTTTCTCTTGCATTGGCAGGTAGGTTCTTTACCACTAGAGCCACCCGGGAAGCCCATGCTGCTGCTGCTGCTGCTGCTAAGTCGCTTCAGTCGTGTCCGACTCTGTGAGACCCCATAGATGGCAGCCCACCAGGCTCCCCCATCCCTGGGATCCTCTAGGCAAGAACACTGGAGTGGGTTGCCATTTCCTTCTCCAATGCATGAAAGTGGAAAGTCAAAGTGAAGACAGCAAATGTTACAGAGAGGAGAGAATTAAGCCTAGACTGTGGCTTCTCAGACACTAGCCACTACCCTGAGCTACAGTCTTCCCACCTTACCCGAGCCAGGAGCAACACACACTGCTCTACCCTCCCCACATACACTAGTCTAGGTACACCCAATGAGAAGTCCTCATTGCCAAAAGGAGTGAGACACTGGCTCTGGAGTGAAAACTAGATGAAACAGACTGAATGAAATAGGCATATAGAATTTTTTAAAAATAATATTTTCTAATATATGGGAGAAAATGGTAAAATGAAAAAAAATAAACTATTATAAAAAACACAAAGTGGAAAAACTGAGTGTAAAAAGACAATAATTAGAATTAGATAATAGATTAGATAAAAAGCAGAATTATTACAAGCGAGAATGAATAAACTCGATCAGGTCAAGAAACTCTCATGAAAAGGTAGGGAAGATAGACAAAGGATAAAAGTTAGGATGTGTGAAATTTAGTAGATGTCAAAATCTAAGTATAAAGAGACAAAAGAGAGGAAAAATTGGATGGAGAGAAAATTTTTTGAGGAAATAATTATGCCTAATTTCCCAGAATTAAAGCAAGGTTAAATAAATCATATGGAAAGTGTTCCTAGGATGGAAAGGAGGATAAATAAAGGAAAACTCAGATGCAAACACATTATAGTAAACTTTAAGAACATCAACAATATTGAGGAAATTCCAAAAGCTATGGATAGATGAGATCTTCACAAAACAAAATGACTTATATTAATCTCAGAATTGTCTGTAGTGACACTGGAAGCAAGAAAGAGCTCACAACTGTGAAGGGAAAAAAATTTAAACATGGAATTTTATTCTACCTGTTATTATTATTAAATAGTTATATAACCATAGGAAGCAAACACCATATATTGATTATGTACAGTATAAAATAATAAATCGTTACAGTTCTCATGGAAGTACTTTGCTTGACCACATCAAATCCAACTTTTTCCCAGTAGATTAAATTTGGTGAGCATCCTTCCTTGAATGTTTTTCTATTTTTAGTACTTGAGGATGCATTTCTAGACAATCTATCATAGTTTAGTGCAGTTTTTTAAAAATAAGAAAGACGAGTATTTTATTATCAGTATTAAATCATCATTTATTTTGGTGCAGGGATGTTTTTTCATTTGTACAAAATAGCAGTAGACAAGAGGTATATGGAAAAACTAAGATAATATTTATTATCTTTTGATATTATTGTATATGCACGCTCAGTAGTGTCCAAGTCTTTGTGACCCTATGGAATGTAGCCCACCAGTCACCTCTGTCCGTGAGATTTTTCCAGGCAAGAATACTGGAGTGGGTTGTCATTTCCTTCTCCAGGGGATCGTCCCAACCCAGGGATCAAACCTGCATCTCAAGTCTTTTGCACTGACGATCAGTTTTATACCACTATCGCCACCTGGGAAATTAGCATGCAGCTAAGTGAAATTTATTTCTATTATAGTTATTTCCAAGGGACACTTTATTATACTGACAGAAACTCAATGATAGATTATGTAGAGTAGTTATAATATCTCTTAAGCTTTCATAGAGAATGTGTTAGTTGCTCAGTCTTATCTGACTCTTTATGACCTCATGGATTGTAGCTCCTCTGGGCACCAAGCTCTTCTGTCCATAGAATTCTCCAGGCAAGGATATTGATGTGGTAGCTATGCCCTTCTCCAAAGTAACTTCCTGATCCATGGATTAAACCCAGGTCACCTGCATTGCAGGTGGATTCTTTACCTTCTGAGCCACCAGGGAAGCCCTTTATAGAGAATAGTGTCAGCTGTTGGCCTTAAAATATATGTCCATAGAATTATTTTTTATTACGGATAGTGTTAGGAACTCTGAACATTTTAGCTTGACTTTAGTTTGAAGATCACCAGGGTGCAAAAGATAGAAGCTGTATTTATCTATAATCATTGATGAGTTAATGGTACTTCTCTTCCAATATCATAGTTATAGAAGCAGTGTCTATTCCGTGGAAATAACTAAAATTTTGTTTTAAATCTTCTCAAATCATCATTATCAAGGCAAAGAATAAGAAAGGATTCCAATTTGTCCACCTACTTGTAATATTACTAAAAGTCTTGAACAATGTTATAAGAGAAAGAAAGGCACAAAAAATTTAAGGATTAATTATAAGAAATAAAAGTCTTGTTGGAGGAAGGGGAATCCCTTCCAGGGCCTGAGAATAAGTTCTTGTCTAACTCTATGAAATGAATTGTTCAATGAGACACTCATGCTGACAAAGCAAAAAACTTTATTGAAAAAGTATGCCCAGGCTAAGAATAGCGGGGTATGGGTAACCAGGAGATTGGTTCTGCCATTTGACTCACAGTCTCACGTTTTATGGTAATGGGGTTAGCCTTCCAGGTTGCTTCTGGCGAGTCATCTTATTTGTGCCTGCCCATATTTGGTCTGACCTGATGTGAAGAACTGACTCATTAGAAAAGACCCTGATACTGGGAAAGATTAAAAGCAGAAGGAGAAGGGGATGACAGAGGATGAGATGGTTGGATGGCATCACTGACTTGATGGATATGAGTTTGAGCAGGCTCTGGGAGCTGCTAGTGGACAAGGAAGGCTGATATGCTGTAGTCCATGGGGTCTCAAAGAGTCGGACCGAAACTGTTCAGTTCAGCAATTGAACTGAACTGAACTTGGTGTGACTAGGGTCCTTCCTGGTGGTAAATGTTCATCTCTCAGCCAAGATGGTTACCAGTGCAAGGCTTTCTGGGTGGTGGGCAGGACATATTATGGACTGGTATCTCCTCCCTCCTTTAGGCCCCTCATGAATTCTTGTGGTTTTTGGTGGCAGGAACATGTTTCTTATTGAGACTTCTTATTTTGAGGCAGCTCATGTGAGCTGTTATCATGCCTGACCAAGGTGAATGGTTTCAGTCAGTGGTTCCTTAGAGCCTAACTGATGGGGGACAAGGGAACTACCAAGTTTAGCCCACTGTAATCATGCTCTTCCAGCTAAGATTAAAAAATGGCCACCTGAAGGACAATCTGCAGTAATCTTTGCAAGAGAAGGAACTGTCACAATGGCAGAGTCTAGATTTTGGTGGAAGATAAATTGAGTGGTGGAAGATAGGGCAATGATAGTAGCAAAGTTTAGACTATAGCCAAGGTATTTAAGAAGAGAAAGCAAGATAGAGAATAGTAATAGAAAGCTATGAGATCATGAAAATAATTTTCTCCCTTCTTCTTCATCACTTTCCCACTATTACCCCAATTTGGGTACCATCTTGAGTTCTATAAAACTGAACTCCAGCCAACATTTCCAACTTTATGCAAGAAAACTCTTAAAACAAACAATTCTTTTTAGATGAGGAAGATGAGTATTGTATTAATAGGCTTTGAGGATAAATTATGCAAAAAGGGAGAAGCTAAAGATGAGAGAGAGGGAGGGAGATAATTGGTTTAGTGAGGCTCTGATCTAAGACTGAGGGGATGGGAGTAGAATTAAGATCAGATATTAGACCTGACCAAGAGGCAGGATTATCTTCAAGTGTAATGAAAAGGATAAATTGCGAGAGGGAGGGAAATAAACATTTGTATGTAACAGGGAGAGAAGTTGAGGGAATTTATATGGTGGAATTACCTTTATTTCTCTGTGACTTAGGAGGCAAAGTCATCTGCTGAATGTAAGGATGTAACATGTCAGTTTAGGAGCTTGAGAATAGAAATAAAAGTTTGAAATTGAAAAAAAAAATGGCCTTCTCTTCTTTATTGGAATGGGCCCAGCTTCAAGAGGCTTAGATAATGGCCGTGTCTCAACCACCTGAACTGCCTTCCTTGTTGTAAATCTTTCCTCACAAATAGAAAGCCATGGCAAGCAACCTGTCACAGAATTCCAACTGAGTGCTAAATGCATGCTTTTCTTTAAAACCTCCTCAACGATCACTAAACAGATGGCCTTCCACAGTTAACTTCACCAGAACATCTTATCAGGCCAAGCCTGTTTAGCTTCAAAGGTGGCATAAGTCATAGCAGTTTTCACTGGCCTGACTGTATTTCACTGTGAGGCTGTTCACCTACTCATTATTTATACAAGCCTAATAGCTTTTATAAAAGCTAAATTCAGGAAAAGAAAAATGTGATGTCTAATTACTTCATCCTCTTGCTTAAAATAGACACCATAGACACCATATCCTAACTGGGATCAGGTGATTATTTTTTTTTAATCATGTTGCTTAAAGGGACCTGTCAACCTTATCACTTGTCCCTTCCAAGCCCCATCTTTTTTTTTTTTTTAAAGAATTATTCATTTATTTTTGGTTGCACTGGGTCTGTGTTGCTGCCTGTGGGCTTTCTCTAGTTGTGGCAAGCAGGGGCTACTCTCTAGTTGCTATGTGCAGGCTTCTTGTTGCCGTGGCTTCTTTTATCGTGGAGCACAAGCTCTAGGTATGAGGGCTTCAGTAGTTGTGAGCACATGGGCTTAGTTGCTGCATGGCATGGGGAATCTTCCTAGATCAGGCCTTGAACCTGAGTCTCCTGCATTGACAGGCAGATTCTTACCCACTGGACTGCCAGAGAAGTCCCACAGTCCTGCCTTACCCAGTTTTGTCCCTGAGCTATCTCACTAGCTATTTTTCTTTGTTCCTACATCACTTACCTCTTTGTACTTCCTCAAACTAATTTAAACTCATGCTCCTTGTCTTAGCTAAGATATTACTCCTAAGAATTGTTCTCAACCCTCTAGGGGTTAAATGCTTCTGCCAAAATCTCCTACAAGCCCATGTTTCTGCTTTACAATTGCCTCTTCATCTTCCATCCCCCTCTGTATCTGTAGCCTCATGAGGTCAGAGACACTATCTGAAGCATCATGATTCTTTCTGTAGTATCTTGAACATGGTTCCTGTCTCATAATAGAAACTCAGAAAATACTTGTTGAATTAAACCATGGTTCTACTATCTTCTGGTTTGAGAAAAGAGTGTATAAAAATAGTAAAACTGGAGTTTGGACAGACATTCCAGTCCTGGTGCCAGGATCTACTAGCTATATGACCTTGTAGAGAAATGTCCTTATTTTTCTTACTTGTAAAGTAGAGTTAAGTCTACTTACCTTCTTCATTGTTTAAGAAGTAAATAAAACAATGTGTCTAGCACAGATGGTCCCAAAATAGGGTAATAAAAATGATAGATTTTATCTTGTGTTATTTTCCCACTTAAAACACCGGTACCAACATTTTCTAGCTGTTTTCCTTGTTTTTTTTTCCTTCTTCTGTTCATTGTATCAAGATGGCAGCATGGAGTAAGTTTGAAAAGAGCTGTTTATACAATTGGTTACAATAGCAATAGTAACTAAAAATAGCTAACATTTATTAAGCCATGGCTTGTTTCTGGCAATATGTTAAGTAGTTAATATATACTCCATTCCTAGCACTTATTTTTTTAATCATTTTATTTGTGATATTCAGTGTTATATAGAGGACAAAATCACTTGCTCTTCTTGCAATCAGTGGTGACCTTGGAAGACAAGACTGAGA
This sequence comes from Ovis canadensis, assembly GCF_042477335.2. NCBI lineage: Eukaryota > Metazoa > Chordata > Mammalia > Artiodactyla > Bovidae > Ovis > Ovis canadensis. The sequence continues at coordinate 242,880,308 of NC_091245.1, forward strand.
ATCTACTGTTCCGTTCACATTTGAGGTGGGCACAGTGTATGCCTGCTATTTATTTTATATTCCCTCACCTTTTCATGCTGCTAGTGCACAGTAACACAGAAAGGAGATGCATGAGGAGATGGTCTGAGCCACTCCTCTCCCACAATTTTTACTCACAAAGTATGCCAGCCTATGGCTATACAGAAATGCCTGCATCTTCCCAAAGATATGACTGATTTTTGGCCTATCCTCTTCTTAGAACTCCTATAAACATCCTGTACATTTTAATGTAACTGTCACATTGTGTGCTTATTTCCTTAAATACATATATAATTATTTGCTTATCAGCATATTTTCTATTTTCCCAGTAGGTTGTTCACTAAGGCAGACACTGTGTCTTAATATCTCGGAACCTCATATTGCAGCAGTTGCATGATAGCTTCCTAACACTATTCTTGAGTGAATATATTTTGAATAAATCACCCCCTATTTATGCACACACACACACATGTCCACACACACATACACACACACACATACACACATATACTTTCTAGGACATATGGCTCTCATAATTCTGTGTACCTTGCAGAGCTTTATTTGGTTGAGGTAAAAGACACTGCACAGTGCTGGCTGGCTCCTGTGGAAAGTTTGGGCTGTAAGAAGAACATCTGGGAGAAAAGGGGTTCACAGAATGAATAATTTGTACATCTTTGTTGAAGATTGGAGAGATGAGGGGAAAATGTGAAACTAAGTGTGCTAACATAACCTTGGACATTATTCTGAGCTAGCCTTCTTTTGCCACCTCAGTCAAAATAATTTTCTCAATTAAGTTCTGGGTTCTCATCTGTCAAATAAATGTGCTAAAAATGACCTTCACAGGATAGTCCTCAGGAAAAGCTAATAAATGATTGCAAGAATCTGAGACAAGGAAAAGCACTGAGGAAATCTTGAATAATAAATCAGGACCTTTCTGTACTAAATCAGACTGAGAGGCATTTAATTTGGAATCTTCCAGTGTTTGGCTATCTGCTAAAGGAAGAAGGATCACAATAAATGTATTATAAAAGAAAAGCTGACAGTTGAGAAAGTAAAATGAAAAGTAACAACATAAATGATGTTAGGAGATGCCTTCAAGGAGACAAATCTTCAGAAAGTTGAGATCTCAATTTAGAACATTTCTTTCTCTATAATTGTTGTTCTGCATGCTGCTGCACTATGATGAAACGGCCATAAACTTAGTGTGATAGGCCTGCAGAATAATTTAATTATAATTTAACATTTACTTTTATGCTATGCAATTACTTACATTGCTTTTCTGCTGAAGACAATACATTTAAGCAGCTGCACACAATGAAAAAATAGCTGACAGGGTCAATTCTAAAGTTATGCTAAGGTTTAGTTACATTCCTTTTTCACCCAGTGGACTTACCAAATTAGGCAGTCTGAGCCTGGTTAAAAGGAAAATCAGATAAGTAATCAGGTACCCTTGATTCTCCTCTAAATCTTTTCACAATCTAGCATTCTGAATTTTGTAGATTCCTTAATCTTTAGTGGATCGATCACTATTATGTGTAGACATTGTCACTTGATGGTCAATTATTTTTTATTTACTAGCATTCTGTGGGAATGATACTAATAATGTTTAAAGAATAAAAGAAAGTCAATTGTTTATGGGATTAATTCATCCCTGAAGCCAATCATTGACATATATTGGGTGTCTCCTATCCGGTATTGTGCAAGACTAGATCATGATGTTTGGCTTTTATTCTGTATTCTAGATTCCTTTATATTTTTCCTCTTCCTGTAACTTGCACATGAGCAGTTTAACTGTAAAAATATTTGTTGCTCAGTTACAGTGCTGAAATGACTATATGAAAGTATCACTTAAAATATTTTTGCATTAAATATATCATTTCCATGTTCTCTCTTTATACTGGAGGATTAAACAGTCTATGTTTATTTTAAAATTAACACATATCTTTTATTACCAACAAATCAATTTTGACTTGTATAATTTAGAATTTTGAGTGATCCTGATGACAACAAACTGGCTCTGTTAGAATTAAAGTTTCCAAGTAAAGGCCATAACTTTGAGCCTAGACATTTGAAACTTAAGGGGACACAGAAATTATTTCATTTATTTATAAATTTTACAGTAGAATATCACATATTTTTAAACAATTTGATTAAGAAGCAATTAACATAAAAATTCACCTATTAAAATGTACAATTCAATGTTTTAAAATGTATTTTCATGATTGTGCAAGCATCACCACAACTTAGCTTTCACTCCTTCTTAAAAGATACCACATAACATCAGCCTTAAGCAATCAACTCCATCTCCTTCCCCACCTCCCACTAGTACTAAGTCCTAAGCAACCAGTAATTTACTTTTTTCCCTATGGATTTACTTATTCTGGATATTTCAAAGAAATTAAACCACATGATATGTGTTTTTTGTGTTTTGATTCTTTCAGTTCATTTCAGTCCCTCAGTCTTGTCCGACTCTTTGCAACCCCATGAATCGCAGCACACCAGGCCTCCCTGTCCATCACCATTTCCCGGAGTTCACCCAAACTCATGTCCATCGAGTTGGTGATGCCATTCAGCCGTCTCATCCTCTGTTGTCCCCTTCTCCTCCTGCTGTCAATCTTTCTCAGCATCAGGGTCTTTGCCAATGAGTCAGCTCTTCACATCAGGTGGCCAAGGTGTGGAGTTTCAGCTGCAACATCAGTCCTACCAATGAACACCCAGGACTGATCTCCTTTAGGACGGACTAGATGGATCTCCTTGAAGTCCAAGGGACTCTCAAGAGTCTTCTCAACACCACAGTTCAAAAGCATCAATTCTTAAGGCACTCAGTTTCTTTATAGTCCAACTCTCACATCCATACATGACCACTGGAAAAATCATAGCCTTGACTAGATGGACCTTTGTTGACAAGTAATGTCTCTGCTTTTTAATATGTTGTCTAGCTTGGTCATAACTTTCCTTCCAAGGAGTAAGTGTCTCTTCATTTCATGGCTGCAATCACCATGGGCAGTGATTTGGAGCCCCCCAAAATAAAGTCAGCCACTGTGTCCGTACCAACTCCCGGAGTTCACTCAAACTCATGTCCATCGAGTTGGTGATGCCATCCAGCCATCTCATCCTCTGTTGTCCCCTTCTCCTCCTGCCCCCAATCCCTCCCAGCATCAGAGTCTTTTCCAATGAGTCAACTCTTCGCATGAGGTAGCCAAAATACTGGAGCTTCAGCTTTAGCATCATTCCTTCCAAAGAAATCCCAGGGCTGATCTCCTTCAGAATGGACTGGTTGGATCTCCTTGCAGTCCAAGAGACTCTCAAGAGTCTTCTCCAACACCACAGTTCAAAAGCATCAATTCTTCAGCGCTCAGCTTTCTTCACAGTCCAACCCTCACATCCATACATGACCACAGGAAAAACCATTGCCTTGACTAGACGGACCTTGGTCGGCAAAGTAATGTCTCTACTTTTGAATATACTATCTAGGTTAATCATAACTTTCCTTCCAAGGAGTAAGCGTCTTTTAATTTCATGGCTGCAGTCACCATCTGCAGTGATTTTGGAGCCCCCAAAAATAAAGTCTGACACTGTTTCAACTGTTTCCCCATCTATTTGCCATGAAGTGATGGGACCAGATGCCATCATCTTAGTTTTCTGAATGTTGAGCTTTAAGCCAACTTTTTCGCTTTCCTCTTTCACTTTCATCAAGAGGCTTTTTAGTTCCTCTTGACTTTCTGCCATAAGGGTGGTATCATCTACATATCTGAGGTTATTGATATTTCTCCCGGCAATCTTAATTCCAGCTTGTGTTTCTTCCAGTCCAGCGTTTCTCATGATGTACTCTGCATATAAGTTAAATAAGCAGGGTGACAATATACAGCCTTGACATACTCCTTTTCCTATTTGGAACCAGTCTGTTGTTCCATGTCCAGTTCTAACTGTTGCTTCCTGACCTGCATACAGATTTCTCAAGAGGCAGGTCAGGTGGTCTGGTATTCCCATCTCTTTCAGAATTTTCCACAGTTTATTGTGATCCACACAGTCAAAGGCTTTGGCATAGTCAATAAAGCAGAAATAGGTGTTTTTCTGGAACTCTCTTGCTTTTTCCATGATCCAGTGGATGTTGGAAATTTGATCTCTGGTTCCTCTGCCTTTTCTAAAACCAGCTTGAACATCAGGGAGTTCACGGTTCATGTATTCCTGAAGTCTGGCTTGGAGAATTTTGAGCATTACTTTACTAGCGTGTGAGGTGAGTGCAATTGTGCAATAGTTTGAGCATTCTTTGGCATTGCCTTTCTTTGGAATTGGAATGAAAACTGACCTTTTCCAGTCCTGTGGCCACTGCTGAGTTTTCCAAATTTGCTGGCATATTGAGTGCAGCACTTTCACAGCATCATCTTTCAGGATTTGAAACAGCTCAAATTGAATTCCATCACCTCCACTAGCTTTGTTCATAGTGATGCTTTCTAAGTCCCACTGGACTTCACATTCCAAGATATCTGGCTCTAGATGAGTGATCACATCATCATGATTATCTGGGTCATGAAGATCTTTTTTGTGCAGTTCTTCCATGTATTCTTGCCATCTCTTCTTAATATCCTCTGCTTCTGTTAGGTCCAGAACATTTCTGTCCTTTATCGAGCCCATCTTTGCATGAAATGTTCCCTTGGTATCTCTAATTTTCTTGAAGAGATCTCTAGTCTTTCCCATTCTTTTCTTTTCCTCTATTTCTTTGCATTGATCGCTGAAGAAGGCTTTCTTATCTCTCCTTGCTATTCTTTGGAAGTCTGCATTCAGATGCTTATATCTTTCCTTTTCTCCTTTGTTTATCGCCTCTCTTCTTTTCACAGCTATTTGTAAGGCCTCCTCAGACAGCCATTTTGCTTTTTTGCATTTCTTTTCCATGAGGATGGTCTTGATCCCTGTCTCCTGTACAATGTCATTCCATAGTTCATCAGGCACTCTATCTATCAGATCTAGGCCCTTAAATCTATTTCTCACATCCACTGTATAATCATAAGGGGATTTGATTTAGGTCATATCTGAATGGCCTAGCGGTTTTCCCTACTTTCTTCAATTTAAGTCTGAATTTGGTAATAAGGAGTTCATGATCTGAGCCACAGTCAGCTCCTGGTCTTGTTTTTGTTGACTGTATAGAGCTTCTCCATCTTTGGCTGCAAAGAATATAATCAATCTGATTTCGGTGTTGATCATTTGGTGATGTCCATGTGTAGAGTCTTCTCTTGTGTTGTTGGAAGAGAGTGTTTGCTATGACCAGTGCATTTTCTTGGCAAAACTCTATTAGTCTTTGCCGTGCTTCATTCCGCTTTCCAAGGCCAAATTTCCCTATTACTCCAGGTGTTTCTTGACTTCCTACTTTTGCATTCCAGTCCCCTATAATGAAAAGGACATCTTTTTTGGGTGTTAGTTCTAAAAGGTCTTGTAGGTCTTCATAGAACTGTTCAACTTCAGTTTCTTCAGCATTACTGGTTGGGGCATAGACTTGGATAACTGTGATATTGAATGGTTTGCCTTGGAGAAGAACAGAAATCATTCTGTCGTTTTTCAGATTGCATCCAAGTACTGCATTTGGGACTCTTTTGTTGACCATGGTGGCTACTCCATATCTTCTGAGGGATTCCTGCCCACAGTAGTAGATATAATGATCATCTGAGTTAAATTCACCCATTCCAGTCCATTTTAGTTCGCTGATTCCTAGAATTTCGATGTTCACCCTTGCCATCTTTTGTTTGACCACTTCCAATTTGCCTTGATTCATGGACCTGACATTCCAGGTTCCTATGCAATATTGTTCTTTACAGCATTGGACCTTGCTTCTATCACCAGTCACATCCACAGCTGGGTATTGTTTTTGCTTTGGCTCCATCCCTTCATTCTTTCTGGAGTTATTTCTCCACTGATCTCCAGTAGCATATTGGGTACCTACTAACCTGGGGAGTTCCTCTTTTGGTATCCTATCATTTTGCCTTTTCCTACTGTTCATGAGGTTCTCAAGGCAAGAATACTGAAGTGGCTTGCCATTCCCTTCTCCAGTGGACCACATTCTGTCAGACCTCTCCACCATGACCTGTCCGTCTTGGGTTGCCCTGCAGGCATGGCTTGGTTCCACTGAGTTAGACAAGGCTATGATCCTAGTGTGATTAGATTAACTAGTTTTCTGTGAGTATGGTTTCAGTGTGTCTGCCCTCTGATGCCCTCTTGCAACACCTACCATCTTACTTGGGTTTATCTTACCTTGGGTGTGGGGTATCTCTTCACGGCTGCTCCAGCAAAGCACAGCTGCTGCTCCTTACCTTGGACAAGGGGTATCTCCATTATCATAACTCCTTATATATTTTTTTCACTGACTGATCACAAGTATACCATATATTTTGTGGTGTTTAATAATAATAATTCTATAGACAAGTTCAGGTTTAATCTGCTGAGTAAGCCTAAGAACACTGCAATGAGGGTAGAACTACAGAATATAACCTCAGCATTGAAAGGAACTGTATATGCCTGACCTTGTGTGAATTTAAGACACCAAATTGATTTCTAAATAAACTAGTAAATGTAGAGGTCAAGATTTTTCAGAATCTGAAATGAAAAAAAGCAAAAAAGTGTTATGTTTCCCTAAGGTAGATCTCTTTTTATGGTAGACCATATAACAAAGCAATAAAGGAATAGGCAATACTTGCATACCCAGTGGACTGTTTAAATATTACTGTGACTGAGAACAAAAGCCTTCAAAATTTTCCTAGCTCTCTTGTTTAAATCTATATGGGAATACAGATTTAGAGCTAAATGGAGCACAATCACACAGGGAGCCTCTGGAGGCTACAAGGACTATGAATATTGATGGGAATTCACTTCTGTGTTGTGCCCTGAATCAATGACAACAGAGTAGTAAACAACTATTTCCTTGGAGATGCAAATAGATTCCATAGGCTGTGAACTGAGACTCTTTCTCACTCAGATCTTATTCAAAGCAGACAGTGTATTTCGAAGGATACACATATCCTAACAATTAGACTGGGTATGGCAAACCAGAAACAAAGAAACAGAATTAGTTCCAACTCATTATAACTATAAACAAGACTTTTTTTCCCTCTCTCTCACCAAGTAGCCTAGAGATGGCATTATTTTTCTTCACATTTTAGAAATAAACAAATTCATTCTAAAAAAGTTGCTATTGAGTATTTAGCAAGATTTTGCTTATCTGAATTCTACCATTATTACCCTTTAGAGAAATACAGTATTTTCTAGAAGATTGTTGCCAATGTCACTTTTATTTATGGTGAAAAGATCTATTTTTCAATTAGGAAAATTTCTCTCTGGAGTCTCCAGAAGTTTATAAGTGACCTTTCCTATGACAAAATGTCATGAGGAGAGAAGGGGAAAGTAAAAAAAAAAAAAAAATAGAATAGTTTATGAAAACTCTGAAAATGATATTCCAAAGAGAAAAATAGAATCCTTTCTTTTAGAGGAGAAAAGCAGCAAAGGATATTGGATGGAAATTTAGAGAAAGAAAAATATACTCAATCTAAAGAAAAAATGTACTCAGTGTAAACAAGGTATTAGCTACTCAGTTGTGTCCAGCTCTTTGCAATCCCATGAACTATAGCCTGCAAGGCTCCTCTGTCCATGAAACTCCCCAGGCAAGAATACTGGTGTGGGTTGCTGTTTCATGCTTCATGAGATCTTCCTGATTAAACCCAGGATTTAAACCCTCATCTTTGCCTTGCAGGCAGATTCTTTACCATCTGAGCCACCTGAGAAGTCCTCACTGTGAACAAACCATCAGAAATAATGGGGTTGAATAGTAAAATTTAGCATGATGTCCAAAAATAATTACTTTAAAGCTTTAGCTTAAATAACTACTTTTTTTTAAAAAAGCAGGTTACTTTAGATTATTTACAAAACAAACAAAAGAAATAAATTTCTCTACTGCTTTATTACTGCAGGGAAAAACAGTCTCAAGCTCATTTGGGAAAAACTGGATTTTCTGAGAATGGGCCACATATTATTCTTTGTGGTTATAGGAGTTAAGCAGAGCTGTAAATACAGAGACAAATCAACAGTATGTCTACATAGCAAGTGCTAAAGTACCACTCTGTATGGGTGATTAGATATCATTGGGGATGCCAGTAGGATGGGGAAAAGAATGTACTTTGCTTGCTCTTAGGAAGACCATTGTATTCTATGAGAAGGGTTTCACTGATATGTCCTCAGGGTGGGTAGCTAGATCTCAATGAATATGCTCAAACAATAATAGATGACTAGCAAATTGCCAGCTTTCCTAGTGGCTCAGCGGTTAAAAAGTCTCCTGCCAATGCAGGAGTCTTGGGGTTGGGAAGATCCCCTGGAGGAGGACATGGCAGCCCACTTCAGTATTCTTACCTGGAGAATCCCATGGACAGAAGAGCCTGGTGTGCTACAGTAGATAGGGTTGCAAAGCAACCTATGAAGCAACTGAGCATGCACCCACAGCAAATTGCCATCTGAGGAATATTTTTAAATTGTAGGCTCTCATGTTCAACAGCAGAAGGTTTGCCAAAGAGGAGGGTGACAGAAGAGCAAGAGTGAGATGAGCTCCCAGAGTAGCCCTCCTTGGTTCCATCTGACTTGACACCCTCAGTCGCCTCTCCAAGTAAATATTTCCAATATTTACACATCTGATAAAAGAGGAACCAAATTGTTAGCCTACATGATTTAGTCTAGATCTGCTTATATATCATGCTCATGATTGCCATAGACTTGCAGATGCTGCCTTTTTTCCTTGTTTGAGGATATTTCTGCTAACAGGAAGTAAGAAAATTCAAACTTTTCTTTACCCACACGTTTGAAAATTAGAAACTAGATTCTACAGATTCTGTTGGGGTCTATCAATTTTTTCAACTTTTCTTGAGATATTTCTCTATATCTTTGAGCCACAATCTGAGTTGTTTCAGCTGCCCTGACTTTCCTCATTCCTGAGCTTCTAGAAGACCTACCATGCGGAGCTTCTCTCAAACATGCACAAATTCTCACATCTCATATTCTCAATGCCCTTCCAAGATGCAGCTGAGTCCTGAGGAGCGGAAGGTGTAGGTCAATTCTTTTATCTTGACACACTTGCAGCAAGTTGACCCAATTATGGTCCTATTTCCTCCCGCCATCATTAAAGATGTAAGACTCTTAGATCATCCATTTTCTCTTTAGCTTTCTCAACCCACTACTGTTCTCCCTGGTCAACTCCCCAAATTTCAATTGTGCTCTTTGAGAAACTTCTGTTCTTTGATTATTAGATTCCCATTCATCCTCAATCACCTCACTGATCCTTCCCAACAATGCCTCTTAAGTGAGCACTGGCTCTTCCTAGAGGGAATCATCTTCCTCGCAGCTTTCACAAGCAGAAGGAAGCTTGTCATTCTTCCAAACCTTACTTAAATTCTAGTCTGGGTTTTGGGTCCATGGTCAGAGGCTGCTGGCTGTCTGTAGTTATTCGTTCTCCTTTCTTCTGCAATAACAGAATGCTCATTTTTTAGTTGAGCCATAGTCCCCCAGAGTTAAGGATATTTCCCCAAATCTTTTACAATTGACTTGCATGGGACTGAGTTCTGATTAGTCAGCTGAAACAGCATATGCAATTTCCTCAAATACTTTTCAAGGGAAGAGATGCACCCTTCTCCTTCCTCCTCCCTATAAACTGGATTGTGGAGCTAAAACAGCTATGATTTGAGGAATGAAGATCACAGATTAGTATATCACACTAATAGCTATTGCCATGCACAGAGCATAAACAATATGATCAATTGAAATATAAGTTTTTATATTAAAATACACAATCTTTATTCTGAAGAAAAAGAGTTCAGCTCCAGCCAACTGTATAATCCAGGAAATGGCTCATTTATACTGCCCATATGTTCATTTATCTTCAGGTTTAGAAATAGATTTCAATAAATACAAACTAAATTAACACTAAGAGGCCAACCACAATGTGTCTGCATGTTCTATATGATCTAACCATCCTCAGAATGTGACCACTATATTACACTGACATGGTTGAAGACCTCTGGGTCACTTTTGTGTCAGTAGCTTAGTTATGCTTTATAGTTGGAAAAAAAGATAAAAAATAAAGTTTTGAGAAAAGGAAAGCCAGGAACTGGGGAGAGTCAATGTTTCTTACGTGCCTCTTGGCCAGAGACAGTGCCATTGTGTGTTTGACATGGAAAATTCCATCACAATAGGATTGGGCTTGATAGAAATAGTGACGGATGTCTGTCATGTCCGTGTGTGATTTCTACCTTTGTATGGCTTTAATCATCAATAAAGCATTTAAAAGGCAGAGCATAGATAGTATGCTAGCATGTGAGAGCTCATTCCTGGTAAGAAAATATAATGAAGCCAGTCTGTTTATTGTTATCGAAACACCCACGAATCCCTATCACTTCTATTGTCCTGCCTAGGTTTTCTTGTGTCTATAAAGATATCTTGAGACATTATCACTCTTTTTAACTAAAATCCAATTATATTTCTTTTGGTTATTTTCAGTGTTTGGCTTCCTGTAGAGGATACACAGTTTCCTGAAATGCTCAGTCTTGTATTCAGCACTTTACTCTAAATTATACTGGAAATCAACATCTAAATAGTGGTTTGGTAGTTTCTGGAATCTATCTTTCATCTCATGTCTAAAAATTGAATTTTTTTTAATTCTATTGTTCTGGAATTTGTCATATTTGTCCCAATTCAATAATTACTAACAGGTGGTTCCATGATCATATATGTGGATTTTGTGTCCTAGAATGTAACTGATTAGATTCCAGGATCTCAAAGTCATTTAAAACAGTTTGGTGCTTTTGTATTATTTTGATTTTTTGTTTGCTTGTTTGTTCAACAAATATTTATGCAAGCCTGAAATGTTTGGGTTCAGAGTTGGGACCAGGGCTATAATAACTAGATACAGATTTTGCTTGCTAAGAATTTGTGTCATAATAATAATAGTTAAAGGAATTGAGCATTGCAAGGAATACTTATCAGATGTTTGACTCCTGAATACTCCTTTTTTCCTCATAGTGTCATGGGTTGATTCCACTGATTTTATAGAAGAGTCCACTGAATAGAGAGCTCCAAGGAGTATTGAAGACCTCACAACTCATAAGCAGAAGTGTTAGTATTTATTTCTAAAGTTTGTATTCACATCAGAGTATAACTCTGGCTCATTAGCTTTTACTTAACTTGAAATTTTGTCTCTTATTAACCCAACTGACTGTGCCAGTTTGGATTTTAAGGTCATTCTTAACAGAAAAGCTAGAAACAAAGTTTCATTCAGAAATCATTTTTACTTTCTGTCACACATGGGTGTATCCTAATTCTGTCAGTGGACATGTATGACTATGCTATACTAATAGAAATATAATATTACATTGCCTTCTTCCAATCCTGGGGAATGTTCTTTCCTCCTCCTTTTCCTAGCATTAAGCATACTTGTAAATAACCTTTACTTTTTTCTTTTTTTAATCCAAAGACTCTTCACAGTGATCCTTACTTTCTATATATTTCAACATCTCTATCATGAACTTATAGGTTTTCCCTCTTTTCAATGTATTCCTTCTTCTACTTATCCACATTTTCTTTACCTGAAATCATCAAAAATATCTCTGAGTACCTGTATTTTAAAAGACCTTATGCTAAGTGAAATAAACTAGGCACAGAAAGGAAAAAACTAAATGCTCTCACTAATATATGGAATGTAAAAAGTCAAATACATAGAGATAAAAAGTAGAATGATAGTTAGGAAGGCAGGGGAAATGGAGCAATATTGGTCAAAGGGTACAAAGTTGCAGTCATGTAGGATGAATAAGTCTAAAGATTTCATGTATAGCATGATGACTATAGTTAATAGCTCTGTATTGAATACTAGAAATTTGCTGAGAGTAGATGTCAAGTGCTTTACTCACATATGTCAATTAGCTAGACTGTAGTGATCATTTCACTATGTGTATTGAATCATTTGCATGCTTTAAATATATATACTTTTTATTTTAAAATTAATTTAAAATAATGCCTTCTTCTCCTGTGGTTATCCTTATTAGGATCATGGACCATTATTGCCTTTCCTCTTTAACTGAAATATCTTATCTTTGAGTATATTTGATAACAACAATAAGCCTTCTCATCCCCTACATTTCTGGATGTCAATTTTTCTAAAGTCTAAGATGAATGGGAGACCAGATCTAGAGTTCTCTTCTTGGCTAAAGTGACAAGATGATTTGTAGGCTTCCTGCCACTTAAATTCATCAATAAATTATTTTTGATAATAACTAAATCTAAAGCAGATATAACCTTTGTTACTTCCACTGTCTCATTAGACATGAAAAGTCATCAAGATAATAACATTTGCTTTGCCTGATTGACATAAGATTTCTAGTCAAATCTAAAGAGATGCAATTGCCTAACTCTTGGTAGGCATCTTTGCTAATAAAAAAAAAACAATGTGTGTTAGAAAACATATTTCATTTGTTCAGTCTGCTCTATGGTCAGTAGCAGCCAAAACTCTTCTTGATGAAATAGGCATTGTTCTTCATTTAGAGTCAGGACACCAGTGTTCAAATCTTGTTATTGGTTCCTCTTAGCATCATCACCTTTCAGAAGTAACTGAGCTTCACTTCATTTTCTATCTTCTGTAAAATGGAATCAAAGGGAATAATGTGAAAGAGGTATTTTTAAAATATTATATATATTAGTATAATAAAAATAATAACAGAATCTCTTGTGTTTTCACAACCTTTATTGCCCTTACCTAAATGAATATTTACAAAGTTAAAATGAATGAACCTTAAGCGGTTATTCATTGCTTCTTTGGCTCCATGCTGAAAGTTAACTTTAATGAATAATCCAAAACCTTATTATTTTTTTTTACCAAAAGTCATAGTCAAGATATGTTGATGTGTATTTTTATTTTTTACAATTTAATATGATACAATATTTTACTAATTAAATGATTACTTAAATGCTTTCCTGGTATTATTAGAGTAATTTTCATGAAAAATCTATTCCCTTAGGACTCAATCATATATAGACCATGTTTTTCACTAAAATTCTTTCAAATATTTATATAAAAAAGGATAATTTATAATCAATCTGTATATCTTGTCATCACAATAATCTGTTTGAATTTTGGCTTTGAAAAATACTTGTTTTGTGATCTTAGGCAAGAAGTAATTTTAATTCTCTGCATGTGTACATGCTCAATTGCTCAATTATGTCTGACTCTTTGTGACTCTATGTTCTGTAGCCTGCCAGGCTCCTCTGTCCATGAGATTCCCAGGCAAGAATCTGGAGTGGGTTGCCATTGCTTACTCCAGAGTATTCTGACCCAGGGATCAAATCCACATCTCTTGCATCTCCTCGATTGGCAGGTGAATTCTTTACCACTGAGCCACATAGGAAGCCCAATTTTAATTCTCTGAAGCTCAGTTAATTCATCTAAAAAATAGTGATAAAAGTATTTACTTGATGTGAATTATAAATGAGAGATATTATGCATGAAAATTATCTTATCTGATATTAATTTAATGCACTTGTTGTACATCTGATGCAAAGAACCGACTCATTGGAAAAGACCTTGATGCTGGGAAAGATTGAAGACAGGAGGAGAAGAGGACAACAGAGGATGAGATGTTTGGATGGCATCACCAACTTGATGAACACGAGTTTGAGCAAGCTTTGGGAGTTAGTGATGGACAGGGAAGCCTGGTGTGCTGCAGTCCATGGGGTTGCAAAAAGTCAGACTTGACTGTGTGACTGAATTGAACTGACTATTAAAAATCATGTCACTGTACATCATTATAGAATTAGGAGTCCATCTTAAGGTATACGACTGTGCACAGCTCCAGGGAGTGTCATATTCATAGCCTTCTATGTACTTGGCATACCCTGTAGTTAGTTGTTCAAAGACTTGGCTTTGAACCCAAGTCAATTACTTTCTGGTCTGCAGATTCCACTAATAACAAACAAAGAAGCTGGTACTGTGCTAAATGATGGGAAAACAAAAACAAATGTGATACCTTCCCTTTTTTAATGCTGTGTATAATTTAATACAAATTTTAGATAGGAAATTATGCTAGAGAAAAACAAAAGCAAGGCCCTTTGCTTTCACAGACAGTTGCTTGGTGCACATTGGGAAAAGATTCCTTCTCAGGGTAGAGATGTTAGAGAAAGATGTGCCTTATAGGATGGGATGCCAGGCAGTTCAAGCTTGATGCCACACCCATGACTTGGAGAGCTAAACTCAGTCCCAAATCACATTTCCTTATCAAGGTACCTCTGTGTACAGCACAACCTGCACCACTGTCCTTAAAGACCCTGAATTGAAGGCTATCATGCTACCTTTGGATCTGCTATCATGGAAGATTGGGTGGTATGAACTAGTGAAACCTCAAAATTCTGTGTTACATGTATAAAGCCAAGTGACCATGTCTTGGATCATTGTTGCAGTCAGTGAAAATGAATCTAGCATTTATAACAATTGAACAGCAATTTTAATTTTTACTGCACTATTTCAAGAAAGTGCCAAAAGCAATTGCATTGATTCAAAAGAATCCACATAAAAACAAAACAAAACAAAATAATCCACATAACAGAACTTCTTAATTGTATTTGTGTGTGTGTGTGTGTGTGTGTTTCAACATTTCATACCTATGGATGGGTGGAGGTGGAAGAAATGTTTCTTCCTGTCCCAGTGATTTAAGTCATCAGATTTTTGTAGGAATTGGCTTTATTTATATGTAAAATGAAGATGAGGAATGTTCTAACACACTGTGATTTTTAAGAATAGAAATTCTCATTTGCCGATATCATTGAAGTCGATAGAGTTGATGAGTTAAGCTGGTATTTTTCTTTTTTCCCAGTACTTGATAAAGTTAGTAGTCTTGTATTATAAATAACTTTTCTCCCCAAAGTCTTGTAAAATATACTACAAACTAAAGTTAAGGTTGACAAACTGCTATACTTCCTTTTCTCTCCTAACCCTAAAATCTCATGAAAAATATATACACTTTGGGATAGGGAACAGATAATTAATGGTTGCCTATAATTCTGAAGCTGAGCATGTTCAATCTGGGTAATTATACCAAATCAAGCAGAAACACTACTATCAGCTGTTAAATGCTATTGTACCACTAGGCTTTTTACCTTTGTTTTTCCACTTGAGATGAGACATGACACCTTAATTGAATGTATCCTCAAGTTGATGAGAAAGTTTTAAACATACATAAGTACTTTCTCCCTACTGAGTACTCAAGAACAGTTCTAAAAGTCTACAGATAATGATGTATCTTACCTGATCTTTCTAATGTCGCTTCTGGAGAGGCACTAAATATCTATTTATAATTCATGTTTTAAGCATTTAAAATAGTCTTTTCACATCGACGTTTTACTTCTGTTATTTGTATTCACTCACTGCTCTCAGTAAGATCAGTCTGAAAACCAGATTGAAAAGCACATCGTCCTAGAATTCATAAATTCATGAGGAGACATTTTACCTACCATCCTAGTTTACACACGAGGACAGTGAAACTAATACAGTTTAGTACTCTTTGGAGAAACGAACCGTCAAACTCAGTTGTGATCTATCAAGAACTAATACCAAATTCCCAGTGTGTTTTTCAACTTTAAAATTCTCTCAGGAGTTTCAGGGTGCAGAGCTCAAGCTGATGTCAGCCCTTTCATAGAGTTGAGGCAGTGAGCACAATTAAACTAGATTTTATAAACTAAGTTTCAGTCTATCACTTAAGCCTCACTGCTATTCAACAATCACAGTAATTTGAAAGTACATGAAGCAGTAGTTGGGTTGGTCTAGCCAGACTGAGAAAGAGAGAGATACAGCAACATAAAGATTTGTATGTATATATTCATATAATATAAATATTTTATAGATAAATATACCTATATTGGGGGGCTGGGCTTCCAAGGTGGCGCTAGTGGTAAAGAACCCACCTACCAATACAGGAGAGAGACGCAGGTTTGATCCCTGGGTTGAGAAGATTCCCCTGGAGGAGGGCATGGCAACCCACTCCAGTATTCTTGCCTGGAGAATCCCATGGACAGAGGAGTCTGATGGGCTGCAGTCCATAGAATCGCAAACAGTTGGACAAGCAGGCACACACACACACACACACACACACACACACACACACACACACACACATATATATATATATGTTCCAAAAATGCTCTCTAACTAAGACAGGCATTCTCCTTCCTTATGTTTGAATGTCAATGTAGAGGTACAAAGACAGAACTCAAGAGAGGCAGTGCAAGCCACTCTTCCAATTATTCTTTCTTTAAGAACCTTTATTTTCAAAAAAGTTTTAGCCAGCATTTGATAAGTTCTTTCTTCAAGGCTTCTCATGCAAAAGATTTGCAAATAATTCTGTAGACCAATAGAATACAGGATAAAAATAATGTCTTTGCTATTTCATTCATCAGTTTTTATTCTCTAAAATAATTAAGGGACTGGGTTGTGGAAAGCAGAGGAAGTTGAAGATGAGTTGCAGAACCATCTAGGGTATTGCAGACAAAACACTGGTTTGGAAAAAAATTGTTGTTTCAGAGTGTGTACCTATTTAACTTGAGTGATGTTGAAACACCCAGTTGAAATAGATAAATAGGCAGGGAGAGATCTGGCTCAAAATCTCGTGAATTCTAGTCAGTCGTTTAGATTGTGCAAGTTTCCCAAGGGAACAGTTAAGCAAAAGAAGGACAAAGGGTCATGAACTAAACCTTAGAGGGTTCTCATCTTCAAAAATGAGATTAGAAAATGGAGAAATCAGAAAAGAGAAATCAAAACAAGCAGCAGAGGAGTTGATAAGAAAGAGGAAAATAAAGGTAATTCCATACTTCAAAAGCCAGTGAGAAACAGTTTCAGAGAGGCTATCTTTCCATGAGCATGAAATACTGACAGTGAGGTGAGTTGCAGTGGAGCCAGTTCACCCAGGGTGTGTGAAAGTCACTCGGACCTCCATGATGTGTCTCTCCTGCCTGTTCATGACACTTGATATAGTGACCTGCTGTATGGTCTAAGCCCCAAACTTCTAGAGTCAGTCAGAGTTGAAATAAAAGATCACGAATATGTTCTTAAAAGCAGTTATCCCGGATGGCTATAGATAGTTATTCCAGAATAAATATTGAACTCTAATTGTAGAATATATAGACGTTTTATTTTTGACACTTAATCTTCCTCTTGACTCATCATTTTCTTAATTGACATGCTGACTTGCCAGTCTGATTTCTACTTTCATGGTCTGCTACTGCAGTGATATGAAGATCGTGTGTGGATTTTCCTGTTAGATTTTCAGAACTCAGGGGTAGCTGGGGCATCATTCCCTTTAGCCTTATTTTATGGGGAAGAAGCAAATGCAAAATAGGTGTAGTGCTTTGCCAAAACCCACAGCTAACTTTTTTCACAGACTGGTATAAAGTTTGAGGTTGGATTATGAGTTAACTGCAATTACTCTTATTTTAAATACATATATATACTATATAAAGGATAGAGACATTTTAATATAGTTAATAATGGCTAGATCTCAACTTTACTATTACTGTTTTACCTTAGATATGTCACTGCACCTTATTTGCACCTCCTTTTTCTTATGTACAAATACATATCAGTTCAATTCAGTTCAGTTCAGTCACTCAGTCGTGTCTGACTCTTTGCGACCCCAGGAATCGCAGCACGCCAGGCCTCCCTGTCCATCACCAACTCCCGGAGTTCACCCAAACTCATGTGCATCGAGTTGGAGATGCCATCTAGCCATCTCATCCTCTGTCGCCCCCTTCTCCTTCTGCCCCCGATGCCTCCCAGCATCAGGGTCTTTTCCAATGAGTCAACTCTTCGCATGAGGTGGCCAAAGTATTAGAATTTCAGCTTCAGCATCAGTTCTTCCAATAAACACCCAGGACTGATCTCCTCTAGAATGGACTGGTTGGATCTCCTTGCAGTCCAAGAGACTAAAGAGTCTTCTCCAACACCACAGTTCAAAAGCATCAATTCCTTCAGCGCTCTGCTTTCTTCACAGTCCAACTCTCACACCCATACATGGCCACAGGAAAAAGCATAGCCTTGACTAGATGGACCTTTGATGGCAATGTAATGTCTCTGCTTTTTTAATATGCTGTCTAGGTTGGTCATAACTTTCCTTCCAAGGAGTAAGTGTCTTTTAATTTCATGGCTGCAATGCCATCTGCAGTGATTTTGGAGACCCCCATAATAAAGTCTGACACTGTTTCCACTGTTTCCCCATCTATTTCCCATGAAGTGATGGGACCAGATGCCATGATCTTCGTTTTCTGAATGTTGAGCTTTAAGCCAACTTTTTCACTCTCCTCTTTCACTTTCATCAAGAGGCTTTTTAGTTCCTCTTCACTTTCTGCCATAAGAGTGGTGTCATCTGCATATCTGAGGTTATTGATATTTCTCCTGGCAATCTTGATTCCAGCTTGTGATTCTTCCAGCCCAGAGTTTCTCATGATGTACTCTGCATATAAGTTAAATAAGCAGGGTGACAATATACAGCCTTGATGTACTCCTATTTGGAACCAGTCTGTTGTTCCATGTCCAGTTCTAACTGTTGCTTCCTGACCTGCATACAGGTTTCTCAAGAGGCAGGTCAGGTGGTCTGGTATTCCCATCTCTTTCAGAATTTTCCATAGTTTATTATGATCCACACAGTCAAAGGCTTTGGCATAGTCAATAGAGCAGTAATAGATGTTTTTCTGGAACTCTCTTGCTTTTCCCATGATCCAGCGGATGCTGGCAATTTGATCTCTGGTTCCTCTGCCTTTTCTCAAACCAGCTTGAACATCTGGAATTTCATGGTTCACATATTACTGAAGCCTGGCTTGGTGAATTGTAAGCATTACTTTATTAGTGTGTGAAATGAGTGCAATTGTACAGTAGTTTGAGCATTCTTTGGCAGTGCCTTTCTTTAGGATAGGAATGACAACTGAGCTTTTCCAGTCCTGTGGCCACTACTGAGTTTTCCAAATTTGCTGGCATATTGAGTGCAGCATTTTCACAGCATCATCTTTCAGGATTTGAAATAGCTCACCTGGAATTCCATCACCTCTACCAGCTTTGTTCATAGTGATGCTTTCTAAGGCCCACTTGTCTTCACATTCCAGGTTGTCTGGCTCTAGGTGAATGATCACACCATCTTGATTATCTGGGTCGTAAAGATCTTTTTTGAATAGTTCTGTGTATTCTTGCCACCTCTTCTTAATATCTTCTGCTTCTGTTAGGTCCATATCATTTCTGTCCTTTATCAAGCCCATCTTTGCATGAAATGTTCCCTTGGTATCTCTAATTTTCTTGAAGAGATCTCTAGTCTTTCTTATTCTGTTGTTTTCCTCTATTTCTTTATAATGATACCTTTTTCATAGGGTTCTTGTCAAGATTAAACAAATAAATGCACCTTAACTCACAGAACAATATCAACAATCTCAGATATGCAGATACCAGTTTAATCACAGAAAGTGAAGAGAAACAAAAGAGCCTTTGGATGAGGATGAAAGACAAGAGTGAAAAAAAAAAAAAACTGGCTTAAAACTCAGCATTCAAAAAACCAAGATCATGGAATCCAGGCTTCCCTGATGGCTCAGCAGGAAAAGAATCCACCTGCAATGTGGGAAACCTGGGTTCAGTCCCTGGGTTGGAAAGAACCCCTGGAGAAGGGAATGGCTACCCACTCCAGAATTCTAGCCTGGAGAATTCCATGGACTATCCATGGGGTCACAAAGAGTCAGACATGACTGAGAGACTTTCACTTTCACTTTCATGGCATCTAGTCCCATCATTTCATTGCAAATAGAAGGGGAAAAAGTGGAAACAGTGATAGATTTTATTTTCTTGGGGCTCTAAAATCACTGTGGATGGTGAATGAAGCCATGAAATTGAAAGAGTCTTGCTCCTTGAAGAAAAGCTATGACAAACCTAGACAGCATATTAAAAAGTAAAGGGATTACTTTCTCAACAAAGGAATGTATGTTATGTACATACATCCAGTAGTTATGTATGGATGTGAGAGCTGGACCATAAAGAAGGTTGAGCATTGAAGAATTGATGCTTTCCACATGTGGTGCTGAATTGATCCTTTTGAACTGTGGTGTTGGAGAAGACTCTGTGAGTCCCTTGGACTGCTAGGAGATCAACCCTGGGATTTCTTTGGAAGGAATGATGCTAAAGCTGAAACTCCAGTACTCTGGCCACCTCATGTGAAGAGTTGACTCATTGGAAAAGACTCTGATGCTGGGAGGGATTGGGGGCAGGAGGAGAAGGGGATGACAGAGGATGAGATGGCTGAATGGCATTACTGACTCGATGGATGGGAGTCTGGGTGAACTCTGGGAGTTGGTGATGGACAGGGAGGCCTGGTGTGCTGTGATTCATGGGGTCGCAAAGAGTCAGACATGACTGAGCAACTGAACTGAACTGAACTGAAATGTGGTGCTGAAGACTCTTGAGAGTCCCTTGGACAGCAAGAAGATCAAATCAGTCAGTCCTAAAGGAAATCAACCCTGAATATTCATTGGAAGGACTGATATTGAAGCTGACACTCCAATACCTTGGCATTTGATACAAAGAGCCAATTCATTGGAAAAGACCCTGATGCCGGGAAAGATTGAAGGCAAAAGCAGAAGAGGGTGGCAGAGGATGAGTTGGTTAGATAGCATCACCAACTCAGTGGACATAAATTTGAGCAAACTCCAGGAGATAGTGGAGGACTAGGAAGCCTGGCAGAGTAGGCAATAGCACCCCACTCCAGTACTCTTGCCTGGAAAATCCCATGGATAGAGGAGCCTGGTGGGCTGCAGTCCATGGGGCTGCTAAGAGTCGAACATGACTGAGCAACTTCACTTTCACTTTTCACTTTCATGCATTGGAGAAGGAAATGGCAACCCACTCCAGTGTTCTTGCCTGGAGAATCCCAGGGACGGGGGAGCCTGGTGGCTGCCATCTATGGGGTCGCACAGAGTCAGACATGACTGAAGAAACTTAGCAGCAGTAGCAACAGCAGCAGGAAGCCTGGCTTGCTGCAGTCCATGAGGTTGCAAAGACTGGGACACGGTTAGTGACTAAACAACAGCATAGAACAATTTTTCAAGAAGTAAGCAGTCAATATAAGTTAGCTGTCTTATTGTTGTTGTCTTTATTATGTTATTATTCCTTGGTATGTACAAAACAAACATTAGGTATCTTCTCAAGGAATTTGTACCATTGTGTACAGAACACATCTATTTCTGCTTTATTAACTATGCCAAAACCTTTGACTGTGTGGATCACAATAAACTGTGGAAAATTCTGAAAGAGATGGGAATACCAGACCACCTGACCTGCCTCTTGAGAAACCTGTATGCAGGTCAGGAAGCAACAGTTAGAACTGGACATGGAACAACAGACTGGTTCCAAATAGGAAAAGGAGTACATCAAGGCTGTATATTGTCACCCTGCTTATTTAACTTATATGCAGAGTACATCATGAGAAATGCTCGACTGGAAGAATCACAAGCTGGAATCAAGATTGCCAGGAGAAATATCAATAACATCAGATATGCAGATGACACCACCCTTATGGCAGAAAGTGAAGAGGAGCTAAAAAGCCTCTTGATGAAAGTGAAAAAGGAGAGTGAAAAAGTTGGCTTAAAGCTCAACATTTAGAAAACGAAGATCATGGCATCTGGTCCCATCATTTCATGGGAAATAGATGGGGAAACAGTGGGCTCCAAAATCACTGCAGATGGTGACTGCAGCTGTGAAATTAAAAGACGCTTACTCCTTGGAAGGAAAGTTATGACCAACCTAGATAGCATATTCAAAAGCAGAGACATTACTTTGCTGACTAAGGTCCATCTAGTCAAGGCTATGGTTTTTCCAGTGGTCATGTATGGATGTGAGAGTTGGACTGTGAAGAAGGCTGAGTGCCAAAGAATTGATGCCTTTGAAATGTGGTGTTGGAGAAGACTCTTGAGGGTTCCTTGGACTGCAAGGAGATCCAACCAGTCCATTCTGAAGGAGATCAGCCCTGGGATTTCTTTGGAAGGAATGATGCTAAAGCTGAAGCTCCAGTACTTTGGTCACCTCATGCGAAGTGTTGACTCATTGGAAAAGACTCTGATTCTGGGATGGATTGGGGGCAGGAGAAGGGGACGACCCAGGATGAGATGGCTGGATGGCATCATGGACTCAATGGATGTGAGTCTGAGTGAACTCTGGGAGATGATGATGGACAGGGAGGCCTGGCGTGCTGCGATTCATGGGGTCGCAAAGAGTCAGACACGACTGAGTGACTGAACTGAACTAAACTGAATTTAATAAAATTAAAATTAAACTTGGTCCTGAGAAGATGGTGGCCTTAGAAGATTTTTTACTTTGATTTTAACACTGCTATTTATTATCTGGGTACACTTGGGCAAGTTATTTAAACTCTCTGAGCTTCAGCTTCTTCTTTTGTAAAAGAGGTCAGGAAATGATTTCTGTCTTATGCAGTTACCATGAAGATCAAATAACTGAGGCATATGAAAGAACTGTCCAAATTATGAAGTGCTGTATACATGCAAGACACTACATTTGTATTTGTTTTTTGAGCCCTCATGGGGCACTAAATTCAATGGAGCCCTGTCCCACAGAATTATTGCTGCTTAGATTATGGAAGCAGCTTGCATAACATCATTATTTTCTCTTATTCACATATAATGACTTCCTTCTTTTTTCTTCCTCTTTCCTGTTCCCTTCCCCTCTCCACTCTCCTCTTTCCTTCTTTTCTTCACCAATTATTATTGAATACTATTATGTGCCTGGCCCTATATACTCTATACTACAAATAATAATATCAGCTTTTCCCTTAAGGCATCTCATTGTCTAATATAAGAAACAAACATACAAAAATTATTAAATTATAAGTGCAACAATAAATATATGAACTAGATAGGGAGGTTTAGTCAGGGGTCCCCAACTTCTGGGATCTGATGCCTGATGATCTGAGGTGGAGCTGAGGTGATAATAATGGAAATAAAGCACACAATAAATGTGATGTGTTTGAATCATCCTGAAACCAGCCCCCCTCACTCTCCACCTTGGTCCATGGAAAATTTGTCTTCCACAAAACCAGTCCCTGGTGCCAAACAAGTTGTCGACCTCTGAGTTTAGTTATGCACCTATTGTAATAGGAATTTGGAAATGTGTCTTCATCTAATGTTTAAACAAAAGTTGAATATCAAACATGGAGTCATAAGTACCTTGGCAGAGCATTTGTCATATACATTGAGTGTGTAAGATTTGTATATCAGCTAGGTAATTTGCAAAATATACATTAAAAATATTTATGTGAGAGAAGTTTGATGAGGAGTCTAATAATAAGTTCATAAAAGGACCTAATATTTAATATTTTAAATATTATTATTAAAATATGACTTCATTATGAACAAAGAAAGGCAGTCTCTAAAATATGCATTTATTTTTAGCAATATCAGAGTATAAAATAACTTCTCTTCGTTTTTGAATCCAACTTAACCAGCAATGACGAAAAAGTTCTGATCAATATTTGAAATATTGTCTCTTAACTGACAAGTAACAGAATTTTAAAGCTCATGTGAGTGTGGAGAAATATTGAAATAAAAGATACAGTTTTAGTCTTTTGTCAACTTGTAATTCAATTAAAAAAAAGCAAAAATTATATTCCTATATAACCTTATTTATTTGTACTAAGATACATGAATGCAAGTAAGGAATTGTCAGATCAATTGAGGTAATTATAGTTGGGTGACTTAGTCTGAGGAGGGCTGCAAAAGGAATTCCAGAAAAGATCCCAGTGAATCTCTCATCTTTCCTTTTGCATTCTATTCTCCCACTTATTATTTCTTTGGTTATTTGTGGTAATTGGGTCATATCATAACCTTTTCCCCCTTCTTATCTGCGTCATCACTGAACATCTTTCTCTGTGCCCTCGGTCTTTTCATCCACCCATTTGTCTAACTGCTCCATGTGCCTCCTGCCGGGTCTCATTCCAGTAGGCTCCTGGCTCAGCTTTGCTGCCACCCACCTCTTCCTTTTATGCTCCAATGCACAATGAGCTCAAAATGGCATCAAACTGATCTCCCTTTCCTTGAAGGATCACAACACTGTTGCTGCAAAATACAGGAAGTTTCGAAGTTGACTCAGCTTCCTTGTCTCTCTGTCTGCTAGTTAAATGCCATTTTAAAGAGGAATTAAAATTGCTTAATTCAGATTGTATCAAATGGAGTGATTCTTCCTTTTGTGGAACTTGAAAACTTATTTTCAATTCAGTTATATTCACAGTAACTTATTAATGATGCTTATTTAAATCTTATTTTCATATGTAAACCTATGACAAATCTGAAAAACAAATATTGCTATATACAGTGAAAACATTACAGCAAATAGGTAGTCAAAATTACATCTAAAACTTTTAAAGCTACATCTTTCTCTACAAAGTCCTAAACCCAACAGAATAGATATTAATTTTTTGGTGATTATATTTAACCATATATAAAGTTTCCATGGCTAATTACTGGGCAAACTCCAGGCGATAGTGAAGAACAGGGAGACCTGGCAGTGTGTCAAGTCACAAAGAGTCAGACACGACTTAGCGACTGAACAACATACAACATATCTAACCATATTGATTAAATTCTAGGGAGAGTGAGGAAAACAATAGCAAAGAATTAGATATCCAAAGAACTAGATATCAATTAGATTCAAAGCTATGACTATGGTATATGTTGTGTGTAGTAATGCTTAACAGAATGGAGCCCTATCTGGCATGCATTATTTTAAGTGCTTTCCATGTGCCTATACTCTTGAGGTATCCATATCATTATCCACATCTCGCAAGTGAGAAACCTGAAATCATAGATTATAAGGAACATATCCAAAATGACCCAGTCAATAAGAGGCCGACCAAGGGCTTGTCTACTCAACTTTCCAAAGCCCACTCACTTAACCTACTGTCAACTCAGTAACAATATTAAGCCTTCCATCCATCCTAAATATATTTTACATAGAACCCAGTACATGAGCTCAGGCTTGTGCAGTATATCTCGTATCTAAAATATCTATTTTTTGTACTAAAACTCACAAACACTGGAATCCAGCAGACTTCGCTGATGAGCTCGGATAACCTTAACCTTTCTCAGGAGGCTCTATAAACTTTTTGAACCTCTTTATTCCCAGGTGTATAATAAGGGGCATTACAGGTTATTATGTGGATTATATGAAGTTCTAACTCAGTGAGCACACAGTATATAGTAAACAGCTGTTGGTGTTATTATCTCATGGTAAATGGTTCCATTTTAAATGTCAGTGTTTTAAATTCATCTCGTCTAGTTTGAAATGTCAGTGTCATTCAATTGCTTTCAAAGAAAGTAAGAAGTGGAAGAAGTCCATGGGCTTTCAAGAGTAATTCCTCCTAAGAACAGCTGTTTCCAAATTTGCAAAAGTGGAAATATTGGTAGAGGTTCCCAGCTTTTTCAACCCTTTTGTCGAGAGTCATGAAGTTTCTTGTTCATTTTCTCCTACAACAATTTAATTACTTTTTCTTTATTGTTTTTTTTTTCAACTGACACTTGTATTTCTTCATGAACACTTTTCTTAAAGGACAAAATATCTTTCACTTCCCTGGTGGCTCAGATGATAAAGAATCTGCCTGCAGTGCAATAGACCCGAGTTCAATCCATGGATTGGGAAGATCCCCTGGAGAAGGAAATGTCAACCCACTCTAGTATTCTTACCTGGAGAATCGAGTAAATGAGTGCTGCTGTCAGAGGATGAGAAGAAAAACCACAGTTTCATAGAGATGGAGATATCAGGGACTAATTTCTTGACTTACATTTGGCTCTAGCAAAACTAATAATTACAGCATGACACTGATTTTTCAGATTAGTGGGGAAAAGTAGAAATTAAGAGTTTTAAACTTTCAAATGTCATAAGCCTAGAGCATTCACTATAAATTTAGAGCTATAAGAATCCTAGGTAACCCTAGTATACGACTGTAGTTTTGACACATCACAATTACTCAAGGTGAATTGAATATTTTTTTCAAGTATAGTTGATGTATGTGTTCTGTTTCAAAAACTTTTTTTCAGTGTTATGCGTAGCACACTTAAAGGCATTTTGCCAAGATTTTTTCTTATTGAGAAAATCAGAAACAATTTTTAGAGGAAATGAAATCCACATATTTATAATTAATTCATGCACAGCTCCTGAGAAAGTTATTTTTAACACTAACTACCTGATCTCCAAGAAACCTTTTGAATTTTTATTTAGAAGCATTCTTCTTAAACAGGAAGTCATATTTTTCTACAGATAAACAAATGTAATTCCCCAAAGATTTAAAGCCAGTTCAAAAAGGTCAGATGGATTCTAATCTTGGTAAAATCACATTTTGCAGATGCAGTTTAATAAATTTAAGATTGCTCTTTTTTTTTCTGTAAATGCAAATCCCTTATCAAAATAACATACAGAATAAATCATGTTTTAGTAAATAATTTAATTACCTGGTTTTAACTGTATAACATTAACCCCTCTATAAAAATCCTAAGCATGGAGCAATCTCAGTAATCAACTTGAATCTGCATGGAAACCCTTAAATTAAAAAAAAAAGAAAAAGGAAAAATCGAGCTTTATCTTGGAATTCTCAAAATTACTTGTTTGAACTTTTCCTAAATTATCTGGCTATATGTTATAACTTTGTTTCTACTTTGCCTTAATAGTAATGATGACTGGTTTTTAATGCCTTTACTCTGTCATGAAATGAACTAGAAATAATATACTATGTGAGAACTCTAGACTATGAGGTACAGTTTTATATTATTCCTCAAACTGAGCTACTAATATTTAAATTTATATCAAGATTTTTGTTTTTGATTGCCTATATCTTTGTCTTTTCTTTTTGATATTTTTTCTTTTAAAGATCCCAATTTAAAATGCTCCTAAATGTAATTAGAATTTTTTTTTAGTTTTTTATTTTTTAAATTTTAAAATCTTTAGTTCTTACATGCGTTCCCAAACATGAACCCCCCTCCCACCTCCCTCCCCATAACATCTCTCTGGGTCATCCCCATGCACCAGCCCCAAGCATGCTGTATCCTGCGTCAGACATAGACTGGTGATTCAGTTCTAACATGATAGTATACATGTTAGAATGCCATTCTCCCAAATCACCCCACCCTCTCCCTCTCCCTCTGAGTCCAAAAGTCCGTTATACACATCTGTGTCTTTTTTCCTGTCTTGCATACAGGGTCGTCATTGTCATCTTCCTAAATTCCATATATATGTGTTAGTATACTGTATTGGTGTTTTTCTTTCTGGCTTACTTCACTCTGTATAATCAGCTCCAGTTTCATCCATCTCATCAGAACTGATTCAAATGAATTCTTTTTAATGGCTGAGTAATACTCCATTGTGTATATGTACCACAGCTTTCTTATCCATTCATCTGTTGATGGACATCTAGGTTGTTTCCATGTCCTGGCTATTATAAACAGTACTGCGATGAACATTGGGGTACATGTGTCTCTTTCCATTCTGGTTTCCTTGGTGTGTATGCCCAGCAGTGGGATTGCTGGGTCATAAGGTAGTTCTATTTGCAATTTTTTAAGGAATCTCCACACTGTTCTCCATAGTGGCTGTACTAGTTTGCATTCCCACCAACAGTGTAGGAGGGTTCCCTTTTCTCCACACCCTCTCCAGCATTTATTGCTTGAAGATTTTTATTTTGAAAATACTCAGTTATTTATTGGAAATGAGCACTGTAGTAGAGAAAGTAGGAAGCATGAGCATTATGCTTAAGCTCATATTCTAACAAAGAAAACAAGATGGATCTTTGTATTTATATTATAGAGTCATTAAAATTTAATTTATTCACTCTTGAGGAGTCTCTCCTATATGTCAAACACTGCTCGAAGCTACGAATTTATAAAGAGTAAGACAGAGTGCCTGATCTTAAGAACTCTATTTTACAAATAAGAACTAATGCTATTGTGTCCACAACAAACTAAAAACCAATTAACAGATTCATTAATCGTGCTTTGTGAACACTTCTATTGTAATATATTTATTTTAATTAAGGCCTTCTACCTAGATCAAAGGTATTAACACGGATTATTGGTGTGAAATGTAAGACTTGTGAAATACTAACTACTTGCCTTTACCTGAGCCTTGTAATTAGAAGAGGTCTTCTTACTTAAACAAATAATTAACTTTGATAATGGACATCTAAAAACAAATGCTATGGACACTACTACTGATATAATCTGTAGTTACATGCATAGTCACAACAAGTAAAACTTAAATCATCAGCTATAATTATAGAGGGATATACATACATATTATATATATAAATTTATTTTAATTAAGTATATATATATCTATATACACACTAAGTAAAATGGCAAAGTAATGGCTGAGTACACAGGATAAGTAGAATAATTAGTAACTAAGTTAAAGAATTCTAGATAGATATGACTAACTGATGGAATGAGCAGAAGACATTAAGAAGAGAGAGACATACATACACACACGTATACTTAGAGCTATGAAAGCATAGCAAGTACATCTTTGATTGGAGAAATAAATTGCATTGACATATATATTTGAGTCTTGCTATTATATAAAATACACAGCTATGAATGAAGCATTTCTATTAAATATGTTGGTGTTCACTTGCTTTTAGGTTGGAAAACAAAGCAAAAGCCTTAGTTTAAGAGAAAATGGATAATATAGCTTGCTTAGCTCTCAAACCTGTTGAAATTTTGTGCCAAAATCCTTTTTTGTTTATAATTGTAGATATATTAGGGGAAAATGCAAAGTGTGTTTTACAAACTTTATTATTTATCATTGCAAAAATATGTGTGTGTCTCTGTGTGTGTGTGTGACAAATGAAGTGTGGAAGAAAAGTAAAATGCTAATATTTAAAGCAACATGGTGTAATGTTCATGTAAGCTTGATAATCCTTGAAGAGTCATTTTTTGGAAACTGCAAGTTTGTTTAAATAGATGAAAATTCCTTTTACAAATGATTTTAGGAGGAAACTCATCTTATGTGGAAATATTACAAAAGCCAAATCCTACAACTTTTATTTCTAGTAGTAAAGACAATTAGAAGTATGGCAGTGGCTATTCCTATTTCTACTGTTGTAAATCCAGTATAATTTAGAATACTGCTAGCTAGATGATGAAGTTAAAGTCATATTCAATATTTCCCGTGGATTCATGTTAATTTGTGGTTTTAATTTGTTACCATTCACAGCAGAACAATTTCCTCACTGGGTTTCCTCACTGAAAACAATCCCGAATTTACCAGGGCTCCTACCACATGATCTTTGGAAATAGACTGGATTGATTTTCAATAAAAGAAGCAGATTGCATCCTTCTACAATGTCCATTATTTCTAAAAAATCTTTAGCTTATGATAATATGACTTCTAATTACCTCATTACTCTTAGTTGCAATTATTTACCATGAATTGCTTAGATATTTTTCTTCTTTTCCAAGAGAAGAGAAAGCTCATCTGTGCTTTCCTGAGCACAGTTTAGTTCCTAGAAACTGACCGCATTAGAGAACCAAAACACTGAACAGAACAGATATGAAAAACAAAATTAAATTTTCAAAAAGATGGAGCCAAACATAATTGCGTTAGAATTCCTTTTCCTCACTCTTGAATCTGTCCAAATGATAAAAGAAAACTTGGGGAAATAAAATATCATCAGAAATGAAATAGAGAATACTGGCAACTTTATCCTATTAAACTTTAAAGTATTTGTTTTAGATTTTCATAACAAATTCTAAGATGATTTTGGGAACTGATACTTACTTCTTTGCTCACGATATTACATTGCTCAAGATAATACATTGTTGTGAGAAACAGTTGGAGAAAATTCTGTCAAATCCAACAAATATCTTGATCAGGGGATCTCATAGGAAAGAGGGAAGCTCCTCCTTCCACTCCAGGTCACTAGTATTCCACATCTGGTGATAAAACTGGAAGCCAGAGGATCTGACCATATCTCATTGTTTCTTGGAAGTTGCTATTTTTATACACCTCCCCTGGGGAAGGCAAATGGACAACTAAACAATATTTTTTTTTGCCAGACACTGTCTTTGTGCATATACTGCTAAATGTCAAGTTCTGTGGGTCTTGAACACAGAGACAAAAATAAAGAGTTGGACACTTTGCAAAGGGACCAAAGAAGGGACTTAGCACACACCACCTGTTAGGCTTCTAGCTATAATCCTCCCTTTATGAGTCTTTTGTTCTTATAGTCAGTTATATTTTATACAACAGCAAAAAAGAAAAGATTGATTTTGGGTAATTTTTTACAGAGGGGTTAAGTATCTAAACAAATTATACTTATTAGAGGGAATATATGTGCCTACTTTTCATACACACACATGTACATACACACACTGCATGTATGTTTATATACAGATATGTGTGTGTGTGTGTGTGTGTATTTTTCTATAAACCATATACCTCCTTCTACCCCCAAAAGTGAGGAGCAAACTAAATTTCTTTTGGATGATCTTCTAGCAATCTACATATCTCAGTGAATAGTTTGAGGACATATTTCTATATGTACATTATAAAATACATCTTAACTACTTGAAAATCAGTAGTTATTAGTCTTACTGCAGCCCCTTTGTTGAAATTGTTTGTACTCTGACTCAGTTTTTCAAGACATGATTTGGATAAAAATTTTGTATTTTGTCTGTCTCATGCAAACCTTGTGAAAAATAATAGTCATTTGCTACCTGTAATATGTGCAAGTTGGATGTAGTTTTTCAGGAAGGAGATTTTCCAAGAGCCTGCCAAAGTTGCCTGCAGAAGAGATGAAAGAAAAAATGTAGAAGAGATGAAAACGATCCTTTTGAAGCTACTTTGTACAATAGTGAACCAATAACATAAGGGTAGGGGATCACCAATGAAAAGCCTTAGACCACAAATCTTGTATTTTATCAGAAGTACTGCCAAAATGGTAGTGCAGGAGAGCAAAATAAAATTGGAGTGTACTTTCCAATGGTCATGAAATCCTTTCTGTGTATTTAGTTGGAGTGGGTTATATACAGAGAAAAGGCAAAATACAGACAAAAATTCCTCAACTCCCATATCCACAAATGACCTCCTACAAGTGCCTAATTAATGTTATTAATAATACAAATCTACATCATGCTCAAAATTAGTCTCTCCCCTTCCCCCAAAAGCATCTAATTTAATGGTAAACAAAAATAAGCAAGCAAACAAAAAATCTGGAACATGATCTATTAGGTTGGGTACAAGATATAATTTTTATCACTACTATAATTTTTACATTATGAAGAGCTATCCAATCATGCAAAGAAATAGATATGACTTGAAAGGATATTAAATTATTATTTGCATATGATATGATTATATGCCAAGGAAACCTAACTACTAGAATTCAAATGTGAGTTCAGTAAATAAACTCATACACAGTAAATATACTAAATACTTCTAATAACTCCTTGAAAGCTAACAATAAACAGTTTTAAAATTAAATAGAAATATACTTCAAAACACATATACTTAACAAGTAATGTCTAGAACATACATGAAAAGAAAATTATACTGAGAAATATAAAACAAAACAGGTAAATATAAAAGTGTTATTTGGTCTTAGAATATCTGTGAAGTTTCTTCAAATTAATCTGTTTATTTTATGCAATAGCAAAGTTACAATTTTTTTTAATTTGAAAAATTTGTAAAATAAAGCTAGAAAAATAAGTGGATAAAAAATACAGTAAAATTATGGAAAAAACATAGTGAAGGCACTAACCTTATCAGTATAAAAGAATAATTTAAGCTACATTGATTGTGTACTGAGATTCTAAGAAATGACTAATCAATGAAATAAAATAATCTCAACAACAGAATTAATATTAGTTTTTTAAATCAATGAACAAAGTTTTGATCATTAAAGAAAAAGGAGAGGAAATTAGTTATTTGAGAACCAAAATAATACAAATAAAAGTCATACCTCATATCAACGTAAATGCCAAATGTATTAAAGATGTAATACTAGTACTAGAATAGATATTAGATCAATATTTTAATAACTGTGCTACTACAAAGCCCTATAACAACACATCAGCAGTAGTTTTCATAGAGTAAATATTTATGAATTTAGTAAAAAATTTAAGGCATAATATATGAGAAATATATTATGAAAAGTTATAAAAACATCACTAGAAATATATATTTTAAAAAATATCTAGATTAGTAATGTTCTTAGTTACAAACAACAACAAAAAAGACCAGTTAACCTAAGCAGAAAAGTAGTTTTGGGAATTTCTTATCAAACCAACAGGAGGGATTGAGAAGCAGGTTTGAATCAGCAGCAAGGAAAAACAGGTGCAATCAAAATTCTGTACAGGAATAGCATCTTCTCACTAGGTGGTCATTGTGAAGCTTCTAGGCCCTTTATTGTCGCAGCTCCCTTGAATTCTCTCTTACTGACTCTCGGTCATGACGTCACAACCTCTAGATTCAGCATCGCCAGCAAAACATCTAATTAGCCGTACTTAGATCAGGTGACTCGGATCTGCTTGCCAGAGGATGGAGAGAGAAAATGTTATATCTCATTTGGTTTCCAGAGTGGAAATAAAGGTGGACTCCTCCCAAATTAAAAATAGAATTTCTTTGCTGGGCAACCCAATTATTTTAAATTAAGTGTAAAACATTAAATCTCTTACATTTAACAACCTTTAAAAATCAAATAAGGAAATGACAAATACCTCAACAGAAAGAAAAGATAACAAATGATATGGAAAATGCAAGTTGAAGTAGAAATACAGTGCCCAATGTCTACTTTTCAGTAATCAAAAACTGAAAATTATTAAAACAATTAAACTATGCATAAATAAAATTGATCAGCCAAAATTATAAAAGTTTAGAAATATCTAGTCCTGGCGAGGATGTAAGGTAATAGACACTTTGATACAGTGTTAGTGGGAAAATAAGTTGATGTAAGTAACTTCTTTTTTTAATTTGACTGTAGTTGGCATATAGTATTATATTAGTTTCAAGTCCACAACATAGTAATGTAGTAGTCTTTTTATACAACATACTCCATACTGTTATCCTAAAATATTGACTATGTTCTCTGTGTTATACTGCACACCACAACTTCATAACTTATTTATTTTATACCTAACAGTTCATACTTCTTAAACCTTTTCACCTGTTTGTTTCTGTTTTGGTATATTCAATCATTTGTTTCATTTTTTAGATTCCATATATAAGTGGAGAACATAGAGTATTTGTCTGTGTCTGATTTATTTCACTAAACATAATACCCTTGAGGTCCATCCATGTTGTCATAAATGGCACAATTTCATTATTTTTTTATCGCAGAGTAACATACAGCTATTGATGGATAATGACGTTGTTTCTACATTTTTGCTATAAATACTGCAACTTTGAACACTGGAGTGCATGTATCTTTTGGTATTCGTGTCTCATTTTCATTGGATAAATAACCAATGGAGTAGAGTTGCTGGATCGTATGGTGGCTCTACTTTTAACTTTTTGAGGAACCTCCTTGCTGTTTTCCATAGTGGCTTCACCAATTCACATTTCTATTATCAGTGCATGAGGGTTTCTTTTTCTCCATATCCTTGCCAACATTTTTGCTTTCCTATCTTTTTGATGATAGCCATTTTGACAGATATGAGGTGATATCTCATTGTGGTTTCGATTTGCAGTTGCCAGACAATTATTGATGTTGAGCATCTTTCCAAGTGCCAGTCAGCTACCTCTGTGTCTTTGGAAAATGCCTATTTAGGTCCCCTGCTGAGTTTTTAAATTGGGTTGTTTGGTTTTTTTGATATTGAGTTGTATGAGATTTTGTATATTTAAACATTAACCCCTATTGAAAACATAATTTACAAGTATCTTCTTCCATTTAGTAGATTGTCTTTCTGTTTTATTGATGGTTCTGTACACTGTGCAAAAGATATTTTAGTGATGAGGTCTTATTTGTTTACTTTTGCCTTGACTGAGGAGAGAGATCCTAACCCCCACTCTACAAATATTTCTAAGACTAATGATAAAGAGTGAACTGCATGTTTTCTTCTAGGAGTTTTATGGTTTCAAGTCTTACATTTCAGTTCAGTTCAGTTCAGTCACTCAGTTGTGTCTGACTCTTTGCGACCGCTTGAACCTCAGCATACCAGGCCTCCCTGTCCATCACCAACTCCCAGGGTTTACCCAAACTCATGTCCATTGAGTCAGTGATGCCATCTAACCATCTCATCCTCTGTCGTCCCCTTCTCCTCCTGCCTTCAATCTTTCCCAGCATCAGGGTCTTTTCGAATGAGTCAGCTGTTTGCATCAGGTGGCCAAAGTACTGGAGTTTCAGCTTCAGCATCATACCTTCCAATGAACACCCAGGACTGATCTCCTTTAGGATGGACTGGTTGGATCTCCTTGCAGTCCAAGGGACTCTCAAGAGTCTTCTCCAATACCACAGTTCAAAAGCATCAATTCTCCTCACTCAGCTTTCTTTAGAGTCCAACTCTTACATCCATACATGACTACTGGGAAAAGCATAGCTTTACCTAGTCGGACCTTTGTTGGCAAAGTAATGTCTCTGCTTTTTAATATGCTATCAGGGTGGTCATAACTTTCCTTCCAAGGAGTAAGCGTCTATTAATTTCATGGCTGCAATCACCATCTGCAGTGATTTTGGGGACCAAAAAAATAAAGTCTGCCACTGTTTCCACTGTTTCTCCATCTATTTGCCATAAAGTGATGGGACCAGATGCCATGATCTTAGTTTTCTGAATATTGAGCTTTAAGCCAGCTTTTTCACTCTCCTCTTTCACTTTCATCAAGCGGCTTCTTCAAGAGGTTCTTCTTCACTATCTGCCATAAGGGTGGTGTCATCTGCATATCTGAGGTTATTGATATTTCTCCCAGCAATCTTTATTCCAGCTTATGCTTCTTCCAGCCCAGCGTTTCTCATGGTGTACTCTATATATAAGTTAAATAAGCAGGGTGACAATATACAGCCTTCACATGTTCCTTTTCCTATTTGAAACCAGTCTGTTGTTCCATGTCCAGTTCTAACTGTTGCTTCCTGACCTGCATACAGGTTTCTCAAGAGGCAGATCAGGTGGTCTGCTATTCCCATCTCTTTCAGAATTCTCCAGTTTATTGTGATCCACACAGTCAAAGGCTTTGGCATAGTCAATAAAGCAGAAATAGATGTTTTTCTGGAACTCTCTTCCTTTTTTGATGATCCAGCAGATGTTGGCAATTTGATCTCTGGTTCCTCTGCCTTTCTAAAACCAGCTTGAACATCAGGAAGTTCACGGTTCATGTATTGCTGAAGCCTGCCTTGGAGAATTTTGAGCATTACTTTGATAGCGTGTGAGATGAGTGCAATTGTGCAGTAGTTTGAGCATTCTTTGGCATTGCCTTTCTTTGGGATTGAAATGAAAACTGACCTTTTCCAGTCCTGTGGCCACTGCTGAGTTTTCCAAATTTGCTGACATATTGAGTGCAGCACTTTCACAGCATCATCTTTCAGGATTTGAAAGAGCTCAACTAGAATTCCATCACCTCCACTAGCTTTGTTAGGTCTTTATATATCTTGAGCTCATTTTTGTATGTAGTATGAGAAAATGTACTAATTTCATTCCTTTACATGTAGCAGTTCAGTTTTATAAATGGGATTGTTATCTTGATAACTCTATTGGTATATTGATATCTCAATTATTGAAGAGGCTGTCTTTTTCTCATTGAATTCTTGCCTCATAGATTAACTGACCATATGTGTGTGAGTTTAGTTTGGGGCATTCTATTCTATTCCAGGAACCCATGTGTCTGTTTTTATTCCAGTACTATCCTGATTTACTTACTGCATCTTGGCAATATAGTCTGAAGTCAGGGCTCGGACCTGTACCTTTGATTTTTTTTTTTTTTCCTCAAAATTGGTTTGGCTATTTAGAGTCTTTTGTGATTTATTGGATTATTTGATATTCTGTGAAAAATGTCCTGGGTATTTTCATAGGGCTTGCATTACATCTGTAGATTTCAAAGGTAGCATAAACATTTTAACCATATTGATTCTGATAGCATACGGTGAATGATGTTGGATTCATGATCTCCAAAGAAAATTTAGCTTCAGGACCAGGGACCAGGCTTGATCACTCAAGGACTTTTTTGTAGCAGAGTTTTATTAAAGTCAAAATGGGACAGAGAAAACTTATGACATAGACATCAGAAGGGCAACGGAGAGTACCCTCCCTCAGTCTTATCAAGGCCTTATACACTTTTACCAGATCCATTCCCACAACAAGCATCTTAAATTAACAAGATTAGAATTACCAATAGAAAGGTCTTACCAGAACCACTACTACAGCATACACTTAAGATGACAGAATTACTCAGAAGGTTCTTAAGAAGGTGAACTATGTTCTCAAGCAGGGTACATGTTATTATATAATCATTGGTATAGAGTTTAGGGAAAAACATATCCTTGAGCAAGATGAGTTGTTTTGTTGTGTAATAATTAGCTCTGGGCTTAGAGGAAAAAAAAAGTTTGTCCTTTTCTCCTCCTTGAGAGCCCCAGACTCCTTTCTCCTCCTTGGGGACCCTGGACTTCTTATCAACCTACCTAAGAATCAACACTCTCAAATCTTTCAAATAATAAATATAGGCTATCATTCCATTTAATTTTAGTCTTCAGTTTCCCTCATAAACTTTCAGAGTGTACCTCTTTTAACTCCTTTGTTAAATTTACTTCTAGATATTTTATTCTTTTTGATTTGATTATAAATGGGATTGTTATCTTGATATCTCTTTATCAGTATATTGATATCTCTTTATCAGTTCATTATCAATGTATAGAAATGCAACATTTTATTTATTAATCTTGTATCATACAACTTTACTGAATGTGTTTATTAGTTTTAACAGTTCTTATCAGTAAAATAAAGGACATATTTTAAATTGTTATATATTAATATCATAATTTTACAGCTATGGAATGTCAATATAAGACACTTGGAGTAAAGCAGAAAAATGTATTCTATTAGTGTGTTTGACACAAAATTTATAAATAATTTAGCTCATGTAAATAGTGGAAGGGAGCTTTCCTGGTGGCTCAGTGGTAAAGAATCTGCCTGCCTAAAAGGGAGATGTGGGCTCAATCACTGGGTTGGGAAGATCCCCTGGAGAAGGCAAAGGCAACCCACTCTAATATGCTTGCCTAGGAAATCCAATGGCAAGGGGAGACTGGCAGGCTACAATCCATGGGGTCACAAAAGAGTCGGCCACAACTGAGTGACCAAACAACAACTACTACAAATAGTGGAGGGCACAAGCTGTGTTAAAAACCTTATTAGTTCATGATGACTCAGGGATCTTGGAAGGAACAGATGATGTCCTTTGGCCCACACAGCAGATACATGGCAAGAGGCCCTCTAAACAGTGAGGAATGCAGAAAGAGAAGCATAGAATAAAGATTGATAGAAAATAAAAGGAGATATTTTATTTCCTCCTTTTGGGGAGAATTCTAGAGATTATCCCAATTTAGGCTGTTGGAGGTAAAGGGAAAGCAAGCATTGGGATGATTCTGGAGTAGCTGCGGAACTCCATGTCTTTAGTATAAAACTCTGTCAGGAACAGCAAATACTGGCTTTCTATCATAAAGATCCTTCTAGGCTAGCATTTTCCACACACTGTTTTATTGAATCAGGATTTAGGTATGTGACTTGGAACTTCATACCAAAAACGATACAAAAAATTGCATAACCAGATCAGTCTTATTGAAGTATTAGTTACTTATCTAATTTGACACTGAAAAACTTCTCTCTAGTTCCTAAAATCCTGTACACTTGCAATGCAGGAGACCCCGTTTGGATTCCTGGGTCAGGAAAATCCTCTGGAGAAGGGATAGGCTACCCATTTCAGTATTCTTGGGCTTCCCTTTTGGCTCAGCTGGTAAATAATCCACCTGCAACGTGGGAAACCTGGATTTGATCCCTGGGTTGGGAAGA
Source organism: Ovis canadensis (assembly GCF_042477335.2). Classification (NCBI taxonomy): domain Eukaryota; kingdom Metazoa; phylum Chordata; class Mammalia; order Artiodactyla; family Bovidae; genus Ovis; species Ovis canadensis. Next base: position 242,918,390 of record NC_091245.1, read on the forward strand.
TCCCCTGGAGAAGGGAAAGGCTACCCACTCTAGTATTCTGGCTTGGAGAATCCCATGGACTATAGAGTCACAAAGAGTTAGACATGACTGAGCAACTTTCACTTTCACTTCACTACTTGATATTTATTTTACCTTTCTACTTACTGATTGATTTTTAAGTCTTCATGGATATTAGTGCTATATGTTCCATTATGTAAATAGCATAACAAAAGCAGCTGAATTTTCCCAAACCCCATCAGCTACTATCTTTATTATGGTTATATATGGTGGGTGGGGTGTTGCTTGAAAATTTGTTCATTACAAATTTTTGTTCAGAAAATGAATTTTGTAGGAAAAGAAACATTTTTATACTGAAACCCAGATAAATTACCATTTTGTGTTTCAAGCTCATGTATTTCCTCCGTAATTCTTACCCAGCACATCCAGATTATGGCTTCTGGTGGAGCTGCCTGATCACACAGTGGGAAAGATACCTTAATGGATGTCGGAAGTAGGTTATTGAATAGACTAATGGAAGTGTTTTAAGAATTCCAAGTACTCTTCATATTAGAACCTTTGTCATAAACATGACAATATTAACAATAACAATCCTCTCTAACAAAACACTAAGATCAGATCTGATTCAGTAAAAGCCACTTCCACTCTGCTCTGTCCGTGGATGCCCTGATTTCCATTTCTAGTCCTGAATACATATTGTTCAATTCAATAGCCTAAATTTTTACTAGTAAAACAGAAAGTCAAAATCAATTCAGTAATTAGCTTTCCCATTAGGAGTCTCATTTAATTTCAAAGCTAATGCTATCCACATTTCTATTTCCAATTAATCCAAATATAGAAATGCTATAGTAACCAGACAGCATGTTCTTTGAAGCTCTGATCTTATCACATTGTCAGGACATCAGCAAACTTTCATCAGAGATGTTATTATAGAACACAATTCTGAACAAATAGAACTTTTTCTCATTTTGTTCCTTGAGTGTACTTTGCAATTTTAAAACGTTTGAGAAATAGGCAACTTCTCCTGGTCTGTTTGCCGAGAAAATTTTTAAGCATTTGTAAACAGGATAAGTCTTTTTGTAAGATTAAGAATGGAAGAATATGGATTGAGAGTATTTTGAGATCATATCCCTAAAATGTAAAGTAGTTATGAAAAATTTCCTTGAGAACTAGTGAAAATAAACATAGGACTAACTGGTGGGATAGAGTTGCAGGTTCCATTGCAGTGGCAGGTTTGGCATATGTGAAATTATGTGATGTTGTGATCATTCCTTTAGCTCTTTGTGGGGCTATAGATCTATATTCTAAACTTATCTAGCAAAACACTGATTTTTGAAGCTATATCTAATTGTTCTCCAGTAGAAAAAAATTGTTAAATGGAATATGGCATTTGCCTGCTCCCTGTCCAGCAACAAGGAGGCTTATTTTTGAATGTGGTTAATTCTGCCTAAGTCACATTTTCAACTGATGCTGTCAGGGTTTCCCTAGAGAAAGATAGAGGTAGAAATTTGTCATTGGGTAAATATTTAAATATATAATTCTATGGCTCTTACCTATATTCACACTTATGTAAGAAGCAGAATAAAATGTCATCTTACCAGTCAGAGGCCAAACTGGAAGACTTTATCTGGGAAAATTTCTGATCAATTCATAGAAACAATAGGCTTGAGACAACCCAAAAAGAAACATAAGAACTATCTGATCAAAAATAATCACAAACAGAGAAAATGAAAAGAAGCATTCAAAGAGATCCAATGCCTACTGTCATCAAAATGAGTACTATTGAGTACAATGAGATAAATTGGATCCTCTCAAATGGTTGGAATTATGATGATTAGGATAGCTTTATAGGAATAATTTTTAGACGGCTGCAATGTGGTTTTCAAATAAGGATTATACAATAGCAGTTTTTAAAATCTTCTTAAAAACTGGTCAGGCAATAAGGTTGTGTGACCTCTGCTTCCTCTAACCAAATCAAAATCAGGCTGTTTCATAAGAACAGAGCACCACCTTGTGTTGGTAAGTTATTACACCTCCCTGGGACACCCGAGGAGGCCCTTGCCATCAGCAGAAGAGAGCTTGTCAGTAATGCTACTGAGTAAAACAGGCCTTACATATTAGCTGCGTTTATATTCTAGGAGAGATAAGGAACGAAAACAATATGAAGAGATAGCTAGTTAGACAAGTATTTTGTGTAACTTTTAATATAAACACTTCATCTCCAGAAAGAATTTTGTAATCTAAATTCATCACTCTGATCTCAAGTTGATTTTGCGTTTAACAAATTATGCTCACTATTTTTTTAACTTGAGCCAGGTTAAATATCAACAAAGCAATTTTGAATTTGAAGTAACTTAGAAGTACATTCATTACTTCCTGAATATTCAGTAAATAAAGTTATTTAGAAACCACCAAATGTCAACTGTCTTAAGTTGAAAATACATTCACCTTATATGTTTCTAGTAAAACCATAAGAGTATTTATGTAGTAAGAAGTAGTCAAACAGCATTACAAACTCTCACTTTTGTAGAGTCATGGATCTAAGGGTTTTATTTTTTATATAAAATGAGAAATTTAGAGTATTGCAAATGTAGTCTTCAAATTAAACTTACCTCATCCTCAGTATTTCTAGGGCACTGGTTTAATAAAATTAAAACAGTTTCATGTTTAAGTGGTTTTGGCTCATGTCTCATCTTCTGTCTTCAGTTCTTTGGCACAGGACCTTGCCTCATGGCTCAGACAGTTAAGCGTCTGTCTACAATGTGGGAGACCCGGGTTCGATCCCTGGGTCGAGAAGATCCCCTGGAGAAGGAAATGGCAATCCACTCCAGTATGGACAGAGGAGCCTGGTAGGCTACATTCCATGGGGTCGCAAAGAGTTGGACTGAAGGGTTAATAGGGTAGCAGAGATGTGCCTGCAAACAGGTCTCTCTGCTCAGGCTGAGCGTCCTTGCATACGAGGCCTTCTGCCAAAGAGTCTGGACACAGCCTTGAGTTTAATGGTCCCTTGCAAACGAGGGAGCATTCCCTTCTTGAGATAAGAAGGAGATGGGGGCTTTGGGCAGACTCTTCAGTAGACAGAGATTTCACTCCCCTTTGCTGTACGATAACATGTATGCACCTGCACTGTGCTGAAAAGGCTTATTCTTACAGTCTGGAATTCTGCCTAAGGAGGGCTTTATAATAATAAACAGCAATTAGTTTGCCCAGTTGTTCCTCTGGCCAGAGTGGTGTCCTGTCTGTCTTTTGTATGTCTTGTATGTTTTATGTCATTTCACTCGTAATCTCCAGAAATCTCCTACATTGGACACAACTGAGCGACTTCACTTTCACTTTCACCTAGAAGAGTACTTAAGCTATAGAATATTCTGCAGTGATAGAAATGTTTTCTGCACTGTCCAATATGGTAGTCACTAGGACAATTGAAATGTGACTTGTGTGACTAAGAAATTTTAAGTTGTATTCAATTTTATTTGACATAACTTACATTTAAATATTCATATGTGACTAGTGCCTACTGCATGGACAGGGTGCATCTACAAAAATGCCTTAAAAGAAAAATCTGTGTTAAATGAATAAATGTCAAGGGCTCCAAAATCACTGCAGATGGTGATTGCAGCCATGAAATTAAAAGACGCTTACTCCTTGGAAGAAAAGTTATGACCAACCTAGATAGCATATTCAAAAGCAGAGACATTGCTTTCCCGACTAAGGTTGGTCTAGTCAAGGCTATGGTTTTTCCTGTGGTCATGTATGGATGTGAGAGTTGGACTGTGAAGAAGGCTGAGAGCAGAAGAACTGATGCTTTTGAACTGTGGTGTTGGAGAAAACTCTTGAGAGTCCCTTGGACTCCAAGGAGATCCAACCAGTCCATTCTGGAGATCAACCCTGGGATTTCTTTGGAAGGACTTATGCTAAAGCTGAAACTCCAGTACTCTGGCCACCTCATGCAAAGAGTTGACTTATTGGAAAAGACTCTGATGCTGGGAGGGATTGGGGGCAGGAGAAGAAGGGGATGACCGAGGATGAGATGGCTGGATGGCATCACTGACTCAATGGAGGTGAGTCTGAGTGAACTCCGGGAGTTGGTGATGGACAGGGAGGCCTGGTGTGCTGTGATTCATGGGGTCGCAAAGAGTCGGACATGACTGAGCGACTGAACTCAACTCAGCTCAACTCATTTGAACCTAATAGGTTAAATGATCTCTACTTTTTTAGTGTAGGAAATAATTACAATTGTAATCTTCACATTACATATCTTTATATATATATATAGCCCATATAACTCATCCATGTCAGAATTTTTCATAATCTAAATAAGTGGGATAGTTTTGCTTGCTGCCTGTACTTCTGTTCTTCATTTACATATGGTTTAAAAATAATTTTGTTTTCTTCAAGTGAAGTGCAAAAATTAGTCACTCAGTCATGTCCGACTCTTTGTGACCCCTTGGAGGCCAGGCTCCTCTGTCCATGATATTTCTCAGGCAAAAATACTGGAGTGAGTTGCCATTTACTTCTCCAGGGGATCTTTCTGACCCAGGGATCAAATGCAGGTCTCATGCATTGCAGGCAAATTCTTTACCACTGAGCCACCAGGGATGCTAGAGGAATTCTGAAAGCAATACATTTAATTATTGGCTTCATTAAAATAACATAGGAGATTTTTTACATGGCTATGTAAGTAGCTTTGAAATATCTATGAGTAGATTTGAAGTTTCTATGAGTAGATTTGAAATTCAGTACAATCTTGTCCAAAAGTTCAAAGTAAAGTTATAGTAGGAAACCTTTAGCTCATTAATTCTTTTTCTGTCTCCATCCTAAGCAAGTACTTAGGACCATATGGCATCCTGAAAAGTTTTTTTTTTTCCCCCTTTGGCTGGAATGTATATGGGCACATCTTAATATTTTGCATTTAAATTCAAACTTTATTTGCCTTTGTTCAGCAAATATTTATTAAATTTATATTATACATCATGTAATCTTCCAGGTACTGGGGCTGATATAAAAATCAACTCTATTCACATCCTTAACATTTGCAACTTTGGGACCAGAAATCAGTTACTTTTAACAGTTAAAAAAATATATAGAATATTTAATTCTTCCAACAGCTCAGTGAGATGCTATTATTAACTTCTTTAAACTATTATAACTGAACAACGGGAAAGTCAGGATTTGAATTGGTGTCCTATTATTTGCAAGCCAGAAACTGGTCGCATCTATGCTACACTGAGTGGTCTATTCCTAGGAATTTTAAGCATTTCTTTCTCCAGGGGATCTTCCTAACCCAGGAATCGAACCTGAGTCTCCTGCATTGCAGACAAATTCTTTACCATCTGAGCCACCAGGCAAGCCCGAAAAAAAGATTATAAGGGCCTAAAGAGTTTTGTTTATGCAGAGTACATCATGAGAAATGCTGGGATGGAAGAAGCACAAGCTGGAATCAAGATTGATGGGAGAAATATCAATAACCTCAGATATGCAGATGACACCACCCTTATGGCAGAAAGTGAGGAAGAACTAAAGCGCCTCTTGATGAAAGTGAAAGAAGAGAGTAAAAAAGTTGGCTTAAAGCTCAACATTCAGAAAACAAAGATCATGGCATCTGGTCCTATCACTTCATGGGAAATAGATGGGGAAACAATGGAAAGAGTATCCGAATTTACTTTTTGGGGGCTCCAAAATCACTGCAGATGGTGATTGCAGCCATGAAATTAAAAGACACTCACTCCTTGGAAGGAAGGTTATGACCAACCTAGTTGGGCATAAGTTTGATTAAACTCTGGGAGTTGGTGATGGACAGGGAGGCCTAGCATGCTGCGATTCATGGGATCACAAAGAGTCAGACATGACTGAGCAGCTGAACTGAACTGAAAAAGTTTCATGGGAAATGTTATGAAAACTTGGTTACGGAAGTCACTGAAAGTAGAGTATGTCTCATGAATTTGAGTTTACGGAGTATATTCTTTGATATATAGGATTCAAGCATAATGAAGCATAATGAGGTATTTTGTCTTATAATCAGATAAACAAATATTTGCCACGCGATATCTAATTTGAGCTAGAGACAAAACAGATCCCCTGATTATATAAACTAGTATTTGATGCTGTGCAGGAATTCCTGATCATGCCTTTTAAATTCATCCATGGACATCTCTGAAAAACTATTGGAATAAACTATCCCCAAACAGCATCAGACAGTGTTTTGTGCTTTCTTTAGGAAGATGGTTGTTTTTAGATTTTATTTAACTTGAAACATATTCTCTATCTTTTAGAAACAAGAAAATTTGACATTTAAAAATTTATTTTTTCTCTTTGTTTAGTTTTTTCTAAATGTGCAAACAAACAGCATTAAATTTTTTATTATTTAGTAATGGAGCATAGTTAACAATATTGTGTTAGTTTCATGTGTACAGCAAAGTGATTCAGTTTTACATATGCATGTATCTATTCTTTTTCAAACTCTTTTCCTATTTAGTTTATTACAGAATATTGAGCAGAATTCACTGTGCTATGCAGTAGGCCCTTGTTGGTTATCTACTTTAAATATAGCAGTGTGTACTTGTCAATCCCAATTCCCAGTCTATCCCTCTCCCCTACCCTTCCTCCCGGTAACCATAAGTTTTTTCTCTAAGTCTGTGAGTCTGTTTCTGTTTTCTAAATGTTAATTTGTATCTTTATTTTTAGATTCTGCACATAAGTGATATCATATGATGTTTGTCTTTGTCTGACTTCCTTCACTTAATACAATAATCTCTAGGTCTATCCTTGTTGCTACAAATGTCAATATTTCATTCTACATAGGTATGAAGTAGTCCATTGTACATAGGTATCAGGTTTTCTTTACCCATCCCTCTGTCGATGGACATTTAGGTTGTTTCCATGTCTTGACTATTATAAACACTGCTGCAATGAAGATCAGAGTGCATGTATCCTTTCAAGTTCAGTTAAGTTCACTCACTCAGTCGTGTCCGACTATTTGCGACCCCATGAATCGCAGCACGCCAGGCCTCCCTGTCCATCACCATCTCCCGGAATTCACTCAGACTCACGTCCATCGAGTCCGTGATGCCATCCAGCCATCTCATCCTCTGTCGTCTCCTTTTCCTCCTGCCCCAAATCCCTCCCAGCATCAGAGTCTTTTCCAATGAGTCAACTCTTCACATGAAGTGGCCAAAGAACTGGAGCTTCAGCTTTAGCATCATTCCTTCCAAAGAAATCCCAGGGTTGATCTCCTTCAGAATGGACTGGTTGGATCTCCTTGCAGTCCAAGGGACCCTCAAGACTCTTCTCCAACACCACAGTTCAAGTGCATCAATTCCTCAGCACTCAGCTTTCTTCACAGTCCAACTCTCACATCCATACATGACCACTGGAAAAACCATAGCCTTCACTAGATGGACCTTAGTCGGCAAAGTAATGTCTCTGCTTTTGAATATGCTATCTAGGATGATCATAATTTTTCTTCCAAGGAGTAAGCATCTTTTAATTTCATGGCTGCAGTCACCATCTGCAGTGATTTTGGAGCCCCAAAAAATAAAGTCTGACACTGTTTCTACTGTTTCCTCATCTATTTCCCATGAAGTGATGGGACCAGATGCCATGATCTTCGTTTTCTGAATGTTGAGCTTTAAGCCAACTTTTTCATTCTCCTCTTTCTCTTTCATCAAGAGGCTTTTTAGCTCCTCTTCACTTTCTGCCATAAGGGTGTTGTCATCTGCATATCTGAGGTTATTGATATTTCTTCCGGCAATCTTGATTCCAGCTTGTGTTTCTTCCAGTCGAGCCTTTCTCATGATGTACTCTGCATATAAGTTAAATAAGCAGGGTGACAATATACAGCCTTGACGTACTCCTTTTCCTATTTGGAACCAGTCTGTTGTTCCATGTCCAGTTCTAACTGTTGCTTCCTGCCCTGCATACAGATTTCTCAAGGGGCAGGTCAGGTGGTCTGATATTCCCATCTCTTTCAGAATTTTCCACAGTTTATTGTGATCCACACAGTCAAAGGCTTTGGCATAGTCAATAAAGCAAAAATGGATGTTTTTCTGGAACTCTCTTGCTTTTTCCATGATTCAGCGGATGTTGGAAATTTGATCTCTGGTTCCTCTGCCTTTTCTAAAACCAGCTTGAACTTCAGGGAGTTCACAGTTCATGTATTGCTGAAGCCTGCCTTGGAGAATTTTGAGCATTACTTTACTAGCGTGTGAGATGAGTGCAATTGTGCAGTAGTTTGAGCATTCTTTGGCATTGCCTTTCTTTGGAATTGGAATGAAAACTGACCTTTTCTAGTCCTGTGGCCTCTGCTGAGTTTTCCAAACTTGCTGGCATATTGAGTGCAGCACTTTCACAGCATCATCTTTCAGGATTTGAAATAGCTCGACTGGAATTTCATCACCTCCACTAGCTTTGTTCATAGTGATGCTTTCTAAGGCCTAATGTGCTTTCTAATGTGCTTGACTTCACATTCCAGGATGTCTGGCTCTAGATGAGTGATCACATCATCATGATTATCTGGGTCGTAAAGATATTTTTTGTACAGTTCTTCCGCATATTCTTGCCACCTCTTCTTAATATCTTCTGCTTCTGTTAGGTCCATACCATTTCTGTCCTTTATCGAGCCCATCTTTGCATGAAATGTTCCCTTGGTATCTCTCATTTTCTTGAAGAGATCTCTAAACTTTCCTATTCTGTTGTTTTCCTCTATTTCTTTGCATTGATCACTGAGAAAGGCTTTCTTATCTTCTCTGCATTCAGATGCTTATATGTTTCCTTTTCTCCTTTGCTTTTCGCCTCTCTTCTTTTCACAGCTATTTGTAAGGCCTCCCTAGACAGCCATTTTGCTTTTTTGCATTTCTTTTCCATGGGGATGGTCTTGATCCCTGGCTCCTGTACAATGTCACAAACCTCATTCCATAGTTCATCAGGCACTCTATCTATCAGATCTAGACCCTTAAATCTATTTCTCACTTCCACTGTATAATCATAAGGGATTTGATTTAGGTCACACCCGAATGGTCTAGTGGTTTTCCCTACTTTCTTCAATTTAAGCCTGAATTTGGCAATAAGGAGTTCATGATCTGAGCCACAGTCAGTTCCCAGTCTTGTTTTTGTTGACTGTATAGAGCTTCTCGATCTTTGGCTGCAAAGAATATACTCAGTCTGATTTTGGTGTTGACCATCTGGTGATGTCCATGTGTAGAGTCTTCTCTTGTGTCATTGGAAGAGGGTGTCTGCTATGCCATCTCTTGTTTGACCACTTCCAATTTGCCTTGATTCATGGACCTGACATTCCAGGTTCCTATGCAATATTGCTATTTACAGCATTGGACCTTGCTTCTATCACCAGTCACATCCACAGCTGGGTATTGTTTTTGCTTTGGCTCCATCCCTTCATTCTTTCTGGAGTTATTTCTCCACTGATCTCCAGTAGCATATTGGGCACCTAATAACCTGGGGAGTTCCTCTTTTGGTATCCTATCATTTTGCCTTTTCCTACTGTTCATGAGGTTCTCAAGGCAAGAATACTGAAGTGGCTTGCCCCTCGTCCAAGGTAAGGAGCAGCGGCTGTGCTTTCCCGGAGCCGCCATGAAGAGATTCCCCACACCAAGGTAAGAGAAACCCAAGTAAGATGGTAAGTGTTTCAAGAGGGCATCAGAGGGCAGACACACTGAAACCACACTCACAGAAAACTAGACAATCTAATCACACTAGGACCACAGCCTTGTCTAACTCAATGAAACCAAGCCATTCCTGCGGGGCAACCCGAGACGGGTGGGTCATGGTGGAGAGGCCTGACAGAATGTGGCCCACTGGAGAAGGGAATGGCAAGCCACTTCAGTATTCTTGCCTTGAGAACCCCATCCTTTCAAACCATGTATTTTTCCTGATATACGCCCAGAAGTGGGATTGCTGGATCATATAATAGCCCTATTTTTAGTTCCTTAAGGAACTTTCATATTGTCTTTCAAATTGACTATATCAATTTACATTCCCAACAATAGTGTAGGAGGGTTCCTTTTTATCCACACCATCTTCAGCATTCATTGTTGATTTTTTTGATGGCAACCATTCTAATTGATGAGAGATGACACCTCATTGTAATTTTGATTAGCATCCTCTAATAATTAACAATGTTGAGCATGTTTTCATGTACCTCTTGACAATTAAATAGACAGCTCTGATATCTAGTTTTTGAGTTTTGATTGAAGAGGTGATGACCACCCTTTGTAGAAAAACTGTATTATTTTCAAACAACTGTATTCTGTACATGTGTGTTTAAATGTGAAAATCTAATATTGGATTAGTATAGTTTCATGTCACAATAACCAATGTTTATTAAGTCAATGTTTACTGAACCTATCAGTTAACATCTATCACCACACATAGTTAGCATTTTTTTTAATTGAAATGAGAAAATTTAAGATCTACTCTCTTATCAACTTTCAAATATCCGATACCTCATTATTGACTCCAGTCACTATACTGTATATGACATCCCCAGGATTTATTTATCTTATAACTGGAAGTTTGTACTTTTTGATCACCTTCAGTTATTTTGTTCACTTCCCCAGCCCTCACCCTGGAAACTGCCAGTCTGTTCTCTCTAACTATGAGTACAGTATATTTTTTTAAAGTCTGGTAAAATATTCTATTTCATTTATTTTATTTTTTGTATTTCCTAGTGTTTTGTTAAAGCTGGATTTCAAGCCCAGCCAGTTTTGCTTATGATGAAGCAGTGTTGTACTCCACCAAAAACATTAATTAGTTCTTTGGTGTTTTTCTTTTTTATTTACCTACAGACATCTATGAGGTTAATCAATTTACAAGTCTTTGTTTCCTGAGTACTTAGAGAGTATCCAGAACTGCATCAGGGAATACAAAAGGGGTGAGGGAATACAAAAGTTAGGTCCTCACAGAACTTACAAGTTGCTTGGGTGCCAGAATTAACAAATATCATCAGTATTATTAGAAAAAAAATAAAATAGCATTAGGTCAATAAAGCAAAAGGAATGGAAAAAAAATGGGTGAACTCAATATTCTTTTCATAACAGCTCTGGAAGGTAGGAATTATTTCACTCCATTTTATAGATAAGAAAGCAAATATCAAAGAAACTAACTAGCTTTTGAGAATTTGACTACATGGGTTATGTTCTTTCTGCTGTGTCACAGTGTTAGGGAAAGCCAGAGGTAGTACTCAAGCTGAGTTTCCAAAAATGTCTTTGGTTGAAATAAACAGGGGGCAAAGGTCAGCAACAGAGCCCAAGGTGGCAATGAATATGACAGAGGGGAAGGCTTGCCTGATGAGCCAGAGCTATGTGTTGGCTATTAAGATTTTGGACCAGAGACAGAAGGTCTTGGATGCTATGCACACTAAGGAGCTGACTCTTTCTGTGATAGATTTCAGAGCAGGGCAATTATATATATATAAATAAATTTTATTTTTACTTTATTTTGCTTTACAATGCTGTATTGGTTTTGCCATACATTGAGATGAATCAGCCATGGATGTACATGAGTTCCCAATCCTGAACCCCCGTCCCACCTCCCACCCCATATCATCTCTCTGGATCATCCCTGTGCACCAACCTTAAGCATACTGTATCCTGTATTGAACATAGACAGGTGATTCGTTTCTTACCTGATAGTATACATGTTTCAATGCCTCTCCCTCTCCCACAGAGTCTAAAAGTCAACTCTATACATCTGTGTCTCTTTTGCTGTCTCGCATACAGGGTTATCATTAACATTTTCTTAATGTGTTAGTATACTGTATTGGTGTTTTTCTTTCTGGCTTACTTCACTCTGTATAATCGGCTCCAGTTTCATCCACCTCATCAGAACGGGTTCAAATGTATTCTTTTTAATGGCTGAGTAGTACTCCATTGTGTATATGTGCCACAGCTTCCTTATCCATTCATCTGGTGATGGACATCTAGGTTGTTTCTATGTCCTGGCTATTATAAACAGTGCAGCAATGAACATTGGGGTTTCCTCGGTGTATATGCCCAGCAGAGGGATTGCTGGGTCATAAGGCAGTTCTATTTGCAATTTTTTAAGGAGTCTCCACACTGTTCTCCATAGTGGCTATACTAGTTTGCATTCCCACCAACAGTGTAAGAGGGTTCCCTTTTCTCCACACCTTCTCCAGCATTTATTTCTTGCAGACTTTTGGATCGCAGCCATTCTGACTGGTGTGAAGTGGTACCTCATTATGGTTTTGATTTGCATTTCTCTAATAATGAGTGATGTTGAGCATCTTTTCATGTGTTTGTTAGCCATCCATATGTCTTCTTTGGAGAAATGTCTATTTAGTTCTTTGGCCCATTTTTTGATTGGGTCGTTTATTTTTCTGGAATTGAGCTGCAGGAGTTGCTTGTATATTTTTGAGATTAGTTGTTTGTCAGTTGCTTCATTTGCTATGATTTTCTCCCATTCAGAAGGCTGTCTTTTCACCTTGCTTATAGTTTCCTCTGTTGTGCAGAAGCTTTTAATTTTAATTAGATCCCATTTGTTTATTTTTGCTTTTATTTCCAATATTCTGGGAGGTGGGTCATAGAGGATCCTGCTGTGATTTATGTCGGAGAGTGTTTTGCCTATGTTCTCCTCTAGGAGTTTTATAGTTTCTGGTCTTACATTTAGATCTTTAATCCATTTTGACTTTATTTTTGTGTGTGGTGTTAGAAAGTGATCTAGTTTCATTCTTTTACAAGAGGTTGACCAGTGTTCCCAGCACCACTTGTTAAAGAGATTGTCTTTAATCCATTGTATATTCTTGCTTCCTTTGTCAAAGATAAGGTGTCCATAGGTGTGTGGATTTATCTCTGGGCTTTCTATTTTGTTCCATTGATCTATATGTCTGTCTTTGTGCCAGTACCATACTGTCTTGATGACTGTGGCTTTGTAGTAGAGCCTGAAGTCAGGCAAGTTGATTCCTCCAGTTCCGTTCTTCTTTCTCAAGATTGCTTTGGCTATTAGAGGTTTTTTGTATTTCCATACAAATTGTGAAGTTATTTGTTCTAGTTCTGTGAAAAATACCGCTGGTAGCTTGATAGGGATTGCATTGAATCTGTAGATTGCTTTGGGTAGTATACCCATTTTCACTATATTGATTCTTCCAATCCATGAACATGATATATTTCTCCATCTATTAGTGTCCTCTTTGATTTTTTTCATCAATGTTTTATAATTTTCTATATATAGGACTTTAGTTTCTTTAGGTAGGTATATTCCTAAGTATTTTATTCTTTTCATTGCAATGGTGAATGGAATTGTTTCCTTAATTTCTTTTCCTTCTTTCTCATTATTAGTGTATAAGAATGCAAGGGATTTCTGTGTGTTGATTTTATATCCTGCAACTTTACTATATTCAATTGATTAGCTCTAGTAATTTTCTGGTGGAGTCTTTAGGGTTTTCTATGTAGAGGATCATGTCATTTGCAAATAGTGAGAGTTTTACTTCTTCTTTTCAAATTTGGATTCCTTTTATTTCTTTCTCTGCTCTGATTGCTGTGGCCAAAACTTCCAGAACTATGTTGAATAGTAGCAGTGAAATTGGGCACCCTTGTCTTATTCCTGACTTTAGGGGAAATGCTTTCAATTTTTCACCATTGAAGATAATGTTTGCTGTGGGTTTGTCATATATAGCTTTTATTATGTTGAGGTAAATTCTTTCTATTCCTTCTTTCTGGAGAGTTTTTATCATAAATGGATGTTGAATTTTGTCAAAGGCCTCTCTGCATTTATTTAGATAATCATATGGCTTTTAGTTTTCAATTTGTTAATGTGGTGAATTACATTGGTTGATTTGCAGATATTGAAGAATCCTTGCATCCTGGGATAAAGCCCATTTGTTCATGGTATAAGATCTTTTAAATGTGTTGTTGGATTCTGATTGCTAGAATTTTGTTAAGGATCTTTGCATCTATGTTCATCAGTGATATTGGTCTGTAGTTTTCTTTTTTTGTGGCATCTTTGTCAGGTTTTGGTATTAGGGTGATGGTGGCCTCATAGAATGAGTTTGGAAGTTTACCTTCCTCTGCAATTTTCTGGAAGAGTTTGAATAGGATAGGTGTTAGCTCTTCTTGAAATTTTTGGTAGAATTCAGCTGTGAAGCCGTCTGGACCTGGGCTTTTGTTTGCTGGAAGATTTCTGATTACAGTTTCAATTTCCGTGCTTGTGATATGTCTATTAAGATTTTCTATTTCTTCCTGGTTCAGTTTTGAAAAGTTGTACTTTTCTAAGAATTTGTCCATTTCTTCCACATTGTCCATTTTATTGACATATAATTGCTGATAGTGGTCTCTTATGATCTTTTGTATTTCTGTGTTGTCTGTTGTGATCTCTCCATTTTCATTTCTAATTTTATTGATTTGATTTTTCTCTCTTTGTTTCTTGATGAGTCTGGCTAATGGTTTGTCAATTTTATTTATCCTTTCAAAGAACCAGCTTTTGGCTTTGTTGATTTTTGCTATGGTCTCTTTTGTTTCTTTTGCATTTATTACTGCCCTAATTTTTAAGATTTCTTTCCTTCTACTATATCCGAGGTTCTCCATTTCTTCCTTTTCTAGTTGCTTTAGGTGTAGAGTTAGGTTACTTATTTGACTTTTTTCTTGTTTCTTGAGGTATGCCTGTATTGCTATGAACTTTCCCCTTAGCACTGCTTTTATGGTGTCCCACAGGTTTTGGGTTGTTGTGTTTTCATTTTCATTCGTTTCTATGCATATTTTGATTTCTTTTTTGATTTCTTCTATGATTTGTTTGTTATTCAGAAGCGTGTTGTTCAGCCTCCATATGCTGGAATTTTTAATAGTTTTCTCCTGTGATTGAGATCTAATCTTAATGCATTATGGTCAGAAGAGATGCTTGGAATGATTTCAATTTTTTTGAATTTATCAAGGCTAGATTTATGGCCCACGATGTGATCTATCCTGGAGAAGGTTCCGTGAGCACTTGAGAAAAAGGTGAAATTCATTGTTTTGGGGTGAAATGTCCTATAGATATCAATTAGGTCTAACTGGTCTATTGTATCATTTAAAGTTTGCATTTCTTTGTTAATTTTCTGTTTAGTTGATCTGTCCATAGGTGTGAGTGGGGTATTAAAGTCTCCCGCTATTACTGTGTTATTGTTAATTTCCCCTTTCATACTTGTTAGCACTTGTCTTACATATTGCGGTGCTCCTATATTGGGTGCATATATATTTATAATTTTTATATCTTCTTCTTGGATTGATCCTTTGATCATTATGTAGTGTCCTTCTTTGTCTCTTTTCACAGCCTTTGTTTTAAAGTCTATTTTATCAGATATGAGTATTGCTACTCCTTCTTTCTTTTGGTCTCTATTTGCATGGAATACATTTTTCCAGCCCTTCACTTTCAGTCCGTATGTGTCCCTTGTTTTGAGGAGGGTCTCTTGTAGGCAGCATATATAGAGGTCTTGTTTTTGTATCCATTCAGCCAGTCTTTGCCTTTTGGTTGGGGCATTCAACCCATTTATGTTTAAGGTAATTATTGACAGGTATGATCCCATTGCCATTTCCTTTATTGTTTTGGGTTCGAGTTTATACACCCTTTTTGTGTTTCCTGTCTAGAGAATATCCTTTAGCATTTGTTGGAGAGCTGGTTTGGTGGTGCTGAATTCTCTTAGCTTTTGCTTGTCTGTAAAGCTTTTGATTTCTCCTTCATATTTGAATGAGATTCTTGCTGGGTACAGTAATCTGGGCTGTAGGTTATTTTCTTTCATCACTTTAAGTATGTCTTGCCATTCCCTCCTGGCCTGAAGCGTTTCTATTGAAAGATCAGCTGTTATCCTTATGGGAATCCCCTTGTGTGTTATTTGTTGTTTCTCCCTTGCTGCTTTTAATATTTGTTCTTTGTGCTTGATCATTGTTAATTTGATTAATATGTGTCTTGGGGTGTTTCACCTTGGGTTTATCCTGTTTGGGACTCTCTGGGTTTTTTGGAACTGGGTGATTATTTCCTTGCCCATTTTAGGGAAGTTTTCAACTATTATCTCCTGAAGGATTTTCTCATGGTCTTTCTTTTGGTCTTCTTCTGGGAATCCTATAATTCGAATGTTGGAGCATTTCATATTGTCCTGGAGGGCTCTGAGATTGTCCTCCTTTCTTTTAATTCGTTTTTCTTTTTTTCCTTTCTGATTCATTTATTTCTACCATTCTATTTCACTAATCCTATCTTCTGCCTCCAGTTATTTTACTATTTGTTGCCTCCAGAGTGTTTCTGATCTCATTTATTGAGTCATTCATTATATATTGACTGTTTTTTATTCTTCTGGGTCCTTGTTAAACCTTCCTTGCATCTTCTCAATCCTTGTCTCCAGGCTATTTATCTGTGATTCCATTTTGATTTCAAGATTTTGGATAATTTTCAGTATCCATATTTGGAATTCTTTCTCAGGTAGATTCCCTATCTCTTCCTCTTTTGTTTGGTTTGGTGGGCATTTCTCCTGTTCCTTTACCTGCTGGCTATTCCTCTGTCTCTTCATCTTGGTTATATTGCTGTGTTTGGGGTGGCCTTTCTGTATTCTGGGAATTTGTGGAGCTCGCTTTATTATGGAGTTTCCTCGCTGTGGGTGGGGTTTTATCAGTGGTTTGTCAAGGTTTCTTGGTTAGGGAAGCTTGTGTCGGAGTTCTGGGTAGAGCTGGATTTCTTCTCTCTGGAGTGCAATGAAGTGTCCAGTAATGAGTTATGAGACGTCTATGGTTTTGGAGTAACTTGAGCTGCCTGTATTTTGAAGCTCATGGGTGTGTTCCTGTGTTGCTAGAGAATTTGCATGATATGTCTTGCTCTGGAACTTGTTGGCCCTTGGGTGGTGCTTGGTTTCAGTGTAGGTATGGAGGCATTTGATGAGCTCCTATCAATTAATGTTCCCTGGATTCAGGAGTTCTCTGATGTTCTCAGGATTTGGACTAAAGCCTCCTACTTCTGGTTTTTATTTTTATTTTTACAATAGACTCAAGACTTCTCCATCTATGATAAAATATCTAGGTTAAAGATGAAAAGTTTCTCCACATTGAGGGACATCCTGAGAGGTTCACTGAGTTACATGGAGAAGAGAAGAGGGAGGGGGTAGTTAGAGGTGACTGGAATGAGATGAGGTGGGATCAAAAGAGGAGAGAGCAAGCTAGCCAGTAATCACTTCCTTATGTGCACTCCTCAGTCTGGACCACTCTGAGATGTTCATGGATTTATACAGGGAAGAGGAGAGGAAGGAAGTAGACAGAGGTGGCCAGGAGGATAAAAGAGGGAAATGAAAAGGAGAGAGACAGATCAAGCCAGTAACCAGTTCCCTAAGTGTTCTCCATCGTTTGGAACACACAGAGATTCACAGAGTTGGGTAGAGAAGAGAAGGGGGAGGGAAGAGACAGAGGCCACCTGGTGGAGAAAAAGGAGAGTCCAAAGGAGGAGAGAGTGGTCAAGCCAGTAATCTCGCTCTCAGGTAAAATTGGGTACTGAAGATGGGGTTTTTAAATGTACAAAATTGACAACAAATACCAAAAAGCAAAGATTAAAAATCTAGAGTAGAGGTTGGATTTTCAAAAATACAATATTAAAGAAAAGAAGAACAGCAAGAAGAAAAAACAAAAACAAAGTCACGAGAATTATTAAAAACAACACCAACAACCACACACACACACACACAAATATACATACATATATATATATATATATATATATATATATATATATATATATATATATATGGTGTTTGCTTTAAAAATAGGGTCTTTTTTTTGAAAAGTGATAGTAGGTTATAAAAATCAAAATTAAAGGAGAAATAGAGGACTTAAAAATTTAAAAATAGTTAAAAAAAAGGGGAAGAAAAAGAAAAGAAGAAAAAACAATCAAACAACAGCATAAACAACAACAAAAAAGAGAATGGTTGTAAAAATAGTAAAGATATTTCTGGGACTTTTTCTGGTGTTGTGGGCAGTGTGGGGTCACTTCCAAGGTGGTTCCCTTTGTTTAACTTCTTCTGTTTGCTGGTCTCTTCAGTGTCTGATTTCCGCCCTGACACACGGGGGGCGGTGGTGGACATTTTTTTTTTTTTTTAGGCTCACTTGTTCAGTCGCACTGTGGGGAGGGAGGGATGCTGAAAACAAATAACACTGGTGTGTGCTTGCAGTGTCTCGACCACGCTGGGCATGCCCCTGTACACGGCGCACACTGCTCAGGCTCTACGTTGCTCCACCAGGAACCATCTGAGGCCGGCCCTAGGCTGCATGCACCTCCCCGGTCTAAGCCGCTCAGGCTCAGCTCTCAGATAGCCCTCAGAGGCGCAGATTTGGTTGGGCCTGCATTTTGTGCCCTTCCCAGGACCGAGTAGCTCAGGTGTTTGGCAAGCGCAGTCACTGCGACTTATCGCCTTTTCCTGCTGCTCAGTTTTCTGGGTGTACCATTGGAGCCCCTTGTCAGGCAGACGGTGACTGTCCAGAACCCCAAGATGTCTTAGTTAGCAAAGAAGCCTGCTTGCAGTTTGGTAGGTAAAGTCTCTCTGGGGCTGCAATTGCCCCCTTCCACCCCTTACAGCTCTGGCTGCCTGTCACCAGAGGGGGATGGTCTGCAGCCGGCTATTTCTGTTCTGTCCTTTGTTCTGTGTGCGGTCCTGGTGGTGTCTTATGTTAGAGCTTTTAACGTGGTAGCTATCCCACAGTCTGGTATGCTAGCCCAAGTTAGTTTGCTCTGGTTACACTTGGGGCATTCCAGACTGATTCTTAAAAAGCACTGCAGCCGCACCTCCCTGCCCAGCCCCAACTTGCTAGTGGCAGATGCAGGTGTCTGTGCTGCTTCTCTGCTGGGGGAGTTACCGTTGGGTTCATAATCTGTTGGTTTTAATTATTTATTTATTTTTCCTCCCTGTTATGTTGCCCTCTGTGCTTCCAAGGCTCATCACAGACTCGGCAGTGAGAGTGTTTCCTGGTGTTTGGAAACTTCTCTCTTTTTAAGACTCTCTTCCCAGGACAGGACTCCCTTCCCGCGACAGAGCTCCCTCCCTACCTCCTTTGTCTCTTTTTTCATCTTTTATATTTTTCCTACCTGTTTTTGAAGACAATGATCTGATTTTTTGGGTGCCTGATGTCCTATGCCAGCATTCAGAAGTTGTTTTGTAGAATTTACTCAGTGTTGAAATGTTCTTTTGATGAATTTGTGGGGAAGAAAGTGGTCTCCCGGTCCTATTCCTCTGCCATATTAGGACCACCCCCCGCAGGGCAATTATATATTTAAAGGACATTCCCAGGAAGATTTCTTTATAGGTAAAGATGGATCAGAGTGGGGGAAAAATAGTTGGCAATCAGAGAGTCGCCTGTCTGGAAGAATTGTAGAGAAAATACTGCACTGAATACAAAGTTAGAATACAAAATCTCTCTTTATTTTTTTAAACTCTGAGCTTCTGTAATGAGGGGTGTATTCATCATTTTTATTTATGTATCCACCATTTTCTTCTTAGCCAACACAATGTGGCTTCAATAACCACCATTTTCAATTATGTTGCTCAACAAAAGAATAATTTGCAACAAACCACTTAGTTGTTTATTTTAGGTCTCCACCGGAATATAAGTGCCAGAAATATAAGAAAGAAGAAGTATCTTACTCATCTCAATATCCTTAGAGCTTTTAATGTATCCTGGCACATAGTAAATGCTGTAGAAATGTGCTTTTAAATTTTACATGATCAGCTTTTGCTTAACTCATTATATTATCTTTCAGGCTTAGTGTGGGAACATATTTGCATGGCAAGATTGGAAATAGACATTATGCAGTGCTTAGCAAAGGTGCTCACGGGAGAATCATATACTGGAATGTAACTAAGTTTAAAATGATGGTCGCTTAATTCTAATTACTTAGAAGCTGATTAGTTTGCGAATTGTCCACAGACCCCCTGCTTCTCTTCCTTGTAACTGCTGCCAACTTTTGGCTAGTTTTGTGCTCATTAGCACATCCTCTAGAGCTTGGGCAAGGCATGAGTATGACCTTTTGAGTCTGTCCATTTGGCTGCTTATTAACAGTTTTGGGGAAGATTTCATGAGATATAGATTATAACTATTGATAAAGATGAACATTTTATATTATTACACATAGGTTTTATTTATTCATGTTATTATTCATTCTTTCTGCATGACCTATTTGAAAGGCAAATGTGTAATGTAAGTATGATATACATAATGATCTCTCTGAACATAAACATTTGCTGATATTCCATACATATGAAGTATAATGGGAATAGATCTTTGAATCCAAAGGTTAAATTCAACATAGGTGTCATGCCAAAATGATTCGGTGTAATAGTATCTTGTATGTCTCTTAAAGTTCTAGGAGCTAGATGACTTATGTAAATTCCTACAAAATTTTTTAAACATATTTTTTAAGAAGAGCCAAATGTCATATTTTAATGACTTAGTTTGACCACAAACTCATATACAGGTAATGAATATACTGAGTTCTGTGATGGATTGTAAAATAATGTAGAAAGACATGAAGAAACAACATAAAAAATAAACTGTAATTATAAACTCAAATTAAAGATAAAGTGGAGATATCAGGAAAGAAATTTAATTATATAGATAATTTTCTACAAGACTCATGAGACTTATAATTTACCAGTAGTTGCATTTTCTAAAGAGGTGCAGTAAAAATGCCCAACTGTGAAGACTTATCCAACTGTTTGATGAAATATGTTCCTCTTATGATACAAACTAGTCTTCTGTGATTGTGAAATTGCTACATAAAATATGTTATTCTAACTAGCATATGTTTGTGTGATTAATAAGGAGGTCAAGGATTATATAGGTTCAGAGATCAAACTGGAATATTTTATCTTTTGGGAAGGCACAAATGGAAGTAAAAACATAGTCAATGATATTTTTAACTTTTTTTTGAAAAATTAAACTCAAAATGGATTTAGTCTCAAAATTTTACTAGATATTTGCTAGATATACACCAAAATAATATAGATGAAAATAAGAGGTATGGCTTAAATGGATGGAGAAAATTATGCAATATTTATGAAGAGGTTTTACTTACTTTGCTGAAAGTCATTTGTACTAGTAAATGGGCAGTAATAAATCAAATTATATCATTCTTAAATGCAGTTCTTAATAAAATGTGTTTCTCAGCATAACACAAATATGCTTATCTCAAGATATACCATGTTTTACTCAATGTTTTCAAGAATTATAAAGTGCAATCAGTGAAGTTCTTACTAATCAGGTTTTACTGTCTTTCCAAAATTTACATAAAATAAGGTGAGATATAAATATACATACAAATAAACAAATAAGTTTAGTAATATCCAAATTCCTAATTTTAAATGCATCAGTCCAACACACTGTCACAAATTCTGTTTGTATCAGAAAAATTCTGAGGGAAGAGGCAAGTAATTTAGTTATTTTAGCAATGTCGCTCGACTATTTAGGAACCTGCCAGAGAAACATTACTAATCACTGATTAATGCAAATTTATATTGTTTATTTTTGTGCTTTCTTTGCATAGATAGTTGTAAATAGGACTGGTATCTGAATGCTACTCATCAGTACTAGTCGTTTATGGATGGCATCTGTTCTGTAGGGTCCTTGCAAAGCCATACTAGCTGTTGCTGCTGCTGCTGCTAAGTCGCTTCAGTCGTGTCCGACTCTGTGTGACTCCATAGACGGCAGCCCACCAGGATCGGCCATCCCTGGGATTCTCCAGGCAAGAACACTGGAGTGGGTTGCCATTGCCTTCTCCTACTAGCTGTTAAATATCTTGAATAACATCCTAGTTGTAAATATAATTACACTGTCTCATACACATGAAAACAGGAATTTTGCCAGTGGATAACTAGCCTTAGAAAACAAACCATTCTTAAAAATTAATAACTATTTGTTCAGTTTACTTAGAAAAGTAACCATGTTCTTTGTACTTCCTAGGAGCTCATATTATAAATGGATTATTCTCAAAATAAGGAGTATTGTGATTGACAGAAGGACATGAGCATTTGCATCCTAAAGACATATAATTCTTTAACAATACAAGACAGAGATAGCTTTGCAGAGATTAACTAGAACAGGTGTTACCACAGCATGCTCCCAGAGAGGAGCCGTTTGGCCACCCTCAGATCCCAAAGGGGTGGTCAGCAACTTAGGAGACCACCTGTGTGGGGTTAGAAGGCATCAAGTATTAGGTGGTCTCCCTGTTTCACCTTTTCAGAGATTTTATATCCCCCTGAGAACTCTTCCCAACTGCCCAGGGACTCTGACAACATGTCTGTCTGCACCCTAGTTCTGGAACAAAACAACCTTGGTGCATTCCTCAGTCATGTCTGGTTCACATGTGAAACGAACTCTGTTTTCCAGCAGGTGTCCTCAGCTGGCCCAGGCTTCAGGCCTGTGTGACTACTCCTGGAGGAGTATAGTGACATCTTCTACTAGTCGGCCTGGATCCAGTATTCTGATGTGTGAACAGTGGAATAAATACTTATTATTCAACTAACTACTTTTCTCACCTTCAGACAATGAGAACTACTCAGTCCTCACTCTGCACCCAAAACATAATGAATATCTACTCTCCCTCTGTCTGGAGTTTTTCTCCATGCAGAAGATGCCATTTCATTTGGGTATATCACACACTTAACATAAGGTTTTGTAGAGCTATCCATTTAGTATTAGAAGAACTATTTTTTATTTGGGATATAAAATGTAGTGAATACAGAGATTCTTTGTGCCTCAAGAGGTCTAGAGATGACACAGTGTTCTGAGATCTTATAGGACAGGAGAATGGAAGACACTAAGGGATTTATCACGTTCTACAATAGACGATCCACATAATCACGATGGTGTGATCACTCACCTAGAGCCAGACATCCTGGAATGTGAAGTTAAGTGGGCCTTAGAAAGCATCACTATGAACAAAGCTAGTGGAGGTGATGGAATCCCAGTTGAGCTATTTCAAATCCTAAAAAATTATGCTATGAAAAAGTGCTGCACTCAATATGCCAGCAAATCTGAAAAATGCAGCAGTGGGCACAGGACTGGAAAAGGTCAGTTTTAATTCCAGTCCTAAAGAAAGGCAATGCCAAAGAATGCTTAAACTACCGCACAATTGCACTCATCTCACATGCTAGTAAAGTAATGCTCAAAATTCTCCAAGCCAGGCTTCAGCAATACGTGAACCATGAACTTCCAGATGTTCAAGCTGGTTTGAGAAAAGGCAGAGGAACCAGAGATCAAATTTCCAACATCCGCTGAATCATGGAAAAAGCAAGAGAGTTCCAGAAAAACATCTATTTCTGCTTTATTGACTATGCCAAAGCCTTTGACTATGTGGATCACAATAAACTGTGGAAAATTCTTCAAGATTTGGGAATACCAGACCATCTGACCTGCCTCTTGAAAAAGCTATATGCAGGTCAGGAAGCAACAGTTAGAACTGGACATGGAGCAACAGACTGGTTCCAAATAGGAAAAAGAGTATGTCAAGGCTGTATATTGTCACCCTGCTTATTTAATTTATATGCAGAGTACATCATGAGAAATCCTGGGCTGGAAGAAGCACAGCTGGAATCAAGATTGCCAGGAGAAATATCAGTAACCTCAGATATGCAGATGATACCACCCTTACGGCAGAAAGTGAAGAGGAACTGAAAAGCCTCTTGATGAAAGTGAAAATGGAGAGTGAAAAAGTTTGCTTAAAGCTCAACTTTCAGAAAACTTAGATCATGGCATCCGGTCCCATCACTTCATGGGAAATAGATTGGGAAACAGTGGAAACAGTGGCTGACTTATTTTTGGGGGCTCCAAAACCACTGCAGATGGTGACTGCAGCCGTGAAATTAAAAGACGCTTACTCCTTGGAAGAAAAGTTATGACCAACCTAGACAGCATATTAAAAAGCAGAGACATTACTTTGCCAACTAAGGTCCATCTAGTCAAGGCTATGGTTTTTCCTGTGGTCATGTATGGATGTGAGAATTGGACTGTGAAGAAGGCTGAGTGCCGAAGAATTGATGCTTTTGAACTGTGGTGTTGGAGAAGACTCTTAAGAGGCCCTTGGACAGCAAGCAGATCCAACAAGTCCATTCTGAAAGAGATCAACCCTGGGATTTCTTTGGAAGGAATGATGCTGAAGCTGAAACTCCAGTACTTTGGTCACCTCATGTGAAGTGTTGACTCATTGGAAAAGACTTTGATATTGGGAGGGATTGGGGGCAAGAGGAGAAGGGAACGACAGAGGATGAGATGGCTGGATGGCATCACTTACTTGATGGAGGTGAGTCTGAGTGAACTCCGGGAGTTGGTGATGGACAGGGAGGCCTGGTGTGCTGCGATTCATGGGGTCGCAAAGAGTCGGACACAACTGAGCGACTGAACTGAACTGAACTCCTTGGAAGGAAATTTATGACCAACCTAGATAGCATACTCAAAAGCAGAGACATTACTTTGCCAACAAAGGTCCGTCTAGTCAAGGCTATGGTTTTTCCAGTGGACATGTATGGTTGTAGAGTTGGACTGCGAAGAAAGCTGGGCACCGAAGAATTGATGCTTTTGAACTGTAGTGTTGGAGAAGACTCTTGAGAGTCCGTTGGACTGCAAGGAGAGCCAATCAGTCCATTCTGAAGGAGATCAGCTCTGGATGTTCATTGGAAGGACTGATGCTGAAGGTGAAACTCCAATACTTTGGCCACCTCATGCAAAGAGTTGACTCACTGGAAAAGACTCTGATGCTGGGAGGGATTGGGGGCAGGGGGAGAAGGGGATGACAGAGGATGAGATGGCTGGATGGCATCACCGACTCAATGGACATGAGTTTGGGTGAACTGTGGGAGTTGGTGATGGACAGGGAGGCCTGGCATGCTGCGATTCATGGGGTCGCAAAGAGTCGGACATGACTGAGCAACTGAACTGAACTGAATCTTGAAAACACACAAGAAGTTACACAGAAATGCACACACACACCCACGGACACACACACCCACGGACACACACACACACACACACACACGCCTCTAGGTGTTTATAATAGCATCCACTGGAATTATCTTCTAGTCCTGAGATGGTCTTCTTTCCTGATCATGTATTTTCTTTAGAACATTATGCCCCTTACAGGGCCATTGAGTTTTGTCTACCTTCTGCTTCTCTTGAAGTTGAGAGGAAATGAGACAGCATAGCAACATGTCTTGGAGCTCTAACACAGAACAAAGGTAAAATAAGTCCAGGCTGTATGATAGGTACCTTACACATAGGGTATTCAGTAATCCAATTTAGGAATATATATTAATAAAACATGCCAAAATATGTTTCTCCATTACTCTCATGAGCACAGATGTTCTTTGCACATACAATTAGAAGTGGTTATATTCATTTGCATTCATCTTTACTAGGCACATGGTAGGAAAGGTTTATTGCTGCAAAATAGAAATCATTTTATTTTTTAAAAAATTTCAACTTTGAGTGAGAAGAATCTGTGCAAAATCTAGAATAGCTATATTGTTCAACACAGTGAACTTGCTTTTAAAATTGAATTTCAAGACACTCTATTTCTTTTGAGTGTTTTATTCTTTTTAAGTTACAAAGCAATGGATATTTAGAGAAATAAATAAGAGATAAAGAAAAATTGTTAATCAACTAAACTATACTTTTAGCCCCTAGAGCGCTCCCCTCAAATGTAACTCTCATGGAATCCTTACACGTCATTTTTAAGCTTATACAAACTTTATTCATATATAGATGTGTATATATTTATATGTATATTTATTTCTGTTCTCTTTTTTTGTTAAATAGATATAGGATTCTGCTAGAGAATTTACTGTGAAACTGCTTTTTTGTTCAATACATCATGGACACTCTTGCAAGCCATTATACGGAGCTCTGACTTTCTTTCAAATAACTACCTGATATTTCATAATATGAATCTTCTGAAAGCTATTCAACCATTCTCCTAAAAGTTACATAATGATTGTTGTTGCTGTTATTTTCTAGTATTTGTGACACTTAGGCAAAACTGCAGTATGTGCTTACCTCCATATCTTCCTGCGCATTGACAATACTGTGGTTCCTCCAACCTATGTTCCTGTAAGTGAAGTTTCTGGGTCAATGTCTTGTTTCTATTCAAAATGTTATGTTTGTTAATGTGGTGTATTACATTGATTGATTTGTGGATATTGAAGAATCCTTGCATCCTGGGATAAAGCCCACTTGGTCATGGTGTATAATCTTTTTAATGTGTTGTTGGATTCTGATTGCTAGAATTTTGTTAAGGATTTTTGCATCTATGTTTATCAGTGATATTGGCCTGTAGTTTTCTTTTCTTTTTTTTTTTTTTTTTTTGTGGCATCTTTGTCAGGTTTTGGTATTAGGGTGATGGTGGCCGCATAGAATGAGTTTGGAAGTTTACCTACCTCTGCAATTTTCTGGAAGAGTTTGAGTAGGATAGGTGTTAGCTCTTTAAGTTTTTGGTAGAATTCAGCTGTGAAGCCGTCTGGACCTGGGCTTTTGTTTGCTTGAAGATTTCTGATTACAGTTTCAATTTCCGTGCTTGTGATGGGTCTGTTAAGATTTTCTATTTCTTACTGGTTCAGTTTTGGGAAGTTGTACCTTTATTAGAATTTGTCCATTTCTTCCACGTTGTCCATTTTATTGGTATATAATTGCTAATAGTGGTCTCTTATGATCCTTTGTATTTCTGTGTTATGTGTTGTGATCTCTCCATTTTCATTTCTAATTTTATTGATTTGATTTTTCTCTCTTTGTTTCTTGATGAGTCTGGCTAATGGTTTGTCAATTTTATTTATCCTTTCAAAGAACCAGCTTTTGGCTTTGTTGATTTTTGCTATGGTCTCTTTTGTTTCTTTTGCATTTATTACTGCCCTAATTTTTAAGATTTCTTTCCTTCTCCTAACCTTGGGGTTGTCCATTTCTTCCTTTTCTTGTTGCTTTAGGTGTAGAGTTAGGTTGTTTATTTGACTTTTTTCTTGTTTCTTGAGGTATGCCTGTATTGCTATGAACTTTCCCCTTAGCACTGCTTTTATAGTGTCCCACAGGTTTTGGGTTGTTGTGTTTTCATTTTCATTAGTTTCTATGCATATTTTGATTTCTTTTTTGATTTCTTCTGTGATTTGTTGGTTATTCAGAAGCGTGTTGTTCAGCCTCCATATGTTGGAATATTTAATAGATTTTTTTTTCCTGTAATTGAGATCTAATCAATGCATTATGGTCAGAAAAGATGCTTGGAATGATTTCGATTTTTTTGAATTTATCAAGGCTAGATTTATGGCCCAGGATGTGATCTATCCTGGAGAAGGTTCCGTGAGCACTTGAGAAAAAGGTGAAATTCATTGTTTTGGGGTGAAATGTCCTATAGATATCAATTAGATCTAACTGGTCTATGGTATCATTTAAAGTTTGTGTTTCTTTGTTAATTTTCTGTTTAGTTAATCTGTCCTTGGGTGTGAGTGGGGTATTAAATTTTCCCACTATTATTGTGTTTTTGTTCATTTCCCCTTTCATATTTGTTAGCATTTGTCTTACATATTGCAGTGCTCCTATGTTGGGTGCATATATATTTATAATTTTTATATCTTCTTCTTGGATTGATCCTTTGATCACTATGTAGTGGCCTTCTTTGTCTCTTTTCACAGCCTTTGTTTTAAAGTCTATTTTATCTGATATGAATATTGCTACTCCTGCTTTCTTTTGGTCTCTATTTGCATGAAATATCTTTTTCCAGCCTTTCACTTTCAGTCTGTATGTGTCCCTTGTTTTGAGGTGGGTCTCTTGTAGACAACATATATATGATATGGAGAGGGTGGTGGGAGGGGGGTTCAGGATTGGGAACTCATGTATACCCATGGCAGATTCATGTCAATGTATGGCAAAACCAATACAGTTTTGTAAAGTAAAAATAAAATAAAATAAAGAGCAAAAATAAATAAATAAATAAATAAATAAAATATTATGTTATTTTATAAAGAGTTTTATGAAGTTGCACTCTTACCAGTAAAACTCACCTTTGCTGTATGTTGTAGAGCTTTTACTTTTTATTAACTCAGTAGGTGAAAAAATAATACTTTGTGTTATTTAAATGTTTTTTCCTGATTACCAGTGAGGTTGAGGGTCTAATTTTATGCTCATTATTCATGTGCATTTCTTCTGTGTGAATCTTTTCCTTGTCAATTTACAAGAACTTTTGTCACTTTATAGATGTTTGCCTTTTGTCATATGGTTTCAGATATTTTTATTTATGGTTTTGTGATGTGAAGTTTTAAGTTCATAAGTCATCGTAAATATTTTTTGCTATCATTGCTTTTGGGTTTCATTATTTGCTTTAAGATTTTATTTATTCTAAATTAAAAATATTTCTTAGTATTTTACTAACTTTTAATCTATAATTTAGAACTTTATTATGTTAGAGATTTCTTAATGGTTTAAGGTAGGGTCTCCAACTTTTTTATTCTTAAGGATAGACAATTCTCATACTTCTAAGTAAAATGCCATCCACGCTATTTACCATTTTCCTAAACACTATTTTCCATTTGGGGATTTTTTGAATTGGTTTTCCAGTGGCTTGTTTTGTTATTATTGCAATGACTGTATGGTATGTTTTGGTATCAGGTAAGGTGCTTGATGAAAGTGAAAGTGGAGAGTGAAAATTTTGGCTTCAAGCTCAACATTCAGAAAATGAAGATCATGGCATCCGGTCCCATCATTTCATGGGAAATAGATTGGGAAACAGTGGAAACAGTGTCAGACTTTATTTTCTTGGGCTCCAAAATCACTGCAGATGGTGACTGCAGCCATGAAATTAAAAGAAAAGTTATGACCAACCTAGATAGCATATTCAAAAACAGAGACATTACTTTGCCAACTAAGGTCTGTCTAGTCAAGGCTATGGTTTTTCCTGTGGTCATGTATGGATGTGAGAATTGGACTGTGAAGAAGGCTGAGTGCTGAAGAATTGATGCTTTTGAACTGTGGTGTTGGAGAAGACTCTTGAGAGGCCCTTGGACTGCAAGGAGATCCAACCAGTCCATTCTGAAGGAGATCAGCCCTGGGATTTCTTTGGAAGGAATGATGCTAAAGCTGAAACTCTAGTACTTTGCCCACCTCCTGCAAAGAGTTGACTCATTGGAAAAGACTCTGATGCTGGGAGAGATTGGGGGCAAGAGGAGAAGGGGACGACAGAGGATGAGATGGCTTGAAGGCATCACTGACTCGATGGAGGTGAGTCTGAGTGAACTCCGGGAGATGGTGATGGACAGGGAGGCCTGGTGTGCTGCGATTCATGGGGTTGCAAAGAGTCGGACACGACTGAGTGACTGAACTGAACTGAAGGTGCTTCAAACCCTCTCTCCAAGAATTGAGAATTTCAAAACATTTTTGGTAATGTTTTGATTTTTTAATGCGAATTTTAGTATAATTCTGTCAACTTCCATATCTTTATTTGAAATGATAACATACCAATTATAACTATATATATAGTTTATATGTGTGTATATATGTATATATATATAGCCTTTTAAAATATAAAATCTCATTAAGAAGCATGATTATATTCTTTAATGGAATTTTTTCTCATAGGTACTATATCTTTTTAATAAAAATTTATCTGATGTTTTTGATACTTTTGTTTGCTTTTGTAAATAGATTTTTCTCCTCACTTCAAAGACTTTATATTTTATTTTAAGTTAGAGGCACTTATTAGCATATCATTATAAAATTATCAATATCTTATATAGGAGCATGTCATTTTCTTCAGTCTTGAAAAGTATCAAATGATTTAAACTTAAAATAAGAACAAGTAAAAATAAAGAAACAGTAAAATCCTCCATATCTATAATCTTGCCTAAAGAGTAGTACTCTTTTTCTGGGAAGAATGACCCATTAGGCAGCTGCCAAGTGTTAAAGATAATACACAAATGTGCAAGAAAGTAAAGAGCAACTCTTAGTCAATCAATTCACTGGAATAAAACCTGGAAGTCATTGAAAAGACAAATGTCAACCTCAGAGAACTGTTGTCCCATTCAGTATATTCAGTAATGTTCCACAAAAAATATATTAGCTGGTAAAAATAAGTCAAATATCTTCCACATTTTCTGTGTAAGAGCTAACAGAAGTTCAATTATCATTTCCTATGTTTGTCTTAAATGGAGATTGGTTAAGATATCAATCAGTAAAATCATGTTGAATTGATGTTTTGAGTGATGAAACTCAATCTAGAATAAAGTACTTTAAAAATCAATACAGTTTATTTTTTATATTCTTTAGTTGAAGTGAACTTTTACAATAATTCAGGTATGGTTATAGCTTGCAATGATGGAATCAATATATATGCTATCATTCTCCTTCAAACTATGGTATCTTCTTTCCTGACTGTAGAAAAGTTCAATGACATAAAAATTTGAAAATATATTGAAAAGCTTTAATTGCCAGCTTAGCTATATAAAATAAAAATTTCTGTTTTTATTATTTTAGCAACTTTTATGATGGTATCAGTTTATTTGACCAACTTTTATGATTGGACTGGTTTATATAATATAATAACAATATGAAAACCACTGATAATTTTTGATGCCTTTTAAAAGAAATTAGTGGTCACAATGTGAATATTATCCATTTAAGACTTGTCTGTGAATATTCTACTAGATAAATAAATTCAAATCATGATCATTGAACTTTCCTGCTCTTTCTCTAAAAGAGATTTTACATAAATAAATGAGCAGTTTTCACTAGTTATGATTTCTTATTAATACTGAAGTCGGATTTCTACTCTTGTCCCAGAAGTTTTCAGTAACTTTTCTCAAGTACTTATAATGAAACTTGCCATGTGCCCTGTCATCTGCCCAGTTGTTTTACTCACTAACTTGAAAAAGAGTTGTTTGAAAGAACTCTAATGACAAGCTTCCAAAGAAAACAGCTAAATTTGTGTCACATAGATATATAGGGAAATAGAAAATAAGTTTGACTACAATAAAATGTTTTCAAAATATTGAAAGCATTTTATTGTAGGCAGATGTCCTTGTTTTAAACTAGAATCCTCAAGATCTTTGGCACTCTTCCCACTGAGATGTGGGGTCTGTGTCCTGTCCTGTCCCTTAAATCTGGGCTCCGAGGCTGCTGGCTATGGAGCATAGTGGGAGTCATACTCGACCAGTTTCCCATCCCTGGCCTTAAGAAGCTGGTACTTCTATTCCTTTTTCTGCAAGCATTCATATATGGAGCCCTGAGGTACCATATAAGAATTCTGAATCTGCTTGTTGTGAAAAAAATGACCACAATCATGTTGAATGGTGTCAGTGTCAGTGTCCTGGGTAAGCCCAGCTGAGGTCTCTGCTGACAGCCAGGATCAGCCATCAGCCCTGTGAGTGAAGGACCCTTGAGGTGATTCCAACTGAGGCCCCAGACGTGGTGGAGTAGATCTTTCACTGTAATGTGCTTCTTTGCAGATTCCTAAAACATACATTCAGCAAGTCTAATAAATGGTTATTTTAAGCTTGTAAATTGTGGAGCAGTGTGTTACATACAGGAATAGTAACTGAAACAGAAAATGTGCTTAAAACATATCTTCCTCAAAATCTAAGTCACAGCCCTGCAATGACAGTGGCTGAGTTTCAGAGAAGGCTGGGCTAGGGTAGGATGACATTTTAAAATAACCTTGATGTGTGCAGGCAAGTCACTTCCTTTGTGTCTGACTCTACAACCCTATGGACTCTAGCCCATGAGGCTCCTCTGCCCATGGGATTCTCCAGGCAATGGGTAGGTTGCCATTTTCTACTTCAGAGAATCTTCCTGACCCAGGGACTGAACCTATGTCTTATGCATTGTACGCAGATTCTGTACTAATGGGTCACATGGGAGGCCTCAACCCTGATTAGCAGTAGTGGTTTATAACCATGGTTCTGACACAAGTTTCAGGGCAGTTTGTGCCAGCTTGTCAACATATATAGTTTATTGATAACATCAATATTTGTGCTTTGAACCTGGTTTTGGTACCCGTGGGCTTACTGTTTGGATTGCTCGCATAGCAAGGATATGCCTACCTGACCAGTGGGGTGTTAGAAGCACCAGCTAAGATTCCATTTTGGGGAGCCTATTTCCAAAATGTTTTATATCCTTGTTAAAGGTTCCTGATTTAAGAGAGAAAGTTCTTCCAGGATGGCCCTGGAGAAAAAGGACAATTGGAATCCACAGGGAGCCTCTTGGGACCCTTTGCTGTGAGGCAACCTTGGCTCTGATGCATATCCTTAGTTTAATACTGATGTTATATTTTTATGATTTTCCTGCAATAAAGTATAGATTTGTAAATGTGGTAATTGAGTCCTGTGAGTCCTCTTAGTGTCTTATTTAGTTTTCTTTAGTGTCTTATTGCCATTGTTAGTATGGATTCTGTAAGCAGACTCCTGTGCTGGTTTCAGAATATGCTCACACATACAAGTGCACATTGGGAGACTCTTTATTGGCTAAATTACTCCTTTTCTTACCCCATTTTATGGTAACTTCTGCTGTTTCCTGTTCTTGAATATACTACAGTCTTGACTAGGACTTTCCCTGGTGTCACAGACAGTAAAGAATCTACTTGCCGTGTAGGAGACCCAGGTTTGATCCCTGGGTTGGAAAGATCCCCTGGAGAAGGGAATGACTACCCACTCCAGTATTCTTGCCTAGAGAATTCCATGCACAGAAGAGCCTGGGGACTATAGTCCATGAGGCTGCAGAGAGTCAGGCATGACTAAGTGACTTTCACTCATTCAGGGGTTAAAAAGGTTGATGCCAAGGTAAAATATTAAAGTGCATTTCTGAAGTTGAAAAGATATATTTGCATTTAATAGACTGCAATACTGTATACTAATAGGGTATTCTCACTAATCCACAGTTGGAAATGACTTTTTAGTGACAAAATCAAACGTAATTATGGAAACTCAAAGAGGTATATTGGTGTTCTACTAATGTTCCCTCACCACTAGGCAGTTCTGTAGTGAAGTAATCATAGACATTGTCTTCTTGCTATAGTCACTAAAATGGTGCCAAAGAACTAAAACATGAGGTGGTACACTAATATTTCAGCTGTTATTCTTCTGGGTACCGTTCTTCATTACCTTTACTTAGACATAGTCATGTGATTTGTTTTCTCCAGTGAATTATCTTCTAAAGTGATATGTCACTTCTGCATAGAAGTAGTACAGAGGGCACCATTGTCCAAATTCTCTCTGAAGATCATTGGAGTACGTGACAGGGAGTACTCTAATAATAGGAGTAACTGCAGTGGGCAGTGGCCCCTAAGTGATGGTGCTGGACATAAGATGTGAGCAAGAAATAAATTTTATATGTTAAGCTGCTGATAGGGTTTGTTACTGCAGTGTAACTTAGCCTATTCTAGGTAATACAGGGTATTCTTATTTTAAATATGCCTTCTGATAATAGTGAACTTCTGGGATATTCTGTCTTCTATAATTCTAGGAAAGATGATTTGTTGATGATTCCTCCATAAAACTTCCTTTTCAAAAAAATTGTTTTTAAAACATTTCCCTTTTTATTTGTGGATTTCAAATATCTTTGCAAATTGTGTTTCAGTTGCTTTTGATGTTGTGTATCTAGGAAAGATTTTTCCCTAACAGGTGAGTTGAATTCTAAGGGTAAAATGGAGTATGTATTTCCTCAGTTCAGTTGCTCAATTGTGTACGACTCTTTGTGACCCCATGGACTGCAACATGCCAGGCTTCCCTGTCCATCTGAGCCAGGTTTGCCTGTGAGTGTC
Organism: Ovis canadensis; assembly: GCF_042477335.2. Taxonomy (NCBI): domain Eukaryota; kingdom Metazoa; phylum Chordata; class Mammalia; order Artiodactyla; family Bovidae; genus Ovis; species Ovis canadensis. The sequence goes on from NC_091245.1 coordinate 242,952,128, forward strand.
CAGGAGTCTCCAGCAGAGGCATAGGTTGACAGTGGCCTGCTGCTGGGTCAGGCCCTACCATAGTTTGGCCTCAGGCCAAACAACAGGGAGGGAACACAGTCCTGCTCACCAGCAGAAAATTGGATTAAAATTTACTGAGCATGGCCCTGCCCATTAGAACAAAACCCAGATTCTCCCACAGTCAGTCTCTCCCATTAATTAGCTTCCACAAACCTCTTACCCTTATCCATCAGAAGGCATACAGAATGAAAACCTAAATCACAGAAAACTGACCAAACTGATCACATGGACCACAGCCTTGTCTAACTCAATGAAACTGTGAGCCATGCCTTGTAGGGCCACCCAAGACGGATGGGTCATGGTGGAGAGTTCTAACAAAATGTGGGCCACTGGAGAAGGGAATGGCAAACCACTTCAGTATTCTTGCCTTGAGAACCCCATATTCCTTCAGGGAGTCATTTATTTCTTGATTTTCCTGCAGCAGTGTAGTAACTATGCTTTCAATCAATGCCCTACTTCAGTGGTTACTGGTTACACCCATTTTTGCACAATGACAAGAGTAACGCAAGCAACAATAATTTTGAAATTCATTACAATGCCAGGCTTTATATGCTCTCATTAAGCATTAATTGGTAGTTGATGGCTATTGCTATTTTTAACACCATTAGTTCATAGCAATATAATTAGTAACGCTAAGTACAGGAACCACATTAATAGCATTACTAATTGTAAATCTGGAGATAGAAACGCAACATGACTGGTTAATTTCCAGGCAATATCTCATGATAATTAGCTGTAGGACATTTGTGCCAAACTAGAAAGGTAAATAAATTAAATTCTTTCTACATTTTTTTGTGGTTTGTGAATGTGTGGATCTCATCCCACCTTCAGAAGTTATTTTTTTTTCTTTTGAATTCCTTTTTGGTATATGCTAAATAATGATTCATTTGTCTCTCTCAAGAAAAATGTATAACCATTTGTTGAACAAATTTTATTGCCCCATACCCAAGTTGCAAAAAGTAATATATTAAATGACTTACTACTTCTATTATATTGTAATTGGTTTCTAATGTTTAGTACAAGGCCCAATAGTCCTTGTTGTATACCCTCTCTTTCCTCATTTCTCTAGCAGTAAAATGAAACTGACCAACTTTAGAAGTCTAGTATGAAGTTTCATGATAGTGGAGTTAAGGTGGAAAGGTACAAATATAGCTACAATATAGGAAATACAGCTACAATAAGTAAATTAAAAACAACAATAACTTGATATTCTATACCTACATTCATGTTGTTTACCCTGTACTAATTCCTTTTGTTTAGTCACCTTTTCTGAGCTAGAAGAATCTATACTGCCTACAAGACTGGAGAAACTATTCCTTAATTATCCTTTTATGTGCTTTATAAAGGACAGATTTTAGAAAAATATTCTCAATTATTTTCTTTTCAGAATTTTGATGGAATGTATGTGAGGAGACTGGGAATGATTAGACACTGATCATTCATCAGACACTGGTATAGTAAGAAAAAAAATTGAGTCATTGTTTAAGAAATCACAAAATACATAATTTAATTTTGCATTAATTTTTAAAAGCTATTTTTCAGTTAGGGTATGATGCTCCTCAGAGACAATACTGCTAACATGCCATTTCAGGCATGTCTTTGTGTTTGTTTTGGCTTCTGAAACAAACTGGATTACATTTGGAAACACTGATTTTCCTCTCTTGACTCGCTTTTCCTTATTCTTTTCACATCTGAGAGTCACCATGTGTATCTTGCTGCTTCACTGGTACTGGGGGCAACAGCCAAAACGATGATTTCAGCATATTGAAACTTTGAATGTCAGTAGATTCTATGGTTTATGATTGGTTAAAATCAGGAAAAATAAGTTGATAGCTTAGTGTGTTATTGTAAAATGTTAACATAAATCCAAATGCCTTTTACCCAGTAAGAGCAAGAGGGTAAAAGAAAGACATGTGGTTGGTGAAAACTCTCAAAGAGTTTATTTCCCATATTGGCTCTGAAGATTTTGTGAGCGTAATAGCTTCATTATTCTCTTTCTTGAGCTTTCAACTCTTAACAGAATGTGTGTTAACTTGTCAAAATGAACTATGCTATTATTTAGTTGTAATTAGTTAATGATTATGTCGCTTCTTTTGGCAGGGAATGCCTTAACTGATGAAACAATCTTCTACCTGCTTTAAAAATATACATATATAAACAATAGAGAAAAAGCCCTGGGAAGGCACATGATGATTATTTTCTGTCACATTAGCACATTAATGTGCAGTGAGTTTAAAGAAGTGGCATGAATAAGCTGCTCCACTATATTCTTGGTAATATTGACTTTTATGGGCAATTTAGTTTTAAGTCTACAATATATGATTTAACACAGTTCTGCTTTTCCAAAGATGGAGTATGAAGGCAATCCTTGTTCAGTGAAACACCCTAAGAAAATAAATTATTTCATCTTCCTGGCGATGGCTAAGTTTAGTAGAAATAATACTACCAGTTGCTTTACTTTCATCAGGTAGTCCTTTTTCAAATGTAAGGTGATAATTACTTAGCTACAGCTGATTATTGCTGGATAACCTTGTGTGGCTGAGTGGGAGAAGAATGTTTCGACTTACTGCTAAAATTATTAAGAAGCCCCACCCCCACCCCATGAAAAAATTAGAGTTTGAAAGTTTGAGACATTAATAACATTATCAAATTTATTTTACATTTGTTTCTGCAATGTGAGAAACTGGTTTTTCTTTTCTCTTGCATGTTTCATGAGGATCTGGAAATCCAAAGCAGGTAGCAGAACAGGTGATGGCTTACGATGGAGAGTGTGAACTCCAAGGGCTACAGTTTTCATGCCATCTGCCCCAGAGCACATACGCTTCCAGAAAACCTGAGGTTTTCAGGATAACATATGGTCAGTCTGGAGATAAAAATTAAATACACATGTGAATCTACTGTGAGAAGAATACACATTTGTAATAAAGGCAAGTTTTATGTGACCTGAGAAGAATAGGACTGTGAAATGATAGAATATTTACTTAGAATTTTAACAGCCATGTACTCTCTGAAGCAGATGCATACGAGAAAGGCTACAGCCTCAGACCAATGCCCTGGCAAACACTGAGAAGGCAGTATTTTATTGTTCCAGACCTTTATTTATCTACCAGCAGATGTCCCTATAAGGCAGTAATATCTTACAGTTAGAACAGCTGATTATGAAAAATCAGAAACTGAACCACTCATCATATTTCCAAAGAGTAATGGGATTAAAGCTACCATGTACTTCAAAATCTTTCTGGAGATAGGTAAAGTGCAGAATAGTACGAAAGTAAATTTAGTGTACTTCTGAAAACCACATGGAACAAAATTCGTTCTTAAAAAAAAATCTAGCAGTCCCTCATGACCTTAATTAGCATTAAAACCTCTTTCTAAAATAAAATACTATTTTTATTATATCTGTGTTATCAGTTATACTATAATATTCATTGAGAGAGGAAAATACTCAAGGTCCAAAAACTACTCTGAATTCAGTAAAATGCATTTTGTATTTAAATGAATTTTGTTAGTGGTAAAGAATCCACCTGTAATGCAGGAGATATAAAGAAATGCAGGAGATATAAAGAAATGCAGGTTTGAACCCTGGGTCCAGAAGATCCCCTAAAGTAGAGCATGGCAACCCACTCCAGTATTCTTGCCTGAAGAATCTCAAGGACAGAGGAGCCTGACAGGCTAGAGTCTATAGGGTCGCAGAGTCGGACATGACTAAAGTGACATGGCACACAACATAGTCTCTTTGAACATTTGAAAAATAACAGAACACACACACACACACACACACACACACACACATCCATATATAATAATGTACGTGATACATTATATATATTACTCAACTTTCAGCCAGTTCCAGATAGATGTAAATAGTCTGGCAGTAGCTCAAGCTACCAGTCATGAAGTAGCTTCTTCATTTCTTCTCTTCCAACTTTTCATTCTTTAGTGACATGACACTTCTTGGTAAATAGAAAGCAGCATAGAGAAAAACTGTTGCAAAGAAATACAACTGGCTTCCTTTGTTGATAAAACATGAAAACACAAAGTCGGTATCAATGCTGATTACCATTTCTGTTTTTAGAACTAACATGTACATTTGTTTTTCTCTTTTTAAGAGAGATAAATGCTATCAAGACCAAAGAGGTGACCTCAATGTCATGAAAAATTATGGATTTTGAAACTAAATAAACTCAAACTTCTAAATATCATTGCCATTTTCTAGCAGTGTGAATCAGGGCAAGTTAACCAACATCTAGCTTACGTGTCCTCATTTGAGAATAAGATCAGAAATCTCATGGAATCAGTACAAATATTAAATAAGATCATTAATGATCATGCTGATATATTATAGGAATTCAGTAAATGCCAGTACCCCTCCTACATTTTTCTCAGTCCATTCCTTTAAGTACATTTTAGGATTTAGGTAAATATTATTAGTCCACTTACTCTTAGAATAAGGTGTGCTGACTTCCTATTATGGGAATTAGGTAAAAGATCAAGATCATGGAAGATGCTTCAGTCGTGTCCGACTCTGTGTAACCCCATAGATGGCAGCCCACCAGGCTCCCCGTGTTGCGGGGATTGTCCAGGCAAGAACACTGGAGTGGGTTGCCATTTCCTTCTCCAATGCATGAAAGTGAAAAGTGAAAGTGAAGTCGCTCAGTCCTGTCCGACTCTTAGCAACCACATGGACTGCAGCCTACCAGGCTCCTCTGCCCATGGGATTTTCCAGGCAAGAGTACTGGAGTGGGTCACCATTGCCTTCTCCGAATTTAAAGTATTATCCTTATGTAAAATGTAATAGAAAGCCAGCTTCATATGTATTTTTAAGAGAACATACAAGTCTTTAAAGTCCTGCTGATGTACACTTGCTCTCTCTTTCTGCCTTTATGGGCAGTTTGGTGGAGACAGTTTTAGAAACACACCTCATTGAGTCACATGAGGAGAGAAAAGCCCTTTGGATGATCATTTTCACTAGAATGCTAGAAAAGGAGATTTTATTTTTAGTTAAGTTTAGAAATAAAAATTTCACTGTGCAGAACTTATTTCTATATTTCTAGTGCAGTTGTTATTACAGATTTACATAAGTTTCTCCAAGTTGGAAGAAACTTTCCAGAAAAACATTTACAGATTTGTTCTCTGTAATTATATTCAAAATAACACAAATTCAGGATCTCTATATCTATCTATATATCTCTATATCTCTATCTGTCTATCATCTATCTATCTATCACAGACTGCAACCTTTACTTGTATGCTAGGACACATGTTTCTATACAAAAGATATGGCTAAAAAAAAGCAAAATAGTGGAGATGATAGAAAATAGTGTGAGAAACATTCTAAAATATACAAATAGACAAAAAAATGAAGAGAGGAGATGATGATGAATGAAAAATAATGCATGAATTCCATGCCTCTTGTAAAACAGATTTGAAGGAGTTGATAAAATTATATATAACACACACACAAAAAAGGACAAAATATGTGACTGAAAAAATGAGAGAAAAGGCATAAAAGGATGGAAAAAATAAAATGAAGCCAGGAGTAAGCTGAATACAAAAATGCATACCACAAAGTGATAAACACATTATATTGATCAACTGAAAATTTTATCCTGAGCTTCCTGGCAGGCAGTTAGAAAGAAGGATGCCTTCATCTTTTTGTTCATTTACTTGTTCAACAAATATCTGAGCATCTTCTGTCAAGCATTATTCTAGGGGCTGAGAGTAGGCCAGTGAACAAAACAGAATGTTCTCCTCATTTGGTGGAAGGAGACAGGCAATAAAAGAAGTAAAGTGGCTCAGCAGTAAAGAATCCACCTGCTATTGCATGAACCTAGGTTCAGTCCCTGGGTCAGGAAGATCCCTTGGAGAAGGAAATGGCCATATTCTTGCCTGGAAATCCCATGGATAGAGGAGCCTGGCAAGCTACAGTCCATAGGGTCACAAAAGAGATGGACACGACTGAGTGACTAAACAACAATAAGGGGAAAGTAAAACAAGGAAGAGAAATGGAATCATGTGGAGAGTGGAAATCCTTTCCATTCTAAAATAGGGTGGCCTCACTGAGAAAGTGGTAGCTGAGGAAAAACCTCCAGAAAGCGAATGTGAACCTTAGGTGTCAACTCTGCAGATCTGCGAAGGAGCAAAGGCAAGCAGCAGAGTTAACAGGCGGGGGTGTGCCTGGCAAGGTTTCCTGGGAATGAAATAAACCAGGATTTCTGAACCTGAAAGAGGTATGAATGAGTGGCCACACTCCTCAATTATAATTCTTCTTTAACTGCAATCTCAAGTACCAATACTTTGGTTACCTGATGCAATTAGCCAACTCACTGGAAAAGACTCTAATACTGGGAAAGATGGAAGGCAAAAGGAGAAGAGGGCAGCAGAGGATGAGATGGTTTAGATAGCATCACCGACTCAAAGGACATGACTTAGAGCAAACTCCAGGAGACAGTGGAGGAAAAAGGAGTCTGGCATGCTGCAGTCCATGAGATCGCGGAGTCAGACATGACTCAACAACTGAACAACTTTCTTGGGTGGTGTTCTTGGGGTGTTTTTCAGTCATGTAGTGTGGGCTTAACATTAGGGAGCTGTTCAGTGAGATCGATTCCAGAATCCCACAAATGATGCTGTTTGGGGACCATGGTTTCTAATTGGCCATCTCAGTCCAAGATGTACATTAGTTCACCTAGAAGTGCCTAACCTAGTGACAGGGATCCACACACCCTGATTTGAATATATACACAATAGTGTGTCCTTTTCTTTGGAGAAGGCAATGGCAACCCACTCTAGTGTTCTTGCCTGGAGAATCCCAGGGACTGGGGAGCCTGGTGGGCTGCCGTCTATGGGGTCGCACAGAGTTGGACACGACTGAAGTGACTTAGCAGCAGCAGCAGTGTACTTTTCTAAAGTTTCTAGTTTTCAGCAGATTCTCAAAGGGTTTCATGACTAAAAAAGGATTAATATTCATGGGTCTAGATTGATAGAACTATATACTACAGGCAATATCTCTTACAATTGTTTTATTTCTTTTTAATCACTATTGAATTTGGGGGGAGATGTAGATGGCAGTTATATTCTGCAGCTGAGTAAGGAGAGTCATGCTCTGATAATCACCCCAGAAAGGGTCAGGTAGGAAAAAGTAATGGCAAGTGCAAGTGAAAATGAGAGGCGTGAGAGAAACACTAGATGTGAAGTTTCATGTGTTGAACAGTGAGTGTGGAGGAACCTGCTAGGAGAAGATGGGTGTTCATGGTGGGTGGACCAGAAGGAGATGCTGAGTAGAATGAATGGGGGAGAACAATGAGGATGGGAAATAGTCATGGCTTAGTGAGAGTAAGAGGATGTGGGTGGCCAGTGGGGACAGGATACTGATAAGATATAGCATGATAAAGTCAATTTTCTTGATAAGGCTTTCTTATTTTTTTCTAATTTTATTTTATTTTTAATTGAAAGATAATTATTCTATAATATTGTGATGGTTTCTGCCATACATGAACAACTCATTTTTTTTTTCAATTTTAAAATCTTTAATTCTTACATGCGTTTCCAAACATGAACCTCCCTCCCACCTCCCTCCCCATAACATCTTTCTGGGTCATCCCCATGCACCAGCCCCAAGCATGCTGTATCCTGCGTCAGACATAGACTGGCGATTCAATTCTTACATGATAGTATACATGTTAGAATGCCATTCTCCCAAATCATCCACCCTCTCCCTCTCCCTCTGAGTCCAAAAGTCCGCTATACACATCTGTGTCTTTTTTGCTGTCTTGCATACAGGGTCGTCATTGCCATCTTTCTAAATTCCATATATATGTGTTAGTATACTGTATTGGTGTTTTTCTTTCTGGCTTACTTCACTCTGTATAATCGGCTCCAGTTTCATCCATCTCATCAGAACTGAGTCAAGTGAATTCTTTTTAATGGCTGAGTAATGCTCCATTGTGTATATGTACCACAGCTTTCTTATCCATTCATCTGCTGATGGACATCTAGGTTGTTTCCATGTCCTGGCTATTATAAACAGTGCTGCGATGAACATTGGGGTACATGTGTCTCTTTCCATTCTGGTTTCCTTGGTGTGTATGCCCAGCAGTGGGATTGCTGGGTCATAAGGTAGTTCTATTTGCAATTTTTTAAGGAATCTCCACACTGTTCTCCATAGTGGCTGTACTAGTTTGCATCCCCACCAACAGTGTAGGAGGGTTCCCTTTTCTCCACACCCTCTCCAGCATTTATTGCTTGCAGAATTTTGGATCACAGCCATTCTGACTGGTGTGAAGTGATACCTCATTGTGGTTTTGATTTGCATTTCTCTAATAATGAGTGATGTAAGCAATCTTGAGAAATAAGAATGGAACTGGAGGAATCAACTTGCCTGACTTCAGGCTCTACTACAAAGCCACAGTCATCAAAACAGTATGGTACTGGCACAAAGACAGACATATAGATCAATGGAACAAAATAGAAAGCCCAGAGATAAATCCACACACATATGGATACCTTATCTTTGACAAAGGAGGCAAGAACATACAATGGAGTAAAGACAATCTCTTTAACAAGTGGTGCTGGGAAAACTGGTCAACCACTTGTAAAAGAATGAAACTAGATCACTTTCTAATACCATACACAAAAATAAACTCAAAATGGATTAAAGATCTAAATGTAAGACCAGAAACTATAAAACTCCTAGAGGAGAACATAGGCAAAACACTCTCCGACATAAATCACAGCAGGATCCTCTATGATCCACCTCCCAGAATTCTGGAAATAAAAGCAAAAATAAACAAATGGGATCTAATTAAAATAAAAAAGCTTCTGCACAACAAAGGAAATTATAAGCAAGGTGAAAAGACAGCCTTCTGAATGGGAGAAAATCATAGCAAATGAAGCAACTGACAAACAACTAATCTCAAAAATACACAAGCAACTTCTGCAGCTCAATTCCAGAAAAATAAACGACCCAATCAAAAAATGGGCCAAAGAACTAAATAGACATTTCTCCAAAGAAGACATATGGATGGCTAACAAACACATGAAAAGATGCTCATTTGTTTTTAATCTAGACAATTTACATGAAAAGTTCTTACAGCAAATAGCATTCTAATGTTAGATACTTCTAATATTAGAAATATTCAATTAGATAATGCTAGGAAATATTGGCTATCTCAAGATATCAGACACCCAGTTTAATGTCTATGTTCAAAAAAATGAATATTGCTAAAAGTTTTGAAACTGATAGTATCTTGTTAACACAAAGTAATACTGTAGTTGAATAAGATGATAAATGAGTAAAAGGGAGAAGAGGGGAAAAAAGGGTTTGTGTAAGACAAAAGGAAGGATTAAAAAGAAATAAGGACACATTTCTCAAAGTCTCTGTACCTGACACTTCCATCTCATAGTTTGCTCTATACCGTTTAGAAATTAAGCCTGTCTTTACAAATGGTTTATCATTAATAGCCCAAAGAGAATGAATTATTAACTCTGAACTATTTAGGTGAGATGAGAAACATGAATTTTGACCATCAGTCAGTAGATGCTGGAGCAGCCTGCCAGGAAGGCTGTGGGGCTCCTGGTAAGATGGCTGTTTAAAAGAGGAGAGAACCCCATCACTTTATTTTCATAGCCTTCCCCCCTCCTCTCTCCTATCCTTGCCACAGTGAAGGATTGGAGAGTAATAAATCACCTTTGCAGCCTCCTTCCACCCTGAGACTTTAAGATTCTTTGCATTCTTCCTATCCACCCTCAAAAGGCATAGAAATTTAGTCAGAACTCTTTTTTTTTTTTTCAGGGACTCCTCAGCCTTTCAGGCATTACCAAACATGTAATTAAGGGATGCTTTAAAGCTTTAGCAGGCTCAGTTTTGAACACCCCCTTCCTTCTATTTGAAATGCAAAATGGAAATGTTAATGAGGGTTTCCTTGTCTGTCACCATTTTCCAAACTGAGAAATGCTAGATCTCAAATATCTTCAGATTCTCTCTTCACATAGGTAATGAGGAACATGGGAGGTTCTATCTTTCAGGTAATTACAGGCCCCAGATTTTCACAACAAATTTAAATTTACAGGGAGGTGGTGATTGTTGAGCCAAGCCTCGTTTTTAGGAGAAATGGAATGATCCAGATCTATCCTTGGAGTTGTTTTCCTCTGACCTCTGCCCTTATCCCAACATATATCCTGAGCCTTTCCTACAAGAGGGAACAGTTTTCTTAGACGTACAATTGGAGGACAGGAAAAAGCAGCTTTGTGTCATATCATAGAATGGCCCCTAGAAGATAGCACATTTCCTGAGGAGGTAAACTTTTTATGGTTTAATTTTTAATTGCTCACTCAACATCTCCACCTCAATGCCCACAGGAGCCTCAATGTCTCTATGCCCCAACTGAAAATGCCCACCTTCTCCATTTCTATGGTATCTCCCTTCTCCCAGCTACTCACTTCAAAACTTAAATGAGTGGGAGCTTCCCAGGTAGCAAAGTGGTAAAGAATCTGTCTGTCAATGCAGGGGACACAAGAAACATGGGTTCAGTCCCAGGGTCAGGAAGATCCCCTGGAGGAGATCATGGCAGCTCACACCAGTATTCTTGCCTGGGAAATCCCATGGACAGAGGAGCCTGGAGGGCTGCAGTCCATGGGGTCACAAAGAGCAGGATATGACTTGACTGAGTGACTGAGCATACACACACACACGCAGACACACACACTCACACACAGTGGAGAGTGGAGTGATCTGGCAGACACTGCCTTACCCAAAAGCTTTGAATGCCAGGATTCATGTGTGGTGGTCAGAGAATAACAGGAAGAAAAAGCAGAAACTTCCTTTTAAAGCATTAAGGAGGTTGGGCTGAAAACATCCAGTCTGATATCAACTAATCCCAGGTAGCTACAAAATGACTGGGTTTGTTTGTTCGTTTGTTTGTTTGTTTTTTTGCTTGTAATGTGTCCTCAGGAAATTTCACCAAATGAATAACTTAAACAAGCCCATATGGGCATTCTTGAACATCTCTAGTCTATTACAATGAGGAGAGCACCTGTTTAAAAATAGTCTGGGTGATAAATCACAGAAGGTTGCATTAATCAAGGTAGCCTAGAGCTGATAAGTGCAATTATGGGTTTGTCACCCCAGGGAAACATCTTGATCAGAGCTCCTCAAACCCAGTATAAACCCTCAAATTTTTGCCCAAAGACACATGTACCTAATTTGGGGACTTAGCACATCTTATCCATAGGGTATTGAAGGCCTTCTGGCAGGGCCTTATCCAATATCCACAGTAATGAAACCTTATTCTGGTGAGATCTATTAATGGCGTAATGATGGACTACCTCTACAACAAGGGGCAGCAGTCTTCACACGTCACAGGTGAAAAGAAACAGAACCAAAACCCAAGCCTGAGTCCTGAACTCTCCTGTTCCTATGTGCCCTAGAATTTTACATAAATGGATGAAGGCAGACTAGTTGTATCTCACCATTCAGTGAGATGCTTATATTTGCTTTGGATGACTTTTTTAATGCTATGAAACTAGAATTTTTAAAGCAGTATCATAATTCAAAAAACAAATATATTTAAGACCAAACAGGAATAATTGAGCCATCAATATTGAATGTTATTTTAAGATTATGCATTTTTACTGATGATTGGTAGCAGGTATTTGCTATGATGCTAACATCATAATAGTATTTTCTGATTTTTCCTATAGTCACAAAATGAGAGGGATCTGCATGCTCAAATATTCAGAGCTCCTGGATTCTGGTATTAGTCATCTAATTTCATTTCAAGGGCTATGTCAGTTCCCCTTGCTCCAAATTTCCTCTGCACATTACAGTCTATACTATGTTCACTTCTGATTTCAAACCATCTACCACCAGCTGTTTCTCCTACATATTTTGTCTTGCCATGAAAGATAACACATGGTATTGTTGATTAACACTTTATGTATGTGTATGATATCACCCTGTTACCCCCTACAAGCTGTAAGACCCTATGGGAGGAGTTACCACCCTTTTTTGTATTTTCATAACTCTTATTCCATGTTACACTCAATGTATGTTTGCTAAGTGACAGAATCTGGCAGAAAATTGGTGCCTCTTGTGCTTTTGAGATAGTATGGGATCCAAAATGACAAGATCCCAGAAACAGATGCCAGTGTGTTCATGAATTTAGTGTCAAACAAAAGTTAAAAACTTAATACAACAGGAAAGAATGGTTTATTTAACAAGCAATGCCAGCAACTCTCCAGGCCAGAATACTCGAGTGGGTAGCCTTTCCTCTCTCCAGGGGATCTTCCCAATCCAGGAATGGAATTGGGGTCTCCTGTATTGCAGGTGAATCCTTTACCAATTGAGCTATGACCCAGGCTAGTCATTAATTGGTTGTATGACCTTGGACAGAGTGCTGAATATTTCTTGCCCTCAGTTTACTCATTTGTAAAATGGAGAGACAACATATTAAAAAGCAGAGACATTACTTTGCCAACAAAGTTCCATCTAGTCAAGGCTATGGTTTTTCCAGTAGTCATGTATGGATGTGAGAGTTGAACTATAAAGAAAACTGAGCACTGAAGAATTGATGCTTTAACTGTGGTGTTGGAGAACGCTCTTGAGAGTCCCTTGGACTGCAAGGAGATCCAACCAGTCCATTCTAAAGGAGATCAGTCCAGGGTGTTCATTGGAAGGACTGATGCTTAAGCTGAAACTCCAATACTCTGGCTGATTGATGCAAAGAGCTGACTCATTTGAAAAGACAGTGATGCTGGGAAAGATTGAAGGCAGGAAGAGAAGGGGATGACAGAGGATGAAATGGTTGGATGGCATCACCGACTCAATGGAGATGAGTTTGGGTAAACTCCGGGAGTTGGTGATGGACAGGGAGGCTTGGTATGCTGCAGTCCATGGGGTCTCAAAGAGTCGAACACAACTGAGCGACTGAACTGAACTGAAAATGGAAAGAAAGTCTGTACTAGAGACTGGATTATATGACTTGTAAGCATGCTTGGCAAAGTGCTGGGCACACTGCAAGACCCAATACTTTACATGAAAAATAAATCAATGTCAACTGGAGACTTGGATAAACTGGGAGTCAGGAAAAAGAAGTAGTGCTGAATTTAATAGACATTTTTGATATGGAAGCCATTTGAAAAATGATTATGCACAATTAGTTGTCTTCATTCCTTGTAACACCAAGGTGCAATAAATAATCTTGAAATTGTCTGCATGGGATTCAGGTTTGCACAGTGGGATCTCGCCTTGCTTTGGCTGGTTTGCACGTCTGTTTCCAGTTGTTTTCATGTATTGTATAGATGGATCATGCTTTCAGATGCACCAAGTTGTTCTCCACAAAGGAAGAATTTATGAAGTCCTGTGGTTTTCATTTCATGAAAAGTGGATGTAATGTTTTTAGATCATTCAGCTAAGATTATAGGTGCTCTTCCCTAATAGAATTTTCTTCTTATATATTGGCCTCATTTTTAAGAAAATAGGTTTACTCATACACTAAATTCATCCAAACTGGAGGCCTGGCTATGTAGAAGACAGATAAGTAAGCCAGCACTGATTGTAGTAGATATTTTTGATACAGAAAGTTCTATGGAACATGATTATGCACTGTTCACTTTTGAAAGAAAATTTTCACATTAAATCAAGTTGTGAACTACAAAACATGACATTTGAGGACATTTAAAATTATTATTATTAACTTTAACTCTTCCCAACACTGGGAGAAATTTGATAGAGTTTTACGTACACGGTCCCATTTGATTTTAATTTATTCTAATATATTTAAAGATTTTGGTATAATTAATAATCCAAACATCTTTCTCATGTTCAGTTTTTTCCGCTTACTAAATATAATCCACTTATGAATCCTTTAAGGAATTTTCACAATGGTCTTATATCATCTTTTAAATTAGTCCACTGTAGATCATCAGCTAATCCAATATCTCTCATTTATCCACTGGATATTATAAATTTTCCTCCCATTAGAATTCCCCCATCCAGAAAAGCTCTTTCTTCATATTTTTCTATAATATTGCATTCTTTTGTAAATCTTTAGGCCTATAGAGCAGCACTTACTGAACCAATTTACCTTATAAGGCAAAATCTAAAACAAATATCTTCTATCCAAACCAACCTAGTAATTCATAAAAATCATTCTTTAATTATTTTCCTCAGGTCATTGTACCATTTTTGGTAAATATTTGTTCTACTCTGAATGGCCCCATATGAATAGGACAGGCTGATTAGCTCAGATTGCTTCTTAGGTTAAGATTGTACCACATGCTATAGACAAAAAAGAAAAATTCTTTATTCCTGTATCATATATACTTATTTTTCCACACCAAGCTCCTTGAAAGGTGTTTTGGCTCGTAGAGCTACTTTTTAAAAAACAGCCCTAAGATTCCTACTTTATGAATTGGATCTATGTGTTGTTCTATGTTGTTTTTCATTTGTATGAATTTCTTCCTGTGTTTTTCAACTCAAAAATGAATAGTCCATATTGAAACAATATGCAGCAAAGATGTGATAAAATGCCAATTATCACACATTCTCATATTACTAGTCTTGCTTTTCTACTTGCTCACATAAATGCATATAAGCACAGAAATACAGAAAAATATAGTTTTGGTTGGTTGATTATTTTATCACCAGAATAGTAGCATAATATACACATTTCCTTTCAACTTGTTTTTGCTTTTATTCAGTTAATATCTCATAGATAACCCTATATATGAGTAGATATTCAACTATGATTTTTTTACTTTAATACATGCTCATAAACACATTTGTACAGAAATGGGAATAATGCAAGCTGGTTTGATATTTTTTAGAATAGTATTTTTCTTCTTTTTTGTTTAGATATATGCTTCTTACCTTGACAGTTAACCTTATAGATCTTACTTTGATCTTTAAACAAATTCTGCCTCTGATTTTTTTGGTCCCCATCTTTTGGCAATGATAGATACGCTTAATATTTGAGCAATCATGAAAGATGCTTCATTACTTTACCCAGTTCTTCACTGCCTGCATTTCCAAGTAATATTAAATGCTAGGTAGTAATTAAATCACCCAAGAAATGGAACCATCTCTCTCAGGTTTTAATATGACTGGCCTGTTATTTTTTCAGATTATATGGGTGCTTGATGAAAATCTCTGAGGTGAAACCTGAATAGGGTATTAAGACAACAAGAAGGTTTGATAGCTTAAGTCCCCATATGCTTCTCAAGCTGCTTGATGTGGAGGGCATGGTCTATGGTTTTCCCCCGAGGAACCTCGTGCTTGTGAATTATACATAAGTTCAGCTCAGATCAGTGAAAGGTTAACCTATGGGAATACCAACCTTAAGAAAACGGTTTACCTCACAAAATGTTTTTATTGTGATTAAGTAAACAGTTTTTTTCCCCTCAAATTTCCCATCTTCACATATGCTAAATTTGGTCATCTATAATTGTGAGGGTGCCATGATGTGCTTCTTAGATGCTTCTTTGGAAAAGAAGACTTGTCACCCCAGCTGCTGAGAGTATTGCCAGCAGTCAACCTTCTTCAGAAATTGTCTCAGTCAGGAGATACACCTGGCCCATGGCCATATCTCTCTGAGATTTAAAAACCCTGCCCTCTTGCCCTGACTCAGGACAGCTCTGTGTGCATGCTCTGCTAGATCACTCAGTCCGACTCTGTGAGTCCAGGGACTGTGGCCTGCAAGGCTCCTCTGTCCATGAAATGTTCCAGGCAAGAATACAGGAGTGGGTTGCCATTTCCTTCTCCAGGCGATCTTTCCAACCCCGGGATTGAAACCAGGTCTCCACATTTATTGTACTTACTAGTATATTTGGACACATTTCTGCCATTCTGTTTTCTGTTTTTTGATTATGGTTCCCCAGTTTTGTTTATTTTTTCCTTTCTCTTCTACCTTCTTTCAAGTTTTTTAGTTTCTTTCATTTTTCTTCTTTTTTTTTTAATGGAAGTACATTTGTTCCAAAATATGTTGCTGGTGTATCATATAGTTAGTCATAAATTTTAAATGCTATACTCCATTTATAGTTATTACAAAATATTGACTATCAGTTCAGTTCAGTTCAGTCGCTCAGTCGTGTCCGGCTCTTTGCGACCCCATGAATCGCAGCACGCCAGGCCTCCCTGTCCATCACCAACTCCCGGAGTTCACTCAGACTCACGTCCATCGAATCAGTGATACTATCCAGCCATCTCATCCTCTGTCGTCCCCTTCTCCTCCTGCCCCCAATCCCTCCCAGCATCAGAGTCTTTTCCAATGAGTCAACTCTTCGCATGAGGTGGCCAAAGTACTGGCCACTTAGCATCATTCCTTCCAAAGAAATCCCAGGGCTGATCTCCTTCAGAATGGACTGGTTGGATCTCCTTGCAGTCCAAGGGACCCTCAAGAGTCTTCTCCAACACCACAGTTCAAACGCATCAATCCTTCGGTGTTCAGCTTTCTTCACAGTCCAACTCTCACATTCATACATGACCACAGGAAAAACCATAGCCTTGACTAGACGGACCTTAGTCAGCAAAGTAATGTCTCTACTTTTGAATATACTATCTAGGTTGGTCATAACTTTTCTTCCAAGGAGTAAGCGTCTCTTAATTTCATGGCTGCAGTCACCATCTGCAGTGATTTTGGAGCCCAAAAAAATAAAGTCTGACACTGTTTCTACTGTTTCCCCATCTATTTCCCATGAAGTGATGGGACCAGATGCCATGATCTTCATTTTCTGAATGTTGAGCTTTAAGCCAACTTTTTCACTCTCCTCTTTCACTTTCATCAAGAGGCTTTTTAGCTCCTCTTCACTTTCTGCCATAAGGGTGGTGTCATCTGCATACCTGAGGTTATTGATATTTCTCCTGGCAATCTTGATTCCAGCTTGTGTTTCTTCCAGTCCAGCGTTTCTCATGATGTACTCTGCATATAAGTTAAATAAGCAGGGTGTCCATATGCAGCCTTGACGTACTCCTTTTCCTATTTGGAACCAGTCTGTTGTTCCATGTCCAGTTCTAACTGTTGCTTCCTGACCTGCATACAGATTTCTCAAGAGGAAGGTCAGGTGGTCTGGTATTCCCATTTCTTTCAGAATTTTCCACAGTTAATTGTGAGCCACACAGTGACTATAGTGTTGTATAATAATCCTTGTAGCTTATTTTACAGCTTTGGAAATTGCACTAGTTAGGGTTTTTATTTGCAAACAGCCAAAACAAACTCTAGCTGATCTGAGCAAAAAAGGCATTGATTTAAAAAATATTGAGTAGCTATTAAAATTAACTGACAAGAATATGTGGGGTGAGTTGTAAGGTGGTTTTTTTTCTGATTATCTATAAGCTTAAATTAATTTATAAGGATCACAATATATATTTTAATGAAACCCATTCTAATGAATTATATATAAAATGAGTTACCATGTGTTCCTGTTTATGACTGTCATTTCAAATTTTTTAATTACATGTGTAATTTTATTTTTAAAGCATCATACAGTATATTTTTAGTGTGTAGTTCAATTGATTTTTAAATATTTTTAAATGAAGTATAATTAATTTAGATAGCCAGCAAACTGATTCAATCTATATGTGTGTGTATATATATATATATATATATATATATATATATATATATGCATGTGAAACTCCAATACTTTGGCCACCTGATGCGAAGAGCTGACTCATTTGAAGAAAACCCTGATGCTGGGAAAGATTGAGGGCAGGAGGAGAAGGGGACGACAGAAGATGAGATGGTTGGATGGCATCACCAGCTCAATGGACATGGGTTTGGGTGGACTCTGGGAGTTGGTGATGGACAGGGAAGCCTGGCGTGCTGCGGTTCATGAGGTCACAAAGAGTCGGACATGAATGAGCAACTCAACTGAACTGAACTGATACATGTATATATTCTTTTTGAGATTTTTTTTTCATTGTAGGTTTTTATAAGATATTGAATGTAACCACTTTGCTATACAATAGGTCCTTCTTGGTTATCTGTCTTATATATTGTAGTGTGTATATGTTAATCCCAAACTCCTAATTTATTCGTCCCCTATACCAAAGGGGATAGCCCCCTGCTATATACCCTTTGGCAACTATATGTTTGTTTTCTGTGTTTTTGAATCTGTTTTGTAAATGAGTTCCTTTGTTTCATTTTCTTTAGATTCTACCTATAAGTGATATATGATATTTGTCTTTCTCTATCTGATTTACTTCACTTAATATGATAATGCAAATGGCATTATTTCAGTCTTTCTTATGGTTGACTAAATTTCCATTATATATATATGTATATACACGCACACCATATCTTCTTTATCCATTTATCTGTCAATGGACACTTGGATTGTTTCTATGTCTTGGCTTGGCTATTAAAAATAGTGTTTTTATGAACATTGAGGTGCATGTATGTTTTTGAATTGTAGTTTTCTCTGAATATATTCCCAGGAGTGGATTGCAGGATCCTATGGTAACTCTATTTTTAGTTTTTGAAGGATCCTCTATACTGTTTTCCGTAGTGGGTGTACCAATTTACATTCCTACTAACAGTGTAGGAGGTTCTTTTTCTCTACAGTCTCACTAGCATTTATTATTTGCAGGCTTTTTAATGATGGTCATTCTGATGAGTGTAAGGTGAGATACTACACTGTAGTTTTGATTTTCATTTCTATAATTATTAGTGATATTGAACATCTTTTCATGTGCCTGCTGGCCATCTGTATGTTTTCTTTGGAGAAATGTCTGTTTAGGTCTTTTGCCCATTTTTGATTGGGTTATTTATATATATATTAAAGTATATAAGCTGTTTGTATATTTTGCATATTTGTATATTTTGGAAGCTAATCCCTTCCCAGTAGTATTGTTTGGAAATATTTTCTCCCATTCTGTAGAATGTGTTTTCACTTTGTTTATGATTTGCTTTGCTGTGCAAAAGCTTTTAAGTTTAATTATATCCCATTTGCTTATTTTGTTTTTATTTTATTGCTCTGCAAAATGGATCAAGAAAGATATTGCTGAAATTTATGTCAAAGAGTGTCCTGCCTATGTTTTCCTTTAGGAGTTTTATAATATTGATTGTATTTAGGTCTTCAATCCATTTGACTTTATTTTTGTATGTGGCGTTAAAGATTGTTCTAATTTCATTCTTTTACATGTAGGTGTCCAGTTAGGCATCCGGTCCCGTAACTTCATGGCAAATAGATGGGGAAACGGTGGAAACAGTGGCAGACTTTATTTTGGGGGGCTCCAAAACCACTGCAGATGGTGACTGCAGCCATGAAATTAAAAGACGCTTACTCCTTGAAAGAAAAGTTATGACCAACCCAGACAGCATATTAAAAAGCAGAGACATTACTTTGCCAACAAAGGTCCATCTCGTCAAGGCTATGGTTTTTCCAGTAGTCATGCATGCATGTGAGAGTTGGACTATAAAGAAAGCTGAGTGCCAAAGAATTGATGCTTTTAAACTGTGGTGTTGGAGAAGACTCTTGAGAGTCCCTTGGACTGGAGGGAGATTCAGCCAGTCCATCCTAAAGGAAATCAGTCCTGAATATTCATTGGAAGGACTGATGCTGCAGCTGAAGCTCTAATACTTTGGCCACCTGATGTGGAGAACTAACTCATCAGAAAAGACCATGATGCTAGGAAAGATTGAAGGCAGGAGGAGAAGGGAACAAGAGAGGATGAGATGGTTGAATGGCATCCCTGACTCAAAGGACATGAGTTTGAGCAAGCTCCTGGAGTTGGTGATAGACAGAGAAGACTGGCTTGTTGCAGTCCATGGGGTCACAAAAAGTCAGATATGACTAAGTGAGTGAACTGATTAGGTCATATTTTGTTTTGAAGTGTTGGGATTCTTGGTGGTTATTATGTTACCAAAATATGAATAAATAGTTGAAAGAAGAAAAACAGGACATGTGCAGACTGACTATAAGTAAATGTGAATCCAATCATGTGTAATCCAATTTTGTGTAGGTACAGTTTAAGAAAAAAAAGTTAAATCTAAACCAGCAAAAAACTAGTTTTAGATTATACAAGGAACAGAGATTATGTGTAATCTATTAGCTAACTCAGTTTATTTTCTTTTGACAGCGATCAGGTAATGCAGATTTTTTTGGAAAAAACAGACCTCAAATTTTACCCAATGGCATCATCATCAGCTGTCTTTTGGATCAGAAAGCATGCTGGCTGTAACTACATTTAACAGTTATTTAGCTCAGCACTGTTTCAACATTCATGCCATCATAGACTTTTCTAGAGGTGAACACTGCCTGGATATTGAGAAGACCATCGCCCCATCAGGCACCTCTGAGCTGCATGTAATTCTCAGACTTTCCTGGCTGAGTATTACTCCAAATTGTATGACTGACACACTAAGCTCCCTCTCCCTACACCTGCCTGCCTAAGGCCCTTTGTATTCTTCCTGTCATTTTCAACTTAGATGTCACCTGGGAACCTTCCCCAACCTCCCTACCACCCACCTCTGCCTAGATTAAATTTATCTCCCTGTGCTCCAATTTGGATATTGTAGAAGCTAAAAGGCTAATGTTCACAAGAATTTTTCTTCATTAGACTATGAGCTCCAGATGGACTTTTTGTTATCTCCTTATATGACGCTATATGAGGTATCTATGTTTTCTTCATTTACATATGCATTTCTTTACATGGAACCTATGAGTCAAGTTAAAAAAAAAACAAACAGCACTCTTGTTTCTTTTACAATTCTGGAACTATATTTTACAACTTAAAAGCTTTCATATTTATGTTTATTGGATAAATATTAAGTAAGGGCTGCAAATTATGTTTCAGCAACTGACTGCCAAACCACCTTAGTCAGAGACACACATGCTCTAGCTATGGCTACTATTTTATCTGACAGAAAAGCGACCCATTTTTTGGGAAAGGATCTCATTTTCCAGTCAGACATAATGGACAGTTAAGGAAGTGCTGCATTTAAAAGAGAGCATTGCTTCATGGAGTTTATGTCAACCCCCTGACCGTACGTAAAGATTCACATACATACTTCCTTCCTTTGTTGTCAGTGAGTGGACTTTTGCTTTATATTTCCAGATCTACACTTTAGAATTGCTTCAACATATTTTTTTGCAACAAAATACACCCTTGGGTTATTTTAACTAATAATCAATCCATTGAAAACAACCAAAACTCTCAGGAGGAATAGCTATACCAAGAAAAGCGACTGGTGTTAGAATTCACCTCTCTTCTGTATTGGCACGGGATATGAATGATGGCAGTGTGAGAAACCTAGCAAAGCTAGAACATTTTTAAGATAAAATTCTTGAGCCTATTTTCCCTATTCTCTCAGTACATAATTTCTGTTTTTGCTAATTTCTGCTAATAAATATACCTTGGAAAGGTATATGGTGTGGTTAGTGGGAAGGGAATGAGATTTAAATTGAGACAGAAGAGACTTTAAATCTTGGCATTAGCTTCTATTCAATCAAGTTACTTAACTTTTCTGAGGCTCAGTTTCCCTGTCTGTAAAAATGGAGATAAAGGTACATTGAAGATAATCATGAGGCTACAGAATAATGCACTTGATGCACTAGACATAGACTCCATGCTCGACAACAATTCGTTGCCTTTATTACTAGATACAGCAGGAAAAGAAGACCAGTTACCTAAATCTTTGCACTGAAACATGTTTTCTTTATTGAATGGGCTTTGGTTTTATGGCTGTTTGTATATCTCTTCTCACAATGAGTATTTGTGAAGACTGATGAAGCTCTTGGTAGACCATGACTCAAATAGCGAAAATAGCCTTTGTGTGACTTGGGTGTTTTCTGATTTCCTCCGAGTAACAGCTGGTGCTCAAAACTGTTTTGATAGTAAGAAATCTGCTCATTTTGTATGGAAGATTGCATAACCAGTTACAAACAAGGTGCTTTGGGAGTAATGATATTCTCCTTAATACCTTGAATGTACAGGTTGTCAACTGAAAGCAAGCCTGTGCATTTTGTTCAGAATTAGGCCCATCAAAATATTGTGCACAGTGAATGACTGTAGATTTAGTCTGCATGTTTTGTAGTGCTTTAGAAATGAATCTTTATTTCTGAGGTTAGTGGTGAAACTTCTGATCTCTGCTCCCTGTATATGTGCTAGAGGCAGTCCTGGAAAGCAGACTGATGCTGGCGTGTGCTGGCTCAGGAGATGTATTTGTTTCTTTATGCGGATCTGTAACTCTTTCCCCAGGGCTAGAATTTCCAACACCAAATAAACCTTTAGGTTTTGCTCAGCTCTGATATCATCACTTCAAATATGTAGGTGTTGTTTTTTTTTTTAACTTTCTTCCTGATTCTGAATGGGGATTTAGTTAAATGCCTGTTTAAGAATTGATGAGTAATTTAAAGGATTTAGGAGAACATTCTGTGCTATTATATGCAAATACATGCCATGCATGGCTCCCTATGTCATTAACCTGGCAGTCATTTCATGCATGACTCCCCATCTTATTAAGCTAGCAGTATGGAATATTTGATTTACTAAACTGGTATGAACTACTTAGTGTGCTAATATAGGAATATAACTTTTAAATTTCTTTGGAATAACTATCTCCGAAACAGATTCTTGAAGACGATAACATTATTTTGACAGCTGTGCTCAGTTTCTAAAAGTCTATTTTAGGAAGCTTCTTATAACTGTTGGAAATGTACCTGTGTGATTGGAATGAACCATACAATAATTGAAAATGAAAACCATCATAGCAATAAGAGCCCTTTGAATTCTGTAGCAAGTGATTCAACAACATAGGTAAATAAATTTGGTGGAAGTGTTTGCTTCTAGACAGGATGTTAAACAGTGTATGGTTGCCTGCGAGTCTGCCACTAGGCTCCCAGTTACCATGATGCTCTGAAACTCTTTTTATAGCCATGGCCCCCCTGGCTTTCCAGACATTCGTTGCCATAGCAGCATTCATCGGCCATGGGATTTACAGGAAAAAAAAAAAAAAGGAGGAGGGCTGCATATTTGTAAAGTTGGTGCAGTGCCAAATGTAGCAGGAATTATAGATGCAGGATGCTGGGTTCTTCCTTTAGTGTCCATTTCAGCTGGCGCCTAATGTCATCCACATAATCACAAACCACTCTGTCATCATTCAGACCAGCTGCATGAAATGAGACAAAGGGAAATTTAGCAGCAACGAAGGGAATGGTAATTTAGAAGGCTTTTAAATGATGTTTTCTATGTTCCTCAATCAACAATATTTTAAAGCCTTTAATTTTTTTCCCCTACAATAGGATTTCCTTGTTGTTGCTGGCTTGACTGGTGACATATTAGCACTAAGTTGGCCAAAAAAATGTCAGAGACTAGAAAGGAGGTCCAATAGATAAATTCAAACAGGAGTAGAAAGGAAATATTTATAGTAATCTTCATTTCTACTAGATTGTATTGCCTTTAAATTATATAGGTAAATTTTCCTTCACTATTTGCCTAAGGTATAATTTTTGAACCTCAGATGTTTAATGTTTATCAGATATTCCTTTGAATAAATGCTCCCAGATTCGTGATATGTTCGTTTCTTCAGTCGTGACACGTATCTGAGAGTTCACAGGCAAGAAGGAAAAAAAATGTTCATGGAGGAAGAAAACCAAGTGAATAATCCAGGGAAGCTGGTGAACTGTGACATGTGTGGGGTCGTGTGAGCCATGAATATGTAAGGCGACCAGTTAGACTGCTGTGGGGTGGGGGATGTTAGGTGTGGAATTTGTTCAAGAAAGAGAAAATATACAATGTGTTTGTTTGCAGCAATACTAGGATTTGGGCAAATGCGCTAGGATACGGGAATGGATGAAGAGATCTCATAAAACTGGAGTAAATCAGTAGCAGATGATTAGAAACAGAGGAAGTGGCTATGAGAGGCCCATCCGTGTTTAGCTGAGTCTTTTCCTAGTTAAAAACATTTCCTCTTTATGAACTCTTCATCCAAAATTGTAACTGGTGCTTGCATATAAGGGTGGATAATAACACGACTGGAATAGAGTAGGGGTCCCAGACATGGACTCGCCATTATCTGAGAAGCTGGTGAACCGCAGAGTGTTGCTTAGTCCCTCAGCTGTGTCCAACTCTTTGCGACCCCATGGAGTGTAGCCTACCAGGCCTTCTGTCCTTGGGATTTCCCAGGCAAGAATACTGGAGTGGGTTGCCATTTCCTCCACCAGGAAACCACAGAAGTGGCATTACAAATCAGTGGGGAAAGGAAAGACTGTTTAATGATCAGTTTGAGGATGATTTGGTTATCTACATGGAAAAAAAAAAATTCGTGTGTCACATCATAAGAAAAAATAAGATTGGCTAAACACTGGGTAAAGGAATCTAAATCTTTAAGAAAAATAAAGAAGTTTATTTTTATTACTGTAAGGGAGGTAAGGGTTTTTTAAGCAAGCTAGGAAAGTACAAATTTTAAGGGAGAAATAGAAGGGTTTGACAAAAACAAGAAACAACACAAACACAGTGAAAAGGCAAATCTAGAAGAAGCTATTTTCAATGCAATAATTGACTGAGGATTGTTTTGCAGAATAAATAAAGTGCCCCTCTAGATTAACAAGAAAAAGATTAAAAAAAAAAAAACCCTCTAAGGATTTATGAACAGGTCATTCACAGAGGAAGAACCCTGAATGCTAACAAATATATAAAGAGGATCAAAATATTTAGCAGAGCAATACAAAGGAAAACAAAAATGATCAAACATGTATAAATCTCAGATCAGCAAGCATGTAAAGCCTGACAAGGCCAAGTATTGATGTAGATGTAGAGAGAACAATGCTGATGGGAATTTAAACTTGTATCAGGACTTTGGGAATCTATCTGGCAAAGCTTAGAATGTGCCTCCTGTTGGACTGAGCAATTCAGTGTTTAGCTGTACACATATGCTAACAAAATATTACAGCATTTATTACATTAGACAAAAATATATCATGGCATCTTATTGTGTGACATTATATGCCTATTAAAATGAGTAAAGCGTCATTTGCTATTATTTTCTCCCATTCAGAGGGCTGTCTTTTCACCTTGCTTATATTTTCCTTTGTTGTGCAGAAGCTTTTAATTTTAATTAGATCCCATTTGTTTATTTTTGCTTTTATTTCCAGAATTCTGGGAGGTGGGTCATAGAGGATCCTGCTGTGATTTATGTCGGAGAGTGTTTTGCCTATGTTCTCCTCTAGGAGTTTTATAGTTTCTGATCTTACATTTAGATCTTTAATCCATTTTGAGTTTATTTTTGTGTGCGGTGTTAGAAAGTGATCTAGTTTCATTCTTTTACAAGTGGTTGACCAGTTTTCCCAGCACCACTTGTTAAAGAGATTGTCTTTGCTCCATTGTATATTCTTGCCTCCTCTGTCAAAGATAAGGTGTCCATATGTGTGTGGATTTATCTCTGGGCTTTCTATTTTGTTCCATTGATCTATATGTCTGTCTTTGTGCCAGTACCATACTGTCTTGATGACTGTGGCTTTGTAGTAGAGCCTGAAGTCAGGCAAGTTGATTCCTCCAGTTCCATTCTTCTTTCTCAAGATTGCTTTGGCTATTAGAGGTTTTTTGTATTTCCATACAAATCTTGAAATTATTTGTTCTAGTTCTGTGAAAAATGTGGCTGGTAGCTTGATAGGGATTGCATTGAATTTGTACATTGCTTTGGGTAGTATACTCATTTTCACTATATTGATTCTTCCAATCCATGAACATGGTATATTTCTCCATCTATTAGTGTCCTCTTTGATTTCTTTCATCAGTGTTTTATAGTTTTCTATATATAGGTCTTTAGTTTCTTTAGGTAGATATATTCCTAAGTATTTTATTCTTTTCGTTGCAATGGCAAATGGAATTGTTTCCTTAATTTCTTTTTCTACTTTCTCATTATTCGTGTATAGGAATGCAAGGGATTTCTGTGTGTTGATTTTATATCCTGCAACTTTACTATATTCATTGATTAGCTGTAGTAATTTTCTGGTGGAGTCTTCAGGGTTTTCCATGTAGAGGATCATGTCATCTGCAAACAGTGAGAGTTTTACTTCTTCTTTTCCAATTTGGATCCCTTTTATTTCTTTTTCTGCTGTGATTGCTGTGGCCAAAACTTCCAGAACTATGTTGAATAGTAGCGGTGAAAGTGGACACCCTTGTCTTGTTCCTAACTTTAGGGGAGATGCTTTCAATTTTTCACCATTGAGGATAATGTTTGCTGTGGATTTGTCATATATAGCTTTTATTATGTTGAGGTATGTTCCTTCTATTCCTGCTTTCTGGAGAGTTTTTATCATAAATGGAGCCGATTATACACAGTGAAGTAAGCCAGAAAGAAAAACACCAATACAGTATACTAACACATATATATGGAATTTAGGAAGATGGCAATGACAACCCTGTATGCAAGACAGGAAAAAAGACACAGATGTGTATAACGGACTTTTGGATTCAGAGGGAGAGGGAGAGGGTGGGATGATTTGGGAGAATGGCATTCTAACATGTATACTATCATGTAAGAATTGAATCGCTAGTCTATGTCTGACGCAGGATACAGCATGCTTGGGGCTGGTGCATGGGGATGACCCAGAGAGATGTTATGGGGAGGGAGGTGGGAGGGGGGTTCATGTTTGGGAACGCATGTAAGAATTAAAGATTTTAAAATTTAAAAAAAATAAAATAAAATAAAAGGAAAAAATAAAAAAATAAAATGAGTAAAGCATAACAGATAAAAATTTTAATAGATGAGGAAAAAATTTAAGTGGGAAAAGTTTTAGTATCAGATATAAAATATGATATTTTTGATAACCTAAATGTGCAATTATGTTAATATATAGTGAGCTACTTGTGGATACCTGACCATGTATGTGTGTATGCATGCTGAGTTCCGGTAGTGTCTGACTCTTTGTGACCCTATAGAATTTAGCCCAATGGGCTTCTCTGTCCATGGGATTCTCCAGGCAAGAATACTGGAGTGGGTTGCCATGCCTTCCTCCAGACTATCTTCCTGGCCCGAGGATCAAACCCATGTGTCTCTTATGTCTCCTGCTTTGGCAGGTGGGTTCTTTACCACTAGCACCACCTGGAAAGCTCTACCTGACCATATAGTAAAATGATAAAAACATGAATAGAAAGAATATACTCCTGATAAAGGATCAATGGATAAGGAATTAGATCGAGGCTAAAAGAACACTTGAAATGCTGGCTGATGGAAGAACACTCTGTCTCTTCTGAGGTGGTATTTCCCCCCACTTTCAAACCAGACCTGAATCTGGTTAAGTCTTGAGTCTCAATAATAAATTTTTAGGAAATACAGAGGAACAGGGGAACATTTCAAACCTACCAGTGGGGTATAATCAATGAAATCCACACTATGAAAATACTCACTGGATATTTCATGTTATTTTAAGTGTAGTGAGTGGCTCAGTGGGTAAAGAATCTGGCTGCAGTGCAGGAGAACCCAGGGTTCGATTTCTGGGTCTAGAAGATCCCCTGGAGTGGGGCTCAGCAACAACTCCAGTATTCTTGCTTGGAGAATGCCATGGACAGTGCAGCCTGGCGGGCCACAGTGCATAGGTTGCAAAGAGTCAGACACGACTGAAGTGACTGAACACAGCACAGCACCTCACCTTGGTAATATAATATATTTAGAACTATACAGAAAACAAAGAAAAATGTGGAGAGGACAGCAGGGCCATTCCAGCTCTAATTTTACTACAAATGAGAAGTAAGGAGTAATAAGGTCTGGACACATCTCTAGAGTGATCGCAACAAGCTCATTCATTCATTTGGTCATTTAACAAATATACAGAGACACCATCATATATCCCATAACAATATTCAGGCACTGGAGATGTTGGGAATCTAAACAGAAGAATATCCTTGTCCTCATGGGGATGCACTCTTTGGAGGGAAAAAATGGACAGAAGTCAAATAAACATTCAAGTAAATGTCACTGGTAATCAGTAATAGAAAAATAAAACAGAAAATGGGTCTCAAAGAGAGGGCTATTATTCTATATTGTGTCAGGAAGGCCTCACTAATAAGACGTTATTCACAGAGAGAGTTCTGAAATCAGCATAAACATACCAATACCTGGGGGAGTGAGCCTTTTAGGCAGAAGAGACAGCAAGTTCAATGGGTGTGAAGAGATAGAGAGTAGCCGGGGTGATTGGGAAAGAGTGCAGAAGTCAAGTGAAGCTGGAGTGACAGGATATGAGAAGAGGCAAGGAACATAGGGAGACAGGTCACGTGGAGCCCTGCAGGCCTGAGAAAACCATTGCACTTTACTCTGAATGAGGTGGGGATCTGGTGGAGCTCTTTAGGGAAGGTATAGACACTCTGACTTAAATTTATAAGGATGACTTTTTCTGTGTTGAGATTAGATGTTAAACAAAAGTATATACAAGAAACCCAGCCAGCAGTCAGTCAATTACAACAATTTAGTTAGGTACTGTTTCACTTCAGTCTCACATTTTCACAACCAGTGTTCTTTCCCCCTGGATCTGCAGCTCGTATAGTCCTCTCACTTATTTTATTGAACCGAATCCCATATTTCTCTTTCATTCCCATGCAAAATCATTCAGACTTGGGACTCAGTCTTTAAATTATATTCAGAATGCAATCTTTTTTAATTGTTGTAGTGGTGGCAAAATATACATAATATCGAAATTTACCCATTTCATTTTAACCATTTATAAGTGCATTTTCTATGGCATTAAGTACATACATGTTGTTGTGAAATCATCACCAGCGTTCATCTCCAGTAGATTTTCATCCTCCACAGCAGAAACTCTGAACCCGTTAACACTAACCCCTCATTTCTTCTTTCTCCCCAAACCCTAGCAACCACTATTCTATTTTCTGTCTCTATGTGTTTTACTACTCAAGGCCCCTAATGTAAGTGAATCATAAAATAAGTGTCCTTTGTGACTGGCTAATATCAATCAGCATAATATCCTCAAGGTTTACCTATGTTATGGCACGTGTCAGAGTTTCTTTCCTTTTAAAAGCTGAAGAACATGTCATTGCATGTATATGCCACATTGTGTTATACATTCATCCATCAGTGGATGCTTAGGTTGTCTCCAGCTTTTGGTTGATTGTGAGCAACATTACTATGAACATATCTGTTTGAGACTCTTCTTTCAATTGTTTTGGGTTTATATAAAGGGATGGAATTACTTGATCATATGGTAATTCTGTGTTTAGTAATTTTGTGTCATGAAAATGGAAAGTGTGACTGATAGTGTGAAGAAATGTTTCAAGATATAGAAAGTGATCGGGAACTCCCCGGTGGTCCAGCGGTTAGGAATCTGCCTGGCAATGCAGGGGATATGGGTTCTATCCCTGGTCCCAGAAGACTGCACATGTGATGGAGCAGCTAAGCCCATGCATCACAGTTCCTGACCCTGTGCACCTAAAGCCTGTGCTCTGTAACAAGAGAAGCCATCCCAATGAGAAGCCTGTGCACCACAATGAGGAATAGCCCCTGCTCTCCAAAACCAGAGAAAGCACGTGCATAGCAATGAAGACCCAGTGCAGCCAAAACTAAATAGATAAAAAAAAATTTAAGTAGAAAGTGATCAACAGTATCAACTGTCACTAAAAGGTAAGTTAAAGTGAGAATCATTGGGTTTAGCAATGCAGGAGTCTTTTGTGACTTCATCCAGAGGTGTCTTTGTAAAGAGTAGTAAGAGTAACTCCTGATTGGCATGGCTTCGAGTATGAAGCAGAGAAATTTGTGATAAGAGACTCAGACAACTTGTTCTAAAGGGAAACAGAGATCCAAGTGTGATATAAAACTCCACTAGGGAATAGGCATTTTTAAGTGGTAATTGTTAATGCAGGGAGTCTGAGGGCTGGAATAGAATAAAAAGATGGAGGAAGGACAAAGTTGATCTTTTTGCTTAAGCTAGAACACCCGTCTTCTCCTGCCCTTGGACACTGGAGTTCATGGTGTTCAGATCTTCAGATTCAGACCAGGCCTTAAAACCATCAACCATGATTCTTGGACCTCTGGAAATGTGAAGTCACTGCCTTATGTGTATATATATAATGCCCATACAGTCAAAGGTATGGCTTTTCCAGTAGTCAGGTACAGATGTGAAAGTTGGACTATAATGAAGGCTGAATGCTGAAAAATTGATGCTTTTGAAATGTGGTATTGGAGAAGACTCTTGAGAGTCCCTTAGACAGCAAAGAGATTAAACCAGTCAATACTAAAGGAGATAAACCTTGAATAGTCATTGAAAGGACTGATGCTGAAGCTGAGGCTACAATACTTTGGCCACCTGATGCAAAGAGCCTACTCAATGGAAAAGAACATGATGCTGGGAAAGACTGAGGGTGGGAGAAGAAGGAGACAACAGAGCATGAGGTGATTGGATGACATCAAGGATTCAATGTATATGGGTTTGAGAAAACTCAGGGAGATAGTGAAGGAGAGGGAAGCCTGGCATGCTGCAGTCCATGGGGGCACAAAGAGTTGGACATGACTGAGGAACTGAGCTTGCATACACGTAGCTGGAATAGAGTGCGTGTCAGGGAGACCTGGTGGAGGTGAATTCACAGAGAGTTGAGTAAGGGCAAGAGGGAGAAGAACAAGACGGGAAGATCAAGTAGATAAAGGACTTACTGTGTATTCTCCAAAGTATATTATTATATGCTACAGTGTATTATCACAATAGCAGTGAACCTGGGAAAAATTATTCTGGTTGCTACATGTACTTTGGATTTAAGCAGAAATATTTTGATGAAGGTGGGTACAGTACTTCAGGGAAAGATGATTGGAGTCTTACCCAGGATAGTAACTGAAATGGAAAAAAGAAATAAACCCCACTTCAATTTTCCTCCCCCAAGAGGGAGGGTCCCCAGTAGATGGCTCTCTTTCAAGTTCCTAGAGTTTCAGGTTTCTTCCTGCCTTAGACAGGCTCCCATTCCAAGATATTTTCCCTTCCTTTATTTATTTATTTTTTTCTGGTCATTTCTCAGACCAAGTTTGGCATCATCAATCATAGTGTTGACTAGTACAAGGCACATTTATTCCTGGTCAGTTGCACTCATCACAATTACAATTAACTATTTAATAATATCTTTTTCTCTTTACTATACTGTGAGATCATTCAGAGGAGGGATCAGATAATTCTTGTTACTTCTCAGGTCCCAAACTTAAAGTGTAATAAAATTTCTTCTTTATATTTCTTAATAACTATATAGTAATTGCAAAGGGGGGAAATGATGATAGTTCCACTTGTGGTTCTAAGTAATACCAACACTTAAAAATGTTTTAAAAGCCAAATGATTTACACTACACTCATTTAGTAAGTTGATGATAGCTCTGTGTCAAAGCTTCAGCAAATATTTAATTGCCCAATAAAAGATGTAGATTATCTTATATTTCATGAAAACATAAAGAATCTCTACACAAAGGTCTCATGTTATATTGTTTATAAATCTGAAGCAAATAGTAAAGCTAGCAATTAAAAATTTTGTTTTGTCAAGGAAAACAAGGTCAATACATTGAAGTGTGGCTTTATTTCTTAATTTCAAACTTGTGAAAAATTTTTATATTCCTTCAATTGGTAACATTATCTAAGTAATTTGACCACATTCTGTATTTTAATAAAATGTATTGTATATAAATTATAATGTAAATTATACATAGTGCATCATATTTGATTTCTTCAACCTCAATATTGAAAATGGTGAAAACAATTCAAATCACATTTGTCAAAACAAATTCACAATGTCTTTACCATTCTGCCTTGTAAGAGTTAACTAGAAACATTCATTAATCTAGCACTTTATGATTTTAATTTCTAGTTGGAATGATGAGCATATCTAAGCTCTGTATATTCAAACAACAGAAGTAAGCCCTTTTCAGGGGTCACTGGGGTCAAATAATTTAGACCTAATATTTTGCTACGTTAACCATTGTGCAGTCTATGTAACTCATTTAAAATAATCCATTCTGACATTATGTTAAAGATTTTGCTTATAATACAAACTATTTTTTTGGACTAATAGTATCAATATGACAACTCTTGGAGAGTTCAGTTCAGTTCAGTCAATCAATCATGTCCGACTCTTTGTGACCCCATGAACTGCAGCACATCAGGCCTCCCTGTCTGTCAACAACACCTGGAATTTACCAAAACTCATCTCCATTGAGTCGGTGATGCCATCCAACCATCTCATCCTCTATCGTCCTGTTCTCCTCCTGCCTTCAATCTTTCCCAGCATCAGGGTCTTTTCAAATGAGCTCTTCACATGAGGTGGTCAAAGCATTGGAGTTTCAGCTTCAACATCAGTCCTTCCAATGAATACTCAGGACTGATCTCCTTTAGGATGGACTGGCTGGATCTCTTTGCATTCCAAGGGATGCTCAAGAGTTCTCCAACACCACCATTCAAAAGCATCAATTTGGTGCTCAACTTTCTTTATAGTCCAATTCTCATATACATAGATGACTACTCGAAAAATCATAGCCTTGATGAGATGGACTTTTGTTGGCAAAGTGATGTCTCTGCTTTTTAATATGCTGTCTAGGTTGGTCACAGCTTTTCTTTCAAGCTTTTCTTTGTTTTTTAATTTCATGGCTGCAGTCACCATCTGCAGTGATTTCGGAGCTCACAAAAATAGTCTCTTACTGTTTCCATTGTTTCCCCAACTATTTGCCAAGAATTGATAGGACCAGATAATCACAATGGTGTGATCACTCACCCAGAGCCAGACATCCTGGAATGTGAAAGGAAGTGGGCCTTAGGAAGCATCACTAAGAACAAAGCTAGTAGAGGTGATGGAATTCTAGTTGAGCTATTTCAAATCCTGGAAGACGATGCTATGAAAGTGCTGCACTCAATATGCCAGCAAATTTGGAAAACTCAGCAGTGGCCACAGGACTGGGAAAAGTCAGTTTTCATTATAATCGCAAAGAAAGGCAATGCCAAAGAATGCTCAAACTACTGCACAATTGCGCTCATCTCACATCTAGTAAAGTAATGCTCAAAATTCTCCAAGGCAGGCTTCAGCAATACATGAACTGTAAACTTCCAGATGTTCAAGTTGGTTTTAGAAAAGGCAGAGGAACCAGAGATCAAATTGCCAACATTTGCTGGATCATCAAAAAAGCAAGAGAGTTCCAGAATAACATCTATTTCTTCTTTATGACTATGCCAAAGCCTTTGACTATGTGGATCACAATATACTGTGGAAAATTCTGAAATAGATGGGAATACAAGACCACCTGACCTGCCTCTTGAGAAATCTGTATGCAAGTCAGGAAACAACAGTTAGAACTGGACATGGAACAACAGACTGGTTCCAAATAGGAAAAGGAGTACGTCAAGGCTGTATATTGTCACCCTGCTTATTTAACTTATATTCAGAGTACATCATGAGAAACGCTGGGCTGGAAGAAGCACAGGCTGGAATCAACATTGCTGGGAGAAATATCAATAACCTCAGGTATGCAGATGACACCACCCTTATGGCAGAAAGTGAAGAAGAACTAAAGAACCTTTAGGTGAAAGTGAAAGAGGAGAGTGAAAAAGTTGGCTTAAAGCTCAACATTCAGAAAACGAAGATCATGGCATCCAGTCCCATCACTTCATGGCAAATAGATGGGGAAACAGTGGAAACAGTGTCAGACTTTATCTTTTTGGGTTCCAAAATCACTGTAGATGGTGACTGCAGCCATGAAATTAAAAGATGCTTGCTCCTTAGAAGAAAAGTTATGACCAACTTAGACAGCATATTCAAAAGCAGAGACATTACTTTGCCAACAAAGGTCCATCTAGTCAAGGCTATGGGTTTTCCAGTGGTCGTGTATGGATGTGAGATTTGGAGTATAAAGAAAGCTGAGTGCCGAAGAATTGATGCTTTTGAAGTGTGGTGTTGGAGAAGACTCTTGAGAGTCCTTTGGACTGCAAGGAGATCCAACCAGTCCATCCTATGGGAAATCAGTCCTGAGTGTTCATTGACTGATGTTAAAGCTGAAACTCCAGTATTTTGGCCACCTGATGTAAAGAGCTGACTCGTTTGAAAAGACCCTGATGTTGGGAAAGATTGAAGGGAGGAGGAGAAGAGGATGACAGAGGATGAGATGGTTTGATGGCATCACTGATCAATGGACATGAGTTTTGGTAAACTCCAGGAGTTGGTGATGGACAGGGAGGCCTGGCATGCTGCGTTTCATGGGATAGGAAAGAGTTAGACAGGACTGAGCGATTGAACTGAACTGAACTGATGGGACTAAGATGCCATAATCTTTGTCTTCTGAATGTTGAGCTTCAAGCCAACTTTTTCATTCTCCTCTTTCACTTTCATCAAGAGGCTCTTTAGTTCTTCTTCACTTTCTGCCATAAAGGTGGTGTCATCTGCATATCTGAGGTTAATGATATTTCTGCTGATTCCAATCTTGATTCTAGCTTGTGTTTCTTCCAGTCCAGCGTTTCTCATGATGTACTCTGCATATAAGTTAAATAAGCAGGGTGACAATATACTGCCTTGACGTACTCCTTTTCCTATTTGGAACCAGTATGTTTTCTATGTTCAGTTCTAACTGTTGCTTCCTGACCTGCATACAGATCTCAAGCAGCGGGTCATTAATTTCTTTTATTTTTATGCATATGACTACTTGAGTTTATTGTTTTGTTTTGTAAATTGATTATGTGAAAATAGTAGACATTATTGTAAGAATTGGACTGAAGTTCATTGCTGCAGTTGTAATTCAGATCATTATATTACTTCATTAGTTACATCACTCTCTTCTTTCTGGAAAGTAGTTTGAAGAAACATAAAATCAGATACACTCTCATTAACAAAGGAATATTTAATATTTTGGGTTGCTAAGAAAGTTCATTTTTTTTTCTTTTCTGTAACATGTGTCTAGTATCACTTTGTTGTCTTTAACTTCATTCAAAATAATTTTGCTAGATTGTATTGTGACAGCTGTCATACCAGCATGCATTAGAAAAACAGAATTGGTTATTTTTGTGTGTGTAGCCATTTGAATATTGAAGGTGGAAGAAAGAAAGCCACACTTCTGGCATTTTTTGCCTTATTATTTCAAGAAAGGTAAAAACACAACTGAAACAGAGAAAAAAAATTGCGCAGTGTATGGAGAAGATGCTTTGACCAAACACAGTTTATGAAGTGGTCAAAGTGATTTGCTAGAGCTTTCTCACTGGACATTGCTCCATGGATAGACCAGTTGAAGTTGATAGCAATCAAACTGAGACATTAATTGAGAACAATCAACATTATACCATGCTGGAGATAGCTGACATACTCAAAATATCCAAATCAAACATTGAAAATAATTTGCACAATTGTGGTTATGTTATGTATCACTTTGATGTTTGAGTTCCACATAAATTATGCAAAAATCTTGATGGTATCTCTGCATGTGATTCTCTATTTTAACCTAACAAAAATGTTCCATTTTGAAAACAGTTGTTATTGGTGATGAAAAGTAGATATTGTACAGTACTGTGAAATGGAAGAGACTATAGGGCAATTGAAATAAACCCACCAGCCAAACCAAAGACCGGTCTTTGCCCAAAGGAGTCCTCTATTGTGAGCTCCATCCTGAAAACTAAGCAATTAATTTCAACTAGTACTGCTCCCAATTAGACCAACTGAAAGCAGCACTTGATGAAAAATGTTAAGAACTAATCAACAGAAAATGCATAATCTTCCATCAAGATAGGGGCTTCCCTGGTAGTTCAGACAGTAAAGCGTCTGCCTACAATGCTGGAGATCTGGGTTCAATCCCTTGGTTGGGAAGATCCCCTGGAGAAGGGAATGACAACCCACTCCAGCCCTCTTGTCTGGAAAATCCCATGGACTGAGGAGCCTGGTAGGCTATAGTCCATGGGGTCGCGAAGAGCTGGACACAGCTGAGCGACTTCACTTCACTTCCATCAAGATAACAGAAGACTGCATGTTTCTTTGATGGCCAGGCAGGAACTGTTACAACTTGGCTGAGAAGTTCTGATTTATCTACCATGTTCACCAGACATTGCACCTTTGGATTTCCATTTGTTTTAGTCTTTTTGCAAAATTCTCTTAATGGGAAAAATTCAATTCCCTGGAAGACTGTAAAAGACACCTGGAACAGTTTTTTTGTTCAAAAAGATAAAAAAAAGTTTGGAGAAGATAGAATTATGAAGATGCCTGAAAAATGGGAAAAGGTAGTGAAACAAAATAGTGAATATGTTCAATAAAGTTCTTGGTGAAAATGAAAAATAGATCTTTTATTTTTACTTAAAAAGCTGAAGGAAGTTTTGGATTAATCCAATATTAAAAAGCTTTAGGTGGAGAAAAGCAATAAGGAAGACTAGAAAATATAAATACCCTCAGTTTTGTTCAGAGAGAGCATTCAAGGAAAAGTGAATTACTGAATCAGTTATTGAATCAGTCCTTAATGGTTTCTTGTAATGAAGCCCTTGTTGAGGTTATGTTACACTAATTCTTTGAAGTCATGACTTGCTGTGGTCAGCCCTTATTGGCTATGGTGATATTTATGGTACTCATTGTAACATCAAAGAAATTACACTAATCTCAGTTAAAATATGTAATTGAAAGTGTGTATGATAATTGGGTTCCCCTTTACAGTGGTAAAGAATCTGCCTGCAATGCAGGAGACCCTGGTTCAATTCCTGAGTTGGGAAGATCCTCTGGAGAAGGAATAGGCTACCCACTCCAGTATTCTTGAGCTTCCCTTGTGGCTCAGCTGGTAAAGAACCTGCCTGCAATACAGGAGACCTAGGTTCAATCCCTGGGTTGGGAAGATCCCCTGGAGAAGGGAAAGGCTACCCACTCCAGTATTCTGGCCTGGAGAATTCCATGGACTGTATAGTCCACAGGGTTGCAAAGAGTTGGACATGACTGAGTGACTTTCGCTCTCATTTACCACTCTCATGATATAAATAGGCTTCCCAGCTGGCACTAGTGGTAAAGAAGTTGCTTGCCAATGCAGGAGACATAGACATTTGACCCCTGGGTTGAGAAAATTCCCCAGAAGAGAGTATGGCAACCCATTCCAGTATTCTTGCCTGGAGAATTCCATGGACAGAGGAGCCTGGCAGGCTATGGTCTACAGGGTCACAAAGAGTCAGGCACAACTGAATTGACTTAGCACACAGACACAGACACAGACACAGACACACACACACACAGACACACACACACAGCTGTTGAGTACTGTGTTCTGTTATATGAACCTGTCATTCATTTATTCATCCGTTTCTTGCTTTCACTATCATGAACAAAGTAACTAAGAATATCTTCTGACTTTCAAGTGCAATTTCCCTAGGATATATACTCGAGAGTTATAGATTATGGAAATAATGAGTTATAGATTATATGTCGATTGAACTTTGTTTGCTGATCAGATTTTATTTTCTAAAGTTTTATCAGTTTATATCTTCAGCGCTTAGTCTCCAAATTCTTTCCAACATTTAATATTGTCATAATTTTTTTTTCTATTTTCAATTGAATGAGTGTGGATATGGCTTACCAATGAGCCCAAACATCCTTCAGTAGATTTATTGACTGTATTTATTATTTGTAAATTTCTATTCTTAAGTAGGCAGCCCCTAGTAGGAGTCCTGGTCATCCATGCCTCATGGTTTTCATTCCCTCATGTAATTTCCTCACTTTAGGTGAGGGCTAGACCTAGTGATTTGCTTGTAACAAACAGAACATGGCAAAAAATTTTGGAATGTTAATTCTGATATTAGCTTCCAAGAGACTGCGGCTTCCCTCTTGATCACTCTCCCATTCCTTCACACTCACTCTCAGCAATGCCAGGGACCTTCTTATAAACTATCCCGTGGAGGGGCCCTCGTGATAAACAATTGAAGAAGGTTCCTAGCCAATAGCAGTGAGGAACTGAGGCCCTCAGTCCAATAGATGCCAAGAACTGAATCTTGCCAACAACCCCAAAGCACACGAGTGGTCAAGAAAGTGACTCCTTCCCCAGCAGTGCCTTCGGATGACGCTGCAGCACCTCCTGACACCTGCTGCTTTGTGGGTGATGCTGGGTCAGACAGAGCTAAAGAAACTGTGAGATAACAAGTGTTTGTAGCTTTATAGCTGCTGAGTTTTAAGGTAGTATTCATTATGCAGCAAATAGATCATTAGCACAATGACTTCTGAGACTGTTGGTTTCTTGCGGTCGCATAGGATTTCTTTCTGTATTCTGAATACAGTCATTGTGTTTCTCCAAAATTGTAACACTTTTTATGTTATGACTTTTGAAGAATGACTCTGATAAAAGACTTTCTTATATGTATATTACATATGGTATAGATATTATACATATATAACGTGCATATTATATTATCATATGTTATACATAAGAAGGCAATGGCACCCCACTCCAGTACTCTTGCCTGGAAAATCCCATGGATGGAGGAGCCTGGTAGGCTGCAGTCCATGGGGTCGCTAAGAGTTGGACA
Source organism: Ovis canadensis (assembly GCF_042477335.2). Lineage (NCBI taxonomy): Eukaryota > Metazoa > Chordata > Mammalia > Artiodactyla > Bovidae > Ovis > Ovis canadensis. Next base: position 242,990,615 of record NC_091245.1, read on the forward strand.
CGACTGGGAAGCTTCACTTTTACTTTTCACTTTCCTGCATTGGAGAAGGACATGGCAACCCACTCCAGTGTTCTTGACTGGAGTATCCCAGGGACGGGGGAGCCTGGTGGGCTGCCGTCTATGGGATCGCACAGAACTGGACACGACTGAAGCCACTTAGCAGCAACAGCAGCATACATATTATATATGATTATAATATATTAAATATAATATTTATGAAAATTGACATATATTTTATCTTTTAAAATAATAACAAATTCTCTCTTAACCTGAAGTCATACAGATCCTCTTCTATACCATTTTATAAAAAATTATGTAGATTTTCCTTTAATGTCTTTAACCCGCTCAAGGTTGCTTTTCATGTATTATGTGAGTTTTGAACCATTTTAATTGATTTTCCATTTGGGAAACTGCCATCTCAGCAGTTTATTAAATAAGTCATCTTTATTTATTGTCTATGTCATCTTTCTCCACTAATCTGCAATTCCAGATTTATTGTTTCTCATATATTCATAGGTTTGTTTTGGGTTTACTCCATTGCTTTACTTTCCTCTTTCTGTGTCAATACCACAGAGTTTAATTTTAATAATTTTATAGTCAGTTTTGATATCTGTTGGTGTGATGCCCCATATAATTCTTTAAGAGGTTTTTCATGAAATCTACCTCTTTGCTTAACCATTTAAAATCTCAAAACAACTTGCTTGCTGCTGCTGCTGCTGCTAAGTCGCTTCAGTCGTGTCCGACTCTCTGCGATCGCATAGACCGCAGCCCACCAGGCTCCGCCGTCCCTGGGATTCTCCAGGTAAGAACACTGGAGTGGGTTGCCATTTCCTTCTCCAATGCATGAAAGTGAAAAGTGGAAGTGAAGTCGCTCAGTCGTGTCCGACTCTTTAGCGACCCCATGGACTGCAGCCTACCAGGCTCCTCCATCCATGGGATTTTCCAGGCAAGAGTACTGGAGTGGGGTGCCATTGCCTTCTCCAAACAACTTGCTTACTTGTGTATTAATTTAATCTTATCTTTACCTGTCAAGTTGCATTTGTTTTGCTATGAACAGGAACCATTACATTACTATGGATAGCAAATACCTGATACTCAACAGGTCTGCATAAGGTAAATCTCTACAGGGAAGTAAACTATCTAAACATAATCAAACATGCAGACCATCATGGAATTAGATAATCACAAAGGACTGACTACACATGCCAAGAATCTCATTGAATAGACACCTAGTAGTCTCTTTTGCTTAAAAATTCACCACAATTCTTTGTTATAGTCCCTTCCCCAAACCTTGTCATCATAAATACTTTCTCTCCCAAGATTATTAATCACAAAATGAATTGTCCCATATGGGTTGTGGTTATTATTTATACAGGTGCAGTAAGAATAATAAACCATGTAGACCTCCTTGAGATACTTTGCAAATGCAGAAGTACGCAGTAGTAAGTTGCCACTACAGACGAAGAAAGAACCTCTGGAAATTTTCATAAGGAATCTCAGGTTGGACTTTTAAAACTTTCTATTCTGTGTATTGCAAACACTCCCAAAACTTCTCCACTGAATTTTATCTGCTACATATAGAAACTTGGGGCAACTTCCCTTTTATTAAGGTTCCCTGAATTTGCTAAGGTTCTTAACTTGACAGGAGTTGTCCTTCCTTACTACCTGTAAAACTAGAAACCCATTAGTCCATTACCTTGCCAGTATTCCTTGGAGGTCAGTGACTTATAACTGACTGAATGAAAATCATTCTGAACTATGCTACTGAAGGTAAGGTCTTGTTTATATAATCAGTTTGTGCAACTATATGCTAATAAAGGGGGCTTCTCAGGTGGCCTTATTGGTAAATAATCCACATGCCAATGTAGGAGATGCAAGAGATAAGGGTTCGATCCCTGGGTCAGGAAGATGCCCTGGAGGAGGGCATGGCAACCCACTTCAGCGATCTTGCCTGGAGAATCCCATGGACGGAGGAGCCTGGCTGGCGACAGGATTGCAAAGAGTCAGACACGACTGAAGCAACTTAGCATGCATACATGCCTGTTAATGTAAAGGAGGACAGATTATACTTGAACTTCTGCAAATGACTCTTGCCATAGAAAGGATTCCTACTAAGAGTTTCTGAACTCTGTTGACTGAGAAGCAGACATCATTTTAAAATGTTTCATCTTAATTTGCAAAGCAATCTATTTAATTTAGTTAGAGACAATTTAAAAGGAGAAAAGATTTCTTCATACAGTGTTTTTTTTTTAAAAAAAAAAAGCACTAAAATGGCATCAACAGTATTCTAAACAAAAACCATGACAAAAATGTTCTAATCAGTTCAATGGATGCTGCTTAATTAATTCTTATCTGCTGGATTTAGGTCAGTAGACTGGATTTCATGAAGCCTTTTACCTTTGGACTAAAGATTGTTCTTTTAATACTGACTCAATCCAGTGGAATGGACTGAAAGTTATCTAAGCAAAATCAGCTCAGTAACTTGTACCCAAGAGTCTATTCTTTGCCAGTTGTTTACAGTATCTTGAACAATCCTTTTCAAGAGGTTCTCATACTTCTCTTGTTGAAGACATAAAACCCAAGTCTTCAACTTGCAACAGAACCCTCAGGCACAAATTTAAGGATATCAAAAATTATCTGTAGATGATACCCACTTAATGATGGTGGTTCATTTATAACTGAAAATAGTAATAGAATGGAGGAGAGTAATATTCTCTAATTGAGCATAATAAATGTCTATTTTGTAAAGATAGTCATTCCCTTGAGGGTAAAAATGTTATGTTTAGAAAGAACATTGAGACAACTCTTGGGCTTTCTTATAAAACATTCAAATTTAACCTAAGGAAGACTGAGTGTCTCTCCTGGTTTCATAACTCTTTTCATGTAGCTCTTCCATTGTGGATCTAATTAAGAAATAAGATCCAAATATATATTCAATCTTGGGAGAGCAAATAAAAGTTATCACAGGAAATATGAGTGTTTGACTAAGATAGATAGGATCATGAATGCCTGAAAAACAGCACTAAGTTATCAATTTAATGGGTGTGACAGTGCAGCATCTAAAAATAAACACAGAAGGAAAGAATACTATTGTGAGCAATCTTCACTCTTTCACACAGAAAGAAACTGTTTCTTGTTAATTCTCAATTGTAAGGAATCTTAACTCTTTCACCACGAAAAACTGCTTCTTGTTAATTCTCAAGGGCATGGTAAAGATAATATAAAACACAGACAAAGCTTCTTGTGAGACACAATCTCTGCCATCTATGTAGATTACATAGAAGGAAAAGAATGACTTCTTATATTTTAGCTAAGGGTTGTGAATCTTTCCTACAAATGGCAAGATAGTAAATATTTTAAGATTTCTGGGCAACAGAGTCTCTGTTACAACTCCTCAACTCTGTTATTATAGAATGAAAACAGCCATAAGCAATATGTAAATGAATGGTTTGGCTGTGTTCTAATAGAAGTTTATTTACAAAAACAGGTGACAGGCCAGATTATTGCTCATGGGACATCATTCACTGCCCCATTGTTTTAGGTGAAGGCTTTACCTTGTGGCCGGAGAAGGCAATGACACCCCACTCCAGTACTCTTGCCTGGAAAATCCCATGGACGGAGGAGCCTGGTAGGCTGCAGTTCATGGGGTTGCTAAGAGTCGGACACAACTGAGCGACTTCACTTTCACTTTTCACTTTCCTGCATTGGAGAAGGAAATGGCAACCCATTCCAGTGTTCTTGCCTGGAAAATCCCAGGGACGGGGGAGCCTGGTGGGCTGCTGTCTATGGGGTCGCACAGAGTTGAACACGACTGAAGCAACTTAGCAGTTACCTTGTGGCTCAGCTGATAAAGAATCTGCCTGCAATGTGGGAGACCTAGGTTTGATCCCTGGGTTGGGAAGATCGCCTGGAGAAGGGAATGGCTACTCACTCCAGTATCCTGGCCTGGAGAATTCCATGTACTATATAGTCCATGGGGTTACAAAGAGTTGGACACGACTGAGCAACTTTCACTTTCACTTAATCAGAAAATCAAGGAGGTGAGCTCATAAAAACAAAGTGTGAATTATAATACATTTCATAGCTTGGGGTTTTCAGAATTCATGCACTATAAATCAAGGCAAATAAACTTATGCCTCAGTGATATAAACCTCCTGTTGATTTTTAATAGCTAAGTCATATCCTGAATCTTCTGTGATCCCATGGACTGCCAGGCTCCTCTGTCCATGGGATTTCCCAGGCAATACTAGAGTGGGTTGCCATTTCCTTTTCAAGGAGATCTTCCCAACCTAGGGATGGAACCTGAGTCTCTTGCATTGCAGGCAGATTCTTTACCACTGAGCCACCAGAGAAGCCCATAAGCCTCCTGTAGAATATACAAATAAGAAGCAAAAATATATAAAAATAAATTAGTCTTTGATGAATGTTAAAATATTTTATCTCATTTAGAAAATATCTATATATCTAAGAATTACCTATTAATTTGCTCAACTTAACATTAATCTAAGGTTTTAAATATTACAATTAACACATTATAAATTACTAGTGATATAGAAATTCCTTAGCATAATGACTTAATTTAGTTAAATACAAACATGTTTTTCATAATCTTAATGTTGTATAGGAGTGTTAGCTTATTCGATCTGTAGTCCAAATCCAATATGAGTTTAGGATTTTCAGACTGACATTTTCTATGTGATAAAAATCCAAGTGAAACAAAAGGTATGCTTGTGTAATACTTTAGTGAGCCACCAGTGAAGTGAAAGTTGCTCAGTCATGTCTGACCCCATCCCATGAACTAGACAGTCGATGGAATTCTCCAGGCCAGGATATTGGAGTCGATAGCCACTCCCTTCTCCAGGGTATCTCTCCAACCCAGGAATGGAACCCTGGTCTCCCACATTGCAGGCAGAATCTTTACCATCTGAGCCACAGGGAAGCCTGTGAGCCACCAGTGAAGCCCATAAATCAGAGAGAAACATAGCTATTAATTTTTTAATTAAAAACTTTAAACTACTCTCCTTTTCAAAATGTTTCTGTGCTAGCAATTTTTGTAATAATGACTTTTTTTAAAGTCTAGGTTATTTAAAATGTTAGCAGTTTAATTCTTATTTTCTGGGACTTTTAGAAAAATATTTTATTTTGCAAATGTGCTTATTTATCTCTATAAACCAACCCCAACACATTTGTTTTGAAACAAATAGTATAATTTCATTGAAAGCTTCCAGAAGTCGGAAAACAGTGAGACGTAAAAGCATTGTTTAAGTATACACAAAGATACAGACAAACAGACAAAAAGAAAGCACATAGCATCAGTTATTCAACTTCACACGCAGGTCAAAGTAAACAAAAACATAAAACCACATTGTTTCCCGCACCCAAGAGCTTTCTTCCCAATGAATACAGAATTTTAAAATCAAGTTGAACCCAAAGTAAACAATTAATCAGTAAGACTAATAATTGAGACTGTCTTTTCTCTCATCTAACAGAATGAACATCTAATACCATTCGACAGTAATGACTAGAACAGAGGTTGGAAAACCGTAGTCTGTGAGCCACATTGGCTCACTGCATATTTTTTTATCACTCACATAAAACAGATTTTACATTTTCAAGTGATTGGGAAAAAATTAAAGTAATATATTCTGACGTATGAAAATTGTAAGATTTTCATCCCTATACATAGTTGTTTTATGTATACGTACATGGCATGTAGTCATGCCTATGTATTTGCATAATGTCTATGGTTGCTTTTATACTACAATGGCCAAATTGAGTAGTTGAAAAAGAAATTATATGACTCTCAAAACCTAAAATATTTACTATCTGGCCTTTTACGAAAACTTTTGCTGACCCTTGTATAAGAACACAGAAAAAATTCCCAATCATTGCTGCCACCAATGGGGAATAACTTACCAGTTATATGAAAATCAGAAAAAAAAAAATCACGACAAATTCAAAGCAGGGGGAAAAAAATCTACAGAAACAATAAACCGTTAAAACTTCTGTTGCCACTTGGGATTCACACTGAGTCAAGAACCGTGTTCTCTCACCTAAGCAGCCCATGATGTTCACTTCTCTGGTAATGTAGTTTATCTATCTCTGTTAGGTGAATCCATTGGGCATCTCTGTGGATGGTCTCCAAACCTTAGAGGATAACTTACACAGCATAGATTAATATAAAGGTATTTCGAACATTTTATTAACTCGACCAGTAAGACACAAAACCCTGTTCTCAACAAGATCATTTTACGTTAATGTTCCATGAAATTGACTATAGTTCTCTTTTTTTGAGGTCTTTATCAGATATAGATATTAATGTTATATTTGGTTTGTATAAATTGTTTGAAAAATTTGTTTTTTTTTTGTTTTAGATTTGGGGCATTTTATTTTGTTTTAATTTTTATTTTATTACATTGCAGTTAAAAATGTTATTTATATTATTTCAATTTTATCTTTTTATATTGTTTGAATTTTATGAAGATCTCAAAAACTGTGGAGCAGGGAAAAGCAAATCCATTATGCCATACTTGAATCCCAGATCCACAGGGTCCAGGAGCATTAAAAATTTTTTGTTTTACACCATGAAGCTTTGGAGTGGTTTGTCACTGTGTAAGAGATAACTGGAACATGATAGAATGGCAAGAACATTTACTTTATTATTTTAAGAAACAGAATAAGAGAAATTCAGCCTTGAATGTGACACCATAGGTCATAAAATCCAATCAGCCTTTAGATGTTTGAATCCCTTCTAAACAAAATTGTAATTATCATCCAGGTGCTATTTAGATGGCTCAAGTGATTGATAGTTCACTGATTATAAAAGCTTTTATAATTATCCTAGAATTATTATTTTCTTACTGGCTTTAGCTAGTAGGAAATGACATAAAAGGAAAAAAAGTGGAGAGACTAAGAACTCACCCATTGATACAGACTAGAATCAGACACAGTTTTTCCAAAAGATATAGCATACATGATTGCTTCTATCCAATTTTTCTAATAATTAATAGAGACAGAGTAGGTGTAACAGCTTTTATAATTTCTGCTTTTTGTTTCTGTTCTCTATAAGATAAAGAAAATATAAAAACACTACTTGGTTCAGTATACAATTTATCAGATACCTGACAAAAAAACATGAATGGTCAGACTTCACTGGTGTGATAGTAGCTATATTTGCATTATGTCCATGCATAGGAATAGGGCCAAAAGGGACAGTAAAAATTTAACACTGGTTTTCTCTGAGTTTTAAGTTATTGCTATTTTTCTCTTAAAAATGTCTACATTTAAAAAAATTTTTGTATATGAACACATTTATAATTTGAACATGATTTTCAAAATTTTCAAAAATATCTCTTATATGTTACTAAAATGTACCTACATTTCATAATTTGAAAAAATTGATTACTCTAAAAGTGAATAAAATAGTGGCCATCTTCTACGTACTATGAGCAATGAATCATAAACTCATATGATTTTTAAAAATTAAAAATAGCTGCTCTGAATATCCTAGTCTTGCATTATTTTGAAGCAAATCCTAGGCATCATATCATTTCAACATCAACTATTTCAGAATATATTTCTAAACTATAAAAAATCTTTTCTGACACAAAATTACAATACCATTATCATAGCTGAAAATGTGACAATAATTTCTTAACATTAAATATCCAGTCAATATACAAATTCAATAATTGTTTCACAATTTTTCGTGTATTATTTGAGTCAGAATTCAAAGAAGATACATAGATTTCAGAGTTTCATATATCTCTTAATTCTCTTAGTCTATAGGTTTCTCAATAGTTTTTTAGACTTGAATTTTATTTGCTGGACAAACTTGGTCTTTTAACTTTTAGACTTTCCCATGATCTGGATTATTGGATTTTGCTCATTATATTCTGAGTGTCATTTAATGTACTACCTGTGTTTTCTATACATTTCTAGTTAGATCTAGAAGCTCTAACAGATTCACACTGGTTTGCGATTTTCCTTTTCTTTTTATGTTGGTGACCATTTGCGACTATTTTAAAACATGTTAAAATGTTTTGATGCTCCCAACCATTAAAAAGTGAGACATTTGTGCTTTCCCCTTGAATCTCAGCTTACTCTAGTGATTTTCTTATAACCGATAGAACACAGCAGAAATAATACAATAAAACTTTTGAAGCCAAGTCAGAAACAACCATATAGCTTCCACTTGGCTGGTTTTGGATGATTTCTCTAGGGCAATGGTTTCCTACCAGAGGTGATCTCACTCCCCTCCTCCCTCTGCGGAATAGTTGGTAGTGGCTGAGTGACTGCAGATACTTGATGTGTCAAAGTTGAGAGGGTGATCTAGTGCCATCTAGTGGATAGAGGACAGAGGTGTGGCTAGTTCAGTTCAGTTCAGTTCAGTCACTCAGTCGTGTTCCACTCTTTGTGACCCCATGGAATTGCAGCACGCCAGGCCTCCCTGTCCATCACCAACTCCCGGAGTTCACCCAGACTCACGTCCATTGAGTCAGTGATGCCATCCAGCCATCTCATCCTCTGTCGTCCCCTTCTCCTCCTGCCCCCAATCCCTCCCAGCATCAGAGTCTTTTCCAATGAATCAACTCTTCACATGAGGTGGCCAAAGTATTGGAGTTTCAGCTTTAGCATCATTCCTTCCAAAGAACACCCAGGGCTGATCTCCTTTAGAATGGACTGGTTGGGTCTCCTTGTAGTCCAAGTGACTCTCAAGAGTCTTCTCCAACACCACAGTTCAAAAGCATCAATTCTTCGGTGCTCAGCTTTCTTCACAGTTCAACTCTCACAACCATACATGACCACTGGAAAAACCATAGCCTTGACTAGATGGACCTTTGTTGGCAAAGTAATGTTTCTGCTTTTGAATATGCTATCTAGGTTGGTCATAGCATTCCTTCCAAGGAGTAAGTGTCTTTTAATTTCATGGCTGCAGTCACCATCTGCAGTGATTTTGGAGCCCCCCAAAATAAAGTCTGACACTGTTTCATCCTACAAAGCCCTGGATAGCCCTTAGAACAGTCGTACAGTCCAAAATGTCAGTAGTGCCAAGGTTGAGAAGCTCTGCTCTAAGAGAAGCCAGCTGCCATAACAAGTCTGATTACTTTGAGACGGCTATGCTGGAAAATCGACTCGTTAATACCTCAGTCATGTTCCAAGAACTCTCAGTTGAGAGCCAAAATCAACTTTCAGCTACATGAGTAAACTGTCTTAGATATTTAGTCTAGTTGAGTCTTCAGATCACTGTTCAGTTCAGTTCAGTTGCTCAGTCATATCTGACTCTTTGTGACCCCATGAATCACAGCATGCCAGGCCTCCCTGTCCATCACCAACTCCCAGAGTTCACCCAAACTCTTGTCCATTGAGTCGGTGATGCCATCCAGCCATCTCACCCTCTGTTGTCCCCTTCCCTTCCTGCCCTCAATCCCTCCCAGCATCAGAGTCTTTTCCAATGAGTCAACTCTTCACATGAGGTGGCCAAAGTATTGGAGTTTCAGCTTTAGCATCAGTCCTTCCAAAGAACACCCAGGACTGATGTCCTTTAGAATGTAGCCTCAGTCAAATGAGAAATAGTCAGGTGCTTTAAGAATTCATGACTTACAAGGAGGCAAGAATATACAATGGAGTAAAGACAATCTCTTTAACAAGTGGTGCTGGGAAAACTGGTCAACCACTTGTAAAAGAATGAAACTAGATCACTTTCTAACACCGCACACGAAAATAAACTCAAAATGGATTAAAGCTCTAAACGTAAGACCAGAAACTATAAAACTCCTAGAGAAGAACATAGGCAAAACACTCTCTTACATAAACCACAGCAGGATCCTCTGTGATCCACCTCCCAGAATTCTGGAAATAAAAGCAAAAAAAAAAAAAAAAGCAAAAATAAACAAATGGGATCTAATTAAAATTAAAAGCTTCTGCACAACAAAGGAAACTATAAGCAAGGTGAAAAGACAGCCTTCTGAATGGGAGAAAATAATAGCAAATGAAGCAATTGACAAGCAACTAATCTCAAAAAATATACAAGCAACTTATGCAGCTCAATTCCAGAAAAATAAACCACCCAATCAAAAAATGGGCCAAAGAAGACATACGCATGGCTAACAAACACATGAAAAGATGCTCAACATCACTCATTATTAGAGAAATGCAAATCAAAGCCACAATGAGGTACCACTTCACACCAGTCAGAATGTCTGCGATCCAAAAATCTGCAAGCAATAAGTGCTGGAGAGGGTGTGGAGAAAAGGGAACCCTCCTACACTGTTGGTGGGAATGCAAACTAGTACAGCCACTATGGAGAACAGTGTGGAGATTCCTTAAAAAATTGCAAATAGAACTGCCTTACAACCCAGCAATCCCACTGCTGGGCAGACACACCGAGGAAACCAGAATTGAAAGAGACACATGTACCCCAATGTTCATCGCAGCACTGTTTATAATAGCCAGGACATGGAAACAACCTAGATGTCCATCAGCAGATGAATGGATAAGAAAGCTGAGGTACATATACACAATGGAGTATTACTCAGCCGTTAAAAAGAATTCATTTGAATCAGTTCTGATGAGATGGATGAAACTGGAGCCGATTATACAGAGTGAAGTAAGCCAGAAAGAAAAACACCAATACAGTATACTAACACATATATATGGAATTTAGAAAGATGACAATGACGACCCTGTATGCAAGACAGCAAAAAAGACGCAGATGTGTATAGCGGACTTTTGGACTCAGGGAGAGGGAGAGGGTGAGATGATTTGGGAGAATGACATTAAAACATGTATAATATCATGTAAGAATTGAATCGCCAGTCTATGTCCGATGCAGGATACAGCATGCTTGTGGCTGGTGCACGGGGATGACCCAGAGAGATGTTATGGGAAGGGAGGTGGGAGGGGAGTTCATGTTTGGGAACGCATGTACACCTGTGGTGGATACATGTCAATGTATGGCAAAACCAATACAGAATTGTAAAGTAAAATAAAGTAAAAATAAAAAAAAAGAATTCCTGACTTACAAAATTATGAGCATAATAAAATATTAGTTTAATCCACTAAAAATTGGGATAATTTGTTAAATGGCAAAACTAACCATTTCTTAAATTCTCCTGTAGATTAGAAGTTATAAGATAAATATGATATTTATATTTTCTTCATTAATTATCATATTTTCATAAAGATAAAATTTGCGTGATTATTTGATTACTATAGAATGCAGCTGGTATAAGAAAGTCAGTATGAATGCTTGACTTAATAACCCAGTAAAACTGTAAATACATACATACATGTATAAAATAAAAGAGGAGGATATATTATTGAAGGAAAAAAATGGGGGTTGATAAATTATTTCAAGGGGAATAGTTAGATTAACATCTGACTGTTCAACAGTCACAATGGAAGACAGATATCAATGGATAATAGTATCAGTTTGCTGAGAGGAGGTAACTGCTGTACTAGAATTCTATACTCAGTGAAAATATTCTTCAAGAGTAAATCGACAGCTCCTGAGAGGGCATATTTTCCAACATCCATTTCAAATATGTCAATCAAGATAGCTAAAAATGAAAACACTTGCAGAGGGAAAGGCAAAAGGTCATAATGATAATGGGCGAGGGATTCCCACCCAGAAAGTAGACACTGATCTAACCATGGAAATTCCTAACCCCAGGGTGGTTAACCTTCCTAATGGTGTTTCTGTCAAAGTCCTTCATTGCCAGGGACTACTGATTCCATTGTTTCCTTTCCCAAGTGATGATTTTTGCAATTATCCTTTCTCTGTCATACCATATAGTATACTGAGTACATGGAGAGAGAGTCAGCTAACTATCCTTTCAGGTCATAGGTTCCAAGAACAAGACAGTCTACATCAAAGGCTGATAGAGAAGACTGTATATAACCCAGATCACACACATACACACAACTTCCTAATCAATGTCCACCTTGAGTGTGGGAGTTAAGAGTGGCATTTTATGTACAGTTCTGAGCTAGACATACTTCCTCATTTTACAGATGATAAAGTTGATTTAATCAGTACCTTGTAGTTAGTTTTTTGAAAACATTTTTCTACCATACATAATCACAGATATTATAGTTGAATTATAGAAAAATTTAAGGATAAACATGTTGGTACAGTTTAATATCAAAATATATTGAGTTAGTTTTAAAAATAACTAGTGAGAATTTGAATTTAATTATCACTAAAAAAGTTGGAATTTTCTCTTTCTACTTTTCAGTCTACTGTGCTACCACTAGACTATTGTCAATGAGTCATCATAAGCAAAGCAAAGTAGACTGCAGGTGTTGATAATGATTACTTATAAATTTTCACACTGTTCCAAAGCTACACCTTGTTACTTATTCTAGATTTAGCTATTTTTATTTTAATTGGTACTTTTAAGGATTTGATATCTAACCACCTGGCATGGTCCAGCAGGTGAGGAAGAGAAATAGCACTTTCGTCTTGGTAAAATTGAAAGCAAATTGACTAACCTCTGTCAATGATATGTGAAATAAACCACTGCATCTTTGTTGACTCATATTCATAAGATAATATCTGAGAATATTTTCTACCTGGAGGACTTGTACTTTTGCCACACAAAAAAAACACTAACGGACACCCACAAAATAGCACTAGGAACAAATAAGAAACTATAATATAGATTAATATCATTGATTTTGATATTTTATCCATCACTAGTGAAACTAACACTTCTTGTTAAAATCAATAAAACAATGCTTGAGACATAAATAATGACATAGAAGAAATTGTTTCCCATCCGCACATGCCTACACCCAAGCTCTTAATATAAATTGTATGCCTAAAATTAGTGTAATGTTTTACATAAGAAGTTGATTCACAGATCTTGCAGATAATAGGTATTCCATAGGTATTTATTGATGATGTAATCTTTTATAAGTAGCTAATTAGTTATATTTTCTATACATTACACACATATGTATGCTGTATTCCACCATACATTTTTTAGGTCATTTTAGCCATGATTTGAAGAGGTTTGCTTCCCAATTTTTTCATTTTTCTGTTAAGTACACTAGAGTTGCTGTATTCCCTGATTCGTTAGTTTACTGCAAAATTTTGACATGTTACTAAAGGTAAGTTTTATGTCTCATTTCTTATTCAATCAATATTAATCATCTGCTTTTTTTTTAACCAGCAGCAGTCATAAATTACAAGGAGGTAATCTGACTAGTCAGAAAGGACTCTGTATTCTTTATTATTATTTAGAATTTGGTTGAAAGATTTTTCTAAGAATTTTTGGTTCTTTCTCTTAATGGCCTATTATGAAATGATTATTCATGCAGCCCGCCAAACTCATATGCTGAAATATAATCTCCAATGTTGAGCATCCATATTCAACAATTTCATATATTAGAGGTGAGACCTTTGGGAGATAATTAGGTGACGATAGTGGATCCCTCAAACATGGGATTAGCAAAACAGAACCCTGAGAACTCTCCTTCTTTCTGCCACCTGAGTATACAATGAGAAGTTAGCAGTCTGCACCTTAGAAGAGAGCTCTCACAGGAACCTGACACTATAATAGCTAGCACTATAATTTCAGACTTACAGCTTCCAAAACTGAGAGGTTGAGAAATAATTTCTGTGATTTATAAGACACCCATCTATGGAATTTTGCTATAACAGCCTAAACTAAAACATTGCCTTTTATTTGATAATATAATCAGGATTATAGTTAAAATTCAAAGGGAAAAATTGCTATGTAGAATGGAGGGAAGCAGGCCAAGGTTGAATAAATAAACACCAGAATTTGAGATGATGCAAAGAGAAAAGTAGAGAAATATGTGTCAACATCTCTCTAACTTTCTCTCTCTCTTTTATTTTGCTATGTGTGTATAGATAGATATTTAAATATACAAATATAAGTATATATATAGTTTATATAACACTTGAGTATTAAATTTAACATATATTGTAGATGGCCTCATATACCTATTGCTGTGAGTTGAATTGTGTCTCCCCAGAAGATATGTTGATATCCTAAACACCAGTACTTATAAATGTGGCCTTATTTAGAAATAGGGTATTTCTATTAATAGATATAATCAAGTGACAAAAACATGTCCACTGGAGAAGGGAATGGCAAACCAATTCAGCATTCTTGCCTTGAGAACCTGATGAAAAGGCAAAAAGGACACTGAGAGATAAACTCCAAGGGTTGGTTGGTGCCCAATATACTACTGGAAAAGAATGGAGAAATAACTCCAGAAAGAATGAAGAGATGGAACCAAAGCAAAAACAACACCCAGCTGTGAATGTGACGGGTGATGGAAGTAAAGTCCAGTGCTGTAAGAGCAATATTGCATAGGAACCTGGAATGTTAGGTCCATGAATCAAGGCAAATTGGAAGTGGTCAAACAGGAGATGGCAAGAGTGAAAATCAATATTTTAGGAACAAGTGAACTAAAATGGACTGGAATGTGTGAATTTAACTCAGAAGATCATTATCTCTACTACTGTGGACAACAATCCCTTAGAAGAAATGGAGTAGCCATCATGGTCAACAAAAGAGTCCAAAAGGCAGTACCTGGATGCAATCTCAAAAACGACAGAATGATCTCTGTTCATTTCCAAAGCAAACCATTCAGTATCAGAGTAATCCAAGTCTATGCCCTGACCAGTAATGCTGAAGAAGCTGAAGTTTAATGGTTCCATGATGACCTAAAAGGCCTTCTAGAACTAACACCCCCAAAAGATGTCCTTTTCATTATAGGGGACTGGAATGCAAAAGTAGGAAGTCAAGAGATACCTGGAGTAATAGGCAAATTTGGCCTTGGAATGCAGAATGAATCAGGGCAAAAGCTAATAGAGTTTTATCAACAGAACACACTTGTCATAGCAAACACCCTCTTCCAACAACACAAGAGAAGACTCTACACAGGGACATCACCAGATGGCCAACACCAAAATCAGATTGATTATATTCTTTGCAGCCAAAGATGGAGAAGCTCTATACAGTCAGCAAAAACAAGACCAGGAGCTGACGGTGGGTCAGATCATGAACTCCTTATTGCCAAATTCAGACTTAAATTAAGAAAGTAGGGAAAAACCACTAGACCATTCAGGTATGACCTAAATAAAATCCCTTACGATTATACACTGGAAATGACAAACAGATTCAAGACTGTATATTGTCACCCTACTTATTTAACTTATATGCAGAGTACATCATGAGAAACGCTGTGTGGGATGAAGCACAGTTCAGTTCAGTTCAGTTCAGTTCACTCTCTCAGTCATGTCTGACTCTTTGGGACCCCATGAATTGCAGCACACCAGGCCTCCCTGTCCATCACCAACTCCCAGAGTTCACTCAGATTCACGTCCATCGAGTCAGTGATGCCATCCAGCCATCTAATCCTCTGTCGTCCCCTTCTCCTCCTGCCCCCAATCCCTCCCAGCATCAAAGTCTTTTCCAATGAGTCAACTTTTCACATGAGGTGGCCATAGTACTGGAGCTTCAGCTTTAGAATCATTCCTTCCAAAGAAATCCCAGGGCTGATCTCCTTCAGAATGGACTGGTAGGATCTCCTTGCAGGTCAAGGGACTCTCAAGAGTCCTCTCCAACACCACAGTTCAAAAGCACCAACTCGTCGACGCTCAGCTTTCTTCACAGCCCACATCTCACATCCATACATGACCACAGGAAAAACCCTAGCCTTGACTAGACGGACCTTAGTCAGCAAAGTAATGTCTCCGCTTTTGAATATATCTAAGTTGGTCATAACTTTTCTTCCAAGGAGCAAGTGTCTTTTAATTTCATGGCTGAAATCACCATCTGCAGTGATTTTGGAGCCCCCAAAAATAAAGTCTGACACTGTTTCCACTGTTTCCCCATCTATTTCCCATGAAGTGATGGGCACAAGCTAGAATAAAGATTGCTAGGAGAAATATCAGTAACCTCAGATATGAAGATGACACCATCCTTATGGCAGAAAGAGAAGAACTAAAGAGCCTCTTGAAAGTGAAAGAGGAGAGGGGAAAAGATGGCTTAAAACTTAATATTCAGAAAACTGAGATCATGGCATCTGGTCCCATCACTTCATGACGAATAGGTGGGGAAACAATGGAATCAGTGAAAGACTTTATTTTTTTGGTCTCCAAAATCACTGCAGATGGTGACTGCAGCCATGAAATTAAAGGATGCTTGCTCCATGGAAGAAAAGTTATGATCAACTTAGACAGTATATTAAAAAGAAGAGACATTACTTTGCCAACAAAGGTCTGTCTAGTCAAAGCTATGGTTTTTCCAGTAGTCATGTATGGACGTGAGAGTTGGACTATAAAGAAAGCTGAGCACTGAAATTGATTGTTTTGAACTGCAGTGTTGGAGAAGATTCTTGTAAGTCCCTTGGACAGCAAGGAGATCCAACCAGTCCATCCTAAAGGAAATCAGTCCTGAATATTCATTGGAAGGACTGATGCTGAAGCTGAAACTCCAATACTTTGGCCACCTGATGTGAAGAACTGACTCATTGGAAAAGTCCCTGATGCTGGAAAGATTGAAGGCAGGAGGAAAAGGGGATGACAGAAGATGAGTAGTTGAATGGTATCACTGACTCAATGGACATGAATTTGAGTAAACTCTGGGAGTTGGTGATGGACAGGGAAACCTGGCATGCTGCAGTCCATGGGTTAACAAAGAGTTGGACATGACTGAATGACTGAACTGCACTGAACTGAACTGGTAACCTTATATGAGGAGGAAAGAGACAAAGAGAGGAGAATACAGTTTTGACAGTGGATTGATACACTGTATCTACAAGCTAAGGCATACCCAGCATGCTGACAAATTACCAGAAACTAGAAAGAGGCATGGAAGGATTATTCCCTAAGGTGTCAAAAGAAGTGTGACCCTACAGATGATATTGGCCATCTGTCCTCCAGAGCTACAAGACAATAAATTTCTGTTGTGTTAAACCACCTAGTTTGTGATACTTTGCTACAGGAGTCCTAGAAAGTTAATGCATTTAGGTATCAACTATTGGAAAAGGAAAGCTAAATTTTTACAGATGTTTGCTTAAAAGTATGAAACATCATACTTTGATGCCACTTGTTACAAACATCAAAGATGAGTAAAGTATCAAATAAAATCAGGAGGATGTGGCCTTTCTTAAACACAAAGGCAACATTTTTCTAGGCCAGAAACAGAGAAGAAATAGAAAGTTGTGAGGAGGGCAGATAATATGGACTTCCTGACTTTAGATACTGAGTAAACAGAATTTTCCAGCACCTAAAGTCACCTTCAAGAAGAGGAACTGCAGTGAGATTTGCTACTTGAAGTCTAGAGCTGGCTATGGCTCCTGGTAAGATACAGGGTACATACAAAACAGCCTCATGACCAGAAGGTGAGCAAAGCCTCAGAAGACACTAAGCTGAGAAGATGCGTTTTACCAAAACTTCAAAGGGCCAAGCATATTTATTTTATCTCCCCTTCTAGAGGGCAGTGAAAGCATGAAACTAAACATGGAACTACCATATGATCCAGCAATTCTACTTGGTATATATTGAAGAAAATGAAAACACTAATTTGAAAAAAATACATGCACTTCAATGTTCATGCAGCATTGTTTACAATAGCCAAGATATATAAGAAACCCAAGTATCCATCAACAGATGAATGGATAAAGTAAGAAACATACATATATATGTGTGTGTGTGTGTATAAATATATATGTATAAATACATATATGTACAAGTAGAATTTGTAATTTATATACAATGGAATATTATTCAGCAATAATTAAGAAAAAAATTGCCATTTACAACAACATGGGTGACCCGCAGTGAGTGTATAATGCTTGGTGAAATAAGTCAGAGAAAGACAAAAAACCGTCTATTGCCACTTATGTCTGGAATCTGAAAGATAAAAAAGCAAATATAACAAGAGAGAAACAAACTCATGGAGAACAAAGCAGTGGAGAGAGGGAAGGAAGGAACAGGATGATAGAGGTCAGGAATTAAGAGACACAAAAGAAATAAGCTGCAAGGATATATTATACAACACTGTAAAGATAGCCAATATTTTATAATAACTTTCAATGTACCATAACCTATGAAATATAAAATCACTATGTTGTACACCTGTAAGAGAGCATTATAAATCTATACTTCAGTTTTTTTAAAAAAGCAGGACATAAGGTTGTAAAGGCATCTCCCCTCCCCACTCTACCGGGTAGGACAGAAATTACATCATTAGAAACAGCTCTAGACCTTTATCTGCACAGACATGGCACTGAAAGAAACATGATAAATTTTAGTAACCAGCACTTACCTTGGAGAAGGCAATGGCAACCCACTCCAGTACTCTTGCCTGGAAAATCCCATGGACCGAGGTGCCTTCCCATAGTTTGTCACCCGTAGAAGCTCAAAGGCCTGTGTCTTGTCACTTCTCTACAAAATTATTGTTCTTTGCTAATATGCTATCATTCCTTTAAGTTACTAATCTCTGATTGCTATTTGTGCATGTGAAATATATGTGTGCTTAGTCACTCAGTAGTGTCCAACTCTTTGCCAGCCTATAGTCTGTGGCCTGCCACTCTGTCCATGGGATTCTCCAGGCAAGAATACTGGAGTGGGCTGCCATTTCCTTCTCTACTATATGCTGATATACATGTTAATACACTCTTTTCCTCTTATGAAGCTGTCTTCTGTCACTGTAATTTAAACGGCCCCAAATGGAGAATGCGAGCAAAGAAATATTTTTTTTTCCTCCTCTACGATGGGCTTTTAGATAAAATGATGTTAGAAAATTGTTAAACCACATGCACAATGTTAAACTAGATTCTTTAAAACTTTTCAAAAAATATAGAATCATATCTTTATGACCTTCAGGTAAGGAAGGATTTATCTACTCAAGGCACAAGAACACAAATCCTAAAAGAAAATGCTCACATATTAACTACATTATAACTAAAACTTTTTGCACAAAAGAAACTGTAAATAAAATGGAAAAACTAGTCATAGAGTGAGAGAATATACTTTGCAGCACACAAATTTCAATAACTACCACCTTCTGATGAGAATCTGCAAAGTGTATGAATAGATCATTCATAAGAGAAAAAATTTAAATGGGCAATAAGTGAATTAAAACATGCTTGACTTCACTAGTAATCAGGCAAATGTAAATTAAAGCTGTAAGAGATTCCTCTCTATACATATATCTATATATAAGATATCTGTATATACCAAAGACATGCAGATGGCAAATAAGCATGTGAAAAGATGCTTAACATCGTATGTCACCAGAAAAATGTACAGTAGAACAAAAGCAAGGTGCCGCTATACACCTATTAGAATAACCAAAATCCAGGGCACTAAGAACACCAAATGCTGGCGAGGATGTAGGACAACAGGAACTCTCATACATTGCTGGTAGGAATGCAAAATGGTACAACAGCTTTGGAGAACAATTTGACAGTGTCTTATAAAACTAAACATAGTCTTGCCATGTGACCCAACAGTCCCTCCCATTGGCATTTACCCAATGGAGTTGAAAACTTTTGTTCACATATAAGCCTGCACATGGATATTTATTTATAGCAGCTTCATTTATAAATTCCCCAAACTTGAAAGTATATTGTGATATTTTAATTTATAATAAAAAAAAAATAAATGTTTGGTCTTTGTCTTCATTCCTGGCACAGAGCTTCTGAAACCCTTAGAACACTAGGATTGACTTTTGCTCTAATGAGAGAACTCTGGGTGGGCTCCTGAAAGGCTCCTGGATTGACTCTTTCTCCAGGCAGATAGTGTCAGAATTGTTGGACACCCAGCTTGTGTCACAGAGAATTGTTTGGTGTGGGAAGACACCCCAAACATTCAGTGATCAGAAAAATCAGAAATGTTTTCAGTGTGCTTGTGGTGTGAGAGTAAAGGAGAGACACAAAGGAAGAAGACAAGTTTTTCTTCACATAATCGAAATGTCTTTCAGTGGGTAAATGGGTAAATAAGCTGGATATCCATACAATCGCCTGTTGACCACTTCCAATTTGCCTTGATTCATGGACCTAACATTCCAGGTTCCTATGCAATATTGCTCTTTACAGCATCGAACCTTGCTTCTATGACCAGTTCCATTTGCAACTGGGTGTTGTTTTTGCTTTGGCTCCATCCCTTCATTCTTTTTCTATGCAGGTCAGGAAGTAACAGTTAGAACTGGACATGGAACAACAGACTGGTTCCAAATAGGAAAAGGAGTATGTAAAGGCTGTATATTGTCACCCTGCTTATTTAACTTATATGCAGAGTATATCATGAGAAACGCTGGGCTGGAGAAAGTACAAGCTGGAATCAAGATTGCTGAGAGAAATATCAACAACCTCAGATATACAGATGACACCACCCTTATGGCAGAAAGTGAAGAACTAAAGAGCCTCTTGATGAAAGTGAAAGAGGAGAATGAAAAAGTTGGCTTAAAGCTCAACATTCAGAAAACTAAGGTCATGGCATCCAGTCCCATCACTTCATGACAAATACATGGGGAAACAGTGGCTGACCTTATTTTTCTGGGCTCCAAAATCACTGCAAATGGTGATTGCAGTCATGAAATTAAAAGACGCTTACCCCTTGGAAGGAAAGTTATGACCAACCTAGACAGCACATTAAAAACCAGAGACATTACTTTGCCAACAAGGTCCATCTAGTCAGGCTATGGTTTTTCCAGTGGTCATGTATGGATGTGAGAGTTGGACTATAAAGAAAGCTGAGTGCTGAAGAATTGATGCTTTTGAACTGTGGTGTTGGAGAAGACTCTTGAGAGTCCCTTGGACTGCAAGGAAATCAAACTAGTCAATCCTAAAGGAAATCAGTCTTTAATATTCATTGGAAGGACTGATGCTGAAGCTGAAACTCCAGGACTTTTGCCACCTCATGCGAAGAGTTGACTCATTGGAAAAGACTCTGATGCTGGGAGGGATTGGGGGCAGGAGGAGAAGTGCACGACGGAGGATGAGATGGCTGGATGGCATCACTGACTCGATGGATGTGAGTCTGAGTGAACTCCAGCAGTTGGTGATGGACAGGGAGGCCTGGCATGCTGCAATTCATGGGGTCGCAAAGAGTCAGACATGACTGAGCGACTGAATTGAACTGATTAGTATTAATAATGTGTGTATGTACACACACACGTATGGGCTTCCCTGGTACTCAGTGGAAAATAATCCACCTGCCACTGCAGAAGACATGGATTTGATCCCTGTGTTGGGAAGATTCCCCTGGAGAAGGAAATGGCAACCCACTCCCATATTCTTGCCTGGGAAATCTCAAGGACAGAGGAGCTTAGTGGACTAAAGTCCATGAGGTCTCAAAGAATCAAATGTGACTTGACTAAATGATGACAACTATATTATATATCAGTTCAGTTCAGTTCACTCTCTCAGTCATGTCTGACTCTTTGGGACCCCATGAATTGCAGCACACCAGGCCTCCCTGTCCATCACCAACTCCCGGAGTTCACTCAGATTCACGTCCATCGAGTCAGTGATGCCATCCAGCCATCTAATCCTCTGTCGTCCCCTTCTCCTCCTGCCCCCAATCCCTCCCAGCATCAAAGTCTTTTCCAATGAGTCAACTTTTCACATGAGGTGGCCATAGTACTGGAGCTTCAGCTTTAGAATCATTCCTTCCAAAGAAATCCCAGGGCTGATCTCCTTCAGAATGGACTGGTAGGATCTCCTTGCAGGTCAAGGGACTCTCAAGAGTCCTCTCCAACACCACAGTTCAAAAGCACCAACTCGTCGACGCTCAGCTTTCTTCACAGCCCACATCTCACATCCATACATGACTACTGGAAAAACCATATCCTAAACTAGACAGACCTTTGCTGGCAAAGTAATGTCTCTGCTTTTGAATATGCTATCTAAGTTGGTTATAACTTTTCTTCCAAGGAGTAAATGTCTTTTAATTTCATGGCTGCAGTCACCATCTGCAGTGATTTTGGAGCCCAAAAAATAAAGTCTGATACTATTTCCACTGTTTCCCCATTTACTTCCCATGAAGTGACGGGACCGGATGCCATGATCTTCATTTTCTGAATGTTGAGCTTTAAGCCAACTTTTTCATTCTCCTCTTTCACTTTCATCAAGAGGCGTTTTAGCTCCTCTTCACTTTCTGCCATAAGGGTGGTGTCATCTGCATATCTGAGGTTACTGATATTTCTCCCAGCAATCTTGATTCCAGCTTGAGCTTCACCCAGCCCAGCATTTCTCATGATGTACTCTGCATATAAGTTAAATAAGCAGCGTGACAATATACAGCCTTGATGTACTCCTTTTCCTATTTGGAACCAGTCTGTTGTTCCATGCCCAGTTCTAACTGTTGCTTCCTGACCTGCAAACAGGTTTCTCAAGAGGCAGGTCAGGTGGTCTGCTATTCCCATCTCTTTCAGAATTCTCCACAGTTTATTGTGATCCACATAGTCAAAGGCTTTGGCATAGTCAATAAAGCAGAAATAGATGTTTTTTCTGGAACTCTCTTGCTTTTTCCATGATCCAGCAGATGTTGGCAACTTGATCTCTGGTTCCTCTGCCTTTTCTAAAACCAGCTTGAACATCAGGGAGTTCACGGTTCATGTATTGCTGAAGCCTGGCTTGGAGAATTTTGAGCATTACTTTACTAGCATGTGAGATGAGTGCAATTGTGTGGTAGTTTGAGCATTGTTTGGCATTGCCTTTCTTGGGGATTGGGATGAAAACTGACCTTTTCCAGTCCTGTGGCCACTGTCGAGTTTTCCAAATTTGCTGGCATATTGAATGCAGCCCTTTCACAGCATCATCTTTCAAGAATTGAAACAGCTCAAATGGAATTCCATCACCTCCACTAGCTTTGTTCGTAGTGATGCTTTCTAAGGCCCACTTGACTTCACATTCCAGGATGTCTGGCTCTAGATGAGTGATCAAACCATCGTGATTATCCAAGTCAAGATCTTTTTTGTACAGTTCTTCTGTGTATTCTTGCCGCCTCTTCTTAATATCTTCTGCTTCTGTTAGGTCCATACCATTTATGTCCTTTATCGAGCCCATCTTTGCATGAAATGTTCCCTTGGTATCTCTCATTTTCTTGAAGAGATCTCTAGTCTTTCTTATTCTGTTCTTTTCCTCTATTTCTTTGCACATCACTGAAGAAGGCTTTCTTATCTCTTCTTGCTATTCTTTGGAACTCTGCATTCAGATGCTTATATCTTTCCTTTTCTCCTTTGCTTTTCGCTTCTCTTCTTTTCACAGCTATTTGTAAGGCCTCCCCAGACAGCCATTTTGCTTTTTTTGCATTTCTTTTCCATGGGGATGGTCTTGATCCCTGTCTCCTGTACAATGTCATGAACCTCATTCCATAGTTCATCAGGCACTCTATCTATCAGATCTAGGCCCTTAAATCTATTTCTCACTTCCACTGTATAATCATAAGGGATTTGATTTAGGTCATACCTAAATGGTCTAGCAGTTTTCCCTACTTTCTTCAATTTAAGTCTGAATTTGGTAATAAGGAGTTCATGATCTGAGCCACAGTCTGCTCCTGGTCTTGTTTTTGTTGACTGTATAGAGCTTCTCCATCTTTGGCTACAAAGAATATACTCAATCTGATTTCAGTGTTGACCATCTGGTGATGTCCATGTGTAGAGTCTTCTCTTGTGTTGTTGGAAGAGGGTGTTTGCTATGACCAGTGCTTTTTCTTGGCAAAACTCTATTAGTCTTTGCCCTGCTTCATTCCGCATTCCAAGGCCAAATCTGCCTGTTACTCCAGATGTTTCTTGACTTCCTACTTTTGCATTCCTGTCCCCTATAATGAAAAGGACATATTTTTGGGGTGTTAGTTCTAAAAGGTCTTGTAGGTCTTCATAGAACCATTCAACTTTAGCTTCTTCAGCATTACTGGTTGGGGCATAGACTTGGATTACTGTGATACTGAATGGTTTGCCTTGGAGATGAACAGAGATCATTCTGTCGTTTTTGAGATTGCATCCAAGTACTGCATTTCAGACTCTTTTGTTGACCATGATGGCTACTCCATTTCTTCTGAGGGATTCCTGCCCACAGAAGTACATATAATGGTCATCTGAGTTAAATTAACACATTTCAGTCCATTTTAATTTGCTGACTCACATATATATATAGTTGGGTCCCTGGTGGTTCAGACAGTCAAAAAATCTGCCTGTAATGTGGGAGACACAGGTTCAATCCCTGGGTTGGGGAGATCCCCTGGAGAAGGGAATGTAACCCACTTCAACAGTCTTGCCTAGAGAATTCAATGGACAGAGGAGCCTGGTGGGACCTGGGGTGGCAAAGAGTGGGACATGAATGAGGGACTAGCATTGCCAATTCTAACATATACATATATACATATGCATGTATATATACACATATCTATACCACAGGAAAACTTTTTATATCCATCACTGGTAAAGATGAAAAATATGTAACAATAACAAACGTTAGAAAGAAATTATCAGATGCTCCTAGCAAGAATGCAAAATAGTTCAAATTCTTTAGAGATTATTTCAGTAATACATAGTAAAATTGAAGGAATTTACAACATAGATTTTTCACTTCTGAGTGTGCAACATGGACCGAATCTTGTGTGATTTAATGAGACATGTATAAGAATGATTGTCATATAATTCATAATGGTGAAAAATAGAAGCAAGTAAAATATGTCAGTTGAAAAATAAATACTGGGCTTTCATCTAACAGAACAGTATACAGATTTTAAAATAAGTTAGGAAGATGTATGTGTCTGTATATCAACATATATACATCTTTTTAAAAATCAAGTTTTAAATGAATTCTAGAATGTGAAGAATTATATACTACTTACAAAAATGTAACAATCCTTCAATGTAGTGCATGATAAAATATAAATAATTTGTTGGTATTACAAGATAAAATATGTAGAGTAAAAGATATTTTAAAGGCTCATTGATTCAGTTCTAGATAAACATGTTTTTATTGAATTTAAAATATATTTGAGTTGATCCTTTAGACTTACCATTTAATAGTAGGAAAATAAAATCTTATTAATTAAATGAGACAAATTAAGAAGAACACGCATATGATGAAAGACAGAAATCTACAAATGATTCAAGCTAATTCTTCCAGATTCTCTCTAATGAGACTTTGTTAATAAGAAGACAGCATAACACATTTTGCGTGTCTTTTTGCTTCTTCTACTCACCATTCAGCAGAAAGGCTAATTAACATTGAATTGACTGATAGTCAAGACCTAGGGGAATGAGAGACCCCAAAACTCCCTAGGTAATTTACAAACTAGATAATCAGCTCAATACTAATCAGAATTTCATACATACAAGTTCACATAATAAAATTAAACCAAATATGTAAAACTGTTCTAGGACTGTTCTTTTGAATCAACTTGGCCTCTTTGAGTGGCAGATATCCCCACCACTGCCATTATCAGAACTTGGGACAAGAACATAGCTATTATTTTTCTCTTTCAACAGCTTATCTAAACAACAAATTTGTGCTGAATTTGTTTCTGTGATTTTAATCTGGGTTCATGTTGTAGAGCACATTAACTACACTAACACAGGAGTTGTATGTGTGTTTGACATCTTGTCTTTAGGATTCTAGAAGTCCACTTGTTAAAAAAGTGTCTTGAAATTTTAAAAAAAAAGGGAAAGTAAGTTATGTCAACTCGTTCTTTATTATTTTCTCCAATGATTTAATTTAGAAGTATTGAACCATTTTAATCATTAAACATTACAAAAAAGAATATTTTTGTCAAATTAATAAATATTCCACTAAAATCTATGAACTATTATTAATGGCAAACTTCAAAGCTGTCTTCCTGTATATAAGCATACACCTCTCAGGAGAGAATAACTTTATATTAAGATGACTGTGGGGTATTTACAAGGGAGTTGCTCACATTTGGTTAGGCTTCCCTGGTGGCTCATTGGTAAAAAATCTGCCCACAATGAAGAGACTCGGTTTCCATCCCTGGAAGATCCCCTGGAGAAGGAAATGGCAATCCACTCCAGTATTTTTGCTGGGAGATCCCATGGACAGAGGAGCCTGATGAGCTATACAGTCTATGGGGTTGCAAAAGAGTTGGACACAACTTAGTAACTAAACAACAAGCCAAAACAATAAGCTCACATATGGTCCAGTATTCCTGCCTGGAGAATCCCATGGACAAAGGAGCCTTGTGGGCTACAGTCCATGATGTCGCAAAGAGTCAGACAAAACTGAGCAACTAAGCATAGTAATAATAATAATAAATAAATAATAATAATAATGGTTATAGATTCATGGCTGATAATTATGGAGCACTTGACAATTTTAAAAATCCTCTCACGTTGTGTCATTGAATTCTTAAAATAATTCTGCAAGGACACAAGATGCAGTATTTCTCATTTAACAAATGAGAAAATTGAGGTCTCAAAAGGCCATGTGACTTGATGAGATCATCTATTAGTACACAAGACTATTCAAATTTTGGTCTTTTGATTCCAAATCCAGGCTTCTTTTATATGCTTGGATGCCCTGTTTTATTAGAGGAAGCATCAACAGACATCTTGATGTCTGTCATAGCTATGTTCTTGTCACAAGTTCTAATAATAGACATCTAGATGCTGGGAAAGACTGAAGGCAGGAGGAGAAGAGGGCAACAGAGGATGAGATGGTTGGATGGCATCACTGACTCAATGGACAGGAGTTTGATCAGACTCAGGAGATAGTGAAGGACAGGGAGGTCTGGCATGCTGCAGTCCATGCGATCACAAAGAGTTGGACACGACTGAATAAAAACAACAAAACAGACATCTTGGCATTGTATATATGTTCATTTTTTAAAAATGTCTTTGATAGATCTCACCACTACATTCAGGAAAGAAGATTTGGAGTAAGTATTACTGTACTCCAGAGTTCAAAAGGAAGTAAGATCATATATGTGGCAAGATCTAGAATATAGTAGAAATTTAGTGAATATATGACAGGCATGACACATTTCATTGCCCTACCAATCCAGTGGAATGTTTCAAGCTAATTTCTTTAGATTTATCCTGTGGTAGAGCAAGGCTTTACCGAATGCCCTCCACTTCCCGTGAGGCATCTGTGTCATTACCTTCTGTCTGGAGGCTTATACAAGAGTCCTATGCTGGGACCCTAGCAGTCCAGTGGTTAAGACTTCACCTTCCAGTGCAGGAGTAGGAGTCTGATCCCCCTGGTCAGGAAACTAAGATCTCCACATGCCTCAAGCCCCAAAAAGAAAACATAAAACAAAAACTATATTGTAACAAATTCAAAAAATATACTTTAAAAAATAGTTCACATAAAAATAAAAAAGCAGTCCTACACTGCTGGGTATGAATTTGTTAATATTTGGATGGATATAGCCTAGGAACCTGGATGAAGTTTCAAGGAACAGATAAGCATCAGGCCAAATTGGGTGACTGTCAACAACAGGCCTGCTTTAGGGTTCAGATAGCCCTGACATCTGCCTTTTCCTCAGGAGCTGGAGGTAGAGAGTATTTGTTCTGTCCCTTTCTTATTCTCACACTCCCTGCATGATTCCTAACTCTACTCTTCTTCTCCTGACCATGAGAGGACTGGGCTGGTGGATTTTAAACATGGTAACAACAATTATTAGCTAAATTTGATATCATGTGTCAGGTGCTAGTCTAAGCAATATATGCGCGTAATCTCACTTATCTAGCAACCCTATTTTGTATGTGAGGGAACTAAGGCACATAGAAGTTAAATTACTTTCCTGAAATTATTTGTTTATCAGTTTTCAAAGCTGGCAATTGAACTCAAAGTGTTTGGCTCAAGGAGCCTGCACTCATAACCACCTGGCAGTGCTCCTTGCTTAACAGGATATCATGGTGAGCTCATCAAGTGTAGCTTTTGTAAGTGGTAGTGGAGGGTGGTGAGGAGATGTTTAAGATATACTTTGGGGTTAAACTGAAGGAATCTATGAGTGTGGAATGGGAGGAAGAATTCCAGTTAATATCTCTATATAGTTGCTATTGTTGTTGTTCAGTCAATAAGTCATGTCCTATTCAGCTACCCCTGGACTGTGGCCCGCCAGGCTCCTCTGTCCATGGAATTCTCCAGGCAAGAATCCTGGAGTGGATTACCATTACCTTCTCCAGGGGATCTTCTCAACCCAGGGATCCAACTTGGATCTCCTACACTGAAGGCAGATTCTTTATCAGCTGAGCCATCAGGGAAAGCCACTGTCTGCTATAGTTTGCTCAAATTCATTCCATTGTCAGTGATTCCATCTAACCATTTCATCCTCTGCCACCCTCTTCTCCTTTGGCCTTCAATCTTCTCCAGCATCAGGGTCTTTTCCAGTGAGTCAGCTCTTCCTATCAGGTGGCAAAGTACTGGAGCTTCAGCTTTAGCAATAATCCTTCTAATGAGTATTCAGGGTTGATTTCCTTTAGGATTGACTTGTTTGATCTCCTTGCAGTCCAAGGGATTCTCATGAGTCTTCTCCAGCATCACAAATTAAAAACATTGATTCTTTGGTGCTCAGCTTTCTCTATGGTCCAATACTCACATCTGTACATGATGACTGGAAAATCCATGGCTTTGGTTATACAAAGTGATGTCTGCTCTTTTGAATACACTGTCTAGGTTTGTCATGCCTTTCCTTCTAAGAAGCAAGCATCTTTTTATTTCATGGCTGCAGTCATGGTCTGCAGTGATTTTGGAGCCCAAGAGAAGAAAATCTATTACTTTTTCCACTTTTTCTATTTGCCATGAAGTTATGGGATTGGATGCTATGATCTTAATTTTTTGAATGTTGAGTTTCAAGCCAGCCTATTTGCTCTCCTCTTTCACTCACATGAAGAAGTGCTTTGGTTCCTCTGCACTTTCTGCCATTAGAGTGGTATCATATGCATATCTGAGGTTGTTGATATTTCTGCCAGTGATCTTGATTCCAGTTTGTGACTCATACAACCCAGCATTTTCCCACAAATGGATATTAGCATTAAACATAATAGGCCAGATGTAAAACATGTTTTCATAATATATGTGATGTCTCTGTTTATCAAGCAGGTGAATGTATTTTTTTCATTTTATCATTTTTTAGGTGACTTATATTCAAACTTCATGCATGTGAATTTTCCATCTTGAATTACCTGTTTAAAATTTTCCATCTTTGAATAACAGGCCTCAAATTCAATATCAAATATTGAATATCAAATATTCAAATATTCAATATCAAATCAACTGACAGATTTTAGAAAGATAGTCACATTTTGATTTATTTAATTTGAATACAATATTAGGTTTTGTGAGTGCTCAGCTTCAGAGTACAATTTTTTCCCTCTCTCTTTTATGTGATATTCCAAAAGCCATGTAAGAACATTGATTTTTATTTTCTGGGGGGATGAATGATCAATTAACTCTGGTTCTCTCTGCTAAATATATTTCAGTTGTTCAAATGTTCACTTGCAATTATGTGTGTAGCTGAGATGTTCTTTCAGAGCTAAATTCTGAATTCTCAGCTGAATTTTATATTATACTCATGTGATTAGCTATGAATTTAAAAGTGTCCTAGTGATGGCACATAAATCAATTTGGTAATAGTCTGTTGCTTTGGGGATAATTGCATTACTGTTTTGGTGTCAAGAGTTGTCCTAATGAACAAGAGCCATCTTGTTAGTCATCTCTACATTTCAAGCATTAGTCAATGAATGACGCAGTGAGGAGCGTAAATTAGAAATGGATGAATTGGTTGCACCAAATTAGAATTCCTCATTTACTACTCTGGCATATAAAATACTATTTCATAATTCAGAGTCACTCTTCAGAGAACTTCTGTTTGCTGCTTTTGCTTACCACTTTTTTCTTTAAATGTTTATTGAATATTGATTTTTCAAAGTGGAAACTATAGCATACTCTTTGAAGTCATTTTTATGTATCATTTGCCTTTTCAAGACTTCCTTCTTGTTGAGATTTAAATATCATTGCATCTTTTTTCCCATCTCAAGTTTACTCATTCACCTTTAGGCAAGGGATTCTCAGCTATTATACCTCGGACAGTGAGAATTAACAAGTTTTTCAATGTACCCTTGAATAACTACAATTTAAAATTTTAAAGCAGTCTTCTTGGTCACATGAAGCTGTCTCTGATTACATAATTATTTTTGAAACTATTTCTTAGTCATTTCATACTTTTTAATGATTCTACCAAGTCATTTTATAGTTTAATAAATTAGATCATAACTTAGGTTTCAAAAACTCCTGTGAACGTTGATTTACCTATTGTTAGTTTATTTTTCTTCCAATCTCATAATCATAGAGGATAAAGGAAATTTTCAAGCTTTAAGGTTCTTATGAGTATAATGAGCCATGCATATCAGTCAGGGTTCTGAGTTGCAAGCACCAGAATCCTCTCTGGCAGACTTAAACAGAAAAAAAACAATTTATTAAAAGATATTAGGTGTCTCAGAGAGTCTTCAGAAGGGTTGGAGAGACCATGATTCAAAATTAAATATATATTTGCACTTACATATAAACGCAGTGCTTACAGTGCCTGCAATGCTCACAACAAGGCTCATAAGTGGCATGGTGAAGAAGCCTCCACTGATGCCACAGCCACCGCAGAGAAGCAAAGACCAGGAACGTGACTTTTCTGAAACTTCTGCTCCCATGCCCTAGAAGTCACTGCTTTTGCAGTAGCTCTACACTAGACACTTTCATTCCAACTGTACCAGCAACATGGAAGCTCTGTATCATTACTTTGTACTTGACATAGTGTTGATCATATCCAAAAAGTCTTGTCTCGCCTTGTATGGTTGATGTGGCTGTAAATGCAAGGGAACTAGTGCATCTGGGTTCTGCATCCAATTTGGGGAGGAGACTCTCGGTGTGGGAATGTTGTCACACATAGAAAGATCATTCCAAAATAGTTGGCAGTCATGAAAACGGTTAACATATACCAAGAGATGCTGTAGAATAAAATGTGTGTTTATCACTGCTACTTATTATCCTCCTATTTAACCAGACTGAATATGTAAGAATCAAATTAATCAGTCTAAGTTGAAAGCAACTTGTCATTTGAACAGCATGTTCTCATTGGCCTATAAAGCATGACTTGATTAATAAAATGATACTTGAGTCAACCTCCAAATAAGAATGATATTGTAATATGAATTGTAATATAAAATATTTTATATTTATCATAAAAGATGAATCTGATACTAACACTTTCTAATAATTTGAGTTTACTGGCAAAACTATGTAGTCTTGTTGGAACTGAAATATCATGATAATATGGTGAATGATTATCAAGATAATGATTAAAAACAATAGTGATATAGTATTAATTCTTATCTAAACTTTAGGCCCATTTATTTCAACATAGACTTGGTCCTTGGCAGCTTATTAACATTTAACACTCTTTAAACTTAGTTCAGTATTCACCTTGCACTCACAATTTATAAACAAGTACATAATAGAAAAGTTAACAAGATGAATCTGATGTCTACATGTTATTTTAGAAAGTGTCACATAAATGAGAACCACTACCGAAGGTTTTCTGTATATTGAATGAAAAAAATTCGTTTCCGTCTTGGGAGAGTTATGTCATATTGGGACATTTAATGTAATGTTTTTGTACTGTATTTGCAGGACTGGAGGCAGCCCCATGAAAGAAACAATTGTGGCCAAATCCCCAAAGGATAGACTGATGTCCAAATGGGTCTTTTTTATATCTCTAATTGCAGCTGTTCGAAGGGTGAAAAGAACAACACACAAAACGATAAGAAG
Source organism: Ovis canadensis (assembly GCF_042477335.2). Lineage (NCBI taxonomy): Eukaryota > Metazoa > Chordata > Mammalia > Artiodactyla > Bovidae > Ovis > Ovis canadensis. Next base: position 243,022,397 of record NC_091245.1, read on the forward strand.
GAAAACATGAAGTACTTATGTTTCTAAAAACATCATTTAATAAATTATAAGAAGACTTAAAGGAAGTCAAGCGACTGAGCAGGGAAGCGTGGGTTTATTCCCCAGGTAACCCTTAAAAGATGAGGAGAAGAGGAAGCCAAGTGTGGACTGTGAATAAAATATTTACAAAACAAACCCCAACAGGCAATAATAATTGAATATTTTATATTTTGACTTATTCAACTTTTATGATTTAATTTTTTTTCTTCATTGAGTTTAATTAAGCTTTCCCCAGGGTCACAAGCCTGGAAAACTTGGAAAAAATAAAGCTATTCTGTTTACCAGGCAGGTTTCCACAGCCCTCTTTCAACTGAAGTATGGATTTTGTTAAAGTCTTTTTGCTAAGGGCTGCTGTTCAGCACTTTTAAGGTGTCTGCTGCTCTATTAAAAAATCCTATTAGTTTGGCAAAGACAGTGCCTTCTGGGGCTGAAATGTTTCTCTAAAGTTTTCTGCACTGTACTGTGCTGATATTTTTTTATCAAAGGTGAATAACATCTTCAATATCTGTTATATGGGAAACATAATATTCTTGTAAATATTTTCCACTGTAAGGTAACTAAATGTATGTGCTTAATATAGGAAATGTATTATGGAACTATAATTCAAATATATAATCCAAATATATATTTTCCAATAATTCAAACTATTCCTTCCCTCTTATATTTATTCCAACTATTGACTAATTCATCCATCTGTATATTCATTCATTCAAATGCAGGAGGAAGATGTGCCACTTAGGAGGAAGGAGATAAAGAAAAAGAAATAGCCGAAAAGACAAGTGGAAAGAGAAAGAGGGGGAGGGAAGGGAGAAGAAGAAGAGGAAGAGGAGGAAGGGGAAGAAGAGAAAGAGAACAAGGAAAAGGAAGCAGGGAAAGGGGAAGAAGTTGTTGATTTTCCTACATCTTTTTCTACAGAGTGGAGTTAACTCCTTCCTACATGAGGTAATGGAATGGCTGTGTACACAGATGTCTGATCTATTATTGGATCTAGATTGGCTCTGGGATAGACAGAATTAGAATGAAAGGACAACAGTTTCTAATTCTTTCATTCTACCGCAATCCAAATATCCAGGCCGAGAAATTTACTGACTCCTTTGGCCACTGCTGGAAAGAAATGTAGCTATGATGGGATGTGGAAGGGTAAGTAAGAGAGAAACTTGTGATTCTAAATAAAATAAACTATACTTTATGTCATCTGTATAATAGACTATATAATAGTTTATTTGAAACAAAGTACATGGATCAAAAAGAGATTGTTAGAAAATCAGTAGTCAAGAGTTAACATATCTTCTTGTTAGGAAACATCACTTCTATTTAGAACAACACCTTTAAACTAAAAATAAAACTGCCATATGACCCAACAATCTCACTCCTGGGCATATACCCAGAGAAACCATAATTCAAAAAGATACATGCACCCCAGTGTTCATTGCAACACTACTTACTATAGCCAGGACAGGGGTGCTTGTGTGCTCAGTAGTGCCTGACTCTTTGAGACCCCATGTATTCCTCCAGTCTCATGGGCCCATGGGATTATCCTGGCAAGAATTCTGAAGTGGGTTACCATTTCCTCCTCCAACGGTGTTCCTGACCCGAGATTGAAACCACGCCTTCTGTAGCTCCCACATTAATAGGCAGATTCTTTACCCCTCATCGCCTGCGAAGCCCACACCCAGGACATGGAAGCAACCTAAATGTACAACAACAGAGGGATGGATAAAGAAGATGTGGTCCTCATATACAATGGAATATTGCTCAGCCACAAAAGGAAATAAACTGGGTCATCTGTAAAGATGAAAATGGACCTATAAACGATTATATAGGGTAAAGTAAGTCAGAAAGAGAAAAACAGATATTATATATTAACACATATATGTGGAATCTAGAAAATAGTATAGATAAACTTATTTTCAAAGCAGATATAGAGACACAGACATAGATAACAAATGTACGGATACCAAGAAGGGACAAGGGTGTGGTGGGATGGAATGGGAGATTGGGATTGACATATATACACTACTGATACTATGTGTAAAATAGTTAACTAGTGAGAACATACTGTACATCACAGGAGACTTCACTCAACACTCTGTGGTGACCTAAACGCGAAAGAAATCCAAGGATGAGGAGATAAATGTGTATGTGTGGCTGATACTTTGCTGTACAGCAGAAATTAACACAACATTGTAAAGCAACTATATTCCAATTAAATATATATATACATCTTTCTTGTCACCTTGGTGCTGCCCCAAACTGTTTTCCTTCTTTTATAAATAAGGTGATCTCCACATTGATCTTGGGCTTCCCAAGTGGCTTAATGGTAAAGAATCCTCCCTCCAATGCAGGAGCTGCAGGAGACTTGGGTTTGATTCCTGAGCTGGGGATATTCCCTAGAGGGGGAAATGGAAACCCACTCCACTATTCTTGCCTGGAAAATTCCATGGACAGAGGAGCCTGGTGGGTCACAGTCTGTAGAGTTGTAAAAATTAGACACGACTGAGTGACTGAATGTGCACACACCACATCAATCTTAATGCTATTGGTGAGTTTTATTATTAGCAAACAGGGAATTAAAACGGGCTAATAAAAAATAAGTCACAGAGGGCCTGATGTAGATAAGAGTTGATTGTGATGAGCCACCTGAACGTGATGATTCTGTCAGTTACATATCCTTTAGGCGTTTCTTTATGCACCAAAACATCAAAGAATGAAATATTCAGCTGGTTTGCTGATTTTTTTTTAACTGAATTGACTGAGTGTCTTTTTCCCTCCTATATAATTTTTGTGAGAAACTCAAAACCTTTTTACTGACGTGCAAGGTATTAAATAGAATAGAATCCAGTTTTCTGGTAAATTTAAAATATCTGTTTGACACTTTATTTATTAAAAGATTTCCATTGGTTTTAAATGTAATTTACTCAAACAACAGTTGCTAATGGGAGCCCTGTGTAAGGTAGTGTTTCCTTACTAAGCAGATCACAGCAGTGGGAAGGGAGATGTTGCTTCATCTTTCCTTCATTGGTATCCATACACATTGACATGCTGGACTCAGTAATTCCAATTTGGTCTATTCTTGTTATTATAGAAGCACAACTCAGAGTATATTTGTTTCCGGTGAATGCTGGTGTTTTTTCTTGATTTTAAAAATAGAAGTAATGGAAGTATCATTGGCAGTAACAGAGGACAATCCTTGTCAGTTCAGAGATCAAAAATCTATCTATCTTATATATATTATATGCATACATATATTCATATTTCAAGTATATGCATTTTATATATAAAATATACATATCTACAACAACATTTATAAAATTATCACCACTTTTTTTTTTTTAAACCACTAATAGTCCTGGCAGGAAACGTTAAATGTTTACAGCAAACTACTTATTTTTATTCTCCTCATTTGGGTGAAATGTTTACAGGTGGATCCCTACTCTCTCACGTCCCCCATCCATAAATGTCTTTTCAGTTAAAAAAAAAGAAATTAGCTATATAAAATACACAAGTTAATCTCCAAAGTATTTCCCCAGGAAAAGGTGAGTTTCAGTACATTGACATTGTCCTAACAATTATCACAAGAGGTTAATCATTTACACACACCAGGATCACACACATATACCAGAAATTATTGTATATGAATATACACATATTTTATATAAGTATTCCCCATCATTCTGACACTCCTGACAACATTCTGTAACTTCCTCACTGGACTCTGAAAATAACATGATATAAATCAAACGATAGAGACTTGAGACTTTTTTTTTCCTCTTGTGAGACAGCCTGTCTCCCCCTATGGAAGCCGTTCTAAGGTCTCGTACTATAGCTCTGTTGAAAAATTGCACTGGCTCGCCAAATATCTTAATGACTTTTCTCTCAGCAGTTGGTAATTGTGAAATGTTATTCTAGTAACCATAATGTCCCTCATAAAACAACTGCATACAATATGTACTGTACTTCTATTTTAGCGAGCTCTTCTGTCAGAATAGCAGTGCTAGTAACCATTTAGCATTTCACAGCAAACTGCTTACTAGTCCTTCAAGTGTAATATTGCAGAAAGAGTGAAGAAATGCGTGATTAAAAACATTCACTGAGAGTGGACCATTTAACGCAACCTGACGCTGCAAAATAAACCAGCCATCACATATGTAGCGCTCATCATATAAATGACAGTTCTATGTGGTCATTTAATTTTACGATCTCAATTGTCGCATATATTGCTCACATAAATATAGTGTTCTCCTGCAGGGAGGTCTGCTGGGTGTTATAAAATCAGTGAGACCTCAATGGGTTCAAATGGACATCTTTTATAATTATTGCTATAAAATTTCTTGATAATGCATTTTGTTGTCCAAAGCCTCAAGAAAATGATTTTCCAAAAGAATGGGTTTCAACAAAGAGAGTAAGGGAACCTGGGAATTTTTTCCTGTATTCACTCATATTTAAATTACCTTAGTTACCCTAACCTACTGGAGGACTTCGTGCTCTTTTCAAATAAAATCTTAGACTGTGACTTCCAGTTAGAGGCAAGCTAGATATGAATTGTTTTCTATTTCATGATGTAATATGGAATATCTAGGGGGAAGGGTTAATTTGCTGTTAAGTGCAATTAAAATCTATTTACTGGGAATTTTTTTATGAACTTGAAAATATAAGGAAAGAATAGAAAACAGAGTTCGTTAAACTCAGAAATAGTTTGGAGAACAAACTTTGAAAAATGTTTCCACTGGTACTATCCATTGTTTGAAGGATTCTCTTACTTTAAAAAAAAAACTTCTTCAGGATCATGTATTTAACAATGCAAAGAAATGAATGTGGTGGATTTTCTCTACAGTGCATTGGGCTATTTTGATTACCTCTTGGTTTTTATATTTCCTCTAGGATAATAAGTTGTAATTATTATTGTTGCCTTGTGTGACAAGTGTTTACTGGCATACTAATTGGATTTGGGCATTTGTTTCCTATGATTGTCCTGTAAGTACTCTAGCAAACTTATTGCTTACATGCATGTCTAGTGTTTTCTATTTACTGAGGGAAAGGAATTTAATTGCTTAATATATTTTTTTTAGCTTGAGTATTTTAAATATTAAAATATTAGTGAGTAGTTACATATGTTTAATTAGAAGGAAGGGAGGTAATCCATAAGCCATGGTTTCACCTTTGTGGAGGAAGCAAAAGTGCAGTGTGGCGCAGGTTGAAAAAAGCATATCCTGAGGACATTCAGGCTCTGAGGTTTTTTGTCCATAGGTCACTTCTTGGACCACCTGGAGGGATCATTAGTCCTTTGCCTCTACTGCTTTCAGTCCTGGTCTGGCAGCAGCACTAAAATTGAGGAGACAGCTCTTTTCATTTGGATCCCTCTTTCCATTTAAGGGATCATTCAGAAATATCCCTTGAAGGAGGAAATGGCAACCCATTCCAGTATTCTTAAATTGGAGGGGTTGCAAAGAGTCAGACGCAACTTAGCGACTAAATAACAACTAAAAAGAAGACCCTTGTGTGCACAACATCCTCAAGAAATGCATAAATGAATGGTGATTAACCGTGAGTTTTCTATCTACACACTATCCAACAGTGCCCAATTCTTACCATTATTTTTATGTTTGACATGCTGATTTTAAGTAACACAAAAAAGTCTTTTGCAACAAATCTTAGAAGAAACATATTTTGTCAATGATTAGTGCCAAAAGCTTCTGCCCCATCAACAATTATCCAAATCATTAATTTCCCTGATTTGACAAAAGAATAAAATGTAAATCAGATATTTAACTAAAGCATGTCCTTTCTTCTCCCATAAGAAAAATCTCCTACTACAAACGCATCTAATATTTCACCTTTGCTTAGATCATTTCAATAAAAATTACATTAATCTCTTCCTATTCTAATGTCTCTCTTAACTACTCTCAATATTGACAATTATGTTTTGTGTAATTAATTGTGGAATTTTATATTCCTTCTATTTAAGAGTAATATTAATTAAAACTTTTAAAACACCTTCTCTAAGGTACATATCTTCTGGTTGATATCTCCTATTCGATTTTTCTGTGGGTTGATAGTCCTCCTATTCTTCTGCAAAATTGGCTTAGATCGGTTTCCCCAAGAAACAGACCCCGAGACAAGGATTTGAGTGAAAGTAATTGATTTGGCAAATGATTCAAGAAAACGTTGGTGGGAAAGTAGGGAAGTGAGTCAGCATGGGGAATAAAGTCAAGAAAGGCACATTAATGAGCAAATTGCTGCTATTGTCAACTGAAGTTCCATCCTGATGAAGACCTCTGAGGGACTGTGTAATTCATCTCTGTGAGTTGTCCTACCAGAAGTATAGAAAGCTGGGGTGTTTATCCTTCAGCTCTCATCCATCATTTGTTGTAGACTGTTGTGGGGGGCAGGGGCATTAATTCTCCAGCACTTCTGGCAGCCTTCTCTGTGTTGTGACTGCGTACACGCTTCAGCACTGGCTCAGAGCTTTGGGCTCTCACTTAAGAAGCTGTATGAGAACAGTAAGAGCCAAGAGGAGATGGGCAGAGCAAAGCAGGGCTGTTCTGGGCCACCCCTTTTACCTTTCAGATTCACTCATAGCATTTTAATTTCACTATATTTGCATGCGTGCAAAGTCGCTTCAGTCATGTCCGAGTCTTTGCGACCCTGCTCTCTCCATGGGATTCTCCAGGCAAGAACACTGGAGTGGATTGCCATGCCCTCCTCCAGGGAATTTTCCTGAGCCAGATATTGAACCCATGTCTCTTATGTCTCCTGCACTGGCAAGCAGGTTCTTTACCACTCATGCCACCTGGGAAGGTCTAATCACTATGTTTGGTCACTTATTATTTAAAATGATGATTAGTTGTTTCAAATAGAAATATCCTTAAAAATGATAGAAAATGAAGACAAAAGTAAGGCTGATGCAGTTGGTCGCTAGACCATCATCTGTAAACTATATTCTTTTTAAAATTTTTTGTTGAAGTATAGTTGATATATAACATTGTGTTTAATTTCTACTGTACAGCAAAGTGACTCAGTTTTATATATATGAGAACAGTAAGAGCCAAGAGGAGATGGGCAAAACAAAGCAAGACTCTTCTGGGCCACCCCTGGTACCCTTCAGATTCACTCGTAGCATTTTAATTTCACTATGTTTGCATGTTCTTTCCCATTATGGTTTATCATGGGATATTGAATATAGTACCCTGTACTATACAGTGGGAACTTGTTTCTTATATATCCTATATATAACAGTTTGCATCTAATAGTCCCAAACTCCTAGTCCTTACCTTCCTTGAACATTTTCCTGCTTGACAACCACAAATCTCTTCTATCTAGAAGTCTGGTTTTGTTTCATAGGTATGTCCATTTGTGTCACATTTTAGATTCCACATGTAATTGATATCATATGTCTTTCTGTTTCTTACGTTATTTAGTATGATAATCTTTAGATCCATCCATGTTGCTGCAAATGACATTATTTCAATTTTTTAGAGACTGAGTAATATTCCATTGTATATGTGTACCACATGCATTCATCTACTGATGGACATTTAAGTTGTTTCCATGTTTTGGCTATTGCAAATAGTGCTGCTATGAACACAAGGGTGCATGTATATTTTTAAATTAGAGTTTTGCCTGGGCATATACCCAGGAGTGGAATTGTTGAATCATATCTCAGCCATGAAATTAAAAGACGCTTACTCCTTGGAAGGAAAGTTATGACCAAACTAGATAGCATATTAAAAAGCAGAGACATTACTTTGCCAACAAATGTCTGTCTAGTCAAGGCTATGGTTTTTCTAGTGGTCATATATGGATGTGAGAGTTGGACTGTGAAGAAAGCTGAGCACCGAAGAATTGATGCTTTTGAACTGTGGTATTGGAGAAGACTCTTGAAAGTCCCTTGGAATGCAAGGAGATCCAACCAGTCCATCCTAAAGGAGATCAGTCCTGGGTGTTCATTGGAAGGACTGGTGCTAAAGCTGAAACTCCAATACTTTGGCCACCTCATGCGAAGAGTTGACTCATTGGAAAAGACTCTGATGCTGGGAGGGATTGGGGGCAGGAGGAGAAGGGGGCAACAGAGAATGAGATGGCTGGATGGTATCACCGACTCAATGGACATGAGTTTGTGTAAACTCTGGGAGTTGGTGACGGACAGGGAGGCCTGGCGTGCTGCAATTCATGGGGTTACAAAGAGTTGGACATAACTGAGTGACTGAACTGAACTGAACTGAACTGATTGCAACTCTATTTTCAGTTTTTTGAGGAAACTTCATACTGTTCTCCATAATGATTGCACCAATTTATATTCCCACCAATGATGTAAGAGGGTCCCTTTTCTCCATACCCTCTTCAGCATTCATTATTTTTAGACTTTTTAATGATGGCCATTCTGACTGGTCTGAGGTGGTACCTCATTGTAGTTTTGATTTGCATTTCTCTAATTATTAATGATGACGAGTATCTTTTCCTGCACACCTGTTGGCCATCTGCTCACTCATCTACAATCTACCCAATCTTTATTCCTCTCACTCTCAGCCAGCACTCATGCTGTTTAGGTTGCTTGTTCAGTGGATAAGCCAGGCTGTCATCCCTTAGGGGTCTACAGGTTACTTCCTCATGTTAGGTCATAATTACTATAACTGTTGATTTATAGTTATCACTAGGCACTGGAACACTGAAAGCTATTTTATTGAATCTTCTAAATATGTGCCTTCTTGCCCCATTTATGCAGCATTAAGCCATTTCCTTGTTATAATCAGGGTCAGTTACCCTCCTAGTACAACAATACTTTCTTTGCCTGTTCTCTACCAGAATGAGGAGCCTAAAATGATCAGGTAGTAGGTATAATTTTATATTTAGTGGAATCTTTACTGCATCTCCTGGGGAAAAAAAATATCCCCACTCTGGGAATCAGAACTTCTAATCTTGAAGTACCTAAAATTTTAGGGACAGGAAATACACTTTACCCAAGATGGTCACTGAGCACGATGGTGAGACGGGCCATTGCTACTTCCAACCTTTGGTTCTCAGGCCATTGCATTCTCTCTGAAACACAGCATTACATAATGGCCATTATTTGGAAGTATATCTCACATTTTAAAAAATAGTGTCCCAATCTTGCAGATGACTCAACTGAGACCTTAAGAGATTATCATGATGTGGTATATGATTGCATCAATGAGTCGTGTGGTCATTTGCCCATCCCCTCACCCTTGATCCAAGGCTATCCTATTCAAATCTCATGCCAATAGATCAGCTAACCTGTGATCTCAGCTATGATCCTAGGGGGTAAGAGAAGGTAAACCCATTGCTAAAACATATCTCTGTCCAAGTAAGGATGAAACAGTATTCCCTCCTGAGAGTAGAGTGTCCAGTGTAATCAGTTTGTTACCCAATGACTTCCTGGTCTTTTCATAGATGATATTATATTGGTGGGCATTTAGTATCCTATGTAGATCACTGTTATTTGCAGCTCAGACACTGAGCCACAGCAGTAGCTACATCTGTCTTGGTAAAAGGAAGCCCAGGATGTGGAACTGATGCACAACCTCCTTTCTTGTCATCATGTCCCCTCTGTTCTTGAACCCATTGAGCAAGCATGAGGGTTACTGAGGACCAAGTCTAGTTCATATGTACTATGCAACTCACTCAGTCTTCCTGGTTTTTAAGTGCTTCCTTTGTTGTGGGTACTCTCTGAGACAAAAAGATATACAGACTGTGTGCCCACTCCAGAAAGTTCTTCTTTCCCAGATCCTTGACCTCTAGTATTCCCATCTGCATCTGTCTAGGTCCCTGACCAATAAATCAACCCATCTGCCACTCCCCAGGAATATATATATTCATATATATATTCATATATATATTCTCATATTCTCATGTCAGGCCTCTTTTTCTTCTCAGAAGAATTAATTATCAAGTGTATTGCTTGAGAATTTTCTCTCATCACTGTACATTAAATGCCACGCATGTGTGGGACTGTAGTTAACAGATAATCAATTTAGCTTTTATGAATATATCAAGGTTCTCTGATCTTACATAACAAATATTTCCTAATATGCCCAACTTTGATCTTTTGGACTCTTTCCTCAATATTCAGTCAGTTCAGTTCAGTCGCTTAGTCGTCTCCGACTCTTTGTGACCCCATGAATTGCAGCACGCCAGGCCTCCCTATACATCACCAACTCCCGGAGTTCACCCAAACTCTTGTCCATCAAGTCAGTGATGCCATCAAGCTATCTCACCCTCTGTCATCCCCTTCGCCTTCTGCCCCCAACCCCTCCCAGCATCAGAGTCATTTCCAATGAGTCAATTCTTCAAATGAGGTGGCCAAAGTATTGGAGTTTCAGCTTTAGCATCAGTCCTTCCAAAGGACACCCAGGACTTATCTCATTTAGAATGGATTGGTTGGATTCCTCAATATTAAGTCAAGGCATAACTGGCACCTCCACCTTGTGTATAGTAGATGACCGTGTTTATAAACTTCAAGGAGACATCCTAACAGTGGGTTAGGACCAGATACAGGTGTCTTTGCCTGGAGATTAAATCCTAAGTAAAAAATGAGTGTTTTCATGGTAATTAACTTAAGTAAAAATTATACCCCAAAGCTTTCCAGTCCTCCCTCCCTGGTAAAGAGTTCTCAATATCTATTCCTCAGCCTTTTTTCCTGATTGCTTCCATGGCAAATTAACTAATTCTTGCAGTTCTTTTGGTGAACAATATATCTCTTCCCACTGCAAGGATAGTAATTTCTTACTCAGGCCTTGCTGTGGCTTAAATCTCATTGATTCCGCCACTGATCATTTTGAAAACATACCATTCTCACAGATCTCATGCTCTCTAGCAGAGCCTGCAAAACAGAATTATTGCAGAAGCTGTGGGGATGGCAGCCAGAACCATGACCTCTCCTCAGGGTCACACAGAAACTTCTTACCATCTCACTCAGCTCCTGGAGTGCTGCTTCACTGCCTACAGCATAAAAGACCTCTGGTGGGATGCTCTGAGGAAACCTTTCCTCTTCGTACCCTTCTGGTATTCTCCCAATCTTCTTCTGGCCCTCTTGAAGGGGATTTGGACCAGAGGCTCAAGTTTGCAAGAAGAATATGTAGGCCTGGAGAGGGAGCAGGACCAAGACTGGGAGGCAGCCTGGCCCTCATCTCCAAGTGAGTTACAGAGATTTGGCCTTCCTTGTCCTCACTAAGGGAGCCAGTCCTGTTGGCCCTGAAGTGACTCCAAGACCTGGTTCCCCATCCTGTTGGAAATGTTCAAAGACCAGTGTGCATGGGCAGGGTTCCCGCTGTGTCTTTGTGTCAGAGCTGCATAGGTCTGTGTCTCCCAGTGAGGGGATTGTTCGCACATGACCTATCTTGCATGAGGCCAATTTTATGTAATAAAATTCTGTTTATATTAAGAGAAGCCATCATTATGAAATCAAATATTTTTTATATTTTGTAAGTTTATGTTGTCACTCATGTATTCTATTACATAAGTAAAAAAATATTTTAAAGAAAAACTTTATACTTTGGTACCTTTAGTGGTACAGTTTTCCTGCTTTGTGAACCAGGGAGCCCACATTTTTATTTTGTACTGATCTCTGCAAATTATGAGCATAATTCTTGATAAAATTCAAAGAGTCAGAAGAAGCAGGGAGGAACTGAGGGAGAAGAAGGGAGGGAGGAAGTAGAGCAGGAGTGGGAGAAGGAGAGAGAATGAGAGGGAGAGAAAGAAATCTCAATATTAATGCCTAACATAATTGTAAACATTCTCATCACATATAAAGATGTTTTGTGACACATGAAATAAGTTAATTGCAATGTCAGAGTTAATTATTGCTAATAACTGTGGTCATCACTTTGTGGCTTTTGAGATTGATTTTGTTAAGTATCAAAGGTGCTCTGTGTGTTCATCCATTTGTATTCAGTTGAGGTTTGATGCCATTTTTCTGACAGTTTTATTAATTGCATAACTTTCTGGGGATTGGAACCAAATATATTGGCCTTGGAAGCAATTGAAACAAAGGGTTCACTAACCATAGAAAATATGCATCATGTTCTGCACTACACTGAAGTCTACCAAGAATCACTTTATTTATGCAAGGATATACTTGGAAGAACTGGGAAAGTCAATTGCCTTTTTTTTTTTTTTAAACAGAAACAAGCCAAGTGTAATCAACTATACTTGGACATTTTGAAAAGGTAATTCTTTCTGTTGGTATTAAAAATAAGTGTACCACAGAAAAAGGACTGTCAATCAGGGAGACATAGTGGAGAGAACAAGCATAAGGAGGAATGTGGCAGTGTGGGTGTTCACTCTGCAAGAGTACGCTAGAAGGAGAGGGAAGGTGGTGTGGAGGGAAGCTAGACAATAGCTCTTCAACTTGTCAGTAAGTTAGGTTCTGCCACTTCCAACTAGTTGGCAAGCAGGATAGTGTTTACCACTTATTTGTGTAGTTTAAGATGCCTAAGCCAGAATTTATAAAGCAAAATCCTTTTACTTTTTTCTCTTCTCATGATTCTCTCTCTCCAGATTTCTTTCCTATTTTCTGTTAAGTAGGGCTCTCCTGCCAACGTATCTCTTGGTCTTTAACATGTTTCAATTTCCTTATTTCTCCTGAAACCCTGTAATTATAGTGGAATTTGATCTGTTCTCCTCCTGTTCTAGGATAGTTTTTCTTCTGTGATAGGTTTCCTGGTTGGGGAGCCTTCAGGTTAGCTAATAGACAGATTAACAAGAGAAAAGATGAAAAAGAAAAGTTTATTCATATGCATGCAAGTCACAAAAGCAGTGGTTCCCAAAACGGCTAGAGGAGGGGTTTATATTCCAACTTAATAGAAGAAAGGGATCTGGGAGAAAGGGCTTCACTGGGAAGAACAAATGAGTTTATTGGGGAAATACCAGTGAGCTTTGCAGGGAAACAAATAGAAAGTGTGACAGTTCATGATAGTGTTTACGTAATTTATCCTCCTTGTGTCAGTGGTTTCTCTCTCTCCTGGCTGAGAAACTGCCCCAGAAAGGGAATTTATGGCAGCCTGACTCTTCAAAGTTTTTTTGCTCTTAGTCAGATCAAGGAAGCTCCAAAAAGGCCTATTTTTGGATCTGTCATATCTCAAATGTCTTCAGTTTGAAAGTCTTCCCTTGCGCTGTCCTCAGTGCCCATTGAAGGAGCCTTCACAGGGCCCTTTCTGCACCACCATGAGACCCCATTCTATTGCTCCTGGTCCTTCTAGTGGCCCTGTAAATGTTTCTGGAAGGCTCAGCCCCAGCCCAGGTGGACCCAGACATCAGCAGTATCTTGGACCACATCCTGGCATAGGTGAAGGAGATTGGAAACATACTGGAGGAAAAGATCCAGAATGTGGTTGACCACATCAATCAGAGCAACTTTCCTGCCAAGGCCTGACACTAACTTTCAGACAAATCCCACAAAACAAAGGAGGGACTTCATACCACCTCTGAATACCAGCAGGGTCACCTTGCTCCTCCTCAGCTGTGCCCCACACTCCTGCCCCTCTGCCAAGGACTTCCTTTATGATGTCCCATACCACCTCTGTCCTCCTCCCAATAAAAGTCATATGTTTAAAAAAACCTGCCATAAATTGTTAATGCAAAATCTAAGGTCCTGAGTGGGTCCCCACACTATAAATGACAATGAATGAATTTAAGGCAGAAGCAGATTAAAGTAAAACATGACCAAGGATCCTGTGGACATGAAGATGTGACTCTAAGTCATCTTCAGATGTTGAATGTAGCAAATTATGCTGCCCCAAACTATGCTCCTTTGGCTTGTTAGTTATGTTGAGCAGTAGTCACTTGAGAATCACAAGAAGAGTTCTCTGAACTCCCCTTATCTGTCTAAAGACAAATGCTCCAAAGGAATCAAGTGTCATAAATCCCCTCTTGGAGACTTTCATCAGCTGGAGGAGATTGACACTTACCATGTAGAAGTCCATACCATTTATTTTTCTAAGGGGCCATTCATCATCGTAAAATTATTTACTCTCCTCTAGAAGGTCCACTTCCCCCCTGGTATTGAAGTCTGAGTTCTAAGCCACCTCAGAGAGTTATTAATTTCCCCTCCCTGGGTATCTCCCAATGTATACATGCATTATACATATTAATAAACTTCTCTTTGTTTCCCTCTTGTTAATTTGTTGTTTCTTATAGTAGTCTCAGCTAAGAACTTGGGAAGGTAAAGGCAAAATTAGCTTTCTTCTCCTAAAATGTGTTAGGTAGCTCTCAATATTTACTGAAAGAACTCAACTTGAATAGAAAGAAATGCTTTAGGAAAATGCATGCATGCTAAGTCATTTCAGTCATGTCTGACTTTTTGCAACCCCATGGACTGTAGCCACCAGGCTCCTTTGTTCACGGGATTCTCCAGGCAAGAATACTGGTGTGGGTTGCCATTTCCTTCTCCAGGGGATCTTCCCAACCCAGGGATCGAATCCCCATCTCCTGTGGCTCCTGCATTGCAAGAGGATTCTTTACCACTGAGTCACAGGGGAATCCCAATAAAACCAACTAATCAACCAAATATGCAAGCAAACAAATAAAGCAAAACTCTCTCCTGGTAAAAATAATTAGATGGAATGATCAAGTGAGTCCCTGAAAAAAATAGTTGAAGGATGAGTGGTCATGTATGGGATGATCTTAGGGGAAGGGAGGGCTTAGACTTCATGTATGTGAGTCATTCCTTCTGCTTCTCTTTTACATATCCATGGGACAACATTATTAGCCTAAAAAAGATAAACCTGCCTTCATAGATTAAATAAATAAAATTCAGGCCTATTTGTACCATTTTGTTCCAGGGTTAAGTGGTATTTTTGGTAGGGGTCAATTAGGGTATGTAAATGCTACAAATCATCCTGGTAAGTGGTGATTCTCCCAATTTGTCCCAGGAACACTAATTTATACAAGGTGAGAACACAAGGACCTGGACTACATGGACTTTCACACATCTTGAAGGAGAGTGACACTACGGGTTGAACTGTACCTCCCTTCATAATCCACTGAAGTCATAACCCTTGGTACCTATGAAGGTGATAGTTCAGAAACAAGGTCTTTGCAGATGTAATCAAGTTAACACAAGGCAATAGTGGGTGAAGTGAAGTCAAGTGAAGTCGCTCAGTCGTGTCCCACTCTTTGCGACCCTGTGAACTGTAGCCCGCCAGGCTCCTCTGTCCATGGGATTCTCCAGGCAAGATTACTGAAGTGGGTTACCATTTCCTTCTCCAGGGGATCTTCCTGACCCAGGGATCGAACCCGGGTCTCCCACATTGGAGGCAAATGTTTTAACCTCTGAGCCACCAGGGAAGCCCATAGTGGGTGAGGATGGGCCCTAATCCACTATGACTGGTATCCTTATAAGCAGAGTAAAGAGAAACAAAGGAGGTGTGGCCACGTGGCGTTGCAAGCAGAGATTAGGTTATGCTGTCATGTGCAGAAAGATATGTAGCACTATTAGACTCTAGAGGAGAAAGGGAGCATCTCCTACAAGCTTCAGAGAGAGCATGGCCCTTCCAACACATTGATTTCAGACTTTTCTAGCCTTCAAAACTTTGAAAATAAATTTCTGTTGTTTTAAGCCACCCAATTTGGGACATTTTGTTATGGTAGCCTTAGGAAACAAATGCAGGTAATAAAATAGTTGTCATTCTTAAGGGGTTGGGGCTGTTTCACCTGACTGAAGTAGTCATATTCAACAGAATCTGAGGTTCTCAACTTCTCTTTCCAAAACTGAGAGCTTCCCACAGATGAATGCACTGTTGGTTATTTTATAGAGCTGGGTGAGATGTATTTTAATTTAGATATGAGTCCCCTGTTGTTCTTTCTCAGCTGGTATAAAAAGTCAATTACATTTTGTGTTCTAAATACTTCCCCAAAAGAGGTTTGAATAAAATCTAATGCAAGAGAGACTTGAAGAGAACCGACAGACAATTCAAATTCATTTAGTTCAATTCTGCTTTAAACCTGTTGATACCACTTTAAACATTTATTTTTACCTCGGTTTTAGCAAAGTAGTTATTGAATATATTTATTTTAAGGCTAAAGTATAAACGGAAGCAATGGGATTTATTGTTATTTTTTTACCCTTACTAGTGGCATGGGAGATATTAACTCCCCAACTTGGGACTGAACCCATGCCCCCTGCAATGAAAGTGCAGAGTCTTAACTACTGAACCAACAGGGAAATCTGCAAGAAACAATAGGCTTTATTTTAAAATACTGTGTAGTACTTAGTCAATAATAAGTGCTAAGAGCAAGAGGCTACTGTTTTGTTAAAGTAAAGGAAATTTTGAAGGAAAAAATGAGATAAAAGTGAGGTTTTGGTTATGTGTACATAAAGACTAAATATAGTTTAAAAACGTTTCATCATATGCTTGGGAAAGCAAGTTCTTTTTGGTGATGAACACAAAATACAAATGTATATGTTAATGTTATTTATGTAATATAATTTAATGTTAAGAAATTCAATGTTAAGTTTTAGGCCTTAATGTAGTATTATAATTATGCTTATAAATCAAAAATCTTTTAAAAACAAATGATGAAGTTATCATTGATAAAATTATATGGTATCTAGTATTTACTTTCAAATACCAGTTGCAGCAGAGGAGAATTAGATTGCTACTTAGGTGAAATGAAATTGGTAATAAATCACCAATTGTTGAAGCTAGATTATGAGAACATGGCTATTTAACATTTTTTATACTTCTATGTCTTTAAACATATTTCATACTAAAAAAAATGCAATAGACCTAATTTCTTGGCCTTGAAAGGACTGTAAAATCTAGTTAACATGTGAGAGTATATAAAATAAGCCACAAAGATTAATCACAGAGACTAAAGTGAACTATCAATTAAATAATGCATAGCTCTAAATGTTTTACAGACAAATTATAATCATAAGTCAAATTGGTTAGGAAAGAGAGAATTTCTGACATGGATGTAGAAAAATGGACTAGGTTAAAATAGGCAATAAGGGAAAAGGAAGAAGGAATAGACTGACATCTCAAACTACATCCTGGATTATGCTCCCTTGTTTAGCAAAAAGTTCTTTTTTTTCCTTTACTCTCACACTGAGTATTTCAGACAGTAGGTGTGAGGCTTTTGTCCCACACTGACCAGTTCCTCAATACCAGCTGGGTGTCCTACTACTCAATGCAGTCTGACTCTACCTACCTTGAATTAGGGTTATTTCCCACAAGGGTCTAGTCAAGGCTATAGTTTTTCCAGTGGTCATGTATGGATATGAGAGTTGGACTATAAAGAAAGCTAAGTGCAGAAGAATTGATGCTTTTGAACTGTGGTGCTGGAGAAGACTCTTGAGAGTCCCTTGGATGGCAAGGAGATCCAACCAGTCCATCCTAAAGGAGATCAGTCCTGGGTGTTCATTTGAAAGACTTATGTTGAAACTGAAACTCCAGTACTTTGTCCTCCTGATGCAAAGAGCTGACTCATTTGAAAAGACCCTGATTCTGGGAAAGATTGAGAGCAGGAGGAGAAGGGGACAACAGAGGATGAGATGGTTGGATGGCATCACTGACTTGATGGACATGGGTTTGGGTGAACTCTGGCTGTTCGTGATGGACAGGGAGGCCTGGCATGCTGTGGTTCATGGCGTCTCAAAGAATCGGACACAACTGAGTGGCTGAACTGAACTGAAGGGCTCAAACTCACAAGACTGTCTGCACTCAGATGCTAATCTCAAACCCCAGGTTGACACTTGTATTTCTGACTGGCTGGTTATAAACTGGTGTTCCCCAGATCCCATTTTTGGTTCAGTAATTTGATAGATAAGTATTGATTGACAAATAATAGTTTGGCTCCAGAATTCAGGGAAATACTTTTAGCAGTTTATTGTAAGGATATAATACATGATATATATGATATATATGTATATGTGTATATGTATATATACACTCTGGAGAAGGAAATGGCAACCCACTCCTGTATTCTTGCCTGGAGAATCCCATGGACAGAGGAGCCTGGCGGACCATGATCCATGGGGTCGCAGAGAGTCGGACACAGCTGAAGTGACTGAGCACGCATATATACACACATATGCATGCAAGTGTGCTAGGTTGCGTCAGTCATGTTTGACTCTGCAACCCTATGGACTGTAGCCCATCAGTCTTCTCTGTCCATGAGATTCTCCAGGCAAGAACACTGGTGTGGGTTGCCATGCCCTCCTTCAAAGGATCTTCCCAACCCAGGGATCAAACCTGCATCTCCTGTGGCTCCTGCCTTGCAGGTGGATTCTTTGTTGCCGAGCCATGTGGAAGGCCACATACACAAAATCCAATCATGGATTACACCCTTGTCATGGTGAAGGGGCTTATGTAACTCAGTGAAGTTATGAGCTATGCCATGCAGTGCCACCAAAGATAGATAGGTCATAGTGAAGAGTTCTGACAAAATGTGGTCCACTGGAGAGGGCAATGGCAACCCACTCCAGTATTTTTGTGTGGAGAACACCATGGACAGTATGAAAGGCAGAAAGATAAGCCCCCATAGGTAGGAAGTTGTCCAATATACTACTGTGGAAGAGCAGAGGCAATTGCTACTAGCTCCAGAAAGAATGAAGTGGCCAGCTCAAAGTGGAAATGACACTCAGTTGTGAATGTGTCTGGTGGTGAAAGTAACATAAAATGGTGAACATAAGGACAAAGGCTAATAAAGTTTTTTCAAGAGAACACCCTGATCATAGCAAATACCTTTTAAAAACAATCCAAGAAATGACTCTACATGTGGACATCATCAGATGATTAATACTGAAATCAGATTATGTACTTTGCAACCAAAGGTGGAGAGCTCTATACAGTCAGCAAAAATAAGACCTGGAGCTGACTGTGGCCCAGTTCATGAACTCCTTATTGCAAAATTCAGGCTTAAATTGAAGAGTAGAGAAAAACACTGGGCCATTTAAGTATGACCTAAATCAAATCCCTTATGATTATACAGTGGAAGTGACAAATAGATTCAAGGGATTTGATATGATAGGCAGACTGCCCCAAGAACTATGGACAGAGGTTTGTAGCATTGTACAGGAGGCAGTGACTAAAACCATTCCAAAGAAAAAGCAATTAAAGAAGGTAAAGGAGTTGTCAAAGGAGGCTTTACAGAAAGCTGAGAAAAGAAAAGAAGCAAAAGGCAAGGGAAAAAGGGAAAAGTATATCCAACAGACTGTACAGTTTCAGAGAATAATAAGGAGAAATAAGAAGGCCTTCTCAAATGAACAATGAAAAAAAAAATAGAGGAAAACAATAGAATAGGAAAGACTAGAGAAATCTTCAAGAAAATTGAAGATATCAAGGAAACATTTCAAGCAAGAAGGGCTTAATAAAGGATAGAAATGGTAAGGAGCTAACAGAAGCAGAAGAGATTAAGAAGAGGTGACAAGAATACACAGAACTATACAAAAAAGGTCTTAGCGACCTGGATAACCATGACGGCGTGGTCACTCACCTAGAGCCAG
The DNA here is from genome assembly GCF_042477335.2 of Ovis canadensis. NCBI lineage: Eukaryota > Metazoa > Chordata > Mammalia > Artiodactyla > Bovidae > Ovis > Ovis canadensis. The sequence continues at coordinate 243,041,898 of NC_091245.1, forward strand.
ACATTTTGGATTGTGAAGTCAAGTGGGCATTAGGAAACATTACTGCAGACAAAGTTAGTAGAGGTGATGGAATTCCAGTTGAGCTATTTCAAATCTTAAAAGATGATGCTGTTAAAGTGTTGCACTCAATATGTCAAAAATTTGGAAAACTCAGCAGTGGCCACAGGACTGGAAAACGTCAGTTTTCATTCCAATCCCCAAAAAAATGCAATGCCAAAGAATGTTCAAATTACTGTACAATACACTCTTTTCACATGCTAACAAGGTAATATTCAAAATCTTTGAAGCTAGGCTTTAGCACTATGTGAACTAAGAACTTTCAGATGTATACACTGGGTTTCAAAGAGGCAGAGGAATCAGAGATAAAATTGCCAACATTTGCTTGATCATGGAGAAAGCAAGAGAGTTCCAGAAAAAAACATCTACTTCTGCTTCAGTGATTACAATAAAGCCTTTGACTGTGTGGATCTCAATAAACTATGGAAAATTCTTAAAGTGATGGAACACCAGACCACCTTACCTGTCTCCTGAGAAAACTGTAGGTCAAGAAGCAGCAGTTAGAACTGGACATGGAACAACAGACTGGTTCCAAATCGGGAAAGGAATATGTCAAGGCTGTACATTGTCCCTCTATTTTACTTACTTAACTTATATGTAGAGTACGTCATGCAAAATGCTCTACTGGATAAATCACAAGCTGGAATAAAGATTGCTGGGGAAAATATCAACAACCTCAGATATGCAGATGATACCACTCTAATGGGTAAAATGAAGAGGAATTAAAGAGCCTCTTGATGAGGGTGAAAAAGGAAAGTGAAAATCAATGTTAAAAAACTAAGATTATGAAATCCAGTCCTGTCACTTCATGGCAAATAGAAAGGGAAAAAGTGGAAGCAGTGACAGACTTTTCTTGGGCTCCCAAATTACTGTAGATGGTATCTGCCACCATGAAATTCAAAGACACTTGCTCCTTGGAAGGAAAGCTATGACAAACCTAGACAGCATATTTAAAAGCAGAGACATCAATTTGCCAACAAAGGTCTATTTAGTCAAAGGTATGGTTTTTTTCAGTAGTCATTTACGGATATGAAAGCTGGACCATAAAGAATGCTGAGCACCGAACAACTGATGATTTCAAATTGCGGTGCAGTAGAAGACTCTTGAAAGTCCCTTGGACTGCCAGGAGAGAAAACTAGTAAATCTTAAAGGAAATCAATCCTGAGTAGTCATTAGGAGGACTGTTGCTGAAGGTGAAGCTCTAATAATTTGGCCATCTGATGCAAAGAGCTGACTCATTGGAAAAGACCCTAATGCTGGGAAAGACTGAAGGTAAAAGGAGAAGGAAGTTAGATATCATCAACTTAGTTGACATGATTTTGAGCAGATCTGGGAGATACAGAAGGACAGAGGAGCCTGATATGCTGCTAGTCTGTGAGCTGGCAAAGAGTCATACACAACTTAATGCCTGAACAACAACAGGTGACCAGTTAGTTGAATAGAAACATAAGCCTTCTCCCTTCAAAAGCATTCTGAATGCAGGAACTCTGAACCCGTGGAGTTGTTGTGCACCATGCTTCTGGCACATGGTGGTGTTCCCAACACGGAAGCTCTCCAATTCTGTACTATAGTGGGGTGTGTGAAGGCTTTATCTCATAGATGTGACAGATTATTAACTCCTTTTCCAGCCCCCTTCTATTACTGGAGGATAGAGGTGGGCTGAAAAATTTCAAGCTTCCAATCATGTCTTGTTTTTTTCTAGTGGCCATCCCTCATCCAGCAACCCACCAAGAAATGTTTTATTATAACAGAAGAAAGTCCTAGTCCTGGAAGTTCTGAGAGATTTAAGAGTTCTATGTCAGACACTCTTATCACTCAGGAAATTATAAAATTTTTCATAATTTTTCTGAAATTACAGGAAGTTCTTCATGAGGAATGAGATTCAAAGACCAAATATCATTAGGAATTGAGGCCAGAGATGTATACATATATATTTTTATTATTTTATATCAGCCAGCCTTATTCCTTCCCCATCTGATTTAACTGTACTACCCTTTACTCTATTGTTCAGGCAAAACCTAGAGAATTGCTTATTTCCTTTTTCTCTAATACTCATCATATCCTGTTGATCCCACCTACAACATACATCTGGAATCTACCATTTTTCATTATTTGTCCACCATCACCCTAGTCAAAGCTACATCCTTCTCTTGCCTGGGCTACTATTTCAGTCTTCTAACTGGTCTCCTTTTGTCTTTTTAAAATCTACCCTCCACAGTTACTTGAGGGTAATCTCCATATAATAGCTTTGGTGAACATTTTGCAAGCTTAAATCTCATCACATCTTCCTTCCTACAACAACTTCTGCTCAGTGTTCTAACATGCCTAGACCTCATCACATGTCTCTGTCCTTTGTTTCTACATTTCAGCCTTGAGCCAAGATTTTCCTTGCTATAGGGTCTTTGTACTCATTGCCTCTATGAAGAAACACTTTTCCCTAGGGAAAAAGCTATTTACAAGGTTCTCTAAGAAAATGTTGTTATTCATATCCTTGTACTAATTTAACTTCCTTTGAAAAAGACTTTTCCTAATCACCCATGCTATACCCTCCATTATATTTTTAAAACTTCCTCATAAGAGTGAAATTTATGATAATTGTTTATTTTAACCTGGCTATTGACTCTACCACTGAAGATAAGTTCCCAAAGTTAAGAACTTTGTCTTTTTAACTATAGTATTCCTATTTCCTAGAACAGTATCTGTGTGCTTAGTCACTCAGTTGAGTCTAACTCTTTGCAACCCCAAGGACTGTAGGCTTCTCTATCCATGGGGATTCTCCAGGCAAGAATACTGAAGTGGGTTGCCATGACCTTTTACAGGGGATCTTCCTTACCCAGGAATTGAACCAGGATCTCCTGCACTGCTGGCAGATTCTTTACCAGATGAGCTACCAGAGAAGCCCAGAACAGTACCTAGCATGTAGTTATAAATATTGATTGACTTGGTAAATGAGAAATAAAACTAAAATATGTAAGACATGTTGGGTGGAGCCAGAGCCATTGACTAGGGATAATTGGTTTGGCTGGATTGAAGTTTAATGTGGGAAATTAGTTAGTAAACTTGTAAAGCTAATTTAAAAACTAGATTTTTATATGATGGTGTGATCACTCACCAGGAGCCAGACATCCTGGAATGCGAAGCCAAGTGGGTCTTAGGAAGCATTACCACAAACAAAGCTAGTGGAGGTGATGGAATTTCATTGACCTATTTCAAATCCTAAAAGATGATGCTGTAAAAGTGCTACATTAAATATGTCAGCAAATTTGGAAAACTCAGCAGTGGCCACAAGACTGGAAAATGTCAGTTTACCTTGCAATCTCAAAGAAAGGTAATGCCAAAGAATGTTCAAACTACTGCACAATTGCACTCATCTCACACGTTAGCAAAGTAATGCTGAAAATTCTCCAAGCCAGGCTTCATCAGTACTTGAACAGAGAAATTCCAGAAGTTCAAGCTGGATTTAGAAAAGGCAGAGGAACCAGAGGTCAAATTGCCAACATCTGACGGATAATTGAAAAAGCAAGAAAGTTCCAGAAAAACATCTACTCTTGCTTTATCGACTATGCCAAAGCCTTAGACTGTGCGGATCACGACAAACTGTGGAAAATTCTTAAAGAGATGGGAGTATCAGACCACCTGACCGGCCTCCTGAGAAATCTGTATGCAGGTCAAGAAGCAACAGTTAGAACTGACATGGGACAACAGACTGGTTCCAAATCGGGAAAGGAATATATCAAGGCTGTATATTGTCACCCTGCTTATTTAACTTATATGCAGAGTACATCATGGAAAATGTCAGGCTGGATGAAGCACAAGGTAGAATCAAGATTGCTGGGATATGCCAATGACACCACCTTTAAGGCAGAAAGTGAAGAAGAACTAAAGAGCCTCTAGATGAAAGTGAAAGAGGAGAGTGAAAAGTTAACTTAAAACTAAACGTTCAGAAAAGTAAGATCATAGCATCTGGTCCCATCACTTCATGGCAAATAGATGGGGTAACAGTGGAAACAGTCAGAGACTTTTTTGGGAGGGCTCCAAGATCACTGAAGATGGTGACTGCAGCCATGAAATTAAAAGACACTTGCTCCTTGGAAGGAAAGCTATGACCAACCTAGAGAGCATATTAAAAAGCAGAGACGCTACTTTGTCGACAAAGGTCCATCTAGTCAAAGCTATGGTTTTACAAGTAGTCATGTATGGATGTGAGTGTTGGACTATAAAGAAAACTGAGTGCCAAAGAACTGATGCTTTTGAACTGTGGTTTGGAAAAGACTCTTGAGAGTCACTTGGATTGCAAGGAGATCCAACCAGTCAATCCTAAAGGAGATCAGTCCTGAATATTCATTGGAAGGCCTGAGGCTGAAGCTGAAACTCCAATACTTCACCACTTGATGCAAAGAACTGACTTATTTGAAAAGATCCTGATGCTGGAAAAGATCGAAAGCAGGAGAAGGGGATGACAGAGGATGAGAAGGTTGAATGGCATCACCAACTCAGTGGACATGAGTTTGAGTAGGATCCGGGAGTTGGTGATGGACTGGGAAGTCTGGCGTGCTGCAGTCCATGGGGTCACAAAGAGTCAGAACTAGATTTTATTTAGAGGTTTTTGTCTTATAAGTTATGTAGAATTCATTGTTCTTCATAAGCAAATGCATTAAAAATCATAATTACCTGGAAGTCTACAAAGCAGATAGATAGATAAAGATAGAATGACTATCTTGACCAGTAGGTAGGCTGATGAAATAAGGCACTTATTTTTTATTCTTATGACTTTTCACCAATTACTACAAAAGAGTGCTTCAGAACTAACAGTCAGTAGTAGTGACAACATTTAATTACCACTAGAGACTGGGTCCTTAACCAGGAACTTCATTTAATAACATTTAATTAGTTTAAATCTCTAAATCACACAGTGAAATATGTATTATTACTCCATTTAACCTATAAAGAAACTGAGGTTTATAGAGCTTAAGTACCAACCGCAATGTTCTTACACTGCAGATGACAGAGTCAGAATTCAAACTGTATTTTTAAGCTTATTGATTGAAACTTAACATACAAAAAGCATCCACAAATTTATGTACAGTTCAGTGAATTTTCACAAAGTTGACATCCCTGTGCATGTATAGTATAATATTACTTGTACTGAGAAAGCACCTTTTGTTTAATTTTTACCTTGTTTAATAGTGATTGAAGCTGCCTCTGGCCTTACCTATGTAAAAGAAAACTTGCACTGAACTAGTTAAGTAGGCTATAATACTTTGGCCACCTGATGTGAGCACCCTGATGCTGGGAAAGTTTGAGGGCAGGAGAAGGGGATGATAGAGGGTGAGACAGTTGGTTAGCATCACTGACTCAATGGACAAGACTCCAGGACATAGTGAAGGACAGGGAAACCTGACACTCTGTAGTCCATGGGGTTGCAAAGAGTCTGACAAGACCTAAGTGACTCAACAACAGCAAAAGTTAAATGGGTGCTGCTGCTGCTGCTGCTGCTGTTAAGTCAGGTGAGGGAAACTTTATTCAAGATTATTACAATAGAGGGGAGAAATTGAACTCAAGTCCTTTGAAACAAATTGAATTCAACTTAAGTACTGAGATGAGCTAATGGAAAGTAAGAGAGGGTATTTTGTGGGAGATTGGTCAACTCCCTTAAGGCCTTCCTTGTTTGCTAATTGACACTTAAAGTCATTAGGCTCCAGCCCTCCCCTAGAGACTGGGAGATCAGGGTGGTGTTTTTCTTGATTACATTTTAAAGAGATGGCCCCCAGTTCCTTTTAAAAGATATTCCAGGGCTGTAGATTTACATCTTAAAGGGACAGAGAAAGAATTTATAACTGCAGTTTTCCAAAGTAAATGCTCTAAGTAAAGATAAGTCTAGGAACTATATTCAAGAAGAAACTCAATTAAAGTTTAGTCAAGCTGACAGAAACATTCAGGCCAACTTGGTCACCTACTGTTGATATTATTACATTTGCAGATTCATTTCCATCTCAAAGATGATCAAATTTAGGGGACAGTTTTGCATAATGCCAGAAAGGAAACTAAAAATGCAATCCCTGTGACTCTTCAGAGAACTGGAATCTAGACCACAGTTAAAAGGGTGAAGGGGATTTGCAGGACTTGGTCTTTGCAGTGAGGTTAAGGGAACATTATTTGCTTAATTCTATATAGAGATGGTAGCTTACCTGGTGGCTCAGATGGTAAAGACTCTACCTGCCATGCAGGAGACCCAGGTTTAATCCCTGGGTCAGAAAGATTCCCTAGAGAAGGGAATGGCTCCCACTCCAGTATTCCTGCCTGGAGAACCCCGTGGACAGAGGACCTGGCAGGTTATTGTCCACGGAGTCACAAAAAGTCGGACATGGCTGACCAACTGAGCACATACAACATAGAGAATAGACTGGACAAATGGTCACAATAGATCATAGATGTTTGGGAAGTGATAACAACCATCAGGAAAAGATTTTTTAAACTGTTAAGGGTAGTTTAATGCGATGCAACAACCTGAAATTAGACCATTAGGTTAGGCATTAAGAAAGTATTTCTAAATGTAGGGTTGATTAGATTTTGGAATAATTTGCTGGGAAAAGGTCGCTAAGGTCCTATCAGTAGAAATACTCGAGTAGATTAGATGAAATACAGATTGCTATTTAAGGCCAAAATAACAAGGTCAAACCCACAATAATACAGAGAAGCAAACTCTTTGACCCCAGGCATGTTTTTCCCCTTTATGAAAATATTCACTTGATTTTACAAAACAACAAAAAACAAAAGGCTCATAATTTGTAATATTCTCAACTGAGGATACCCACATCAAAAAATGTATTTCTCTTTAACTTGTTTTCCTCTAAACTAGCTTTTAGGGGGAATATGATTGCATCAGTGAAGAGAATGAAAATAGTGCCCGTTTTACATTATATGGAATTAATTTGCAGCCAATGTGCTTATATTAACAAATTGTTATTTGTTTAGAAAATAGCCTAAACACTACTTTGTCTCTTTAATGGCCCTATTTAACAACTCAGTTTAGCTGTTTTTGCTTAATTTTCATGCTAATTTTAAGCTATTTCCATTCTTTGAAAGTTTTAACAGTATTTTAAATTTAACAGTGTATTGATGTTTGCATTTAATTTTTATTTGATTTAGTTTATTCCAAATGACTTTTCACTGGATTGTTCTGCAAATCATGCAGAGGGGAGGGGATGAAGTTCTTATGCAAAAGATTTATTTTCTGTTTAAATGAATGCCAGAGCATTCATTTACTAAAATGTAAATTCTCTAGAGTAAATCTTGAATATCTCAGAGTACCATCTTTCTTGTCCAAATAGGGACGTCTTTATATGGGGATTCATGGCAGATTTTTGTCAGAAATATTTATTTGGCTTAATAACCTGTCTCCCCTTCATCAAGCCAAGTGTTAATCACTCATTTGTGCAACCCCACGGACCATAGCCAATCAGGCCCCTCTGTCCATGGAATTCTTCAAGCAAGAATAATGGAGTGGGTTTACATTTCCTTCTCCAGGGGATCTTCCCAATCCAGGATTGAACCCAGGTCTCCCACATTGCAGACAGGCTCTTTACTGTCTGCGCCATCAGGGAAGCCCCTAACTCCTTTCTAACAGAGTACATTTAGTCATTTAACCAATATTTTAAACCAATATTTAAGATCACTTCCATGTGGCAGGAATTGTTCTAGGTGTTCCATCATATAGCAGTGAGCTAGAACAACAATGTTCATATCTTTACAGAACTTTCTCACAGTGAGAGAGATGGGTAATAAAGAGACAAGTAAATATGTAACATAGGGTCAGGAAAGGGCATGGACTGTTGAGAAAAAATCAGGCAAAGTAAGGGACTCAGTGGTTGCATTTTTAGGTAGGTGTGGAGATGTCTCTGAGAAGAAGACATTTGAGCAGAAAGCTGCATCCCTAAGAGAATGACCCATAAGAAAGTGTATTCTAGGCAGAGGAATGGCAAGTGTGGGGTCTGGATGCTGGTTGGTATATTCTAGAAGAGCAGGTAGGTCCAGTGTAGCTGGTGTGAACCAAAATGCAGCCTGCCATGTAAGTAAACAAAGGATGTTACAGCCGTCAAGCCACCACATTATAGCCACCCAGATGGTAAACCCTGAAGGAACTCAGGCTAGTGTGAAATGAAATGTTTTCTGCTCTACACTGTACTAGTAAATAAGACTTTTCCAGATGCAAACAAAGGTGAAACAAAGCTAGATATTTGGCTACTTCCTCTCTGGTAAGTGCCGAGGACTTGGGGGGATCTAAGATTCCTGCCACATCTGCCATCTCTTTCAGTAAACAAGGAATTAGGATGTGAACAATAAAAAAAGCAGGCTTGGCCCCAGATAGCTAGATGCATATGAAAGAAATGATTTCAGTAAGCCCAGGCACTTGCATCTTCCCATACATAGATTACTAAATCTCTTCATTAGAGAGATCTACTTTTGCTTAATTAACAGTAGTCTTTTAATATTCAGATTACCTGCCCTTTTCTGCCAACTTGTGTATACCCTGGCTCCTCCTCATCTCCTTGGAATCAGCTCTCTCAGGGTCTCCTGAGACACTGTCTCCTGGGCTTGAGTCCTAACATCCCCACCGAATAAAAACTAACACTCAACTTTTAGGTTGTGTGAATTTTTTTCTTCCAGTTGACAGTAGAAATAGGATGCCTGTCATCTAGCAGTCAACTGCTGCAGCACTTCCTGAGTGTGCCCTGAGGAGATGAGGATGAGAAAGCACAAGAGACTGGCCCCAGATACCTGAGGTGCATATCAAATAAAAGATTTCAATGAGCCCAGACTCTTGCATCTTCCCATATATAGAAAAGTGCTGAATTCCATAACTTGAGATGTCTCACTTTCTTTTATTAACAATAATCTTTTGCTCTTCCAACCACCTGGTCTTTTGTTGCAAAAACTCCCATTTATTCTGGCTTCCCCCCTTGCCTTTTTGGAGTAGTCTCTAAGAGTTATCTGAGATGCTGTGTCCCAGGCTTAAGTTTTCAGAATGTCCACTGAATAAAACACAATTCTCAATTTTTAGGTTGTGCTTTTTTTTTTCCCCAGTTAACAGCGTGAAGAGAACATGATGTTTGTGGAGGAGTTTGTGGTCTTGTTGCAGGGAGGAAGCAGATTCTGACTCCATGTTGGAAACTGTTTCTTTGACTTGCTTTTATTATTATAATCATACTCAATGGCTTGCCTGGAGGACCCTGCCCCTCTGTTTGGCTTTAAACTAAAGTGTTTTTGTTCAGCTCATGGAGAAACAGTCTGTCCCTGTCCACTTGTGAATAGAAGAGATTAACTAACCCACTTCTTCTGAAAGCTGGACATTCCCTTGGAGATGTTTTGTAAGACTGAAGAACCTATCACTTTACTTCCCCACTGCATCTCCCTCCCTATTCTGCTTTTTGACTTTGGTTTCTCATTGCTTCTTTCTCTCAGATCTATAAAAGAACCTGGCATCCAGACCCCAATAAGATGGTTATTTGGAGGCTCTAGCCTGCCATCTTCTTGGTCTGCCAGTTACCCAATTAAAGTCTCTTCCTTGCCTCAAAACTTCCTCTCTCTGATTCATTGGCCTATTGTACTGTGAGCAGAGTGAGCTTGGACTTGGTAACAGTCTCAATGTCTCCTTCCCAAGAAGGCTGCTTAGGTTGAAGGAGCCAAATATGAATTAGATTCAGATTCTACTCTGTGTATTTCCACAAATATGTATGAGGACTGCCTACTACATTACAAACATTGTTTGAGGCCTTTATACAAATTTTCTCTCAAAACCAGAGAATTCCTTCTTTGTAAGTAAATTTAATTATATGTAGTACAAATAGGATTTTTTTAATTAATTACTTTATTTATTTTACTTTACAATAATGTATTGGTTTTGCCATACATTGACTTGAATCCGCCATGAGTGTACATGTGTTCCCCATCCAGAACTCCCCTCCTACCTGCCTCCCAATCCCACCCCATCCCTCTGGGTCATCCCATGCACCAGCCCCGAGCACCTTGAATCATGCATCAAACCTGGAGTGCTGATTCATTTCACATATGACATTTTAGATGTTTCAATGCCATTCTCCCATATCATCCTGGCCTCGCCCTCTCCCACAGAGTCCAAAAGACTGTTCAATACATCTGTGTCTCTTTTGCTGTCTCGCATACAGGGTTATCATTAACTTCTTTCTAAATTCCATATATATGCCTTGGTATACTGTATTGGTGTTTTTCTTTCTGGCTTACTTCACTCTGTATAATAGGCTCCAGTTTCATCCACCTCATTAGAACTGATTCACATGTATTCTTTTTAATGGCTGAGTAATAAGAGAAACCCAAGTAAGACAGTAAGTGTTGCAAGAGGGCATCAGAGGGCAGACACACTGAAACCATAATCACAGAAAACTAGCCAATCTGATCACACAGACCAAAGCCTTGTCTAACTCAATGAAACTAAGCGATGCCGTGTGAGGCCACCCAAGATGGAGGGTCATGGTGGAGAGGTCTGACAGAATTTGGTCCACTGGAGAAGGGAAGGGCAAACCACTTCAGTATTCTTGCCTTGAGAACCCCATGAACAGTAGGAAAAGGCAAAATGATAGGATACTGAAAGGGGAACTCCCTAGGTCATTAGGTGCCCAATATGCTACTGGAGACCAGTGGAGAAATAACTAAAGAAAGAATGAATGGATGGAGGCAAAGCAAAATCAATACCCCATTGCAGATGTGACTGGTGATAGAAGCAAAGTCCGATGCTGTAAAGAGCAATAATGCATAGGAAACTGGATGTCAGGTCCATGAATAAAGGCAAATTGGAAATGGTAAAACAGGAGATGGCAGGAGTGAATGTCGACATTCTATGAGTCAGCGAACTAAAATGGACTGGAATGGGTGAATTTAACACAGATGACTGTTATATCTACTACTGTGGGCAGGAATCCCTTAGAAGAACTGGAGTAGCCATCATGGTCAACAAAACACGCCGAAATGCAGTACTTGGATGCAATCTCAAAAACGACAGAATGATATCTATTTGTTACCAAGGCAAGCTATTCAATATCATGGTAATCCAAGCCTATGCCCCAGCCAGTAATGCTGAAGAAACTGAGGTTGAACGGTTCTATGAAGACCTACAAGACCTTTTAGAACTAACACCCAAAGGAGATGTCCTTTTCATTATAGGGGACTGGAATGCAAAAGTAGGAAGTCAAGAAACACCTGGAGTAACAGGCAAATTTGGCCTTGGAATACCGAATGAAGTGGGGCAAAGGCTAATAGGGTTTTGCCAAGAGAACACACTAAACAAACTCTTTTTTCCAACAACACAAGAGAAGACTCTACACATGGACATCACCAGATGGTCAACACTGAAATCAGATTGATTATATTCTTTGCAGCCAAAGATGGAGAAGCTCTATGAGTGAGTGAGTGAAGTCATTCAGTCGTGTCCGACTCTTTGTGACCCCATGGACTGTAGCCTACTAGGCTCCTACATCCATGGGATTTTCCAGGCAAGAACAGTGGAGTGGGTTACTATTTCTTTCTCTGGGAGATCTTCCCAACCCAGCGATGGAACCTGGGTCTCCGGAATTGTAGGCAGACGCTTTACCATCTGAGCCACCAGGGAAGTTTTTAAAGCTCTGTACAGTCAGCAAAAACAAGACTGGGAGCTGACTGTGGCTCAGATCATGAACTCCTTATTGCCAAATTCAGACTTAAATTGAAAGTGGGGAAAGCCACTAGACCATTCAGGTATGACCTAAGTCAAATCCCTTATGATTATACAGTGAAAGTAAGAAATAGATATAAGGGACTAGATCTGATAGAGTCCCTGATGAACTATGGACAGAGGTTCATGACATTGTACAGGAGACAGGGAACAAGACCATCCCCATGGAAAAGAAATGCAAAAAAAGCAAAATGGCTATCTGAGGAGGCCTTACAAATAGCTGTGAAAAGAAGAGAAGTGAAAAGAAAAGGAGAAAAGGAAAGCTATAAGCATCTCAATGCAGAGTTCAAAAGACTAGCAAGGAGAGAGAAGAAAGCCTTCCTCAGCGATCAATGCAAAGAAATAGAGGAAAACAACAGAATGGGAAAGACTAGAGATCTCTTCAAGAAAATTAGAGATACCAAGGGAACATTTCATGCAAAGATAGGCTCGATAAAGGACAGAAATGGTATGGACCTAACAAGCAGAAGATATTAAAAACAGGTGGCAAGAATACACAGAAGAACTATACAAAAAAGAGCTTCATGACCAAGATTATCATGATGGTGTGATCACTCACCTAGAGCCAGACATCCTGGAATGTGAAGTCAAGTGGGCCTTAGAAAGCATCACTATGAACAAAGCTTGTGGAGGTGATGGAATTCCAGTTGAGCTATTTCAAATCCTGAAAGATGATGCTGTGAAAGTGCTGCATTCAATATGCCAGCGAATTTGGAAAACTCAGCAGTGGCCACAGGACTGGAAAAGGTCAGTTTTCATTCCAATCCCAAAGAAAGGCAATGCCAAAGAATGCTCAAACTACCACACAATTGCATTCATCTCTCACACTAGTAAAGTATTGCTCAAATTCTGCAAGCCAGGCTTCAGTAATACGTGAACTGTGAACTTCAAGATGTTCAAGCTGGTTTTAGAAAAGGCAGAGGAACCAGAGATCAAATTGCCAACATCTGCTGGATCATGGAAAAAGCAAGAGGGTTCCAAAAAAGCATCTACTCTTGCTTTAATGACTATGCCAAAGCCTTTGACTGTGGATCACAATAAACTGTGGAAAATTCTGAAAAAGATGGAAATACCGACCAACTGACCTGCCTCTAGAGAAACCTGTATGCAGGTCAGGAAGCAACAGTTAGAAATGGACATGGAACAACAGACTGGCTCCAATAAGAAAAGGAGTACGTCAAGGCTGTGTATTGTCACCCTGCTTATTTAACTTATATGCAGAGTACATCATGAGAAACCCTGGGCTGGAAGAAACACAAGCTGGAATCAAAATTGCCGGGAGAAAGATCAAGAACCTCAGATATGCAGATGACACCACCCTTATGGCAGAAAGTGAAGAGGAACTAAAAAGCCTCTTGATGAAAGTGAAAGAGGAGAATGAAAAAGTTGGCTTAAAGCTCAACATTCAGAAAATGAAGATCATGGCATCTGGTCCCATCACTTCATGGGAAATAGATGGAGAAACAGTGGAAACAGTGTCAGACTTTGTTTTTCTGGGCTCCAAAATCACTGCAGATGTTGATTGCAGCCATGAAATTAAAAGATGCTTACTCCTTGGAAGGAAAGTTATGACCAACCTAGATAGTATATTGAAAAGCAGAGATATTACTTTGCCAACAAAGTCCGTCTAGTCAAAGCTATGGTTTTTCCAGTAGTCATGTATGGATTTGAGAGTTAGACTGTGAAGAAAGCTGAGCACCAAAGAATTGATGCTTTTGAACTGTGGTGTTGGAGAAGACTCCTGAGAGTCCCTTGGAATGCAAGGAGGTCCAACCAGTCCATCATAAAGGAGATCAGTTATGATTGTTCATTGGAAGGACTGATTCTGTAGCTGAAACTCGAATACTATGGCTACCTCAGGCGAAGAATTGACTCATTGGAAAAGACCCTGATGCTGGGAGGGATTGGGAGCAGGAGGAGAAGGGGACGACAGAGGATGAGATGGCTGGATGGCATCACCGACTCGATGGACATGAGTTTGAGTGAACTCTGGATGTTGGTGATGGACAGAGAGGCCTGGCATGCTGTGATTCATGGGATCACAAAGTGTCAGACATGACTGAGTGGCTGAACTGAACTGAATATTCCATTGTGTATATGTACCACAGCTTTCTTATTCATTCATCTGCTGATGGACATCTAGGTTGCTTCCATTGCCTGGCTATTATAAACAGTGCTGCTATGAACATTGGGGTACATGTGTCTGTTCTGATTCTGGTTTCCTCGATGTGAATGCCTAGCAGTGGGATTGCTGGGTCATATGACAGATTTTAAATTAAACTTAATAAACTTATAGATCTACCTTATGTGAAACTGTTATATGGTTATTGTTCATTTGTAATAGAATGCTGCTTAGTTTCAATTGGTATTTGAAAAAAATGCTCACTATTATGGCTTTTCAATGCCTTCTAATTGCTTTAGACATTGCTAGAATTTGCCATTTTTGCTTTTAAAATAAATTCATCTCATCTGGATTGATACCATTCCTTTCTGACCATCATTTCAGACATTTCAATTATAAGTCTTTAGTTAAGGTAGAGCTATTACCTATTTTAAATAGTCATCTCCCATTATTTCTCAAAACACTGGGTTTGTGATTAATTCAATTAAAGAACTAATCTGTTTTTCTCTATTTAAATTGAGTGAATTTTATGGGATATCAAATCTGTCAGATTGAGTACATTTTTAATTTTTGCATGCAGAAAAATGGTGTATGTGGTTACCTGGGACCACAGTTAGATATTTTATTGTAGGAGAAAAAAGAAAACTTATTGAGCTTGAAGAGGGAGACCAGGGTTTCACTCCTGGTCTGCCATCACCTGTAATTACCTGTATCTATTTTCTGGTAAATTTTTTAAACTTTTGGAACTCCCATGAGAAACAGATTCTACTCCTACAGATTTTTTATTTTATTTTTTTTTTTTTTTACATTTTAACTGAAAGCAGAGAAAAGCTGGTGTAGTAGTTAAGAACATAGGCCTAAGAACTAGTCTACCTACAGTTTTAAATCCAAGGTCTATTACTTACTGGTGTTTACATCTTCGAGGAATTAAATTAGCCTCTCTGAGCCTCAGTTGCCTTTTCCATAAAATGGATCTAATAATACCTTTGTTCTGGTTAATGTGTTGATGTACAGCAAATCGACCTAAGGCTCACTACTGTAAAACAACAATCGCTTTATTGTTCTAGTTTGTAGATCAGGAATTTAGGCAGAAACTAAACTCTGTGGTGACTAGGACAGTACCTATGGAAGCCTGAATGGCTGGGGGTGGCTGGGATGACAGGACATGGTGTATACCTGGGGCCTTTGTTCTGGCTGGTCACTGGGCTCCTTTGTAGTTCTTGTTACATCTGCTAAGGGTGGATATCTGACAGCTTTAGTCACTGTCTGATACTTGGGCTGGTACAGTGAGAACAGTGGGGGCTGGAGCACCCTTTCTATGTGGCGTCTCCACATGGTTTTGTTAGGTAGTTAGAATAGGAAAAAGGAGTCAAAAATGGCAGTGGTTAAAACACAAAGGAAAAGCCCTTGAAAATGGAACAAAAGAAAATCCACTGACCAGATTGAAAACTTCAGGTGAAATAAACAGGCCCCCTTCTTGGTTAGCCCAATTTGCATAGAGCAGGCTCAAGGAGGCGAGGAGACAAATGTATAAAATGAAGAAAGCAAGATGGATTGAGGTCTCTCCTTTGGGGTCAGCCTGCCCTCATGCCTCCAGGGTGTACTTTCCTTTGCTTGCCTAATAAAACTCTAAGCTGTAACTGAGCTGTAACACTGGTCTGCCATTTCAAATCTTTGCTGTGGTGAGACAGAACCAAGAAAATTACACACTCCCCTGACATATCTGGTGCTGTGACTCAGATTTAACTTGACTGAAACAACCTCAGCTTGCCCCACCCCCCACCCCCAGCAAGGCAGAGGCCAAGCACAGCAGAAACCCAACTCAGCAAAAGCTCCCGTGGTGGAAGCTGAATACGAAGAATACCCAGTACAATGGACGTGACTAGAAGCCTAGTGTACTGGAACCTGGAACAGCAAAAACAAACTTGGCAGAAAGCTCACACAGCTTGGTCTCAGATTCCAGAAGACCTCTGGATAAGGTAGCAGGTCCTCATTCCTATGGCTAGAAGGATATATGGCTAATAAAATCTTAATTCCTTTATAATTTCTCCTTCCTTGTTTCCTCAAACCCTCTGAAAACAGGTGAGCAGCAGTGGGTGCAATTGAGGGACTCTGGCAGGGGCTACCCCCCAGTGTATCCCGAAGGCTCTACTATCCACTGTGCCTTAGTATTTGTTGCCCAAGCAGGTGGGGGTTCTTATGTCCTTAATCTTTGTGCCAAGGATCAGACCAATGAAAACTGTGAGTACAGGTCAGGTATTTAGCAGATTTTCCAGAAGGTTATGAAGGGGATTTTTCCACACTTTTTTCCCACTGCTTTTTCCTCCCATCCTTCAGCACCTCTCTCCACCTATGGCACAACTTACAAAGTATTGGGCAGGTCATCATCTTTCCATTTCTGAAAGTTGTGTTTGAAACTGTTTACCTAAGATTGGGATTCAAACCCGGATAGCAGAGACACTGTGCTATGCTTAGTCACTCAGTCACATCTGACTGGGATTTGAGCCTGGCCAAAGCCCATGGTGCCTGGTTTCAGGACCTAATGAAGCTCAGGTTCTTGATGTCTCATTGCAAAAAATTCAGTGAGGGACACAGTGGTAGGTTAAGAGGTAGCTTTGTTCGGATTCAAAGAGAAGCACACTCTATAGAAGGTGAGTACAAAGGCCATGGAATGTGGTGTGGTTAGTTTTTTATGGGCTGGGTAATTTCATATGCTAATGAGCAGGAGGATCATTCCAGCAATTGGGGAACCACCCACTCCTTGGTCTTTTCATAGTGCCTTGGAAATGTCATGGCACCTCTGGGTGTGTCATTTAGCTTGCAAATTGAGGATCAAGTTCAGTTCAGTTCAGTTCAGTTCAGTCACTCAGTCGTGTCTGACTCTTTTCGACCCCATGAATCGCAGCACGCCAGGACCCCCTGTTCATCACCAACTCCCGGAGTTCACTCACACTCACGTCCATCGAGTCAGTGATGCCATCCAGCCATCTCATCCTCTGTCGTCCCCTTCTCCTCCTGCCCACAATCCCTCCCAGCATCAGAGTCTTTTCCAATGAGTCAACTCTTTGCATGAGGTGGCCAAAGTACTGGAGTTTCAGCTTTAGCATCATTCCTTCCAAAGAAATCCCAGGGCTGATCTCCTTCAGAATGGATTGGTTGGATCTCCTTGCAGTCCAAGGGACTCTCAAAAGTCTTCTCCAACACCACAGTTCAAACTCATCAATTCTTCGGCGCTCAGCCTTCTTCACAGTCCAACTCTCACATCCATACATGACCACAGGAAAAACCATAGCCTTGACTAGATGGACCTTAGTCAGTAAAGTAATGTCTCTGCTTTTGAATATACTATCTAGGTTGGTCATAACTTTTCTTCCAAGGAGAAAGCGTCATCAAGGTTTAGTTGAATTTGATTTGTCATCTTGGACCCATTTGATTTTAATTGGTTTATGTTATGCCCCTTGGGCTATGTCATTCTTTCAAAAGTTGTGCCCTGCCTCCTGTTTAATGCTCTTTTCCTGAGCCCCATCCGGCCCACAATGTTGCCACTACAATCTCCTGGTGGGAAAAACAGACAATAGCTGGCCCTTGGGAGGAAAACAAGGAGATCCAACCAGTCCATTCTGAAGGAGATCAGCCCTGGGATTTCTTTGGAACGAATTATGCTAAAGCTGAAACTCCAGTACTTTGGCCACCTCATGCGAAGTGTTGACTCATTGGAAAAGACTCTGATGCTGGGAGGGATTGGGGGCAAGAAGAGAAGGGGATGACAGAGGATGAAATGGCTGGATGGCATCACTGCCTCGATGGGCGTGAGTCTGAGTGAACTCCGGGAGTTGGTGATGGACAGGGAGGCCTGGCGTGCTGTGATTCATGGGGTCGCAAAGAGTCGGACAAGACTGAACAACTGAACTGAACTGGGAGGAAAACACTGTATAATATCCAATCCCTTTAGAGATTCAGACCTTCATCTTTCATGTTTCCCACAACAAGTGTGACAACAGCAACTCTCAGTGAACCCACTAGGGCGGGTGACAGGCACACAATGCCTGCTAGAAGTCCATTTGTTGGTGGCATCCTTTCAAGGGCAGTTGGGGTTCCAGGGATAATGTTTGCCACTTTGGATAGCCCTACAGACCATTTGGGCTGAAACCCTTACCACCTTTCTCTTAAAGTTACAAACATACCACCAGATCAAATCTCCACTCCACTTTTATGGAACATCTGGTCTGTTGCCTCTTACCAATTTGCTCTTAAGCCACTTACTAACTCCTATAAGCAGGACCCTGCCCCATTGTAGGCAACATTGCTCCACCCCACTTATTATTAAAATACTCCTAATACCCCTAACAGGACCAGATAACCCACTCCTTTGTCACTACTTCTGTTATTACTTAAGGTGGGTCTATGGCAATGAAACCATTGGAAACACCCTAAACTGCTCTTATGGAGAACTAGGGGAAGAATTCAGTGACTTACATTCTCTCAGAGCAGTAAGAGGATAAGGCTTATGGCTGTTTCACCAGGTTCCCAGTCTCGGGGAATAGGCTTGGATTGCTTTACATCATGGTATCTATTCCTATCCATGGTGGACAAATCAACAATGAGTTAAGATTACAATCCCTTAATTTTACCCAGCACTGGTCATAATGGAGACCTTGGGGATGCCCAACTCCAGACTCCAGGAAGTTGACCTGCCTCAACCTGCCTAGGGATCTGGTCCCTGGGAGCTTGTCATGCCTCAGCCTGCTCAGGGATCCACCACCTGGTATCCCAAGAGGTTGACCTGCCTCAACCTCCCTATGTATCTCGTCCTTGAGAGGTTGTCACACCTCAGCCTGCTCGGAGATTCACCAGTCCAGGGGTTCCAGTAGGTCAACATGCCTTGATTTGCCTGGGGATTCAATTTTCAGGAGGCTGTCACTCCTCAACCTGCCTGAGCATCTGCACCCTGACCCAGAGATGCTTGGTTCTCAGGTTGTAACAGCACTGGGTAGAATAAGCTTCAAAAAGACTCACCCCTAAGGAAGTCTACCCATGGAAATAAAAGGAAGCCTATTACTTATGGGACTGTCCCAGCAACAACTCCGGAGGCCAATGAGAAGCCTATTGCCTTTCTGCAAAGGCTAAAAGAGGCCCTCCAAAAGTTTACCAATCTGGACTTAGACTCTTGCAAGGGACAGGTGATTTTAAAGGACAAATTTCTTTCCCAATGTTCATCAGACATCAGGATAAAATTACAACAGCTGCAGCAGTAGGACCCTGCTGCCTCTTTAGACGACATGGTCCAGACAGCCACCAATACCTTTTATAACAGAGAACAGGAGAGGGAGCCCAAGGTCCAGGGAAGGGAGAAGAGGAAAGAGACAAGGGATGCCCAGACGCTAGTCGCCCTTCACCGAAGCCCTATGGAAAACCCCAAATCCTTAAAGGACAAGGCATGAGGCAGACGCCTACTTTGTAGACAGGCGGGGCATTGGGCCAAAGAGTGTCCAAACTGTGACAAGTCTCCTAAAATGGCTTGCTACACATGCCATCAACTGGGACATTGGGTAGCACTCTGCCCTCGGGACCCAAGAGCCTCAAGGTCAGGAACCAAGCCTTCCCTCCTGATGGTTCAATAGGACTGAAGGGGCCTGCTCCAGTCGGCCCACCTGTCACAGATAACTATCACAGGGCTGGAGCCAAGGGTGGAACTGGATGTGGCAGGTAGGTCTGAGAATTTCTTGGTTGATACAGGGCCTACCTACTCTGACCCAGTCTTCTGCTCCAGAGCCTTCTTCTCCCAAACCTGTACCATTTTGGGTGCCACAGGAAGAACAATTACAAAAAGATTCACCTGCACATTTCTTTGTTACTGGGAAGGACAAATATTTTCCTACCAGTTTTTGGTGGTCCCTGAGTGTCCTATTCCATTATTGGGAAGACATCTTTCCCTGCCTTCAAAATCTTGCAGCTATTGCAGTCCTAATAGAAGATGCTTTAAAATTCTCTCTTGAGGGCAAACTATTTTTACCAACCACCAAAGGAAACAACTCCTGAATGAGAGAGGCTATTTATGGATGCCTGATCAAAGGATCCTCAGATATCAAGTTGTGCTGATGGAAAATCCAGGCCTTACTATATCCCCTTGTGATGTTCTTAGCCCAGCTACACTCCTGCCTACCCCCAAGCACTCTCTCCTCTTTCACTCTTGCCTAGAAGCCTTGGACCACTGGACAAAACCCTGAGAGGGATTGTTGGAAGATCCTCTGACCAATCCTGAGGAAATTTGGTACACTGATGGAAGCAGCTTTGTCTTGGATAGAAAAAGAAGAGCTGGATATGGAGTAGTTTCCAATTTTTAAACCACAGAGGCTAAACATTTGCCACCAGTTACTTCAGCCTAATTGGCTGAGCTCATAGCCCTGACTCGAGCTTCACAACTGGGAAAAGGAAAAAGAGTAGCCATTTATAGTGACTACAAATATGCCTTTCTGGTGCTACAGGCACAAGATGCTGTTTGAAAAGAAAGAGGCCACTTGACTGTCTGAGGGTCCCCAGTCAAATATGATGATCAAATCCTTAGACTCTTGGAGGCAGTCCATTTACCCACTGAGGTTTCATTCTCCCACTGTAAAGGATACCAAAACCAGAGAACAAAAGTGGCACAAGGGAACCAAGCAGCCGATCAGGCTGCTAAGAGAGCAGTATTACAGAACGATGACCCAGTGGGGGTTGCCACCTTAGTTCCACAGACTAATTTGCCAGAAACTCCTTCATATACTGAAGGTGAGACTCTTAAAACTAAGAGTGAGAGCTTTCAAGAAGATTATATGGGTTGGTTCCAAAAGGAGGGACTCCTTTTTCTGCCTGGGAACCTCCAATGGAAGTTGGTTAACTCCTTACATGCCATCACTCAAATAAGGAGGAAAGGCCCTCCAGAGAGTGCTAAAAAGGTCCTTCAGAGGGACAGGCCTCAAAAGCACTATAAGGCAAGTGGTCTCCTCTTATCCCACTTGCCAATTAAACAACTCCCAAGGAGCTTGAAGACCCCAGCTGGCCCAGACCTTCCAATGGCGTGTTTCCCACCCAAGAGAGGACTGAAAGATGGTTTTCACCCAGATGCCAGTTTCTCAAGGGTATAAATACCTAATAGTCATGACAGATACTTTCACAGGATGGATTGAAGGCTTTCCCACCTGGACTGAGAAGGCTGAGGAAGTAGTAAAAAACTGCTCCATGAAATCATTTCTAGTTTTGGTCTGCCCAAGTCATTACAAAGTGACAACGGGACATCATTTATTTTAAGTCACCCAAGGGGCCTCTAAAGCATTGGGCATTACTTATTATCTCCATTGTGCCTGGAGGCCTCAGTCTTCAGGGAAAGTAAGAAGAGCCGACCAATTCTTAAAATCAGCAATTAAAAAGATAACCCGGGAGACCTCCCTGTGATGGAAGAAGGCTTTACCAATAGCTCTCCTCTGCACCAGTATTGCCCCTAAGGAACAGATTGGTCTTAGTCCTTATGGAATGCTATATGTGACACCTTTAGTTTATGTTAATGACTTCTTCCTAGATCCAAAGGCTCAGACCCTCTGGTCTTATATCATGGCCATTGGGCAATTCCAACAAGCTATATGCTTGTTGGGTGTCAACCAGGACCCAAAAGATTCTAAAGAACCACCAGTATATGTTCCAGGGACTCATGTCCTAATTAAAGTCTGGAAAGATGGGTCCCCAAAGGCTCCACTCCAGGTCACATGGAAGGGCCCCTACCCTGGAGTACTTTCTACCCCCACAGCAGTCAAGGTACCAGGACACAATTCCTGGATTCAATACTTACAAGTCAAGCCTTGGAAGAAAACAAAAGAGGACACTCAATACACCTGTGAGCCCCTGGGAGATCTCAGATACCCATTCAGGACTAAAAATGAGTGCCATTCTAATGAACACTCCCAAAATTAAGTTTCTGGAGATAAGATTTCTCAGGATAGCTCTAAAGAGCCAACACAGCTTGTCAGGTCTGGTACTCCAAAATAAACAGGAGATAGATCTCCTGATCCTACAGACAAGGAGGATCCTCCCTGAACAAGGAGGAACTTGAGCCATCTTGAATGAGACATGTTGTTTCTGGGTAACTATCTCCAGCCAAGTATATAAAAAAAAGTCTCACTGTCCTCAAGGAAAACATTCAGATCCTATGGGGTCTCAAAGAATGAGCTGGAGAGTCCTCAGAGTGGCTACAGTCTCTCTTTGGGGAGTCATTCTCCTGGTGAGAGGGAGTTTGGAGTTAGCTAATGCCCCTACTAATCCCTGTTATCACTATATTGATGCTGCTTATGATTGCTCCACATATTATTAATGGTCTAACCCCTTTTGTCTCTGCCCAGGTCAACAAGCTACAACATGTGGTACCAGTTCAACAAGGATATATGAAACTACACCTGACCACAGAAAATATCACTTGTTCTTAGATGGACATTGCTACAAGGACTCTGAGGCTTGATACTAGCAAGAGGGTGAGGCCCAATGCCCCTTGCCATCCCAGCGCATCAGGAAGTAGCCAGAGAGACCTTGACACCCCTATTCCCAAAGAATTGGGCCTCCTATGTTCTGAGGGGGGAATGTTAGGTAGTTGGTATAGGAAAAAGGACCCCAAAATGGCAGTGGCTAAAAGACAAAGAAAGGGAAAGCCTGCGAAAATGGAACAAAAGAAAATCCATGGACAAGAGTGAGAACTTCAGGTGAACCAAACATGCCTCCTTCTTAGCTAGCCCAATTTGCATAAGGCAGGATAGAGGTGGGGAGGAGACAAATGGATAAAAGGAGGAAGCCAAGACAGATTGAGGCCTCTCCTTTGGGGTTGGCCTGCCCTCACACCTCGAGGGTGTACTTTCCTTTGCTTGCTGAATAAAACTCTGAGGTGTAACATTGGTCTGCCATTTCAAATCTTTGCTGTGTTGAGACAGAACTGAGGAAATTACACACTCCCCTGACATATTGCTTGAGATTCTTGACAACATGGCAGTCCCATAGAAGTAGTCAGATTTATTCAGTGGTTACTGACTCACTCAAGAGGGAGCCTTTTATGAGGCTCTGGTAAAAGCTGCAAGGCTTATTGTGATCCAGCCTTGAAAGTTTCAGAATTTCACTCCTACCACTTCTGTTGTTCAAGCAAGTCTTCCAGGTCAACCCATACTCAAAGAGAGATAATAGACTCTTCTTCTCAATGAAGTAACATCAAAAGCATACATGGAGAGATAAATTTGGTGGTGACCATATTGGAAATTGAGAGTCCCTTGGACACCAAGAAGATCCAACCAGTCAATACTAAAGGAAATTAGTCCTGAATATTCATTGGGAGGACTGATGTTGAAGCTGAAACTCAATACTTTGGCCACCTGATGAGAAGAGCTGACTCATTTGAAAAGACCCTGATGCTGGGAAAGATTGAAGGCAGGAGGAGAAGGGGATGACAGAGGATGAGATTGTTGGAAGGCATCATCGACTCAATGGACATGAATTTGAGTAAGCTCCAGGAGTTGGTGATGGACAGGGAAGCCTGACATGCTTCAGTCCATGGAGTCACAAAGAGTCAGACATGACTGAGTGACTGAACTGAACTGATCTTGGCAATAAATTCTCACATTCTTTATAAAGTTTATTATGAGTACTGAAAGAGTTGACTTATGTAATATGTGATTCACCCAATAAGTGGTGGTTAGATAGCATCACCAACTCAATGGGCATGAATTTGAGCAAACTCCAGGAGATAGGGGAGGATAGAGGAGCCTGACTGGCTACAGTGCATGGGGTTGCAAAGAGTCAGATACAACTTAGTGACTGAATAAGAACAACAACACCATTTCTATATTACTATGTGAAAAGGTATTTTTTTTAAAGAATGTGTTGTTTGTAAGATGGCATTATTATTGTTAGTAGAAAAAGGAAAGAAAATTACTTTATCCTCTCTTTGTTAAAATTTTAACCCATAAAAACGTAATTTTTATTTTGTCCCATGGACAAGGTGAGTTTTTCCACATCTTAAACAAAATGAAGCAGTAATAGCTGTTGTTTCCCTTCTTGTATGAGAAGTCTGAGGCCTCAAAAGACAGAACTAATTTCCCATGTCAGGCAAATTGTGATAATGGATGTTTTCCTAATACTTTTGAGTTAAAGTTATTACATTGAGAATGGCAAATGTGGCAAATACTTGGCCATTCCTCACCCTCCCCAGTCCCTTGCTCATGAATTATAATACTCTTTGCTGCTAAGGCAAAAGGCAGCCAGAGAATTTTTACTTTTCACAGTGAATAGTAGGACATGTGATCATGGAAGCAAGAAGTTGAGGCCATGATGTGAAATGATGTGAAAATGGAGTCATGAGCCAAGGAATGCATGGGGTCCCTAGAAACTGAAAAGGCAAAGAAATAGTTTTTCCTCTTAGAGCTTCCAGAATAATCTAGCCCTGTCAAACTTTGATTTTAGCCCTATGAAAGTCATTCCAGATTTCTGACCTCCAAAACTGTAGGAAAATAAATTTGTATTGCTTTAAGCCACTAAATACATACATATTGTTACCAAAAAAATAGTAAACTAATACTACTTACTTTTTAAGATTTGGCTACTATAAACTTTAAATTTCATGTATGGCTTGCCTTATGTAATATTTATGTTGCACAGCTCTGGCATGAATGTTTTTTATTGTCTTCTAGTAACATTTTTATTTTCATAAGATTAAATATTTCAGTCTAAAAATCTTTTATTATTTTCATGGGACATTTTTCTTAATATGTTTCAATCAGTTGGTGGTATTCAAATGCCCCAAATTTTTCTAGTTGATGTTAGGGATAAAGAAATATTAGACATATTCAAGTTTGTGATTCAAGACATATAGGAGTTAATAAAAAAGAAATACAAGAAGACCTGCATGGTCATAGGAGGCTTCATGGAGGAATATGGACTTGAGAGTTTAATGGTGGGTATATCTTGAATAATAGATGGAGATTTTGAGTAAATACAGAGTACGGAGCATAAAGAGAACACTGAATAAGAGTATAAAGGAGACAAAAAGTTTAATTGTAGATATAATTGCTAAATATTTGTAATTTTCTTGTTTACTGCAACTGATACAAAGTTACTATAAAACCTACGGTCTTCTAGGTAGGAGAGTTGATACAGGAGTGGGATGCATGAAAAAAATTGTTTAAGTACTTACACTTTTTCATTGAAAGTTTCAGGAAAAAATTGATGGGAGAGAAGCAAATGATAAATTTTCACCAGAGTGCAATAAGCATATGAGAAGTTGACAGAAAAAGTGAATTTAATGGGTGGATGCTTTCTTATGAGAGAGAACCCTGAAACTCAGGGTTAGGAGCTTAGCTTGATGAGATTAAAAATAAGAAGTTATGAAAGCTTTGAGGGTTGCAATGATGTGATGAGAGTTTCTTAGAAGGATTCTTATATAAATACTTTGCATATTGGTTTAAATAAGGGAGAACTGAGGAGAATAATCAATGAATAACGATATGTTGTTATGTAGTTGCTAAATTGCATCTAACTCGTTTGCAACCCCAAGGTCTGTAGCCTGCCAGGTTCCTCTGCCCATGGAATTTTCCAGACAAGAACATTGGAGCAGGTTTCTGTTTCCTTCTCCAGGGGAGCTTCCTGACCCAGGGATTGAACCCAGGTCTCCTGCATTTACAGGAGGACTTTTTCCACTGAGCCACCAGGGAAGCCCTGGTGAATAATCAATGAACAGGCATATGTTAGCTATCCTCTAAGTAGGAGCAAAAGAGGGCTGGCTAAAGAGAATAATAAAGGGCATTAGGTAACCTAGCC
This sequence comes from Ovis canadensis, assembly GCF_042477335.2. NCBI lineage: Eukaryota > Metazoa > Chordata > Mammalia > Artiodactyla > Bovidae > Ovis > Ovis canadensis. The sequence goes on from NC_091245.1 coordinate 243,067,640, forward strand.
TAGAAAACCCCAAACGATTAATATATTTCCTAACCCTGACATTCTGCTTTTTTATTTAATGGAGACTTTTAATGTAGCATTCAAAAAATTAGTTAAATGACCCACCCAAGTTCAGTTCTATTACTAATATAATTATAGGAATACTTTAAATGCATCCTTATATTTCTAAAGGTTAATAATAGTATAGTATAAAGGGCACCAGCTATGGAATCAGCATGGATTGAATTCAAATTCTGCCACAAACCTGCAAATTATATAACTTCTGTTAGTTTCCATTTCCTCACATAATAGTGGTGTCCTTAATACTTATCACAAATGTTGTTTTAAAGATTAAGGTAGAAATAATATAGTTAAATACTCAGCATATCATAGTAAAATTCAGGAGATTGGAATACTATTTCATTCATCTAAATTCCATACATTCAGTTATCTAGGCTCTGCAAATTATGAAAACACAAAAAGGTATGACACTGAAAATGAACTCCCCAAGTCAGTATGTGCCCAATATGCTACTGGAGAAGTCATTCTAGAAAGAAGAAAGAGACAGAGACAAAGCAAAAAGCAGGAAAAAAAAACAGATGTGAATGTGATGGGTGATTGAAATAAAGTTCAATGCTGGAAAAAGCAATATTGCATAGGAACCTGGAATATTAGGTCCATGAATCAAGGCAAATTGGAATCAAGTTTCATGAATCAAGGCAAACAGGAGATGGCAAGAGCGAACATTAACATTTTAGGAATCAGTGAACTAAAATGGACTGGAATGGGTGAATTTAACTCAGATGAACATTATATCTACTAGTGTGGGCAAGAATCCCTTAGAAGAAATGGAGTAGCCATCATAGTTAACAAAAGAGTCCAAAATGCAGTACTTAGATGCAATCTCAAAAACTACACAATGATCTGTTTGTTTCCAAGGCAAGCCATTCAATATCAGACTAACCCAAGTCTATGCCCTGACTAGTAATGCTGAAGAAGCTGAAGTTGAATGGTCCTATGAGAACCTACAAGAACTTCTAGAATTAACACCCAAAAAAGATGTCACCCTCATTATAGAGGACTGGAATGCAAAAGTAGGAAGTCAAGAGATACCCAGAATAATAGAAATAATAGGCAAATTTGGACTTGGCGTACAAAACAAAGCAGACCAAAGGCTAATAGAATTTTGCCAAGAGAACACAATAGTCATAGCAAACACCATCTTCCAACAACATAAAAGAAGACTACACAGGACATCACCAGATGGCCAATACCAAAATCAGATTGATGATATTCTTTGCCACCAAAGATGGAGAAGTTCTACATAGTCAGCAAAAACAAGACTGAGAGTGACTGTGGCTAAGATCATGAAATTCAGACTTAAAATGAAGAAAGTTGGGAAAACCACTAAATCATTCAGGGATGACCCAAGTCAAATCCCTTACGATTATAGAGTGGAAGTGACAAATAGATTCAAGGGATTAGTTTTGATAGACAGAGTACCTAAAGATCTATGGACATTGTACAGGAGGCAGTGATCAAGACCATCCCCAAGAGAAAGAAATGCAAAAAGGCAAACGGTTGTCTGATGAGGCCTTACAAATAGCTGAGAAAAAAAGAGAAGTGAAAGGCAAAGGAGAAAAGGAAAGACATACCCATTTGAATGGAGAATTCCAAAGAATAGCAAGGAGAGATAAGAAAACCTTCTTCAGTGATCAATGCAAAGAAATAAGCAAACAAAAGAATGGAAAACATTAGAGATCTCTTGAAAATCAGGAATACCAAGGGAAAATTTCACGCAAAGATGAACACAATGAAGGACAGAAAAGGCATAGATCGAACAGCAGCAGATGATATTAAGAAGAGGTGGCAAGAAAACACAGGAGAAATATACAAAAAAGATCTTCATGACCCAGACACTCACAGTGGTGTGATCACTCACCTAGAGCCAGATATTCTGGAATGTGAAGTCAAGTAGGCCGTGGAAGCATCACTAAGAACAAAACTAGTGGAGGTGATGGAATCCCAGTTGAGCTATTCCAAATCCTAAAAGATGATGCTCTGAAAGTGCTGCTCTCAATATGCCAGCAAATCTGGAAAACTCAGCAGTGGCCACAGGACTGGAAAAGGTCACTTTTCATTCCAACCCCAAAGAAAGGCAATGCCAGGGAGTGCTCAAACTACCACACAATTGCGCTCATCTCACACTCTAGGAAAGTAATGCTCAGAATTCTCCAAGCCAGGCTTCAACAGTACATGAACTGTGAACTTCCAGATGTTCAAGCTGGATTTAGAAAAGGCAAAGGAACCAGAGATCAAATTGTCAACATCCATTGGATCATCGAAAAAGCAAGAGAGTGCCAGAAAAATATCTACTTTTGCTTTATTGACTATGCCAAACCCTTTGACTGTATGGATCACAAGAAACTGTAGAAAAGAACAAAACTAGTGGAGATGGATCACAAGAAACTGTGGAAAATTCTGAAAGAGATGGGAATATCCGACCACCTGACCTGCCTCCTGAAGAATCTGTATGCAGGTCAGGAAGCAACAGTTAGAACTGTTGACTGGTTAAACTGAACAATTGACTGGTTTCAAATCAGGAAAGGAGTACATCAAAGCTGTATATTGTCACTCTGCTTATTTAACATATATGAAGAGTACATCATGCAAAATGCCAGGCTGGATGAAGCACAAGCTGGAATCAAGGTTGCCGGGAGAAATATCAGTCACCTCAGATACGCAGATGACACCAACTTTATGGCAGAAAGTGAAGAAGAACTAAAAAGCCTCTTGATGAAAGTGAAAGAGGAGAGTGGAAAAGTTGACTTAAAGCCCAACATTCAGAAAACTAGGTTCATGGCATCTGGTCCCAGCACTTCATGGCAAATAGATGGGGAAACAATGGAAACAGTCAGAGACTATATTTTTTGGGCTCCAATGTCACTTCAGATGGTGGCTGCAGCCATGAAATTAAAAGAAGCTTGCTCCTTGGAGGAAAAGCTATGACTAACCTAGACAGCTTATTAAAAATGAGAGACACTACTTTGCCGACAAAGATCCGTCTAGTCAAGGCTATGGTTATCCAGTAGTCATGTATGGATGTGAGAGTTGGACTATAAAGACAGCTGCACAGGGAAGAATTGATGCTTTTGAACTGTGGTGTTGGAGAAGACTCTTGAGAGTCCCTTGGACTGCAAGGAGATCCAACAAGTCAATCCTAAAGGAGATCAGTCCTGAATATTCACTGGAAGGCCTGAGGCTGAAGCTGAAACTCCAATACTTTGGCCACCTGATGCAAAGAACTGAATCACTGGAAAAGACCAAGATGTTGGGCAAGATTGAATGCGGGAGGAAGAGGGGAGGACAGAGGGTGAGATGCTGGATGGTATCACCAACTCAATGGACATGAGCCTGAGTAAGCTTCCGGAGTTGGTGATGGACAGCAAAGTCTGGCCTGCTATAATCCATTGGGTCGCAAAGAGTTGGACACGACTGAACTCAGTGAGGCTCTGCAAAAATATATAGAGAGGATTTTCCCTGATTCAAATTATACCTATCCTCACTATTTCAAGGGAGGCTGCATGTGAATTGCAAAGGGAAACAGAAGGAAATAACTCTTTGCCTTTGACTTTATTAGGATCTAAGTCTTACAGTTTAGAAGGAAGCATAATGACTTTTCACTGGTAATGTTAACTCAAACAGATTGTTGTCTTACTTGATGACTGGAGAACCCACTCCTGTATAAATGTAACTCCACTGTAAATGTGTTGTACATGTTCAATTTCAGCCTTTTTATAGAGTGTACACTCAAGGAAAGAGGTTCTGCTCAGTTCAGTTCAGTCAGTCAGTCATGTCTGACTCTGCGACCCCATGGACTACAGTACAACAGGCTTCCCTGTCCATCACCAACTCCTGGAGCCTACTCAAACTCATGTCCATCACATCAGTGATGCCACCCCTTTCATCCTCTGTCATCTTCTTCTCCTCCTGCCTTCAATCTTTCCCAGAATCAGGGTCTTTGCAAATGAGTCAGTTCTTCAAATCAGGTGGCCAAAGTCTTCTAATATCATGGCTGCAGTCACCATCTGCAGTGATTTTGGAGCCCCCAAAATAAAGTCTCTGTTTCCATTGTTTCCCCATCTATTTGCAATGAAGTGCTGGGACCAGATGCCATGACTTTAGTTTACTGAATGTTGAGTTTTAAGCCAACTTTCACTCTCATCTTTCACTTTCATCAAGCGGCTCTTTAGTTTTTCTTTCCTTTATGCCATAAGTGTGATGTCATCTGTATATTTGAAGTAATTGATATTCCTCCTGGCGACCCTGAGTCCAGCTTGTACTTCATCCAGCCTGGCATTTTGCATGAAGTACTCTGCACATGAGTTAAATAAGCCAGGTGACAATATATAGTTTTGACATACTCCTTTCCCGATTCAGAACCAGTCAGTTGTTCCATGTCCAGCTCTAATGGTTACTTCCTGACCTGCATACAGATTCCTCAGAAGGCAGGTGGGTGGTCTGGTATTCCCATGTCTTTCCAAATTTTCCACAGTTTCTTGTGATCCATACAGTCAAAGGGTTTGGCATAGCCAATAAAACGAAAGTAGATATTTTTCTGGCACTCTCCTGCTTTTTCGATGATCCAATAGATATTGATAATTTGATCTCTGGTTCCTTTGCCTTTTCTAAATCCAGCTTGAACATCTGGAAGTTCACAGTTCATGTACTGTTGAAGCCTGGCTTGGAGAATTCTGAGCATTACTTTCCTAGAGTGTGAGATGAGCGCAATTGTGTGGTAGTTTGAGCACTCCTTGGCATTGCCTTTCTTTGGGGTTGGAATGAAAAGTGACCTTTTTCAGTCCTGTGGCCACTGCTGAGTTTTCCAGATTTGCTGGCATATTGAGAGCAGCACTTTCAGAGCATCATCTTTTAGGATTTGGAATAGCTCAACTGGGATTCCATCACCTCCACTAGTTTCATTCTTAGTGGTACTTCCTATGGCCTACTTGACTTCACATTCCAGAATATCTGGCTCTAGGTGAGTGATCACACCACTGTGAGTGTCTGGGTCATGAAGATCTTTTTTGTATATTTCTCCTGTGTTTTCTTGCCACCTCTTCTTAATATCATCTGCTGCTGTTAGATCTATGCTTTCTGTCCTTTATTGTGCCCATCTTTGCATGGCATTTTCCCTGGTATCTCATTTTCTTGAAGAGATCTTTAGTCTTTCCCATTATACTGTATTCCTCTATTTCTTTGCATTGATCACTGAAGAAGGCTTTCTTATCTATCATGCTATTCTTCAGTTCAGTTCAGTCGCTCAGTCTTGTCCGACTCTTTGCGACCCCATGAATCTCAGCATGCCAGGCTTCCCTGTCCATCACCAACTCCCGGAGTTCACTCAGACTCGCGTCCATCGAGTCAGTGATGCCATCCAGCCATCTCATCCTCTGTCGTCCCCTTCTCCTCCTGCCCCCAATCCCTCCCAGCATCAGAGTCTTTTCCAATGAGTCAACTCATCGCACGAAGTGGCCGAAGTACTAGAGTTTCAGCTTTAGCATCATTCCTCCCAAATCCCAGGATTGATCTCCTTCAGAATGGACTGATTGGATCTCCTTGCAAGAGTCTTCTTCAGCACCACAGTTCAAAAGCATCAATTCTTTGGCGCTCAGCTTTCTTCACAGTCCAAATCTCACATCCACACATGACCACAGGAAAAACGATAGCCTTGACTAGATGGACCTTTGTTGGCAAAGTAATGTCTCTGCTTTTCAATGTGCTATCTAGGTTAGTCATAAGTTTTCTTCCAAGGAGTAAATGCCTTTTAATTTCATGACTGCAATCACCATCTGCAGTGATTTTGGAGGCCAGAAAAATAAAGTCTGACACTGTTTCTACTGTTTCCCCATCTATTTCCCATGAAGTGATGGGACTGAATGCCATGATCTTCGTTTTCTGAATGTTGAGCTTTAGGCCAACTTTTTCACTCTCTACTTTCACTTTCATCAAGGGGCTTTTTAGTTCCTCTTCACTTTCTGCCATAAGGGTGGTGTCCTCTACATATCTGAGGTGATTGATATTTCTCCCATACTTGGCATTAAATATGATATATCTTTCTTTTTCTCCTTTGCTTTCACTTCTCTTCTTTTCTTAGCTATTTGTAAGGCCTCATCAGACAACCATTATTAGCTACCAGGAGCCAGCACGGGAGATCCCACCCATGACAAGGTCATGCAGGACTCGAGGGACTCCCTGGGCCATCCCACCCATGACAAGGTGATGCAGAAGAAACCTAATAAGCAAGGCTTCAGGATTCGAGGGGCCCCCTGGGCCTGCTCAAGCATCTACCCTAAAACCAGAATCTGTCTGTCTTACTATTTTATGTCTTTCACCAACTCTTCTGACATTAACAGGGGACTGTCCCAGACCAACTTTCTCTGGAAAGAGTTAACTTAGGGCTCTAGTTGATAAATCTCCTGAGCATGAAAGGAGTGTTTCAAACCCCCTGTTAGCATTCTAGCTTACTTGGCAAGTTTATCCAGACTCTTGTGACATTGTTGAGCCAATGCTTGCTGCCAAGTTTTCACATCACTTATCCATTGTGTTCCTGGGAGTGCATATAGTCAGGATGTATAAATAACAAGCAGCAGCTTTAACATTAGCAACATTAGACTTTGAGTTAATAAGTTCTCTCTTTGCTGTAACCCACTGAATCTTTGCTTCATAAAAATGTAACTCTATACTTTAAAGGTGACGCAGGCTAGGAATTTAAGAAGAAACACTTTAAGGGAAAATTATTGTTCTGGCTGACCAACCTTTATCAAAAAGAGGTCATAAAATATCAACAGGCCTCCAGGCCAGAAGATAATGTACAAAAAATAAGTCTCTTGCAGGAAGGAACCTGGTATCGATAAAAGTTAATACTGATGGAATGATGAGTTGACTGCATTTTTCACCTTGTTGTATGTACAACTCAGGGTAAAAAAGCCCTCTCTGAAAATAAAGTAATGGGCCTCACTCACTGAAGCTTGGTCACCCCGTGTCATTCTTTCCTCATCTCTTTCTCCATCTTTCTTCATTCGCCGTTGTCGTCCATCCTGAGGATATCCCTGGACTCTGCTGAGGCTGGACCCTGGTAATTAGCCTTTTTGTATTTCTTTTTCTTGGGGATGGTCTTGATCCCTGCCTCCTGTACAATGTCACGAATCTCTGTCCATAGTTCTTCAGTCACTCTATCAGATCAAATCCTTTGAATCTGTCACTTCCAGTGCACAGTCATAAGTGAATTGATTTAGGTCATACCTGAATGATTTAGTGGTTTTACCTACTTTCTTCATTTTAAGTCTGAATTTGGCAATAAGGAGTTCATGATCTGAGCCACAGTCACCTCCCAGACTTGTTTTGGGTGACTGTATAGAGCTTCTCCATCTTTGGCTGCAAAGAATATAATAAATCTGATTTCAGTATTGACCATCTGATGACATGCATTTGTAGTCTTCTCTTATATTTTTGGAAGATGATGTTTGCTATGACTAGTGCGTTCTTATGGCAAAACTCTATTAGCCTTTGGCCTGCTTCTTTCTGTACTCCAAAGTCAAATTTCCCTATCATTTCTATTATTCCAGGTATTTCTCGACTTCCTACTTTAGCATTCCAGTCCTCTATAGTGAGGAGGACATCTTTTGGGGGGTGTTAGTTCTAGAAGGCCTTGTAGGTTCTCATAGAATCATTCAACTTCAGCTTCTTCAGCATTTCTGGTCAGGGCATAGACTTGAATTACTCTGATATTGAATGGCTTGCCTTGGAAATGAACAGAGATCATTATGTAGTTTTTGAGATTGCATCTAAATAGTGCTTTTGGACTCTTTTGTTAACTATGATGGCTACTCCATTTCTTCCAAGGGATTCTTGCCCACAATAGTAGATATAATGGTCATCTGAGTTAAATTCATCCATTCCAAAAAAGAGGTTACATCCTATTGTATTTAATATTGTAGTCTCTAGATATGCCTACATTTGACAAAAAGCATATTGCATTCTAATCCCTCAGTGTTGGTGATGGAGAACTCACCTCAGTTTAGGCTCTTGCTGCCATATACTTAGAATGAGGCCATCTTGCAGATGAGTGAGGAAATATTTCCCTTTGTTCTTTTTTTTGTTAACATAATATCATTTATATTTGATTCTAAAAAATACAAAAAACTAGTAAATATAAAAATGAATCAGACTTACAGATATAGCAAACAAACTAATGGTTATCAACGAGGAATTCAAAGAGGGAGGGGCAAGAAAAGGGTAGGGAACTAAGAGATATAGCTCAGTTCAGTCGCTCAGTCATGTCCAACTCTTTGAAATCTCTTGAATCACAGCACACCAAGCCTCTCTGTCCATCACTAACTCCCAGAGTTTACCCAAACTCATGTCCATTGACTCTGTGATGCCATCCAGCCATCTTATCCTCTTTCATCCCCTTCATCTCCTGCCCCCAATCCCTCCCAGCATCGGAGTCTTTTCCAATGAGTTAACTCTTCACATGAGGTGGTCAAAATACTGGAGTTTCAGCTTTAGAATCAGTCCTTCCAATGAACACCCAGGACTGATCTCCTTTAGGATAGACTGGTTGGATCCCCCTGCAGTCCAAAGGACTCTCAAGAGTATTCTCCAGCACCAAAGTTCAAAACATCAATTCTTCGGTGCTCAGCTTTCTTCACAGTCCAACTTTCACATCCATACATGACCACTGGAAGAACCATAGCCCTAACTAGATGGACATTTGTTGGCAAAGTATTGTCTCTGCTTTTTAATATGCTATCTGGGTTGGTCATAACTTTCCTTCCAAAGAGTAAGATTCTTTTAATTTCATGGCTGCAATCACCATATGCAGTGATTTTGGAGCCCCCCAAAATTAAGTCTGACAGTGTTTCCACTGTTTCCCCATCTATTTCCCATGAAATAATGGGACTATATGCCATGATCTTAGTTTTCCTGTTTTTTTTTAAATATAAATTTATTTATTTTAATTGGAGGCCTATTAATTTACAATATTGTATTGGTTTTGCCATACATTAACATGAATCCACCACAGGTGTACACGAGTTCCCCATGCAGAACCCCCCTCCCACCTCCCTCCCCATACCATCCCTCTGGGTCATCCCATGCACCAGCCCTGAGCATCCTGTATCATGCATCAAGCCTGATCTGGTGATTCATTTCACATATGATATATATGTTTCAATGCCATTGTCCCAAATCATCCCACCCTAACCCTCTCCCACAGAGTCCAAAAGACTCTTCTATACATCTGTGTCTCTTTTGCTGTCTCGCATTCAGGATTATCGTTACCATCTTTCTAAATTCCATATATATGCATTAGTATACTGTATTAGTGTTTTTCTTTCTGGCTTACTTCGCTCCATATAATAGGCTCCAGTTTCATCCACCTCATTAGAACTGATTCAAATGTATTCTCTTTAAAGGCTGAGTAATAATCGAATGTATATATGTACCACAGCTTTCTTATCCATTCGTCTGCTGATGGAAATCTAGGTTGCTTCCATGTCCTGACTATTATAAACAGTGCTGTGATGAACATTGGGGTACACATGTCTCTTTCAATTCTGGTTTCCTCAGTGTTTATGCTCAGCAATGGGATTGCTGTGTCATAAGGCAGTGGGCCTTAGAAAGCATCACTACGAACAAAGCTAGTGGAGGTGATGGAATTCCAGTTGAGCTATTTCAAATCCTGAAAGATGATGCTGTGAAATTGCTGCACTCAGTATGCCAGCAAATCTGGAAAACTCAGCAGTGGCCACAGGACTGGAAAAGGTCAGTTTTCATTCCAATTCCAAAGAAAGGCAATGCCAAAGAATGTTCAAACTACTGCACAATTGCACTCATCTCACATGCTAGTAAAGTAATGCTCAAAATTCTCCAAGCCAGGCTTCAGCAATACGTGAACTGTGAACTTCCTGATGTTCAAGCTGGGTTTAGAGAAGGCAGAGGAATCAGAGACCAAATTGTCAACATCTGCTAGATCATGGAAAAAGCAAGAGAGTTTCAGAAAAACATCTACTTCTGCTTTATTGACTATGCCAAAGCCTTTGACTGTGTGGATCACAATAAACTATGGAAAATTCTGAAAGAGATGGGAATACCAGACCACCTGACCTGCCTCTTGAGAAATCTGTATGCAGGTCAGGAAGCAACAGTTAGAACTGGATATAGAACAACCGACTGGTTCCAAATAGGAAAAGGAGTACATCAAGGCTGTATATTGTCATCCTGCTTATTTAACTTATATGCAGAGTACATCATGAGAAATGCTGGGCTGGAAGAAACACAAGCTGGAATCAAGATTGCCTGGAGAAATATCAATAACTTGAGATATGCAGATGACACCACCCTTATGACAGAAAGTGAAGAGGAACTAAAAAGCCTCTTGATGAAAGTGAAAGAGGAGAGTGAAAAAGTTGGCTTAAAGCTCAACATTCAGAAAACGAAGATCATGGTATCCGGTCCTATCACTCCATGGGAAATAGATGGAGAAACAGCAGAAACAGTGCCAGACTTTATTTTATGGGGCTCCAAAATCACTGCAGATGGTGACTGCAGCCATGAAATTAAAAGATGCTTACTCCTTGGAAGAAAAGTTATGACCAACCTAGAGAGCATATTCAAAAGCAGAGACATTACTTTGCGGACTAAGGTCCGTCTAGTCAAGGCTATGGTTTTTCCAGTAGTCATGTATGGATGTGAAACTTGGACTGTGAAGAAGGCTGAGCGCCAAAGAATGGATGCTTTTGAACTGTAGTGTTGGAGAAGACTCTTGAGAGTCCTTTGGACCACAAGGAGATCCAACCAGTCCATTCTAAAGGAGATCAACCCTGGGATTTCTTTGGAGGGAATGAAGCTAAAGCTGAAACTCCAGTACTTTGGCCACCTCATGCGAAGTGTTGACTCATTGGAAAAGACTCTGATGCTGGGAGGGATTGTGGGCAGGAGGAGAAGGGGACGACAGAGGATGCGATGGCTGGATGGCATCACCCACTCGATGGTTGAGTCTTGATGATCTCCAGGAGTCGGTGATGGACAGGGAGGCCTGGGGTGCTGCAATTCATGGGGTCGCAAAGAGTCGAACACGACTGAGCGACTGAACTGAACTGAACTGAAGGCAGTTCTATTTCCTGTTTTTTAAGGAATCTCCACACTGTTCTCCATAGTGGCTGTACTAGTTTGCATTCCCACCAACAGTGTAAGAGGGTTCCTTTTCCTCCACACCCTCTCCAGCATTTATTGCTTGTAGACTTTTGGATAGCAGCCATTCTGACTAGCGTGTAATGGTACCTCATTGTGGTTTTGATTTGCATTTCTCTGATAATGAGTGATGTTGAGCATCTTTTCATGTGTTTGTTATTTTTCTAGAATTGAGCTATAGGAGTTGCTTGTATATTTTCAAGATTAATTATTTGTCAGTTGCTTCATTTTCTATTATTCTCTCCCATTTGAAGGCTGTCTTTTCACCTTGCTTATAGTTTCCTTTGTTGTTCAAAAGCTTTTATTTTAATTAGGTCCCATTTGTTTATTTTTGCTTCTATTTCCAATAGTCTGGGAGGTGGGTCATAGAGGATCCTGCTGTGATTTATGTTGGAGAGTGTTTTGCCTATGTTTTCCTCTAAGAGTTTTATATCTTCTGGTCTTACATTTAGATCTTTAATCCATTTTGAGTTTATTTTTGTGTATAATGTTAGAAAGTGTTCTAGTTTCATTCTTTTACCAGAGATTGACCAGTTTTCCCAGCACCACTTGTTAAAGAGATTGTCTTTTCTCCATTGTATCTTACCTCCTTTGTCAAAGATAAGGTGTCCATAGGTGGGTGGATTTATCTCTGGGCTTTCCATTTTGTTCCATTGATCTATAGTTCTGTCTTTGTGCCAGTACCATACTGTCTTGATGACTGTGGCTTTGTAGTAGAGCCTGAAGTCAGGCAGGTTGATTCCTCCAGTTCCATTCTTCTTTCTCAAGATTGCTTTGGCTATTCGAGGTTTTTTGTATTTCCATACAAATTGTGAAATTATTTGTTTTAGCTCTGTGAAAAATACCATTGGTAGCTTGATAGGGATTGCATTAAATCTATAGATTGCTTTGGGTAGTATATTCATTTCCACTATATTGCTTCTTCTGATTCATGAACACAGTGTATTTCTCCATCTATTAGTGTCATCTTTATTTCTTTCACCAGTGTTTTCTATATATCAGTTCAGTTCAGTTCAGTCACTCAGTCATGTCCGACTCTTTGTGCCCCCATGAATCGCAGCATGCCAGGCCTCCCTGTCCATCACCAATGCCTGGAGTTCACTCAGACTTGCGTCCATCGAGTCAGTGATGCCATCCAGCCATCTCTTCCTCTGTCGTCCCCTTCTCCTCCTGCCCCCAATCCCTCCCAGCATCAGAGTCTTTTCCAATGAGTCAACTTTTCTCATGAGGCGGCCAAACTACTGGAGTTTCAGCTTTAGCATCATTCCCTCCAAAGAAATCCCAGGGTTGATCTCCTTCAGAATGGACTGGTTGGATCTCTTTGCGGTCCAAAGGACTCTCAAGAGTCTTCTCCAACACCACAGTTCAAAAGCATCAATTCTTCGGCGCTCAGCCTTCTTCACAGTCCAACTCTCACATCCACACATGACCACAGGAAAAACCATAGCCTTGACTAGATGGACCTTTGTTGGCAAAGTAATGTCTCTGCTTTTGAATATGCCCTCTAGGTTGGTCATAACTTTTCTTCCAAGGAGAAAAGACCTTTAATATATAGTTCTTTAGTTTCTTTAGGTAGATATATTCCTAAGTATTGTATTCTTTCTGTTGCAATGGTGAATGAAACTGTTTCCTTAGTTTCTCTTTCTATTTTCTCATTATTAGTGTATAGGAATGCATGGGATTGCCGTGTTTTGGTTTTATATCCTGCACATTTTTATATTCATTGATTAGCTCTAGTAATTTTCTGGTGGAGTCTTTAGGGTTTTCTATGTAGAGGATCATGTCATCTGCAAACAGTGAGGGTTTTACTTCTTCTTTTCAAATTTGGATTCCTTTTATATCTTTTTCTGCTCTGACTGCTGTGGCCAAAACTATGTTGAATAGTAGTGGTGAAAGTGGGCACCCTTGTCTTGTTCTTGACTTTAGGGGAAATGCTTTCAATTTTTCACCATTGAGGATAATGTTTGCTGTGGGTTTGTCGTATGTAGCTTCTATTATGTTGAGGTATGTTCCTTCTATTCTGCTTTCTAGAGAGTTTTTATCATAAATGGATGTTGAATTTTGTCAAAGGCTTTCTATGCATCTATTGAGATAATTATATGGCTTTTATTTTTCAATTTGTTAATGTGGTCAATTACATTGATTGATTTGCAGATATTGAAGAATCCTTGCATCCCTGGGATAAAGCCCATTGGTCATGATGTATGATATTTTCAATGTGTTGTTGGATTCTGATTGCTAGAATTTTGTTAAGGATCTTTGCATCTATGTTCATCAGTGATATTGGCCTGCAGTTTTCTCTTTTTGTGGCATCTTTGTCAGGTTTTGGTGTTAGGGTGACGGTTGCCTCATAGAATGAGTTTGGAAGTTTACCTTCCTCTGCAATTTTCTGGAAGAGTTTGAGTAGGACAGGTGTTAGCTCTTCTCTAAATTTTTGATAGAATTCAGCTGTGAAGCCGTGTGGATCTGGGCTTTTGTTTGCTGGAAGATTTCTGATTACAGTTTCAATTTCCGTGTATGTGATGGGTCTGTTAAGATTTTCTATTTCTTCCTGGTTCATTTTTAGAAAGTTGTACATTTCTAACAATTTGTCCATTTCTTCCACGTTGTCCATTTTATTGGCATATAATTGCTGATAGTAGTCTTTTATGATCCTTCGTATTTCTGTGTTGTCTGTTGTGATGTCTCCATTTTCATTTTTCTAATTTTATTGATTTGATTTTTCTCCTTTTGTTTCTTGATGAGTCTGGCTAATGGCTTGTCAATTTTATTTATCCTCTCAAAGAACCAGCTTTTGGCTTTGTTGAATTTTTCTATTGCCTGAGTACAGCTCCAGCAGCCAGGGAATCAACCTGAAGGGGTGAGCGGTGTCGGCAGACAATGATGTAGACTCTGACTCGAGGTACAGGACTACATGTTTATTTCAAGCTTCAGGTTTTCTTTTATACTTTGACAAAAGCATTAGGTCAGACATTTGACATTTTCAGTTTCTCCTACCAAGATTTATTGTCTCCAGAAATCATTATTGCCCCAAAACAGAGTTCTTGCTTCAGTGATTCTCTCAGAATCAGCTTTACTATCTATTATCTACTTCCTCTTATGTGTCCTATACTTAACTTGTGATTACATTGTAACTTATGCTACATTCCTCAGTTTATTTATCTTTCTAAATCCTGTGTGCCCCTAGCATCTTAAGATCACTGTCTCCTAAAAAGGCTTCTAGCTTTTCTTAATTATTCCTAAACCCTAAGCTCAGCAAACTTCTTTTGCCATAAACATTCTCCTCACAAACAGGTCTCAGATAACAGTCCTTCCCATGGCCTCAAGCTGTGGCCTACATGCTCATCCTGGAACATTCTTTGTAAAGATCCTTGAACAAATGTCAATGGTTACTTTATAGATTATTTTCTGGGCATGACTGCAGAAGGCTTTGTGCTTTCTCATGCTTCTCTCAAGAACAATAAGCACCTTAACATTCTTTCTAGTCAATTCAACTGAAGAAAGGAAAGAACAAGTCAGAATCACAAAACCTAACTCCTTCATCCTGGGACCATGCCTGCGAGATAAGGAGAGGGAGTTGGGGCAGTGCCTCCATTTTGTCAGTAGTGCCTAATGTGGCTCCCGACATGCTATGGTCTCTTTATTTTTCTTTTGCATTTATTTCTGCCCTAATTTGTAAGATTTCTTTCCTTCTACTAACCCTGGGGTTCATCATTTCTTCCTTTTCTAGTTGTTTTATGTGTAGAGTTCGGTTATTTATTTGACTTTTTTCTAGTTTCTTGAGGTATGCCTGTATTACTATGAACCTTCCCCTTAGCACTGCTTTTACAGTGTCCCACAGGTTTGGGGTTGTTGTGTTTTCATTTTCATTCATTTCTATGCATATTTTGATTTCTTTTTTGATTTCTTCTGTGATTTGTTGGTTATTCAGCAGCATGTTCTTCAGCCTCCATATGTTGGAATTTTTAATAGTTTTTCTCCTGTAATTGAGGTCTAATCTTACTGCATTGTGGTCAGAAAAGATGCTTGGAATGATTTCAATTTTTTTTTTAATTTATCATGACTAGATTTATGGCCCAGTATGTGATCTATCCTGGAGAATGTTCTGTGTGTGCTTGAGAAAAAGGTGAAATTCATTGTTTTGGGGTGAAATGTCCTATAGATATCAATTAGGTCTAACTGGTCTATTATATCATTTAAAGTTTGTGTTTCCTTGTTAATTTTCTGTTTAGTTGATCTGTCCATAGATGTGAGTGGGGTATTAAAGTTTCCCACTAGTATTGTGTTTTTGTTCATTTCCCCTTTCATACTTGTTAGCATTTGTCTTACATATTGTAGCACTCCTATGTTGGGTGCATATATATTTATAATTGTTATATCTTCTTCTTGGATTGATCCTTGGATCGTTATGTAGTGTCCTTCTTTGTCTCTTTTCACAGCCTTTTTTTAAAAGTCTATTTTATCAGATATGAGTATTGCTACTCCTGCTTTCTTTTGGTCTCTATTTGCATGGAATATCTTTTCCCAGCCCTTCACTTTCGATCTGTATGTGTCCTTTGTTTTGAGATGGGTCTCTTGTAGACAACATATACAGGGGTCTTGTTTTTTTATCCATTCAGCCAGTCTTTGTCTTTTGGTTGGGGCATTCAACCCATTTACATTTAAGGTAGTTATTGATAAGTATGATCCCATTGCCATTTACTTTATTGTTTGGGGTTCGAGTTTATACACCCTTTTTGTGTTTCCTGTTTAGAGAATATCCTTTAGCATTTGTTGGAGAGCTTGTTTGGTGGTGCTGAATTCTCTCAGCTTTTGCTTGTCTGTGAAGCTTTTGATTTCTCCTTCATATTTGAATGAGATCCTTGCTGGGTACAGTAATCTGGGCTGTAGGTTATTTTCTTTCATCACTTTAAGTATGTCTTGCCATTCCCTCCTGGCCTGAAGCGTTTCTATTGAAAGATCAGCTGTTATCCCTATGGGAATCCCCTTGTGTGCTATTTGCTGTTTTCCCCTTGCTGCTTTTAATATTTGTTCTTTGTGTTTGATCTTTGTTAATTTGATTAATATGTGTCTTGGGGTGTTTTGCCTTGGGTTTATCCTGTTTGGGACTCTCTGGGTTTCTTGGACTTGGGTGATTATTTCCTTCCCCATTTTAGGGAAGTTTTCAACTATTATCTCCTTTGTCTTCTTCTTCTGGGACTCCTATGATTCAAATGTTGGGGTGTTTAACATTGTCCCAGAAGTCTCTGAGATTGTCCTCAATTCTTTTAATTCATTTTTCTTTTTTCCTCTCTGCTTCATTTATTTCTACCATTCTATCTTCTACCTCACTAATCCTATCTTCTGCCTCCGTTATTCTACTATTTGTTCCCTCTAGAGTGCTTTTTATCTCATTTATTGCATTATTCATTATATATTGACTCTTTTTAATTTCTTCTAGGCCCTTGTTAAACCTTTCTTGCATCTTCTCAATCCTTTTCTCCAGGCTATTTATCTGTGGTTCCATTTTGTTTTCAAGATTGAATCATTTTCACTATCATTATTCAGAATTCTGTATCAGATAGATTCCCTATCTCTTACTCTTTTGTTTGGCATTTATCCTGTTCCTTTACCTGCTGGCTATTCCTCTGTCTCTTTATCTTGTTTATATTGCTGTGTTTGGGGTGGCCTTTCTGTATTCTGGCAGTTTGTGGAGTTCTCTTTATTGTGGAGTTTCCTCACTGTGGGTGGGGTTGTACGGGTTGCTTGTCAAGGTTTCCTGGTTAGGGAAGCTTGTGTCGGTGTTCTGGTGGGTGGAGATGGATTTCTTCTCTCTGGAGTGCAATGAAGTGTCCAGTAATGGGTTATGAGTTGTCAGTGGGTTTGGAGTGACTTTGGGCAGCCTGTATATTGAAGCTCAGTGTTGTGTTCCTGTGTTGCTGGAGAATTTGCATGGTATGTCTTGTTCTGGAACTTGTTGGCCCTTGGGTGGTGCTTGGTTTCAGTGTAGGTATGTAGGTGTTTGATGAGCTCTTATCGATTAATGTTCCCTGGAGTCAGGAGTTTTATGGTGTTCTCAGGATTTGGATTTAAGCCTCCTGCTTCTGGCTTTCAGTCTTATTTTTACAGTAGCCTCAAGATTTCTCCATCTATACAACACCATTGATACAACATCTAGGTTAAGGATGAAAAGTTTCTCCGCAGTGAGGGACACCCAGAGAGATTCACAGAGTTACATGGAGAAGAGAAGAGGGAGGAGGGAGATAGAGGTGACCCAGATGAGATGAGATGGAATCAAAAGAGGAGGGAACAAGCTAGCCAGTATTCTCTTCATGTGTGTTCCACAGTCTGGACTGCTCAGAGATGTTCATGGAGTTACATAGAGAAGAGAAAAGGAAGGAAGGAGACAGAGGTGGCCAGGAGGATCAAGGGGGGAATCAAAAGGAGAGAGACAGATCCAGCCAGTAGTCAGTTGCCTAAGTGTTCTCCACCGTCCGTAACACACAAAGAAATTCACAGATTTGGGTAGAGAAGGGGGAGGGAGGAGATAGAGGCGACCTGATGGAGAAAAAGGAGAGTCCAAAGGGGGAGAGAGAGCAGTTAAGCCAGTAATCTCACTCCCACATAAAAATGGGTACTGAAGAGTGGGTTCTTAAAGGTACAAAATTGATAACAAATGCCAGAAAGCAAAGATTAAAAATCTAGAGTAGAGGTTCAATTTTCAAAAATGCAATGTTAAAGAAAAAAAAGTCACAAAAATTATAAAATATATATATATGAAGTTTTCTTTAAAAAAAATAGGGTCTCTCTCCTTTTTTTTTTTCACAAAGTAATAGTAGGCTATAAAAATGAAAATTAAAGGAGTAATAGAGGACTTAAATTTTTTTAATTAAAAAAATAAAGAATGATAGTAAACATATATCTAGGACTTTCTCTAGTGTTGTTGTGGGCAGTGTGGGGTGAGTTCAGTTTTGGATAGTTCTTTGATCCGGCTTATATTTCTCAAGATCTATAGGCCCCTTCCTGTGTATTCAGTACTAACTACAGGGTTTTAATCTATTGCACCTGTCACATCCAAGGAGGTTCCCTCTGTTTTAGCTTCTTCTGTTTGCTGGTCTCTTCAGTGTCTAATTTCTGCCCTGACACAAGGGGGCTGTGGTGGACACCTTTTAGGCTCACTTGTTCAGTCGTGCTGTGGGGAGGGAGGGATGCTGCCAACAGATAACACTGGCGTGTGCTTGCAGGGACTCAGCCACACTGGGTTTGCCCCAACTCACGGCTTGTGTGTTTTCCCTGTCTACACTGCTTAGGCTCTAGGTTGCTCTACTGGGAACTGTCTGAGGCCAGCCCTGGGTTGTATGCACTTCCCAGGTCTAAGCCACTCAGATTCAGGTACTCGGGTAGTCCTCAGAGGTGCAGACTCGAATGGGCCTGCGTTTTGTGCCCTTCCTAGGTTCAAGCAGCTCGGGTAACCAGGTATTTGGCGAGTGCAACTTATCGCCTCTGCTGTCCCTGCCACTCGGTTTTCTGGGTGTACAACCAGCGCACCTTCTCAGGCAGATGTTGACCATCCAGAATCCCAACAAGTCTTAGTTAGCAATGAAGCCTGCTTGCAGTTTGGTAGATAATGTCTCTCTGGGGCCACGATTGCCCCCTTCGGCTCTGACTGCCTGTCACCAGAGGGGGATGGTCTGCAGCCAGCTAGCTCTGCCCATTCCATTGTTCTGTGAGCGGGCCTAATGGCGTCTTAGGTTAGGGCTTTTCCCGTGGTAGCTATCCCACAGTCTGGTTTGCTAGCCCAAGTTAGTTCCCTCAGATTGCCCTTGGGGCATTCAGGCCTGGTCCTTACTCTAAGCAATGCAGCCTGCTCCTCCCTGCCCAGCACCCCCTTGCTAGTGGCAGATGCAGGCATCTGCACTGCTTCTCTGCTGGAGGAGTTACCGTTGGGCATATAATCTGTGGGTTTTAATTATTTATTTATTTTTCCTCCAGGTTATGTTGCCCTCTGTGGTTCCAAGGCTTGCCACAGACTAGGGAGTGAGAGTCTGGTGTTTGGAAACTTCTCTCTTTTTTTAAGACTCCCTTCCCTGGACGGAGCTCGGTCCCTACCACTTTTGTCTCTCTTTTTGTCTTTTATATATTTTCCTACCTCCTTTTGAAGACAATAGGCTGCTTTTCTGGGTGCCTGATGTCCTCTGCCAGCATTGAGAAGTTGTTTTGTGGAATTCACTCAGCATTCAAATGTTCTTTTGATGAATTTGTGGGGGAGAAAGTGGTCTCCCCATCCTGTTCCTCCGCCATCTTAGGGCCGCTTCCTCCTCTGTTCTTTTGTTTCAAAGGATGTGAACATTAGGTGACTTATTATACTAAATTGAACTGGGAAATTTTTTTTCTCCCACAAGTGAATAAATACCTAACATTTGCCAACCAATTCTTTATGATTAGGAATAAAATAGGCCCTGTCTGAGGAGATACACTGCAGTATCATCTGATGTAGTCATTTTATTTTTCTTTATACTTTTATTGTGTTTTATACATAGATAATATATGTATCTCTTGATTTGCTTTGTTAGAGACTGTAAATGAAACTTCAGAAAACCATCTTGAAAATCACAGAGTGAAACAAGAGTTGGAAACATTTTTTTCCTCCTTATCATCATTGTTGCTTTCAGTTGAATAAATGTACATTTCTTGCTGACTGCAGAAAAAGCCATTAAAAAGCTGTTCCCAGCTAAAAGGTTTCAACACATAGGGAATTATATCACTTGTTTTATTCCACCCCCACCCCTTAGCAGAGACAGACATGCTTATAAGAGCCAAATCAAAGAACATTTGTTTGAATGATCTGTAATCAGCACTGCTGTTGTCCATGAAAGCTGTGAACAGTTCTACCCCCCTTAAATCCTTGTACCTGGAAAACTGCATGTATTGCTTTCAGTTTAAGCACAAGTACTGTGATGCTAATATTAAAATAAAATAATGGATAACTATCATATTAATAAGTCTTTTATCTGTGAATGCAATATGGTGATTTAAAATGCAATATAAATAACAAATATCAAATGCAAATAGTAAGAATTAAACAAACAACAGAAAAATCTATTATCAGTGCTGAGCTGAAACAGCCCCAACTAGTGAGATGGCAGAGTGCTAGAAATCAGTCGAATTATTCCACAATCGTTTCCTCTGAACTGCACAATTTCCTGATAGAGAAATTCAGGTCAATATCTCTATCATCTCATTTGTGACACATTGCTTGAATTTTAACTTTAACATAAGGGAAAGAATTTTACAAACTGGTATATTTCTAAATGTGATTAATTTACTCAGTATAAGAAAATATTTAACTTTAGGTTGTTAGTTCTGTTTTTAAAACTTTTTATTTTATATTAAGATATAGCTAGTTAATAATGTTATAATGGTTTTAGGTATACTGCAAAGGGACTCAGCTATACATATACATGTATCCATTCTTCCCCCAAATCCCCTCCCATCCAGGATACCACATAGCATGTCAGGTCATTTTTACACTGTTCCAGACATGATGCAGAAATAAGTGATTCAAGAAGAACAATCATATCTGCATGTTCTTTTAGAGTTTACAAAAAAACTTTCACCTAGATTCTCATTACATCTTCACAATAATCTTATGAGATAGTTAGTAAGGTGGTCAGACTCATTACTTTTCAGGGGATAATATATAATTATGATGATAAATGTATAGTATCATATATATATTTTTTCCCTGCCAACTTGACCCCATTGAGTCATTTTTTTCCCTAAAAGATAGAGACTTTCTTGGAAGTGAACAGTCATCCTCCTGGAACAGTTTCCCCATTAGATTACTTCTCAGTGTGCAATAACATTGATGTACACATTGCTCTTAAAATACAGTATAAGGAATAAAACCTATAAGCCAGGTCTCCAGAAAGAGTTGAATAGCACAAGAACAAGACATACCCCAGTTGCATGAACTTGGCAAGAAATGGGGTATATTTCCATGTGAGGAATTTTCTAAATTAACAATAGTTCTTAGAGATTATGGTTCCATTGAATTTAAAAATGGTAAGGAGAGAAAAGAACTTCTCTGGTGGTCATCAGTAAAGAATCTGCCCGCTGATGTAGGAGATGTGGGTTCAATCCCTGGGTAGGGAAGGTTCCCTGGAGGAGGACATAGCAGTCCACTCCACTATTCATGCCTGGAGAATCCCATGGGCAGAGGAGCCTGGTGGGCTATAGCCCATGGGGTCACAACGAGTCAGACATGAAGCTACTTAGCATGTAAGAAAAAGAGAACTCAATATCCTCAGTCCTTCAAAAATGTATTTAGTGTTATTTGATGTGTTTTTAAAATTAAATTTTACAGTAAGAAAAGCAGCAGTAGTTTAAATGAGACTAACTACATTGCTCTGACTGAAGTCTTCTTTTGTGTGTGTCTGTGAAATTAGAATACTGACCACAATGTTTCCCACTCCATAAAAATAAAATCAAAAGAAAGGTAATTGACTGGATTATATAAAAGATGAGTGTGGGTGGAAATGAATGGTTTGGAATTCAGTTTGGTTTATGTCATGCAAAGAGTTGACTCATTGGAAAAGACTTTGATGCTGGGAGAGATTAGGGGCAGGAGGAGAAGGGGACGACAGAGGATGAGATGGCTGGATGGCATCACTGACTTGATGGACGTGAGTCTGAGTGAACTCCGGGAGTTGGTGATGGACAGGGAGGCCTGGCGTGCTGCAATTCATGGGGTTGCAAAGAGTCGGACACGACTGAGCGACTGAACTGAACTGAACTGATCTGATATAAGTAAAATTGTTTTTCTTAAGTCACAAGAGTCAACAAAATTTGGTTTGCTGTACCTCCAGTTCCATTTAGAAATAGGAACTGTAAAAATAAGTATTTATAAAATCACACACATACATATGTGTAAATTAATTACAAAAGGGAGCAAAGTTTAATGAATCTTAAAAGTGGGAATTAAAAGTTTCAGCTTACTCTAGCTTTATTCAAAACTTCTTTTATGGCATTATAAAGAAAATTTCAGGCATAAACAACTTACAATTAATTACATTTATAAAAATGTAAATAGTATTGCTTTTCTTATTTTTAAAAAAATACAATATTTTGTGACTATTTCAGGGATTATATCAGTGGCTATTTCAGGATAATAAATATAAGAAAGGAAGTATGTAGAAATACCGTAGAGAAGAGAGGAAACTACTAATAACCCCACAGTATAAGAATAACTCTGGTAAGATTTTGTTGTAATTCTTCCAAAACTTCTATGTTTTGCAATAGTCCCATTGATCATAAGCTTGGACATTCACAATATAGGTCAGGGCAATAAGAGATAGAAACTTAAAGAAGCAGAAGGGAGTCCATAAGAAGTAGCAGCATTTAAAGCTAAGACATGTTTCATGTTATAAATCAAGCCAGAGTTTAAAAGTAGTAGAAGGCATAGTACCATCTGCTTTTAGACCAGATGTACCCAGGTGAAAAACTAGAAGGTTTATCTTGTGACTATGACATGTCTGAGAGCATGTAAAGATTAAGGTAAAGAAAAGCACAAAATTGCATTACATTTTAAAGGGAGTTATGCTATTATATTACAGTATTCAGTATTCTTAATTTGTAAACCACAGGCCTAATGAATGGCTACCTGGTTTTATTTTTCAACTAAGTGTAGAGTTTATCAATTTAAGTAAATGAAAGCATATCTCTTTTTTCAAAAGTCTTTATTTAATTTGTTACAATATCTATTCAGTCTTATGTTTTGAATTTTTGGCCATACAGCATGTAGAAACTTAGCTCCCTGACCAGGGATTGAACTCGCACCCCCTGCATTGGAAGATGAAGTTGTAACCACTGGACTGCCAGGAAGTCACAGAAAGCACATCTTTTACAAAGACTGAAAATAGACTCCAACTTTATGACAAGCTCCTAAGCAAATATATAATTAGATGGCTTTATTCTCAGAGGTTTAATTTTGATATGGCAGTCAGCCAGTCCATTCTTATAGATATCAGGGTCTCTCAGGATCAGAGCACTATGCAAGAATTATTTGCTAGCTCTAAATCCTCAGAGTCACAGGAAGGAATCTCCCCTGCTTGTTAGGGCCCCAGCTGCCTTTACTCACCCAACTTCAGTCGTACTAGCAAGTGAACCAGCTCGTTTCATTGAATGGGGGTTGACCAGCCTATACATTTCACCTTCAACAAAGTGTAGCATTTTGTGTGTCTTAGAGGATAAATCATTCCTAGATGAAAAATCACTCACCTAGAGCCAGACATCCTAGAATGGAAAGTCAAGTGGACCTTAGGAAGCATCACTATGAACAAAGTTAATGGAGGTGATGGAATCCCAGCTGAGCTATTTCAAATACTGAAAGATGGTGCTGTGAGAGTACTACACTCAATATGCCAGCAAATCTGGAAAACTCAGCAGTGGCCACAGGACTGGAAAAAGTAACTTTTCATTCCAACCCCTAAGAAAGGCAATGTCAAAGAATGCTCAAACTACCACACAATTGCACTCATTTCACATACTAGCAAGGTAATGCTCAAAATTCTCCAAGCCAGGCTTCAACAGTTCATGAACCATGAAGTTCCAGATGTTCAAGGGGATTTAGAAAAGGCAGAGGAACCAGAGATCAAATTGTCAACATCCACTGGATCACTGAAAAAGCAAGAGAGTACCAGAAAAATATCTACTTTTGCTTTATTGACTATGCTAAAGCCTTTGACTGTGTAGATCACAACTAACTGTGGAAAATTCTGAAAAAGATGGGAATACCAGACCACCTGACCTGTCTCCTGAGAAAACTGTATGCAGGTCAAGAAGCAACAGTTAGAACTGGACATGGAACAACAGACTGGTTCCAAAAAGGAAAAGGAGTACGTCAAGGCTGTATATTGTCACCCTGCTTATTTAAGTTATATGCAGGGTACCTCATGCGAAATGCCAGGCTGGATGAAGCACAAGCTCGAATCAAGATCACTGGGAGAAATATCAATAACCTCAGATATACAGATGATACCCTTATGGCAGAAAGTGCAGAATTAAAGAGCCTTTTGATAAAAGCAAAAGAGAACAGTGAAAAAGTTGGCTTAAAACTCAACATTCAGAAAGCTAAGATGATGGCATCTGGTCCCAGCACTTCATGGCAAATAGATGGGGAAACAGTGGAAACAGTGTCAGACTTAATTTTGGGGGGCTCCAAAATCACTGCAGATGGTGACTGCAGCCATGAAATTAAAGGACACTTGCTCCTTGGAGGAAAAGTTATGACCAACCTAGATAGCATATTAAAAAAAACAGAGACTTTACCTTACCAACAAAGGTCTGTCTAGTCAAAGCTATGGTTTTTCCAGTAGTCATGTATGGATGTGAAAGTTGGACTATAAAGAAAGCTGAGCACCAAAGTATTGATGCTCTTGAACTACAGTGCTGGAGAAGACTCTTGAGAGTCACTTGGACTGCAAAGAGATCCAACCAGTCAATCCTAAAGGAGATCAGTCGTGAATATTCATTGGACAGCCTGAGGCTGAAGCTGAAACTCCAATACTTTGGCCACCTGATGCAAGGAACCGAGTCATGGAAAAGAGAGTGATGCTGGGAAAGATTGAAGGCAGGAGGAGAAAGGATGACAGAGGATGAGATGGTTGGATGGCATCACCGACTCAATGGACATGAGTTTTAGTAGGCTCCACGAGTTGGTGATGGACAGCAAAACCTGGCCAGCTGCAGTCCATGGGGTCGCAAAGAGTCAGACACAACTGAGTGACTGAACTGAGGAGAAACGGCTCTAAAATCACTGTGGACGGTAACTACAATCAATGAAATTAAAAGACAAGACACTTGCTCTTTGGAAGGAAAGCTATGACAAACATAGATAGCATTTTAAAAAGCAGAGATGTCACTTTGCCAATAAAGGTCCATATAGTCAAAGCTATGGTTTTTCCAGTAGTCATGTGAGGATGTAAGAGCTGGACCATAAAGAATGCTGAGTGAAAAAGATTTGATGCTTTTGTATTGTGGTGCTAGAGAAGACTTTTAAGAGTCCCTTGGACAACAAGAACAAGCCAGTCAATCCTAAAGGAAATAAATCCTGAATATTCATTGGAAGGGCTAATGCTGAAGCTCCAACACTTTAGCCATCTGATGTGAAGAGTGACTTGTTAATAAAAACTCTGATGCTTGGAAAGATTGAGAGCAGGAGAAAAGTGAACGGCAGAGAATGAGATGCTTAGATAGCTTCACTGACTCAATGGACACGAATTTGAGCAAACTCTGAGAGACAATGTAGGACAGGGAACCCTGGCGTCCTGCAGTCCATGGGGTTACAAAGAGTTGGATATGATTTAGCAGTTGAACAACAACAAGAGGAGGAAACACAGCATAGTGTGGTCACATGACTTTTACCATCTTTCATGGCACAATTGGGCAGATAAATAACTGTATGAGGTCAAATATTGATGAGGTATGAGGTCAAGTATTGATCCCACAGGATTATAGGATGGATAGACTACCAGAAAAGAAAGAGCCGTAGGGTATAGCAGAATGTGGTGGCTAGTTTTATAATCAGAGGCAATTTACAATGTAGGAAGTCACTGGTGAATGCATATTTCAGGGCCTCACAAAAATCCTTTTGGACTTAGTTTATATGCTGGGGCTATGGGAGAATATATCCTGAGTTTTTCCCTAGCAATCCCTTGACTCAAATACATAGTAGAATTAAACATTATAAGTGCAAATGATTCTATTAGAAGAGAAAATCTCCATTCTATTACCAAGAAAGCATCTTTTGCCACTGACACTTTTCAAAACTGTTATTCTGAGAGGAGAATGAACTCAGTCCTAAACTCTACAGGTTACAATTTAGTTGCTCTCTTTTACACATTAAAAATGCTATTATCCCTATTTGTGAAAATTGAGTTATTCAGAGAAAATGTCTCTGCTCATTGGGTAAAATTTACCCCTTCTTTTTGAAATTAATTCTTCCCTGCATCTTTATTCCACTACTGCCTATAATTAAAGGCTTTGTTCCATTAAATATGCTCTTCCTATTGTATCTATAACATTTTCCTCTTCACAAATTGCATTGATTCTATCTATAAACATGTCTGGTTTCCCTGGCCCTAACAAGCCTTTTCCCACAATCCACTTGAGGTAGTATCTTATGTCTCATCATTTTTTTTTTCATCACCACGCTTCTACATAGAATGCTGACCATCACAGCTTGTTCTTTCTTGTGGCTAATAAATTTCTTCTGGCTTTAAGACCTGTCACTCCTTAGATCTGCTCCTCTAAAGGTCACTGATGCTTGTTAAGCACCAGAACCAAGTCTGTTCTTGGTGAATTATTTGTGGCCTTCAATCCTTTTTATTAAAACCTGCTTCTAATCTCCCTTGGCTTTCATTACCCCACAATCTTGAGTTCTTTGCCTGCTTCTCTGGTGGGTTCATTCCCTGTCAGTTGCGTACTTGAAATCTGTAAGAAATCACTGCATTAGGACTTTGCTGGTCATTCAGTGGTTCTGTCTCTGTGCTTCCAAAGCAGGGGACCCTGGTTCAGTCCCTGGTCGGGGAACTAGATCCTACATACCACAACTAAGAGTTCAAATGCCATACCTGAAAGACCCTGCATACCACAAAGACTGGCACAGCCTAAATAAATAAATGGTTTTTTAAAAATCACTAACGAAATTCTCTTTTATCTTCTTGCTCTCTTTCTTTCTGTGGTAGGTTTAGCCAAACAATTTTCATTTTCAGTTTTATAGAGACACGGCTGAAATAAATATCTTCTATTCTGAACTAGATACACACACACACATAATTCCAGCTCTTCAGGCTACATATGAAACATATTAATTTTTCAATTTCCAAGTTCAGATTAGTCTTTTTCTAGATTTCTAACCCATTTGTGTTAATGGCTCTTCTATCTTCTCAGTAGCTGAAGCTAAAAAATTATTCCCTACTATTGGGACTTCCCTGGTGGTCCAGTGCCTAAGATTCCAGGCTCCCAATGCACGGGGCCTGGGTTTTATCTCTGGTCAGGTAACTATTAATAGATCCCACATGCAGTAGGGTCTGCATGCTGCAGCTAAGACCCAGAGCAGCCAAATAAGTAAATAAAAGAAATCACTCCCTATTATATAGGCCCATAATACCTATCTCTCCTATCCCTCTTTTCCACTTGTCATTACTTCCCTGGTTAGATGCTCATTTCCCCAAACTGGTCTAAATATTTTGTCAACCACCTGATGAGTCTTTAGGCCACTTTTTTCCCCTTCCCAGGGCTCCTGTGGTGGCTCAGATGGTAAAGAGCTTTTCTGAAATGTGGGAGACCCATGTTCAATCCCTGGGTTGGGAAGATCCCCTGGAGAAGGAAATGGCAACCCACTCCAATATTCTTGCCTGGAGAATGCCATGGACAGAGGAGCCTGGTGGTCTATGGTCCATGGGGTTGTGAAGAGTTGAAC
This sequence comes from Ovis canadensis, assembly GCF_042477335.2. NCBI lineage: Eukaryota > Metazoa > Chordata > Mammalia > Artiodactyla > Bovidae > Ovis > Ovis canadensis. The sequence continues at coordinate 243,095,337 of NC_091245.1, forward strand.
GCGACTGAGTGACTAACACTTGACTTCCCCCATTTCATCCCAAATGCCACCAGCAGGTTAAGTTATCTTAAATGTGACTGCAATCTCTTTATTTTCCTACTGAAAAATTTTCACTGCCCTTCACTGCCTATTGAATTCTTTAAAATCCTCTCATTTCATTGTCTAATGTCCCATACAACTCATTCATGAGACTCCTGTGACAGATATCATGTTATATCATCTGATATAGCTATTCATGTCAGTCTCTTTTATTTTCCTGATAGAATGGAAGCTCTTTAAGAATAAGAATCAAAAATTTTAAGCTGTTTGATCCTCTGACTATCAGTTCAGTTCAGTCCAGTCACTCAGTCACGTCCAACTCTTTGCGACCCCATGAATCTCAGCACGCCAGGCCTCCCTGTCCATCACCATCTCCCGGAGTTCCCTCAGACACGTCCATCGAGTCCGTGATGCCATCCAGCCATCTCACCATCTGTCGTCCCCTTCTCCTCCTGCCCCCAATCCCTCCCAGCATCAGAGTCTTTTCCAATGAGTCAACTCTTTGCATGAGGTGGCCAAAGTACTGGAGCTTCAGCTTTAGCATCATTCCTTCCAAAGAAATCCCAGGGTTGATCTCCTTCAGAATGGACTGGTTGGATCTCCTTGCAGTCCAAGAAACTCTCAAGAGTCTTCTCCAACACCACAGTTCAAAAGCATCAATTCTTTGGTGCTCAGCCTTCTTCACAGTCCAACTCTCTCACATCCATACATGACCACAGGAAAAACCATAGCCTTGACTAGACGGACCTTAGTCAGCAAAGTAATGTCTCTGCTTTTGAATATGCTATCTAGGTTGGTCATAACTTTTCTTCCAAGGAGTAAGCAGCTTTTAATTTCATGGCTGCAGTCTCCATCTGCAGTGATTTTGGAGCCCCCCAAAATAAAGTCTGACACTGTTTCTACTGTTTCCCCATCTATTTCCCATGAAGTGATGGGACCAGATGCCATGATCTTCATTTTCTGAATGTTGAGCTTTAAGCCAACTTTTTCGCTCTCTTCTTTCACTTTCATCAAGAGGCTTTTTAGCTCCTCTTCACTTTCTGCCATAAGGGTGGTGTCATCTGCATATCTAAGGTTATTGATATTTCTCCCGGCTATCTTGATTCCAGCTTGTGTTTCTTCCAGTTCAGCGTTTCTCATGATGTACTCTGCGTATAATTTACCTAGTACCGTATGGCTATACAAAGCAAATATTCAATAAATTGAAGATATGGATGATGAATATTTTATGCATTTAGAGAACAGATTTTGAGTGTAAGCCAGAGAGTATTCAGATATGGTATTTGTCTTATTCAATATCTTAATAAACTTTTGACAGATGAAAACAAATGTGCTTTCTTAACTACCTCACTGCATTCATTCTATACCTAATACTTGAACATAATTTCAACGTTTTTAATAATAAGAAAGGAAATTAAAAGAAGACATCTTTTAACATTTTAATAATATTAAATAATTAAATTATTTAATAGATAAATAGATAACCCCCAATATTGATGAAAATTCCAAAGTATGATCACTTTATTATACTATTGATAGAAAAATGTTTTGATGTAAATTTATTATATAAATTATAAAAATATAATGCAAAAGCTTTAAAATTAAAAAATACTCTCTGACCAGAAAATTCACTTCTATGAATATATCCTATTTAAAAAACGATTGTTCTCAAGCACTTAGCTTTCAGGATGTTTATTATAGCAATGCCAGTAATATAAAATTGGAAAGGAAAAATGAGAGGCATAAAGATTGAAAGGGAAGAGATAAAACTGTCATTATTTGCTGGTGATATGTTTAGCTGTGTAGATAACCTAAGAGATCAACAGGCAAGTTATTAGTTCTAATGAGAAAATTGATTAAGCTTGCTGAATACAAGAATAGCTAACAAAAATCGATAGACTTTTTCTATGGCAATAAAAATAATTAGCTAGAAAATACAGGAGACAACATTATATTATTTACAAGAGCAAAATAATACAATCGCAAAATGAGTCAAACATTTGTGGGGAAATGATTTAAAGGAATATAAACATATTGTGACTCACCTTCAGTAAATAAAACATACTACAGTCATGTGTGTGTGTGCTAATTTCCTCCTGTCATGTCCAACTCTTTGCAACCCTGTGGACTCCTCAAAGGATCAGGCTTCTCTCTCCATGGGATTTTCCAGGTATGAGTACTATAGTGGGTTGTCATGCCCTCTTCCAGGGGATCTTTCCAACCTTGGGATGCCACATCTCTTGTGTCTCCTGCATTGGCAGGCAGATGCTTTACTACTAGTGCTACCTGGGAAGCCCACTACAGTTGTAAAATGGGCATAATACTGGACACAAGGGGCCCAAGAATAGAGTATTCAGAAGTAGACCTGTTTATACGGGACTTGATATGTAAATTGAACAATACAAAGCAATAGGGAAAGAAAAATTATTTAGAAGTTGTTGGGAAAATTGGTACACTGCATGGGGTAAAAAGTTTGAATCCCTTTCTTATATCATATGCAAATGTGTATACCATATGGATTAATGACCTAAATATGAAAGATGAAAATTATAAAATTAATAGAAGAATATGTAAAAGAATCCCAGACCCTGAAAGTGAGGAACAGCTTTGCATAGAAGACTGCAAATGTACAAATCATAAATAGTTTATTTAGCTACATCAAATTAGAGGCATATTTCGATGAAAGACACAAACAAAAGTAACAGATGGTTGTAGGCAGAGAAAAGGTGTTTAGTATTAAGAACAAGAGGTAAGTACATGAAATGTGCAAAGTGTTGTCTGAAAATCAAGACTGTAAATTCAGTGTAAAAATGGGCAAAGGCTATGAACTGGCAATTCACAGACAGAGGAAACTAAATGCCTAACAAGAATAAGAGATGTTTCAATTCATCAGTAATCAAAGCATACAAATTACAACAACAACGGTGAAATACTTCACCCCTATCAAATTGTAGAACTTAGAAAACTGGATAGCATTAAGGATCGTCAGTTACATTGTGAAACAGAGACCTCCCTACACCACTGACTCAGCTGTTGTGAAGCACAATCTGGTTAGATTTAGTTATACTGCAACAATCTTTAGTCTACGATTCCATTCATAGGTATTTACTCCAGTGATACTCTGGTATAAATCCTTAAAGGGACACATAGGAATATGTTCAGCCCAGCACTGTTTGTGGAAAAGGGGAATTAGAGTCAGCCTAGAGTATCAGTGAGTCCAGGAATAGATAAATAAATAGAGACAGATGAAACTCTTAGAATGCATGTCTGCATGCTCAGTCACTTCAGACATGTCTGACTCTTTGCACATTATGGACTGTAGCCCACCAGGCTCCTCAGTCCCTGGGATTCTCTAGGCAAGAATACTGGAATGGCTTGTCATGTCCTTTTCCAGGGGATCTTCCTGACCCAGGGATCAAACTCACATCTATTTCATTGCAAGCAGATTCTTTACTGACTGAGCCACCATGGAAACCCATCTTATAGAATATCACACAGTAATTAGAAGCCACAAAGCCATCATACATAGCTGTAAAAGAATGATGTTAGGATTGAGGATAGACTTTTTAACACTATGCCATTTGTGTATATTAATTACTATATATTTCATAAGGATGAAGATATATCTCAGTATATATATAAAAAATGCATTAGAGTGAGTACAATGGGGAAAAGGGGTTAAAACAGACAAGTATAAAATAAAAATAAATAAATATTTTTTAAAAAAACAAAAGAGAAGTTTTGTGGGAACTGGCTGGGCCAATGAACTATGAATGGAGGAATGTGATCAGCTTAAGTTTCTACTTCAGGTGTTGTGTAATAAAGAATTTGATCATTGCCTCAGGTTCCTAGAAGTTAATCTCTGAACTTTTGATATTTCCCAAATGACAAGGGTATAGATTATGCATGGTGGACAGTTTATGCTGATGAGATAACTCTGGATGAGGGCTGGCCATGGCAGGAAGATAGACCACATGATTAAATGGTTAGATCTTGAAGCTTTGTGACATGAGTCTGGAATGAGAAGGTGGCTGCAGATGGAGTTTGACTCCATAACTAACCTTTCAAGTAATCATACCCATGTTATGAAATCCCAATAAAACTCAGGTAAATTTCCCTGGTCAGGATTACTTTGTGCTTTGTCACACATGGGTGTGCCTGAGGGCAATGCATCCCCGTGGATGATGGAAGCTTCTCATTTGGTGCCTTCCGAGACTTGTCTTTATGCATTGTTTCCTTTGGCTGGTTCTGATTTGTATTGTTTTGCTAAAATAAAACTGTAGTACGTGTAGCTCTTTCTTGAGTTCTGTAAGACATTCTGGGAAATTGTGGAAAGTGGGGGATTGTTTAGTGGGGATTCCCAAATTTGTAGCCAGCTGGTCAAGAGTGGAGAGGCATGGATAACCTTGAACTTGTGGCTCTTTTCAGAAGTAAGGGCATTCTTGTGGAGGAGTATGCCCTTCACCTGTGACGTTTGGCCTAACCCAGGTTGTTGGTGACAGAAGGCATCACAGATGTATACAACAACAATGAAACCATCTAAATACTTAAAATAGGTTATCAATAAAATAGAGTATCTTATTTCATTCAGCATTAAGTGATCCATAATATTACACTTTCTTTTCCAGCTTTATTAAGATAATATTGACATAAATTATGTAAGCTTAAAGTGTACAACATAATGATTTGATGCACACATACTTTGTCAAATGATTACTTTGATAAGGTAGGTTTATATCTCCATCCCTCCCTTAATTAAAATTTATTTTTTGTGATGATAGATTTTAAGATTTACTGTCTCAATAATTTTCAAATATATAACAATATTTTTAATTATAGTCACCATGCTGTACAATAGATCCCTAAAAATTTATTTATCTTATAGCTAGATGTTTGTGCCCTTTAATCAGTATCTCCCCATTTTCCCTACCCCAGCCCCTGGCAACCACTATTCTACTCTTTTTTTTTTTTTAATTTGGTTTTTTGAAATTCCACTTGTAAGTGATGTTATACAGTATTTGTCCTTCTCTGTTTTACCTGTTTTACTTAGCATAATGCCTTCAAGATCCATCCATGTTATTGCAAAAGGCAGGCTTTCTTTTTATTGCTGAATGGCATTCTATTGTTTTGAGGGAATATGTTTTGACATTCTACACTTTCTTTATCCATGCATCTGTTGGTGGATCCTTAGGTTGTTTCTATGTCTTGACTATTGTGAATAATGCTGCAATGAACATGGGTTTACAGTTATTTCTTCAAGATAGTGATTTCATTTCTTTTAAATATCCTAACCCAGAAGTAGGATTGCTGGGACATATGGTAATTTTAATTTTTTTGAGGAACCTCCATGATGTTTTCCATGGTTGTTGCACGAATTTACATTCCTACCAACAGTGTACAAGTACTCCATTTTCTTCATATTTTCACCAGTGTGTGTTATGTCATCCCTTTGGTAATAACCATTCTGAGAGTTTTAAAGTAGTATCTCATTGTGATTTTGATTTGCATTTCCCTGATGATTAGTGACTTGGAGGATCTTTTCATGTGACTCTTGGCTGTACATGTGTCTTCTCTGGAAAAAATGTCTATTCAAATCTTTGTCCATTTTTAATCATATTATTTTTTGCTATTGATTTGTATGAGTTCCTTATATATTTTGGATATTAACTCCTGATCTGGTGGCTTGCAAATATTTTATTCCTTTTGTAGGCTGCCTTTCTAGACAAAAATACCTTAAAACACCATTGTAAATATACTAAATGACAAAAAGAGAATGAAATATTGCTGTTAGCTCTGTTTTGTTAAAAAATATACATGTATCTTTTGTGACAGGTTATGAAATTATTTTTCCTTTATATTTTTGCTACTTTCTAGTTTTACTTCATTAAACCTATAGAATTTTCTAAGAATAAAATTCAATTCTCTGAATTTTTACAGTTACATTATTACAAGAAAATCCACATTATTTTATAATTTTATAACATGTTTCTTTTCCCATAAGTTGACTGTGGCTAAGGTGAATACTAGCAAGGTCCTTTGATGAACTCTAAGCTCTTCTGAAACAGCTGTTGGCTGGTTGCAGCTCAGCTTCAGACCCTTGCTTGCTTGTCTGCTATCAAGCATCCTGGACTTGTGATGTGGTCCTCAGCATTTGAACTTTAATCTTAATGTCTCAGCAGAGACTTGGCTCTCAGCTCTCAGACCTTCTGCTTAAGGCGTACTCTGGCAGAGTGAGTGATTGTATCTTTCAGGTGGTATGAGAGACAAGAGTCCTTGGAAAAAGTTCAGTCTATCCAAATCCCCCAATCAAGGTCTATAAGGAAAAATTTGAGCCCCAAAAATCTATAGAAAAGGGCTACTGTTTAACTCAGTGTAAAAAGAATGGTCAGGGATATGGAAATTTAGGCCTGAATACACCTTGTAACAACATATCAAGTGATGTGGAAGATTGGGGTCTCTGTGGAAGCTTGTTTGTTCTACTATTGATACACTATTCCCATTTAGACAATATTGCTCTATAGAAATTAGAAAAACAACTAATACAGAAGTAACAAAAACACTAACCTGAAAAGATACCTGCACCCCAGTGTTCATAGCAGCGCTATTTACATTAGCCAAGATATGGAATTAACCTGTGTCCATCAACAGATGAAAGAATAAAAAAGATGTTTCATATATATATATATATATATATCACTTTATCCACCTCGGTTTTATATATACATATATACATACATATACATACATACATATACATATGGGGCTTAAAGAACTTTAAAGATTTGGATGTGACTGAGTGACTGCCAATGCAGGAGACATAAGAGATGCATGTTTGATCCCTGGGTCGGGAAGATCCCCTGAAGAAGGAAATGGCATCCCACTCCAGTATTCTTGCCTGGAAAATCCCATGGACAGAGGAGCCTGGCAGGCTACAGTCCATGCGGTCACACACAGTTGGATGACTGAAGCAACTTAGCACAGCATAGGACAGCACATATATATATATACATACACATACATTGGAGTACTATGCAGCCATAAGAAAAGAATGAAATCTTGCCATTTGTAACAACAAGAATAGACTTCAAGGGTATTCTGCTAAGTGAAAAAAGTCAGAAAGAGAAAGGCAAATACTGTATGATATCACTTATATGTGGAATCCAACAGTAAAAGAAACTAGTGAATATACCAATAAGGAAACAGACTCACAGACATAGAGAACAAACTAGTTGTTACTAATGGGTAGAGGGGAGGGAAGAGGGGCCACATTGGGGTGAGACTGAGAGTTACTTACTACTTTGTATAAAATAAGCTACAAGCATATACTGTAAACTCAAGGAATATAGCCAATACTTTTATACTAATTATAAATGGAGTATAACCTTAAAAATTATGAATCACTATATTATACACCTGCAACTTAGATAATATGGTATATCAACTGTACTTAAAAGAAAAGCAAGCTAAAATATAAGACATCAGATACAGAATCATTTTTCCCTTCCACATTTTTTACCTTAAACATGAATTTGTCTCTTAAAGAGTCCTCTTCACACATAACTATGTACAGTCTAATTATGACTCAGATTTTATAAATATTTTTGTTCCCTCATACACTAAGAACATTCATAATGTGTTTGCTCAGTCGGTCATGCATGCATGCATGCTAAGTTGCTTCAGCCATGTCCGACTCTGTGCGACCCCATGGACAGCAGCCCATCAGGCTCCTCTGTCCACAGGATTCTCTAGGCAAGAGTACTGGAGTGGGTTGCCATTTCCTTCTCCAGCTCAGTTGCTCAATCACGTTCAAATCTTTGCAACATTTTGGACTCTGTCCATGGAGTTTTCCAGGTAAGAATATGGGAGTAAGTTGCCATTTCTTCTTCCAGGGAATATTCCCAACTCAGGGATCAAACCCGCATCTCCTGCATCTCCTGCATTGGCAAGAGGACTTTTTTTTTTTCACCACTGCACAACCTTTCATACAATATTTCAAATGATGATAGTTTGTGGTCTCTAAAGTATAAGGTTTAAAGTATTAATCTTCAGGTCATTTTTTTTGAATAGTAATATTAAAAGGATCTCATGGAATGCCTATATGTAGTTCTTACATTATTTAATTTAAAAGGACAAATATATGCACCTCATTTTCTTATCTCTAGGAAATCACTTTCTAAAGAAATTATGTGAGAATACAGAGGCTATTCAAGGTTATGGTTTTTCCAGCTGTCATGCATGGATATGAGAGTTGGATCATAAGAAGGCTGAGCATCAAAGAATTGATGCTTTTGAACTCTAGTGTTGGAGAAGGCTCTTGAGAGCCCCTTGGACTGTAAGGAGATCAAACCAGTCAATCCTAAAGGAAATCAACCCTGAACATTCATTGGAAGGACTGATGCTGAAGGTGAAGCTTCAATACTTTGGCCACCTGATGGGAAGAACTGACTCTTTGGAAAAGATCCTGATGCTGGGAAAGATTGAAGACAGGAGGAGAAGGGGACGACAGAGGATGAGATGGTTGGATAACATCACTGACTCAATGGACATGAGTTTGGGCAAACTCTGGGAGATGGTGAGAGACAGAACAGCCTGGTGTGCTGCAGCCCATGGGGTTGCAAAGAGCTGAACATGACTGAGCAACTGAACAACAATAGTAGTCTAGAGGAGTGAGCTTCTGCTGTAACTGGAAATTTTAGATTGCATTTCTGGCTCTTGTTTTAACAGAGTGAAGATAGAGCACAATATTTTTAATAAGAAAATGATGTAGGCAAAACTATTTCCTCTGAATTCTTCCCTTTGTTAGCTATTAAACTAGTAATGATAATGAGCGCTTTGCAAGGTTCTGTGGGAAGTCACTAGGAAGAAAGTCTCATTGCCCACCCAGAAGGGGATAATGGTCATTTTTATTTTAATGGCTTACATGCTGCCCGAGACAAATAGCTCCCTTTATGTCCCCATGGGTGAACTGATTTAGTCTGAATACATGGGGACCCAGGAACTCTTTTTAATGAGAGACTTTTTCCTTCTATGTTTTCTTTTTATGCACCACTCCCCCATCCCTAGCCATATACATTTTCTTTCCTATTCAGTTCATTCTGCTTCAGGAAGGTATGTATGGAGAAAGAGAAAGGAGCCTTGAAGGAGACAAAGGTTCTCATAAGAAAGTGTACAAAGCTGTACTCTAATTTTTATATTGCTAAATCAGTATTTGGCCAATATCAGTAACTCAATACTGTAGCTATATAAAATTTTTCTTGACATGGTTCATCATTCTTTAAAACCACCAAAACCCTTAATTCACTGACTCAACAACATTTTCACTGTCACTTGACCCTTTATGAACCTTAGATTCTGCATTTTCTTGCATGGACTTCCTTGCTAGTTTCTGCCAAACAGTATCTGACCAGAAAAATCCTAACTCTAGTTAAATACAGTTATTAATCTTGTACCTATAGAACTGAGTGTTGCTGGAGAAAAACATGTAGAGACTTACATTAAATTTGTGACCACTAGCCTCAAGTGAGACCTTGCTGCCCAACAGATAATCCTATTAGACATTTCTGTAAACAGCTCATTTTCCATTTTCCCTTAAATAATAATTTCACATATTTCCTTTTTCTTAAAATTTTCAATGCTTTCTACTCCTCTACACTATCAGAAAATTACATATCTTTTTAGACTGTTCAGTTCAGTTCAGTCTCTCAGTCGTGTCTGACTCTGCAACCCCATGAACCGCAGCATGCCAGGCCTCCCTGTCCATCACCAATTCCCGGAGTCCACCCAAACCCATGTCCATTGTGTCAGTGATGCCATCCAACCATCTCATCCTCTGTCGTCCCCTTCTCCTCCTGCCCTCAATCTTTCGCAGCATTAAGGTCTTCTCAAATGAGTCAGATTTTCGCATCAGGTGGCCAAAGTATTGGAGTTTCAGCTTCAACATCAGGCCCTCCAATGAACACCCAGGGCTGATCTCCTTTAGAATGGACTGGTTGGATCTCCTTGCAGTCCAAGGGACTCTCAAGAGTCTTCTCCAACACCACAGTTCAAAAGCATCAATTCTTTGGCGCTCAGCTTTCTTTATTGTCAACTCTCGCATCCATACATGACTACTCAAAACATTGTAGCCTTGACGAGTTGGACTTTTGTTGGCAAAATAATGTCTCTGCTTTTTAATATGCTGTCTATGTTGGTGATAAATTTCCTTCCAAGGAGCAAGACTGAGAAAATATTAATAGAAGCAATCAAGAATATCCATCTGCTGCCATCATTCTGTTTGCCAAATATCCAGTATCCCCACCAAGAATACCTTCTTTTTTGTTATATGTGTGAACTACTTGTGTTCTTGAAAGTGAAATTGTGTTAGTCACTCAGTTTTGTCTGACTCTTTGTGACCCCATGGACTGTAGCCTATCAGGCTCCTCTGCCCATGGAAGTCTCAGGCAAGAATACTGGAGTGGGTAGTCATTCCCTTCTCTAGGGGATCTTCCTGACCCAGGGATCAAACTTGGGTCTTCTCTATTGTAGGCAGATTCTTTACCATCTGAGCCACCAGAGAAGCCCTGGTACTCAAAGCACTCAAAGATTTCACATCTGCATTGTTCTTCTCTCCTAAGTTATCAATTTTACATCACTACAGGATAATTTCCCTCAGCTGGCAAACATGTGGCACTCTCTGCCCTTGAACTCACATCTCCTTCTAGTCATTGCCTCATTTCTTTGCCCCCTCCATTTATTGAAAAATCTTCTTGCAAAGATTGTCCAAATTCTATATTCTAAACCTTCCATTTGGTTTTCCCTGGTGACTCAGATGGTAAAGAATCTGCCTGAAATGCAGGAGACCAGGGTTTGATCCCTGGGTCGGGAAGATCCCCTGGAGAAGGGAATGGCAACCCTAGTATTGCCAAAGGAATGGCAACTCTAGTATTCTCGCCTGGAGAATCCCATGGACAGAAGAGCCAGGCGGGCTACAGTCCATGGGGTTACAAAGAGTTGGACATGACTGAGCGACTAAGGCCAAACCTTCTATTCACTCTTAAAAACTTATTTTAGTGTGACATAAGCACTTAGGCAAAACACTGCAGAAAACACAACGTAGATGAATAATGTATGGGGGCACTTACAAGGGGACCACTCCTATAATCATCACTAAAGATAAGAAATAGAGCACAGTCAGCATCCCAGTAACCTCCACATATCCTTTCCAAGTCACATTCCTTTTCCTCCTCCCAAGAGGGAACCACTAACTTGACTTTTATGGTAATCATTTTCTTATTTTTATTTAAAGTTTTATAGTTTGACTGCCAATGTAGACGTCCATAAATATTTAATAGTATTATTTTGTTCTACTTAATTCTCAACATTCAGTACATGAAATTGTGTAGTAGGTAACTCTGTGTCTTTTTTTTTTTTTTTTTTTTGGCTTAGTTCAGTTCAGTCTCTCAATCATGTCTGACTCTTTGCGACCCCATGGTAGCTTGCCAGGCTTCCCTGCCCATCAACAGCTCCTGGAGCTTACTCAAACTCATGTCTGTAGAGTCAGTGATGCTATCCAACCATCTCATCCTTTGTCGGCCTCTTCTCCTCCCACCTTCAATCTTTCTCAGCCTCAGGGGCTTTTCCAGTGAGTCAGTTCTTCCCATCTGGTGGCCAAAGTATTGGAGGTTCAGCTTCAGCATCAGTCCTTCCAGTGAATATTCAGGACTGATTTCCTTTAGGAGGGACTGGTTGGATTTCCTTGCAGTCCAAAGGACTCTCAAGAGTCTTCTCCAACTTTTTTTTTTTTTTTGCTCAGTATTAGGTTTATAAGGTGCCTCTATATTCTTGTTTGTACCTTTAGCTTGCTCATTTGTAATACTGAAATATCTTACAGTATGACTATACTCCACTTTATTCATTCTATTATTTATATTTCTGTGGTTGACTGTCTCTGTTTATGCCACTGCATCGGTCTGCCTTTAATCTTCATTATGGACCCAAACCACTCTGTTCAAGGTCTTTAGGTTACAAAACACCAGTGGTCAATTCCCATCCTAATTTTACTGGATCTTCCTGGCATCATTTGACATCAACCTTCTTGAAACAGTTTATTTTCCTGGGATATCACTCCGTCAAATTTTCTCTGCCCTTGTGGCTGTTCCTTATCAGTGCCCTTTGCTGACTCCTCCTTATAGACTAAATCTTTCAGTGTTGAAGTGCTCCACATATCAGTTCTTGGACACTTTGTTCTTCTATTTATACTCATGCTTAGGTAATCTCATGCAATATGCCTTCAGGTCTCATCTACATGATCTCTTCCAAGTTTATTTCTCCAACCTGTGCTTCTCACCTGACTATCTGACTCTGCCTATTGAATGATTCTACTACAGAAATTTAAATGCCTGACATTAAACTCTTATTCCCCTACACCATCCCTGCCCCCCCAATCCTGTTCCACTGTCACACTTTCTCAATTCATAAAAAATGATACTGCTGCTGCTGCTGCTGCTAAGTCGCTTTAGTCGTGTCTGACTGTGTGACCTCATAGACGGCAGCCCACCAGGCTCCCCCGTCCCTGGGATTCTCCAGGCAAGAACACTTGAGTGGGTTGCCATTTCCTTCTCCAGTGTGTGAAAGTGAAAAGTGAAAGTGAAGCTGCTTAGTCGTGTCCAACTCTTCGGGACCCCGTGGACTGCAGCCTACCAGGCTCCTCCATCCATGGGATTTTCCAGGCAAGAGTATTGGAGAGGGTTGCCATTGCCTTATTTGAAAAAATGATACTATATTCTTTTAAATGCTAAGACAGTAACTGTGATGTCATCCTTGATTTGTTCTCATACTTACGTTTTAAGTATAATTTTCCAATGTAAAATGCACAAAGGTCATGCAAATATAAAATGAATATGTGTCAAAGGCATGACGGAACCAGTAATATGTATTTATAAGCACACTAAGAAACACTAAGAAGAGGTTGCTGGGTTGTATATAAAACAGATTAATATCCCACAGAAAAATAAACTATAATGTTTGGGAGCACCTTTTCCACTAGATAGGAATTATTCGCATCTGCACTGGACAAAAGTTTATAAGTTAACTTGTAACCTCAGTGAGCCTGAAGCCTTTAATGCAAAGAAAGTAGATACACCTAGGTAACATAGTTAGGCCTTTGCCTCCATAGGACATCGAACTTATACCCCATCCACTTTTTGCCTTGTTTCCAAGCTTTGAACATTTTTATTAATACCTGACAAACAATCCATCAATAAATTCTGTTGGCTCTTGCATAAAACTACTTTTAGGATTCAATTATCACTTTTTTAGCTACAATTCTGGATGAGGTCCTCATCATTTCTTGCCTGGATTTTTGCAATTGCTCCTTAGTTTGTTTCTTTACTTCCTCCCCTGCTTTTTTCGTTTTTCTCTGCCACGTCAAAGACAGAGCAATCCTGATTTGTTCAAAAATGTACCAATGTCATCCCATCTCACTGATGGGAAAATTCCAAGTTTTTACCTTGGTCTACAAGACATTATGTTCTTTTTCTGGCTAAGTGGCTGGTCTTCTCTCTTCCATTTCACCTTAGCCTCCTTACTCACTCTCTGGCAGGTAGCTATCCTGCCTTAGGGATGTTCTTACTTTGAAAGTTCTTATTCCTTGTATTCCTCCCTCTGTGCTACTTCCTCCTTCACTTTATTCAGGTTTCTCCCAAATATTATAAAATCTTTTTCTTATTCTCTGTTTAATTCACTCCCACTCCTTGATTTATTTTTTCTTCACAGCACTTATTATCACTAACATATTCTAAATTATATTTGGTGCTAGTTTCTCCCTCCTAGGATATAAATTCCATGGTAGCAGCCACTTTGTTTTGTTAACTGTTGTAAACCCAATACAGATCTACTAAGATGGTAGATCTTAGTCAATATCTGTTGAATCAATGAATAAATAAATGTATGAATTTTCCTTGAAAATGATATCATGGAGAAGCACATGTGCTTTCAATCATCACATCTACTGATTACATATTTCATTACTCTGTCAACTCATGTAAATCCATTTTTGCAAGCATGCACCCTATATCATAATTATAAAAGCCATTTCTTCCCAAATACATCATCTCAAAATAGCCAGAGTTTTCATTTTGCTGTAACTCTTAACATAGGCATTAATGTCTAGAAAGAAGTAAAAATAATATTTCTGAGGAAGCCAGAGAGATTAACTTTTTAAAAGACTCTCCAGTACCAGGCAGGGTTTCACTAGCCCAGTTATCTGTAGCTTAATACGCATTTAAGGAAGTTCTAGCCCCTGGCTTCTGTTTCCTTTTCTCTTGCTATGTAACTTGGTCTAGTGGTTCACAAAGCACCCTTCCAGAGCCAGTATTAAATGGGATCTGGCTACAGATGCAAATTTTCAGCCTCAACTCATTCTCACTGGCTCTTCCATCTGTGTTTTAACAAGTTTTCCACATGATTGGGATGCTCATGTGTAGCTAAAACCACTGCCTCAAGTAGTTGGCCTCTACCCCTTCTGATAGAAGGTCTTCCTTGGTGACTCAGACAATAGAAAGTCTTTCCTGATGGCTCAGACAGTAATCTGCCTTCAATGCGGGAGACCTGGGTTCGATCCCTGGGTTGGGAAGATTCCTTGGAGAAGGAAATGGCAACACACTCCAGTATTCTTGCTTGGAGAAGAATCTTCCATGGACAGAAGATCCTGGCAGGGTACCATCCATGGGGTTGCAAAGAGTTGGACAAGACTGAGCAACCAGCATACATCCCTCCTGAGGCAGTGGTAAAGGTAAGTCAACTGACTCAAACCAAACCTTGACTCTGCTGCATGGTAGCTGTGTGACTGTACTTTCTTGATGGCTCAGCAATAAAGGATCTTCCTGTAAAGCAGATCTCAAAGGAAATGTGGGTTCAATCCTTGGGTCAGAAAGATCCCATGGAGGAGGAAATGGCAACCTACTCCAGAATTCTTGCCAGGAAAATCCCATGGACAGAGGAGCCTGGTTGGCTACAGTCCATGGGGTCAAAAGAGTCTGACACGACTGAGCACAGCCCAGTTGTGTGACTGAAACTAAGCTATTTCTCTATGTCTCACTTACCCTATATGTGAACTGAAGATGTTAATAGCACAGGTTTGATTCCTCATCAGGTCTGAGAGCTTGCATGCTGTGCTGCCAAGAAAATAATAGTAATAAAATAAATTAAATAAAATGAATACCTATCTAATTAAAGATTAAAATGAACTCTCAATATTTAAAAAAGTAGTACAATCTTGTAGGTATATTATGAAGATTAAACTGATTAATACAGCCAAGTGAAATGCTTAGGACAATGTGTGGCACATAATAAGAACCAACTACAGAATAGGGAAGAACATTGGCATTGTTTACATAAAGTGTCTGTATTTTTGAATTATTTTGGTTATATTTTCTCTAGTAACATAAATTCTTCAAGTACACAAGCTATGTTTTCTATTTCTCTATGTCCCTTGTGGTGGTAGTTTAGTTGTAAGTCTTGTCTGACTCTTGCGATCCCAGGGACTGTAACCCTCCAGGCTCCTCTGTTCATGGAATTTTTCAGGCAAGAATACTAGAGTGGGTTGCTGTTTCCTCCTCCAGGGGATCTTGCTGACCTGGAGATCGAACCCATGTCTCTTATATTACAGGCAAATTCTTTACAACTTAGTCACTCAGAAAGCCCCTCTACATCTGTAGAACTGAGCATATCATTATTGATATTATAATCATTAACTGAGTGCTTACCATGTCATTACCATTTTATAATAAATATCTTTAGTTGTTTGAAGCACTCTGTTGATTACTCAATTGAATGAGAAATCTGCATTAGTTTGTCCACTGAAATTATTTTTGCATTATTTCAGAAATTTCTTGAATATATCTGCTCATGAGTCTCAACCATTACTTACCTACAGATAAGCAAGTCACACAAATTGTAGATCTCTTGTAGCCTAATTATTTGAATTGTATAGGATTTCTGTGTACCCATATATTTATATATCTCATTAATTTGTTCTAAAGAACAAAAAAAAAATTGTTAATGCTAAGTCAGGTTGTCTGTAAATGACTTAAGGAATATGTTAATGATCTTGCACCAAATGAATAATTACAAAGCAGGTGCACTTGAGATATGAGCGTTTAACTGATAGCACACAGCTTCTAATGGCTTCAATAACTAAGATGATGGTGATATCAGTCTGTTAAGCTCATGGTTCACACCATCCATTTAAAGCAAAAGAGAACTTCAGCTAGAATCTCCCGGTAGACTCATTGTCCTGCTTATTTAAATAGCAGTTAATTTAAAGACACACACATACACAAGTTAAACTCCATTATTTCTAACACATCTCTTTCAAATAAACTATATTCTCCTATGGCAAAACCCTGACTGAAAGAAACGGTTTGGTATATGTATATAGTCATTGTCTTTTGCTGTTGAGTTTTTCCCCAAATTTATCGTTCATGGTTAAAGACACAGGAAATGTAGAAAACCAGAAGTACAGATTTCTGAGCAAGGTCCTAAGAGGTATCCACCATCATGTCCCCCAGTCCCAAAAGGAAGAAAAGCAAGTGGCAATAAACAAAGTTGACAAAATTTTGATTTGCTGTGTTTGGGATCCTTAGCTGAAATGAACATAATTCACATCTCTAAAAACAAACTAAATCTCAAAATAATGGTTACAAAAATAAATATGGGGGAAAAATGATAGTGGGTTCGAGTTCATTCCACTTGATCTTCAAATTTCACTTCTCAGTATGACACTGGCTATAAGTGAGAGGAATCAAACTCCAACTAGCTTAAACAGAAAAGGGAATTTACTGGCCTTCTCTGGTGGTCCAGTGGTTCAGAATCTGCCTGCCAATGCAAGGGGGCACTGGTTCAATCCCTGGTCTGGGAAGATTCCACATTCCGGGGTTGGCTGGGAGGAGCAACTAAACCATATGCCACAAGTTCTGAGCCCGCCCTGTAGTGCCTGCAAGCTGCAACTACTGAAGCCCATGCTCTGGAGCCCGTGCTCAACAAGAGAAATCACTGCAATGAGAAACCCACTCCCCACAACCAGAGAGTAGGTTTCACTCCCTGAAACTAAAGAAAGCCCATGCTCAGTAATGAAGACCCAGAGCAGCCAAAAATAAATAAAATCAATTTTTAAAGAAAAGGGAATTTATTGACTCAAATATCTGAAAAATCTCAGGGGAGATCTGATTTCAGCCATGGTTAGACCCCAGGGCTCAACACTTTCCTCTCCCTCTGGCTTCTCTTCCAGACAGGATCTCCCACAAATGGGGCAAGACAGCCATAGTGCACCCCAACAGTCTCCCCAAAGACCCACAACAAACCAGCTTAACCTCACCTGAAAAATGACTTCTTCTTTGTTTGATCTGGAAAAAAGTTCCTAGTGGAGGCTTTAATTGGTCTAAATTGGGTTGTGTGCCAGTCTCTACACATACAGGGAAATGGGACAAGCTCTTTTGAACCTAACCATGGTATATCAGTACTTCACATGAAAGAAGGGTTTCCTTTACCAAGTGGAAAATATTGCTGAGCACCTTATAACCTGAGATTTCCTTGCATTTTATTGTGGATTTCCCAGCAATATGCACCTCACCTTCTTTCTTCCATATCTACTTTTAAAAACATAATACATAACAACTACCATACAGACGCTGAAGTATATACACCCCTTCTCTGATGTTCAAATTCTGCATCTATTTCCATGTTCAGGATTCTCCAGTTATCTGCATTTGTCCTCTGGTTAGGACATGGTTCTTCATGATACGGTCAACCATGGCTAATAACTCAGTCCCCATTTTAAAATCTGTTATTTGCAACACAACAATAATAACTATAAAATTCCTAATTGAAAATTTCAAGTCCAGGTCAAGAGTATGCTGTCTTTGTTCTTAACCTATCTCTTTGACAGACTTTCCCATACTGTGTGCTGTTGATATCCCAAATACTACATTCTAATAGCTTTGCATCTTCAGTAGAAAAGGAGTTGAGGATTAAATGAGATTATGTTATAAGGATTATATCACAGTATCCAGCATATAGTAAGTACTCAATAAGTATTGCTTCTTTATGTTACAGCTCACTTGGTTATCCTATCACCATCATCATCATCATTCCCTAATAACTCTGGTAGGTAGATCCTAGGATTGGCTTGACTTAGGTCAAGTGATCACCTTTGTTGTAGGAGGGGAGGGAGATGGAGGATACTCACTCTCAGTTAAACTTTGAGAAGGATTTGCCCCAGGCTAGATGGGTTCTATTTCCAGAAGAAGGTACAACAAATGTCAAGCAAGCAAGAACAACGTATATGCACTGTAATTCCCTTATCAACTATCTGGCCAATTCCTTGCTTGAATGAATGAATGAATGAATTTATTGCTAAAGATCCTTAAGCTTGTGCAAATTTGTAAAAGTTTTCTTATGCCACAGTTTGAAGCTCTGGATATCTGACCTAAGTTGGGTTATTTTAAGGCTTGCTTATTTAGATATATTAATGATATTGATAATATTATTTATAAAATTATTAGATTCAGAGACTTGATATAATTAAAGTGCATGTTTCCAAGTTTGTAAGATCAACTATATTATATATCAAAGTATTGTTATTTAAAATTGGATGTAGAAGTCCCTTGTAGATAGAAACATTGGTTTAACTTATTTAAAATGCAACAGTATTTTTACAGGCAAAATGAATATAGGTAATATCATCTATATATGTATCCTACTGTCTGTTTCTAGGATTTTCATTTAAGAGTAACAAACTACAATACTACAAGAAAGGCAGGGGTGGGGGGGTGGTGGGAACCAACAGTCTTGTGAAGATAGCTGCTCCAAACATAATGAAACAGGTGTGCCTTAATAGGTCTAGTAGGAATGTTTTGGCTGTTAGCATCTTTTAAATGCTTCTGCTGAGAAACCATGTTTTCATAACAAGGTTGGTGAGTATTAAACCTGTGATAGTTCTTTCTGGGATTACTATAATTTACAAAAACAATAAAAACCTGCTAAAAACATTTATGTATTTTTAAATGTTGTAATCTAGGGATCCCACTGATATTTGTGGTGAAAGATTTGCCCAGGGCTACATAACCCTGCTTGTACATTGCCAGGACTGCAATCTGTTTTATGACAAAACAGATTCATTTATCTCCAAATAAATAAATTACTTTTGTGAACATTTAGAAACATTTGCATAATTAGGCTGTAAGATCTTAGCAGTCTTTTTCATAATAATTAAACTAATCTAATCTTGGACAGGGTAAACAGACTTACTAGGATGAGAGCAGCCTTCAGGCAAGGAACTTACCGCATTCTGCAGGAACTGTAAGGCTGATGATGTTTGTTAATTATGCAGAGCTTTACTCCCCAGTAATAGCAGCGTTTGTATTGCCTGAAGCTTAGATAGCTACTCCCAGGCACATAAAATTAGACTCTGCTTTTTTGACATTCTCTTAAAAAAAAAAAAGATGATACTTCAAAATGATTACATGCTTTCAACAAGGAGGGCATTAGCTTTCCACTGATGGATTCTGGATCTGTAAGCAATTGGTCCATTCTTCAGTCATGTGATCTTGATTATCTTTAGATCTGGAGCCTTTCAGACTGTCTACAGATACACCAAGCTGAGGCTTAATGAAAGAACAGCAAGATGAATGATTACGTTTCAATCCTCAGAACTTCCTAGAATCCCAAGTTTACCAAAAAAAGACACTTTAGCAAATCACTTGTTTTAAACTCAGGCTCATTTTATTTATAGTTATCAAAAGGGAACATGGTATATACATCATATATATGTATCAAATGAAAATGAGGGTTTTGAAAAATTTCAGTGCTTTTGCTAAACGGTCCTACAGACAGGTGGACTCATGTAGTGGTTTTAATTGTAACTCAGCTGGAGGGAACCATTGCCTGCTTTTTTGATTATAATTAATATATTTACCTTAAAAACACAAAACTGAAAAATGAACAGGTAATAGATACAGGATGATTTCACCATATTTATTGACAAAATTTTCATGTAGTAAAATTTCCATTTTTATATCTCTCTTCACAAATGAGAAGTACTGCTGTATAGATTTTTCAAAAGAACCCTAAATAATTGATATTTCCAAAACCAAATCCTGAGAACATGTGAATTAAGAATATATAAGTGGAATAAATGTTTTTTGGAGCCACAGGTACACAGAAATATGTAATGCATTTAATCTTGTCCATATGAAATATTATTAGAAATGTGGTTGCAGGAACACTAGTCATCAGAAAAGTAATGGCATTATCTGTCCTTTACATGTTCTTTCTCCTTTTTGTTTATAAGTTATTCATTTATGCATCATATATTTTATTTTCACTTGTATGTAGATTGGTTCCAGGAATGATTATTTATTCCTGATATGTTCAAACCTCACAGTGCATTTAATTAAGGCATCACAAACTGCTAGCTCCATGGGAAGAGATTTGTGATGTCACAAGCATGGGGCATATGAGACTGGCAATCAAGAGTTAGAAATTAAGGATTTTTTTTTTTTTTAAAGTGTCATGTAAATTCCAATGTTTGGAGAAGAGAGTGGGAAAGATAAGGCAAAAAGATACCATTCATCAGTCTTTCTCAAAGAAGATTTCTACAATGAAAGTGGAAGCAGTGCTTTCTGCCCAGTCTTTTATAAATTAGATTTTTGTAACCTGAAAGTTTAGGCTTCCCAGGTGGTTCAGTGGTAAAGAATCTGCCTGCAAATGCTGGGAAGATGGGTTCAATCCCTGGGTCCAGAAGATCCACTGGAGAAGGAAATGGCAACCCACTCTAGTATTCTTGCCTGGAAAATGCCATGGGCAGAGGAGCTTGGCAGGCTACAGTCCATGGGGTCACAGAATCGAGCAGGACTAAACAACAACAACCTGAAAGTTTATTAAATATTTATTAAAATTTTGGGATTTCAGCCATGAAACATGGCTTCAACAAAACATTCTTTTTTAAATTATGTTTAAAGTTTTAAAAATCTTTCCAGGATTCTAGGAATTTTGTATTTTTCCTTTGGTACTTTTAGAAATTACAGATATAGCAGAGTATATTACCTGTTTTCTTTTTCTTTTTTAAAAAATATTTATTTATTTGGCTGTATTGTGTCTTAGTTGTGGCACGCCTGTTTATTGCTGCCCCAGGCTTCTCTCTAAGTGCTGTGCACAGGCTTAGTTGCCCCGCAGCATGTGGAACCTTAGTTCCCCAACCAGTGATTGAACCCATGTCACCTGCATTGCAAGTCTTTTTCTTTTAATTAAACAAGTATTATATAAAATAAGATTAAAATTGCAGCTGATTTTTTTCTAATAATTTTGTTTTCTGTCTACAATTGTAACTTGTTGCACATTTAAAAATACTCATTTTCTATCTTGTTTAAAGAGCAGTAGTAGATACTCATTAAAAAAAATTATTTTTTTTTCTTCCAGAAGTGCAAGTACTGAGGTGAGGTATAGAGAAATTAGTTTGCCTGTCTCTGTTGCAGAGGAGGACTGAAATAGGATCCAGATCTACTTAATTCTGTTAGGTAGTTAGATAGGAAGTGAGTGAAAGTCTCTCAGTTGTGTCTGACTCTTTGTGACCCCACGGACAGTATAGTCCATGGAATTCTCCAGGCAAGAATACTGGAGTGGACAGCCATTCTCTTCTCCAGGGGATCTTCCCAACACAGAGATTGAACCCAGGCAGGCAGATTCTTTACTGATTGAGTCACCAGGGAAGCCCTGAATAGGAAAAAGGAGTCTAAAACGATGGTGGCTGAAGGACAAAGAAAGGAAAAGCCCACGGAAATGGAACAAAAGAAAATCTGAAGACTGGAAAGAGAACCTCAGGTGAAACAAACAGCCCTCCTGGCTAGCCCAATTTGTATAGGGTAGGCTCAGGGGCTTCCCTGGTGGCTCAGAGGTTAAAGCGTCTGCCTGCAATGCAGGAGACCTGGGTTTGATCCCTGGGTCAGGAAGATCCCCTGGAGAAGGAAATGGCAACCCATTCCAGTATTCTTGCCTAGAGAATCCCATGGATGGAGGAGCCTGGTAGGCTACAGTCCATGGGGTCGCAGAGTCGGACACAACTGAGAGACTTCACTTAGACTTAGACTTAGGCTCAGGGAGAAGGAGAAAAAAATGTGTAAAAGGGGAAGCCAAGGTGGATTGAGGCCTCTCCTTTGGGGTTGGCCTGCCCTCAGGCCTTGAGGGTGTACTTCCCTTTGCTGTCCAAATAAAACTCAGCTGTAACTGAGCTGTAACACTGGGCTGCCATTTCAAATCTTTGCTGCAGTGAGACAGAACTGAGAAAATTACACACTCCCCTGACAATTCCAAAGCCTAGGTCCCTTGTTTTACTGTCCTCCTCATTGACAGGGATCTTAGCCAGTTTTTTCTGAATTATTTTTAAATCTAGTGGTTGGTTAAAATAATAGATATCTTAAAATTTTCATTAATCTTACACTTCTGACAGAGGCAAAACAAAAGGACAAAATAGATGTTTAAATAGTTAATCCCAGTTGGAGATTTTAAGGATGAAAATATGGGAGACCGCTGTAAGTTAATGATTACTTGGGAAAACCAGGTTTGCTTAACTACAAAACCAAACAGTCTTGCTTAATAACAAAACCATGCAACAAAAACACGAGACATGCCCCAAAGCAATAAAACAGTTGTGACATGAGACCCACACCCTGCCCAGTGAGCTTAATAATTTAATAATGCTTAGGATATGCTCTGCACACATATAAAGAAATAATAATTTGTGGATCTAGTTTGACCACGGAGGGACAAGAAAACTCTCTTGCTCAACTTGCAGGAGGAGCTGATGATGAAACATGACATCTATTCAAAGAAAACAAACAAGATCTTCTCCCCACCCCCACATTTCCTTCTATTATAAAACTGTAGCCCATTAAATTCTTGGGACACAACATTTCTTGTCTGTGCACTTGTAAGCCTCAGAAACCTCCTATTCAAATAAATCCCTCCTATTCTAATAAATCTACCACTTTTTTCCTGCTGAATTATTCTCTACACTGAGACATAAAGGACTAAAGTACCAGAGCTCTTTGGATCCTTCCAAAAATGACACCAATTCGTTTCACTTTTATTAGTCAAAAATTTTGGAGGGGCAGAATAATACATTCCTAAGATATATATTTGTGTATTTATTTTTAAATTAGGTGCATACACTACTATCACTAAATATAATTAATATGTCAACTAAAAAGATGTACAATATAATATTTGTGAATCAAGTTTCATTTGGGGCAAAATAAGGACTGCACCAGAGAGAGCACTTCAGATAGATTTGAGAGACTGCTCCACAGGGCTATTGGAGGAAGGTCAATATAGAAGATTTTGGTGACAGGGGAGTTCAGTGCAATCAGTGCTTGCTTTGCAAGTGGTTTTCTGCTAGTCACAAGGAGCTGATGTTATCATAAAGGGTTAGTGCTTTTCTAGATATGAAGAGTGCAAAGATTGGGATCTTGAAATCAGTTCCTGACAGTATCTGTCTAACAACCTGTTTCACCAGTTTCCATGGAGCACAGAGTGCTGCACTCTCCACCCCGAATTCCCTTCAGGGCATATCAAAGTTCAATAGCTACAGCAGCACAAGGTTCAGTCTTCACAGAGGCAGATGGCAAATGCCCTTGGCAAGTGCCAATTTGTAGTTGACAATATATATCTAATTTTAAAGTTTTAATTTTAAGAATCCTTTGAACAGAATCAGACACACAGAATAAATCTAACAACCCTTGCCTTCACTCTCTTCAGCCCCCAAATAAGGAACTTCTATACCTGAGCTACTGAGTGTTAGGGAGACCATTCTCCATGGGTCTTCCATGTTTTGCACATGGTGTGAGCAGAGGTATTATCTTTTGTTCTGGATTATCCTTTCAAGGATATTTGTGTAGTGAATCACCTTGGAGATAGAGATAGTGTTTCTGGATCCAGAAGCAGTTTTGTTGCTGTCCAATAAAATAAAAATAATGTCTATTTCCAGGCCAAATGTTGGGTGGTTTTGCTCTTAGTCCATTAGAAAAGATGGGCACTTCAACTGTGATCAAACCCACTGAATGTATAGTCTGTCTCTGGACTGCTCAGCATCACCCTCACAGGATCTGGGGAGAGAGGAGGAAGCTATGCAAACATGAAGTTCACAGTCTCTTGCTTGCCATATCTTAAAAATCTTTTGCAAGTGCTTTTTCTCTGAATCAGGGGTCTCAAGTCTACTGACAGCACCTATGAAATGAGCAGGCCCACTTTTTAGGTTGCAAGTAGAATAAAAACCTCAGACTCTTCACTGTTGACATCAACCCAAGAGCCAATGAAGTTTTACAAGGCTAATTACCAATAACAGGGCTTGAATTTGCTATGATCCACAGGAAATAACATTAAATTTTGGAGTTCACAGAAAATCTCTATAAATATCAAAAGGCAGAAAATGGTGGGATATAAGACAGAATACAAGTGTAAATTTGAAAACTGAGTCTCTGTTGGAAATGTGGGCCTGGATTTTACTTATTTATCTACATATTTATTTAGTAACAAATTTTTATTCTAAGTTGTTCTGAAATATGAGTTGTCTTTTAAATCAAAGTATCTTTTTTTTAATTTTTATTTTTATTTTATTTTACTTTACAATACTGTATTTGTTTTGCCATACATTGACATGAATCTGCCACGGGTGTACATGAGTTCCCAACCCTGAACCCCCCTCCCACCTCCCACCCCATATCATCTCTCTGGATCATCCCCGTGCACCAGCCCCAAGCATCTTGTATCCTGTATCAAACATAGACTGGCGATTTGTTTCTTACATGATAGTATACTTGTTTCAGTGCCATTCTCCCAAATCATCCCACCCTCTCCCTCTCCCTCAGAGTCCAAAAATCCGTTCTATACATCTCTCTTTTGCTGTCTCCCATACAGGGTTATCATTACCATCTTTCTAAAGTCCATATATCTGTGTTAGTATACTGTATTGGTGTTTTTCTTTCTGGCTTACTTCACTCTGTATAATAGGCTCCAGTTTCATCCATCTCATTAGAACTGATTCAAATATATTCTTTTTAATGGCTGAGTAATACTCCATTGTGTATATGTACCACAGCTTTCTTATCCATTCATCTGCTGATGGACATCTAGGTTGTTTCCATGTCCTGGCTACTATAAACAGTGCTGCAATGAGCACTGGGGTACATGTGTCTCTTTCAATTCTGGTTTCCTTGGTGTGTATGCCCAGCAGTGGGATTGTTGTGTTATATGCCAGTTCTATTTGCAATTTTTTAAGGAATCTCCACACTGTTCTCCATAGTGGCTGTACTAGTTTGCATTCCCACCAACAATGTAAGAAGGTTCCCTTTTCTCCATACCCTCTCCAGCATTTATTGCTTGCAGACTTTTGGATTGCAGCCATTCTGACTGGTGTGAAATGGTACCTCATTGTGGTCTTGATTTGCATTTCTCTGATAATGAGTGATGTTGAGCATCTTTTCATGTGTTTGCTAGCCATCCGTATGTCTTCTTTGGAGAAATGTCTATTTAGTTCTTTGGCCCATTTTTTGATTGGGTCATTTATTTTTCAGGAATTGAGCTGTATAAGTTGCTTGTATATTTTTGAGATTAGTTGTTTGTCAGTTGCTTCATTTGCTATTATTTTCTCCCACTCAGAAGGCTGTCTTTTCACCTTGCTTATATTTTCCTTTGTTGTGCAGAAGCTTTTAATTTTAATTAGATCCCATTTGTTTATTTTTGCTTTTATTTCCAGTATTCTGGGAGGTGGATCTTAGAGGATCCTGCTGTGATTTATGTCTGAGAGTGTTTTGCCTATGTTCTCCTCTAGGAGTTTTATAGTTTCTGGTCTTACATTTAGATCTTTAATCCATTTTAAGTTTATTTTTGTGTATAATGTTAGAAAGTGATCTAGTTTCACTCCTTTACAAGTGGTTGACCAGTTTTCCCAGCACCACTTGTTAAAGAGATTGTCTTTACTCCATTGTATATTCTTGCCTCCTTTGTCGAAGATAAGGTGTCCATAGGTGTGTGGATTTATCTCTGGGCTTTCTATTTTGTTCCATTGATCTATATGTCTGTCTTTGTGCCAGTACCATACTGTCTTGATGACTGTGGCTTTGTAGTAGAGCCTGAAGTCAGGCAAGTTGATTCCTCCAGTTCCATTCTTCTTTCTCAAGATTGCTTTGGCTATTCAAGGTTTTTTGTATTTCCATACAAATCTTGAAATTATTTGTTCTAGTTCTGTGAAAAATACGGCTGGTAGCTTGGTAGGGATTGCATTGAATCTGTAGATTGCTTTGGGTAGTATACCCATTTTCACTATATTGATTCTTCTGATCCATGAACATGGTATATTTCTCCATCTACTAGTGTCCTCTTTGATTTCTTTCATCACTGTTTTATAGTTTTCTATATATAGGTCTTTAGTTTCTTTAGGTAGATATATTCCTAAGTATTTTATTCTTTTCATTGCAATGGTGAATGGAATTTTTCCTTAATTTCTTTTTCTACTTTCTCATTATTAATATATAGGAATGCAAGGGATTTCTGTGTGTTGATTTTATATCCTGCAACTTTGCTATATTCATTGTAAATCAAGTATCTTAAAGTAGATTTCAGCCTTCAGTTTCATTATACATGCTGTTTAATCATTAGTACACTTAAAAATGAAATTTCTGAGTAAAAGTTTATCACAGGAAAAAAATACCTTTTCATAATCACTATTAACATAGGCATACAATCTCTCACTTCAATAAGGACTTAGTAGCAAGTACTAAAGCATATATTTGACTGTCAGAAGCAAAATTCTAACAACAAAAAAGAAAACTATAGTATAGAGATTAGAATTTTTATAAAACATGTATACTATCATGTAAGAATTGAATCTCCAGTCCATGTCTGACGTAGGGTGCAGCATGCTTGGGGCTGGTGCATGAGGATGACCCAGAGAGATGTTGTGGGGAGGGAGGTGGGAGGGGGGGGTCATGTTTGGGAACGCATGTAAGAATTAAAGATTTTAAAATTAAAAAATAAATTAATTAATTAAAAAAACATGTATACAAGGGTTATAATTTTCTATCTCCACTATATCATTATTTGCTAATTTGCAAAGTACCATATGCACTCAGTACAAAATTCATTTTTATAAATAATGTGAGCAAATCTGTATTTCAAATAATCTTTCATGTAATTTTGAACTTTGGCACTATTTTCTTATGCATCCTGATTAACTCACCATTGTTTACCTTATAAAATGGCCAGTGAAGGCTGCTATTTCTCACTGTTTGTATGAGCTTGCATTATTAGTGTACTGGTGACAGTTGTTTAATTTGGTGTCCACTTTGTGTGGGTCAGTGTAGTTAAAATTACCTTCTACAAATTTGTAAGTCCACATATTCAGGCAAAACACACTGCAGAATGATGCAGTGTCTAGGATCAGATAACTATATAAGCTCTCCTACCCCACATTAACCTACTCCAAGCATTCTGTGCGCCTCACACTCAGTTTATAACATTATGGAAAATGCACATGGCTATCTGACATAGAAACTGAGTGACAATGTCAGAGTCAATTCAAATATTAAATAATAATAATGTTCTCTTTCTCCTCCTAGCTAAAAATGAATAACAAAAGAAGGTCTCATATTTTCTTCCTGCAACCCAATGGATCATCTTTTAAACACTTTGGTCCTACACTATATTTGGAAACTACTAAAATGCAAGTGTGTCAGTCATCCGTTTATTTATACTTAGATTCATTATCTGCTTTTTCTTTCTTTTCTTTACCACATTGAAATACATCTACAAGGCCCCTTCTGAGCCTTCAAGACTTATTTCCTTGGCCATAGGAAGGTGAGATAAATCAAAATATTTCTCCCCATCTCTCTGCTTCCTTTGGTGTCCTTGCAATGGCTAAGTTCTCTCTGAGCCTCTAGATGCTGTTGGAAAGTGTCTACCTTCCAAGGTCTATTTCCTGACAGAAAGATCCTCCCACTCCCAGCCCAAGCAGACCTTCTATTAGCCAGCCTCTGCATTCTGGCAACACCATTTCTTCCCTTTACTCTCTAGCCCTAGGGTTTGTAGTAACTTTCTGCTGTTACTAATTTCTGGGTTGCTTTCAGCCTATGTTAATAATCCTTCATGTTAAAGTACTTATTTATAAGATTTAAAGTGATTTGTTTTTTCCTGGCTGAACAGAGCATATCAATTCAAGCTTATTACACAACTAGCAGGTCTGTTTATCTAACATGGTAAGTCCATGAAGAGAACATAATCAGCTGAACTGAAGCTGAAAAATGTTTATGGATATTGAAATGGATATATTAAACAAATTAGTTCCTACTCAGATTACCACATTTGCTTAGCTGAGTAACCAGAAGGCTTATGCAGTGATCTCCATTAAGATACTTACCTCTCACACTAACACCAAGCCAGAAAGGGCATTGGAAATGTCTCCACTATCAAATAACAGTTCTCTAAGGTGGAATAATGCCAGAATTTCATTCTGCTTTTCACAGCCTAAGTGATCTAAAATTGAATGAAGTACCAAAAGACCAGCCACTTCTGGAACAACATGAGCCACCAGCAATGTATACAAAGCACACTGAGCATTTCATCTATGTGAATGAAATAAAACAGACAAGGAGTGAGAATATGCAAAAAAACTGAGAAACAGATCACTGTAATACTGTATGAAAAATGAAGGCCATAACTGATGGATAAAACAAAAATCTGTGTCCTCTTTGTTATAAACATACAGCAGACCATCGTATCAACAAGACTCCGATAGATGACTATTTACATGTAAAAAAAAAATCTATCTCAGTCAGATAACCACCAAACACTGTAGTTGTTGTAAATAGAACCCTGCTACTGATTTATCCCTGTTTATCTCCTCCCAAAGCACTTTATTAAGACAATAAGGTGTTTGTGGCTGTGTGACAAAGGTCTCTTGTGAGCTTCATCAAGATCAGGGTCAGATAATTGGCATGTTGAATGCATGAGTGACAATCTTGCTCTGACATCTTGATAATGCTGTTCAGTACCTTCCTCTTGACATTTTGAGGGTCTTCTTTGTGCAACATAGTGCCTATGTGTGAGAAATACAAAAAGGAAGAAAACAGAATCCTGACTCTTAAGTTCCCAGTGCAAAGAGGAAAATTCACAGTTTAATAAATACTGCATTATTCAGTTGATCACCAAACTTCTTTCTGTAATTCTAAATTCTCCAACTATGAGATTTAGCTGCCATAGCAGACATATTACACAATAAACATTTGAAAAAGTTGTGCTTGAACAACATGGGTCCACTTATAAGCATATTATCTTTTCAATAGTAAATACTACAATACTATACAATATATGGTTGGTTGAATCCATGGATGCAGATCTGCAGGTATGGTGGAAACAGATACATGGAGAGTTGACTAGAAGTTATACTCAGACATTTGACTGCTCGAAGGTCTGGTGCCCTTAACTCCAACGGTGTTGTTTGAGGGTCAACCTTATTTTGTTCTCTTAAAAAAAATATCATTCTACCATTAAAAGTGTCTTGTAATTTGTGTCCTGCTTTTGAATGGGCAGCATCTCTGAAAACGCTGATATTTCCATTGGTTAGAAGATCCATTATACCTTGTACTTTTTGGCAGAGTCATTAGCACTATGGCTTGGTACCCATTTGTTTCAGTATTGATTTTAATTCTGGAGTTTTAGGAAGACTGGAGAGAGTTTTGAGGTATCCCTAGCTTGTTCCAATATAAAAAGCATGCCTTATGGTGAAAGAAACATTATTCTCCTCTATCTGATGCTTGGTTTTCTTGGAGAGTAACTTAGCAAATTGGCAACTTGGGCCTATGCTCTCTATTCCCTCTATAAAACAGATTAACCAATGCCTCTGTGTTCTGATGCTTTTGAACTATGGTGTTGGAGAAGACTCTTGAGATTCCCTTGGACTGCAAGGAGATCAAACCAGTCAATCCTAAAGGAAATCAGTCCTGAATATTCATTGGAAGGACTGATGCTGAAGCTGAAACTCTAATACTTTGGCCACCTGATGTGAAGAAGTGACTCATTGGAAAAGACCCTGAGGTTGAGAAAGATTGGGAAAGACCCTGAGGTTGAGAAAGATTGAGGCAGAAGAAGGGGATGACAGAGGATAAGATGGTTGGATGGCATCACCGACTTGATGGACATGAGTTTGAGCAAGCTCTGGGGGTTGGTGATGGACAGGGAAGCCTGGTTTGCTGCAGTCCATGAAGTCGCAAAGAGTCGGATATGACTGAGTGACTGAACTGAACTAAACTGTGTTCTGATGGGTTGCTCTTAAGCTTCACCTGCGTTTCTGCCCCTACTAACTGAATGTATGAGTCACATGTTAATTTCCAAATGTATGTATGTCTGTTGTGCTTTTTTAATAATTACAAAATATGATTAGACATATGAATTAAAAATACACATCCAAACACTTTTTTCTATGAAAGCTAATCCGAATACCTGGGAAAGACTTCATAAATATGAATTTTTCTTTGGAATAAGATATATGTAAGACAAAATTATTTGTTTAGGGGAGGGTACAGGGGTCACAAAATTCCAAAAGTATTCTGTGCTCCAATTTCTTTACAAGCATTTTCAAGTAATTATTTTAAATATGTATTAAAGCTATTAAAGAAAATAGCCAGATCATCAAAATTCTACTCAGAGGAAACATCATAGTTCTAAATCAAAAGACTGGTGAATAAAGGTATATTTGCAACTTTTTAGCTGAAGTAAAATAGTTAAGATTTATTTTATTGAATTTCAAATAAACAAAACAACACAGGGCTAGATTTTGTGGAATAACGGCTTTCACTACAGTTCTCTAGGTTGAAGTATTTTCTCCTGCCTCCCACAAAACTGTATGCTCTTTAAGAGTGTTGTTTTCTTCATCTTTGAAATGAGTATCTTGCATATAATGACCGTTTAATAAATGGTGAATGAATGGACAAGTTTAGACAGAGCTAAAGAACACTCACTTTTGGCAAAGGATTGAGCAGTGTTTTATGAAAGCCTTAAGTCATTAGTGTATATGTTATTAATTGCTTTCAATTCTCTTTTTTTCCTCTAGTCAATCATTTTAAATTGAATGTCCTCAACTTTGTCCTAAATTAGAGGTTAAATTAGAAATGAAGTCTTTGAATATAAACACTGCCAAACATAATAATAATGGTAGTGCAAAAAAAGCAAAAACACTTACCTAAGATATTTTTAATACAAAATTCAAGTGTGATTTCACCTATTCCAATCCCTGCCATCACCGTCTATGAAATCAGCAAATGAACCTTCTACAAAGTCTAGATTTTTGCAAGGTTTCCGTATGCCAGCTTACTTAAAAGAATTGAAAGCTATGGAAAGCAAGTCCATGAATATAGCATACTAATCAAAATGCACTTCTTGGCACGTTTCCTGTGGCCACCCAAGGGAAAATATGTCTGCCACTCTACAGCAAGCATAAAATTTCATCCTGACATTTAGGCAAAACACCAATGTAATTGACATGTACTACTAATCAGATGTGTATAACACATGATAATATCTTTTCCTCTGTGACTAAGAGTGATATGCTTCAGTTGGTTATCACAGCATGCATGAGGCTACCCTCTTTATATGCACATAGGTGTTCAAGTAATGCATTTGAAAACCAGCACGAGGCACTATCCATATGTGGTTAAATAATTGAAGCAATTGCCATGTGAGTTGCTGGCCATCACATCTGTATATTTCTCTAGGTTGCAGTCAGCACCAGATGTTCTACCAGATGATGGTTTATGATGCCACAAGGTTTTTCTGACTATCCTAGTGGTGATACAGGCCCAGTGTTAACTTGGTCCTACACTACTCTAATGGGATTCTAACTCAGCCGCACTTCAGATGGGACTTGAACACATACTCTCTCATTAAGGAGAAGGCTTTAACCCCCAGTCTTCTGGTTTGACCAGGTCTTGGGACTTTCTGAAACTCAGGTTTCTCTGTCTCTGACACAGAAAGAATTCAGCAAGAGGCAAAGTGATAGATAAGAAGTGGATTTAATAGTACAAGATGATTGTGAGAGTAACAAGTGGGCAGGAAAAGGAGTGCTCCTCCCCTCTAAGCACTTAAGAGTTGCATTTGTGTAAGCAAAGGGGAAGAGGGGAGGGAGAAAGGCCAGCTTCTTCTTCATTCTTTGGGTCTTCCATTATTGAGTTGGGTATGCATACGATCCTATATGGCTCAACCAAGGACTGTCATGGAGCTGTGGAAATGAGCAAAAAGCAGTAATATATACTAAAATGTTATATCATCTAGGGTTTCAGTATAATGTCACCTTTTCCTATATTTCTTTTCATGGTACATGCAGAAAAAGCCCTTTCTCAAGGATCATTAACTTGCTGACTTCAATGTTTAGGATGTAGGTCTTATTCCATCATTGTTTTACTCTCTGGGGACATGTCTTGTGCTTCTATTGCATGGTTTTGTTGCTAGGCAAGCCTGCTTGATTTTGTTGTTAAGCAAGCCCACTTTCTTGAGTGATCATTAGCTTACAGGGGTCTCCCATACTTTTCTACTTATGATCCCCTAGTGAAATTAAATATTTCTGTCCCTTTACTCTCTCCCTATTAGCATGACAGTAAGAACCAAGATTAAATAGCACAGTGATCAAAAATATGCTTGCCCCAAGAGCTCTATCCATCCGTGCTTGTTGATAGACACACAGAGAGAAGTACACCTTTCCTTCAAGATCATAGACATTAATAGACTCAATAAAATCCTTCAATATCATTAGTTCAGTCCAGTTCAGTCACTCAGTTGTGTCCAACTCTTTGCGACCCCATGAATCGCAGCACGGCAGGTCTCCCTGTCCATCACCAACAATCAGAGTCTACCCAAACTCATACCATCGAGTCGGTGATGCCATTCAGCCATCTCATCCTCTGTTGTCCCCTTCGCCTCCTGTCTCCAATCCCTCCCAGCATCAGGGTCTTTTCCAATGAGTCAGCTCTTTGCATGAGGTGGCCAAAGTATTGGAGTTTCAGCTTTAGCATCAGTCCTTCCAATGAACACCCAGGACTGATCTCCTGTGGGATGGACTGGTTGGATCTCCTTGCAGTCCAAGGGACTCTCAAAAGTCTTCTCCAGCACCACAGTTCAAAAGCATCAATTCTTCGGCACTCAGCTTTCTTCACAGTCCAACTCACATCCACACATGACCACTGGAAAAACCATAGCCTTGACTAGACAGACCTTTGTTGGCAAAGTAATGTCTCTGCTTTTGAATACGCTATCTAGGTTGGTCATAACTTTCCTTCCAAGGAGTAAGCGTCTTTTAATTTCATGGCTGTAATCACCATCTGCAGTGATTTTGGAGCCTCCCAAAAATAAAGTCTGACACTGTTTCCACTGTTTCCCCATCTATTTGGGGCTTCCCTGGTGGCTCAGACAGTAAAGCATCTGCCTGCAGTGCGGGAGACCCAGGTTCGATCCCTGGGTTGGGAAGATCCCCTGGAGAAGGAAATGGCAACCCACTCTAGTACTCTTGCCTGGGAAATTCCATGGACTGAAGAGCCTGCTGGGCTACAGTCCATGGGGTTGCAAAGAGTTGGACACGACTGAGTGACTTCATTCATGCACTCCCATCTATTTGCCATGAAGTGCTCGGACCAGATGCCATGATCTTAGTTTTCTGAATGTTGAGCTTTAAGCCAATTTTTTCACTCTCATCTTTCACTTTCATCAAGAGGCTTTTTAGTTCCTCTTCACTTTCTGCCATATGGGTGGTGTCATCTGCATATCTGAGGTTATTGATATTTCTCCCAGCAATCTTGATTCCAGCTTGTGCTTCTTCCAGCCCAGTGTTTCTCATGATGTACTCTGCATAGAAGTTAAATAAGCAGGGTGACAACATACAGCCTTGACGTACTCCTTTTCCTATTTGGAATCAGTCTGCAAGCTTCTTACAATTGAATCACCCATTGTATTAGCTATTGATGAATATCTTAAAAACTTTGTGAAGTGAAAGTCACTCAGTCACATCTGACTCGTTGTAACCCCATCAACTATACAGTCCCTGGAATTCTCCAGGCCAGAATACTGGAGTGTGTAGCCATGTCCTTCTCCAGGGTATCTTCCCAACCAGGGATCAAACCCAGATCTCCCACGTTGCAGGCGGATTCTTTACCAGCTGAGGCACCTGGGAAGCCCATAAATATTACATTGTATATTGTTATTGCATATATTTACATATACTTGCATATAATATTACATATAATTACAATGTATTACATTGTATTCTATATAATAGAATACAATAGAGTTTATATTCTATTGAAAATATGATTCTCAACTATATTGAGAATGAAATAATTGAGAATATAATTCTTAATTCAATAATTGAATCTCTGGAGAAGGAAATGGCAACCCACTCTATTAATGTTGCCTGGAAAATTCCATGGAGCTTGGTGGGCTACCATCCATCAGATCACAAAGAGTGGGACATGACTGAGTGACTAAACAACAACATCAACAACAACATTCTATTGAGAAAATATATCCTAATGATCTACTGTAAAATTAACACCTAAGTATCAGGCATGCTTTGTTTTATTACACTTTATTGAGTTTTTACAAATTGAAGGTTTTTGGCAAGCAGCAGTTT
Source organism: Ovis canadensis (assembly GCF_042477335.2). NCBI lineage: Eukaryota > Metazoa > Chordata > Mammalia > Artiodactyla > Bovidae > Ovis > Ovis canadensis. Next base: position 243,130,072 of record NC_091245.1, read on the forward strand.
TGAATTTTAAGTCTTATTATTTAAGAAATATATTTCAAAGGCTGTAGCTGCCATTGATAATGATTCTTCTGATGGGTGCAAAAATCAATTGATAAATTTCTGGAGAGAGTTTGAAATTCTAGAATGTCATTAATAACACTTTTGATGAGAAGAGGACAAAATATCAACATTAACAGGAGTTTGGAAAAAGTTGATACCAAATTTCTTGTGTGTTTTTGAGAAATCACGACTTCAATGGAAGAAGTAATTGCAGATGTGATATAAATATTAAGAATATTAGAATTAGAAGTGGAGCCTGAAGATGTTACTGAATTGCTACAATCACATGATAAAACTTGCATGGATTAGGAGTTGCTACTTACATATAAGCAAAGAAATTGCTTGAAATCAATGGTGTTCTGGCGGAAATGCTGTGAAGATTGCTGAAATGACAAGAGGATATTTAGAATATTACATAAATTTCCTTGATATAAAGCTTACTCACTCAGTCGTGTCCCACTGTTTGCAATCCCAGGGACTATAGCCCAACAGGCTTCTCTGTCCATGTAATTTTTCAGGCAAGAATAGTCGAACAGGTTGCCATTTCCTCCTTCATAGTTAATAAAACAATGGGAAAGTTTTAAAGGATTGACTCATATTTTGAAAGAAATTCAAAGATAAGTGAAAAGTGAAAGTTGCTCAGTTGTGTCTGACTCTTTGCAACCCCATGGACTATACAGTCCATGGAATTCTCCTGGAGTGGGTAGCCATTCCCTTCCCCATGGGATCTTCCCAACCCAGGGATGAACCCAGGTCTCCCACATCTCAGGCAGATTCTTTACCAGCTGAGTCACCAGGAAAGCCCAAGAATACTGGAGTGAGTAGCCTCTCCCTTCTCCAGGCGATCTTCCCAACCCAGAAATTATACTGGGGTCTCCTGCATTGCAGGTGGATTCTTTACCAGCTGAGCTACCAGGGAAGCCACCTACCGTAGGTAAAATGCTATCAAATAATATTGTGTGCTACAAAGAAGCCATTCGTAAAAAGAAGAATTTATAGATGAGGAAAATCTCATTGTTGTTTTAGTTTAAAAAATCGCCACAGCCACTCCAGCCTTTAACAACCAACACCCTGATCAGTTGGTCTTCCCTGGTGGCTCAGCTGGTAGTTGGAAACCTGGATTTGACCCCTGGGTTGGGAAGATCCCCTGGAGAAGGGAATGGCTACCAACTCCAGTATTCTTGCCTAGAGAATTCCATGAACAGAACCTGGTCATGGTATTGCAAAGAATGGGACACAAGTGACTAACATGTCCCTTTCATCCCGATCACTTGACAGCTGTCAGCATCAAGGTAAGACTCTCCATTAACAAAAAGATTATGACTCATTGAAAGCACAGATTATGGCTAGCATTTTTTGGAAATAAAGTGTTTTTAAATTAGTGTGTACATTGGGATTTTTTTTTAGACCTAATGCTATTGCACACTTAATAGACTACAATATAGTGTAAATATATCTTCCATATGCATGGAAAACCAAAAAAATTATGTGACTTGCTTTATTTCCATATTTGCCATATTGTGATGGTCTGAAATCAATCCTATAGTATTTTGGAGTATGCTCATGTATAGATAGATCCCAGGAAAATGAAACATATCTGAGGAGGGTGACAAGGGCTTCTTCCTGCATAGGAAAACAAACTGGCTTTTCAAGGCAAAGGCTTGAACCAGAATGAGGTTAGCAACATGTCACTGGCTTGTTGGGTTACTTTCTGTGCTAAAGCAAAGGCATGATTGCCATAATAGGGGAGCTTCTTCAAGGATTCTAAGTCCTCCATAATAGTCAGGGTCTCTGGAGAAGGCAATGGCACCCCACTCCAGTACTCTTGCCTGGAAAATCCCATGGGCGGAGGAGCCTGGTGGGCTGCAGTCCATGGGGTCTCGAAGAGTCGGACACAACTGAGCGACTTCACTTTCACTTTTCACTTTCATGCATTGGAGAAGGAAATGACAACCCACTCCAGTGTTCTTGCCTGGAGAAGCCCAGGGATGGGGGAGCCTGGTAGGCTGCAGTCCATGGGGTTGCAGAGTTGGACATGACTGAAGCGACTTAGCAGCAGCAGCAGCAGGAGGCTAACCACACTGTGGATCTTAGTAATGTGATCATGAGCAGAGACTTTAGTTAGAGAGCGTGCCTCTGACCACCTCCTGACTGTAATTAAAGCCTCCACCCCCACCACATCCCCTCTCCCTAAAATTCAACTGAGATGGGCTACACTGACTTAAATGTTATGTAGGTATTTCCATTCTTCCCTTGCTTAATTCCAGTAAGTTCTCTGGCTCTAGTTCTTCTGTACTCAGGATGAACTTTGCTCTAAAATCCCAGAATAGGGAAGCTACTGAGTGGCCAGACGCCACAAGCCTGACTGGCTTGTAGTATCCAGGGAAAGCAGGAGTAGCTAGAGGGCAGTGGTGAACTGAGCTTGGAATTCCTTCAGTATCTGGGGTGGAAGGTATGTACCAGGCCTGACTGTTGTCTGAGCCTTCAGTGGTGGACCTTGGCAGGCTCTGCTGTGGTTCTTCAAAAGAAGATAAGTCATGAGACAATTTGCACGCTCCTCAAGGTTCTAGAATGTAATTGAGAGTAACTGAGGGCTAGGAAGTGACCAGAGCAGTAGACTAGAGGAAGAAGTGCTTCTCTAAAGGAAAGAATTTCCTAAGGTTTTTGATCGAAGATGAGTTAATGACTGGTGAAATTAGGCAGATGGGTTTAGGCTTAAGGTGGAGAAGAATCTCAGCAGCTCAACTCCAGCACTCTCAGGTAGAGCATACAGAGAAGCCCATTCCCAGGGGAAAGGAGTTCACAATGGTTCCTTCAACTTAGAGGACAGCCACGGGAAATTGATGACTTTCTAACACCCTTGACCCCTTTGGGTTCCCTCCATTTTTGAAGCATTTATTACCTCATTCCTGGGAATGTGAGGCATAAGGAATGGGATTCGGAGGAATAGAGCCACCAGTGATGAAGCCTGGATCTATGGACTGTCTGAAGCTTAGTAGCTGGATATTGAGATGGTTTCTATATCTCCAATCGGTGAAGCAGACCAGCAAGATGAGAAGACAGGGCCCTGCTCTCAGCTTGAATTTTACTTATCCAACCAGCTCTCTTCATTACTACTATCTTAGAGAGGAAAGTTCTGATATTTTCTATAAATCTAGAGCTTTATACTAGAGAGGAAACCAAAGGATCTCTGTATTTGTGGAGAAATAACAATAAAACAGAGAAGTTTTTCAAAAAGTCATCCCTAATCTTACCACATAGAGGTAGACCTGTTAATGTTTTAACATACTTCCCATGTTTCTTCTTTGTATATTTTTCCTTATTTAAACCTTAATAAATATACAATTTTACAACCTGCTTTTTCAACTTGTCATTATCACATAAGCAATTCCCCTGTTACTAAAAGTATTGCATATTAAAGATTTTGATAAATGTATTATATTTCATGTACCAATATTTACTTACTGATTCACCCTTGTTGGACATTTAGATTGTTTCCAGTATTTCTACTCTGAATAATATTGCAATGAACAATCATACTTCAGATATTTCCAAGTTATATATATATCACCAGAAGTGAATCATTACATGAAATAGTTTCCTGAGAATAGAGTGTGATAATTTATTTTTCAAGGAAGTCTTTCAAACTCTATACATTATCACTATAGAATAACTATGTATGCATGCTCAGTCACTCAGTCATGTCTGACTTTTTGTGACCCCATGGACTGTAGCCCACCAGTCACCTCGGGCCATAAGATTTTCCAGGCAAGAATACTTGATTAGGTTATAATTTCCTTCTCTAGGGGATCTTCCTGATGCAGGGATCGAACCCATATCTCCTGTGTCTGTTGCTTTGACAGGCAGATTCTTTACCACTGAGTCACCTGGGAAGTCCACAGGATGTCATAAATTGGGGAAATGTCTGTGTATTCAGAAATTCGTCTTCATGTTTGTAAGACCTAACTATCGATTGGTCAACATAGTGGATACTTGTTGGTTGTCTATTTAACATCAAGTCTCCTTGTTCCTCTCTAGTCAAAGCTCCATTCTTCATCTATACATCACCATCTTTGGCACTTCCAGCTACAGGGATGCACATGGCTATATTAATCCTTCTTCTTTGTCAGTAATTGATTTATGAATAGCTAAGGGATATATTTGGAACTACTGAGTTTGGAGGAGAGAGGTTTCCTGCATTATTCAGGGTGGTCTTCAGAAGCTAGTTTTCTCTCTCCCTCTGCATGTTGTCATAGGTGGACATAAGTCCCTTCTTTCTGTTAAAGTCATTTATCCTCATAACTGGGGATTAAGATTATACACTGAGAAAACATTAACATTTATAATCCTGAGGAAACCCAGTTGGAATTGCATCTGACCTCTGTACTTCCAGATATACAAGTCAATTAGGTGTTTTATTGCTTAAGCCAATTTAAGATCTATTTTTATGCATCTGTAGTTGAAACTGTCATAACTGATTCAGTAAGCATGAGATCACCAGATGAGAAGACTCATCCACACCGCTGTTGTCTCTCTGGCCTTCTTGCCATCCCTCAAACACCCTGTTATGGGTTGGGTGTGTCCTCTTGAAATTCATATTATGAAGTCCAATCCTCTAGCACTTTAGAATGTGACCTTTTTTGGAAACAGGGTCATTGTAGATGTAATTAGTTTGGTTAAGATAAAATCATTTGGGGTAGCATGTGTGCATATGTGCATGCTAAGTCGCTTCAGTCATGTCCGACTCTTTGTGACCCTGTGGACTGCAGCCCACCAGGGTTCTCTGTCCATGGGATTCTCCATGTAAGAATATTGGAGTGGGTTGCCATACCCTACTCCAGGTAATCTTCCTGACCCAAAGGTCAAACCCACATCTCTTATGTCTCCTGCTTGGCAGGCAGTTTCTCTACCAGCAGCTCTCATTTGGAGTAGAGTGGGCCCCTAATCAATTATGACTGGCATCCATATAAATCAGGGAAATTTGCACCTAGACATGTATATATGCCCTGTGAACATGAAGGCAGAGATCAAGATGATATTTCCACAGGCTTGTGTGCTCAGTTGCTCAGTCATGTATGACTCTATGTGAGCCCTTGGACTATAGCCTGGCAGGCTCCTCTGTCCATAGACTTTTCCAAACAAGAATCCTGGAGTGGGTTTCCATTTCCTTCTCCAGGGGATCTTCCCAATCTAGGCACAGAACCTGAATCTCCTGCATCTCCTGCAGTGAGTCAGATTCTTTACTACTGAGCCATCAGGGAAGATTTCCATGGGCCTAGAAATGCCAAACATTGGTGAAATATCTCTGGAAGCTTGGAGAGGGGCATAGAAAAGATTCTGATTCTGTCTCACAATCCTCAGAAAGAACCAACCTGTTAACACCTTATCTTGGACTTCCAGTCTCCAGAATTATAGGTGAATAAGTTCCTGTTGTTTAAGCTGCCATTTGTGGTCATTTGTTTTTAGCCCTAGCAAACAAATAACACCAATATCATTTCTGAGTTAGAGCCTTTTCACTGGCTGTTCCTATACTTACAATGCTTTCACAACTGATCGTGCCATTCCTGGTCCCTTCTTAAGTAGAACAGCCCTATAGTTACTTTATATCAGGGGCCTCCAACACCTGGAATATGGATCAATACTGGCCCATGGTCTGTTGGGAACTGGGCCACACAGCAGGAGGTGAGCAGGGCTAGTGAGCAAAGCTTCATCTGTGTTTACAGCCACTCCCCATCACTCACATTGTTACTTGCGCTCCACCTCCTGTCAAACCATTGATTGGTAGCATAATAAATGTAATGTGCTTAAGTCATCCCCAAATCATCTTCTCGCCATCTGTGAAAAAAATTGTCTTCCATGAAATCATTCCCTGGTGCCAAAAATGTTGGACACCATTAGTTTATATCACCACCATCCTTTCATTCTCTGCTAAGCATTCACCATTCTCTGATATTTTGCAGATTTAATTATATGTTGACTCTCTGCCCCCTCCCACTAGAATGTGAACTTTTTTGATGAATATAAATTTCATCTGATTTATATGAAAATATAGAAATCATTGTCAGTTCATTCAGGAAAAGACTGCTTTTGAGAATCATTTTATTCATATGAGTGAACACAGCTACTTCTAAAGTTAACAGGCCCCTTGTGTGTTCATTCAAGAGAAGAATTTGGCCCACTGCGTATGCCACTCATTGCCTTTATTTACATTATAAATTATCACATTTTATTATGTCTACTCCCATACCATTTCCATTATAGTCTGTTATTTTAATATAATATGTGAAAATGGAATTAGCAATTAAATTACTACACCATTATTCACACAACCTAAAGTGTTTGACCTCAGTCTCTAGAAGCAGGGGGATTTGTAATTGACTAAATCTCTAAGTATGCATGGACTACTTTAATTGTACATGGCATTTTCTTGATGTTGATGTGGTCAGAAATTCTGCTGTAATTCTGTTCACTTCTCATGAGGAAGACTAAGTTATATTTAGGGCATCTTTTGAGTTCTTGTTTAGACTAACAGATTTGAAGATGTATTGCCCATAAAATCCCTTTAACCCTTTTACTTTTTATTTGTTTATTTATTTATTTTTTGGTTGCTCTGTGCAGCTTGTGTAATCTTAGTTCCCAACCAGGGATTGAACCCAGGCCTGGCAATGAAAGTGCCTAGTCCTAACCACTGGACCAGCACAGAATTCTCCCTCAACTTGTTTTAAATTTAAATATCTCCAATTTTTTCTTAATTTGTAAATTTTTAATACATAAATATTTATAATTTCTACTATATTCATCAAAATGTAATATATTCTTCATTATCCTCAAGTTAGTTCATATACATATCTACTGGAAGCTCTTGTGAGGCACAGACCATACTTTTTAAGTGATTGCATTTTTTTGGTAGTGTCAGTCAATCTAATAAGTCCCTAAAATAGTCTCTCAAAACTATTCATGCTTTAGGATTGCTGTAATAAAGTGCTATAAACTGGATGGCTTAAAACTACAGAAGTCTACTATTTCCTACTTCTGGAGAAGTCCAAAATCAAGGTGTTGGCAGCACTGAGCTCCCTTTGAGACCTGCCAGGAGGTTCTTCCTCTCCTCCCAGCTTTTAGTGATTTGCAGCTGTGTGAATCCAATCTCCTCCTTCCTTGCCATGTGACATGCTCCCTGTGTGCTTTTGTCTTCACGTGGCTGTCTTCTTATAAGGACACCAGTCATATTGCAAACCAGGATGGTTTCATCTCAACTAATTGTTTCTGCTGCTGCTGCTGCTAACTCAACTTCAGTCGTATCCAACTCTGTGTGACCCCATAGACAGCAGCCCACCAGGCTCCTCTGTCCCTGGGATTCTCCAGGCAAGAATGCTGGAGTGGATTGCCATTTCTTTCTCCAATTGTATCTGCAATGACTCTATTTCCCAATAAGTTAGCATCCTGTGGTATTGAGTTAGAACTTCAGCACTGCTTTTGAAGGACACATAATTTAACCTATGAAGTGAAGTGAAGTGAAGTCGCTCGGTCATGTCCGACTCTTTGTGACCCCATGGGGTGTAGCCTACCAGGCTCCTCCCTCCATGGGATTCTCCAGGCAAGAGTACTGGAGTGGGTTGCCATTTCCTTTTCCAATTTAATCTATAATTGTAGATAAATAACAAATATTTGTGGAATAATCATTAAGCATAGAGTTTTGATAGACAGTGAAGTTTCTGCATTTCTACTATGTCTTCAAAAGAAGTATTGGCCTGGGTAGATGAATAGAGAAAGGACAGTATCAGAAAAATAATTTATGAGGTTCAATGAATTAAAAGAAGCCTATAGGAAAATGTTAAATTTCATTAGTGAAAAATATATGTGTATTAATATCATTATCATAGGGTTCATGTTGAGTATCATTTTACTCCACAACATGAAGGATTAAAATATAGCATATTTATTTATTTATATAGCATATAAATTTCCTTTGCCAATTTAGTTTCACTTTCTGAAAAGGGCTTGGTCCAGTCTCTCATATGGGTCATAGCTCTAGTTAAGTGTTTTATGGACCACCATGTACTTTCCTTTGATAAAAAAAAACTTGCTACAGTTGTGATTTTACATTTATTTTTGTGAATACTTGATTATTGTCTTCACCAGTGGACCTTCAACTCCAAGAATGATCATGTCTATTTTTGTTCTTTATTTCTGCAACACTTAGCCTAGTACTGTAGGTGCTCAATAATTATTGACTGCTTGATTGATGAGATGAAGAAATGAATTGGTGAGGTAGGTTAAAGTTTACCTTTTAATGGCTGTAGAAAATATTTGTTATTATATTTGCTGTAAATTGCTAAATATTTATATATATATATATATATATATATATATATATGTGATATTATGGGGCTTCCCTGGTGACTCACATAGTAAAAAAAATCTGCCTTGTAATATAGGATACTTGGGTTTGATCCCTAGGACAGGAAGAACACTTGGAGAATGAAATGGCTACTCACTCCAGTATTCTTGCCTTTAGAATTCCATGGATAGAGGAGCCTGGCTGTCTGACATGACTTGGAAACTAACACTACTTTTTCACTTCATATTATATTCAGTTTAGCTCAGTTCTTTTCAGTCACTCAGTAATATCCGACTCTTTGTGAACCCATGGACTACAGTACGCCAGGCTTCCCTTTCCATCAGCAACTCCCAGAGCTTGCTCAAACTCACGTCCATCGAGTTGGTGATACCAACCAACCATCTCATCCTCTGCTGTCCCCCTCTCCTCCTCCCTTCAGTCTTTCCCAACATCAGGGTCTTTTCCAATGAGTCAGTTCTTCGCATCAAATGGCCAAAGTATTGGAGCTTCAGCATCATCATCAGTCCTCCCAATGATTATTCAGGACCGATTTCTTTTAGGATGGACTGGATGGATCTCCTTGCAGTCCAAGGGACTCTTGAGAGTCTTCTCCAATACCACAATTCAAAAGCATCAATTTTTCGGTGTTCAGCTTTCTTTATAGTCCAACTCTCACATCTATATATGACTACTGGAAAAACCATAGCTCTGATTAGATGGACCTTTGTTGGCAAAGTATTGCCTCTGTCTAGGTTTGTCATAGCTTTTCTTCTAAGGAGCAAGCATTTTTTAACTTCCTGGCTGCGGTCACCTTCTGCAGTGATTTTAGAGCCCAAGAAAATAGTCTTTCACTGTTTCCATTGTTTCCCCCATCTATTTGACACGAAGCGATGAGATCAGATGCCATGATCTTTGTTTTCTGAATGTTGAGTTTTAAGCCAGCTTTTTGACTCTCCTCTTTCACTTTCATCAAGAGGCTCTATAGTTCCTTTTCACTTTCTGCCATAACAGGGATGTCATCTGCATATCTGCAATCTTCATATTGATATTTCTCCCAGCAATCTTGATTCCAGCTTGTCCTTCATCCTGCCCCATATTTCTTATGATGTACTTTGCATACAAGTTAAATAAGCAGGGTGACAATATACAGCCTTGATGTGTTCTTTTCCCGCTTTGGAACCAGTCCATTTTTCCATGTCCCATTCTAACTGCTGCTTCTTGACCTGCATACAGATTTCTCAGGAGGCAGGTCAGGTGGTCTGGTATCCTCTCTCTTTAAGAATTTTCCACAGTTTGTTGTGATCCACACAGTGATCCACAAAGGCTTTGGTATAGTCAATAAAGCAGAAGTAGATATTTTTCTGGAACTGTCTTGCTTTTTCTGAGCCAACAGCTGTTGGCAATTTCATCTCTGATTCCTCTGCCTTTTCAAAATCCGGCTTGAACATCTGCTGAAGCCTCATGTTATATTATAAATACATATATTATTATACATTGTTAAAATATTTGTTTAATATTGGTTTTTGAAAATATATATATCTATTATTTTTTGGCTGTGATGGGTCTTCATTGCTGCACACAGGCTTTCTCTAGTTGCAATGAGTGGGGCTATTCTTGGTTGCTGTTTGTGAGATTCTCACTGCAGTGGCTTCTCATGTTGCAGAGCACAGGCTCTAGGCATGTGGGCTTCAGTAGTTGAGGCTCCAGGGCTCTAGAGCACAGGCTCAGTAGCTACAGTGTGGGGGCCCAGTTTCCTTGTGGGATGTAGGATTTTCCGGGAACAGGGATCGAACCCATGTTCCCTGCATTGGCAGGCAGACTCTCAACAACTGGACCACCAGGGAAGCCCTGTTTAATATTGTTAAGTAAAACATAAGGAAGATTACAGAAGAGATGTTTGTCTACTTAGGTAAACAGACTGTATTCCAAGCTCTGTATCAGCACTCAGTTGCACATATTTAGTATGCTAATTACAATTAGTGTTTATGTACTCATTGTATGAACTCTGTCTCTTGGAAGAATTATAAGTAATCTCAATTTTAGTTACTATATGTACTTGAAAATTATGATGACAAATTTTGTATACATATTTTATATTAGTTTTTAATATATGTTTGATTGCTTTTTTCACATTCAGTCCAATTTAGTGTTTCCTGTATACCATGAAATTAGAATGGAAATTGTTTTACACACATATACACACACATACACACACATACACGTGATGTCAGGGCCAGTGTGACACTAATTATTTCTCTCCAATTCCAAGTAAATCATATTCTCCTTAGGATTTATGGCATCACCTTCCTAATCCATGCTGTTAAAAATGAATTAACTTGCTCTGATCTTATAGAGAATGTCTAATTATTTAATTATCTCCATTATGTGAATAAAGCTTTGGTGAATTCCCTTACTAGCATCATCATGTTCTTCCTTCGGGCTAAGCCTCATTTGAATGTACAGCAAGTTCATACACACACACACACACACACACACACACACACACACACATCATAGTGATATAATGTTACAAAGCAATTTTAATTAAAACTATTGAGAATATGTTGTTGTATTTTAAAATCATCTTCCTTTGAGAATGATATAAAATGGTGATGTGTATACTCCAGTGGGAGATCCAGCAAATGTTAGTTTTCAGTCATTTTCCTGAGACCATGCAAGAGTTCACCTCTAGTGCCTGGTTGGGCTCTTGTGGGAATAGAAATATAGAACTCTTGGCTTGACATCAGTTCCATTTCCAAATGTTACCATGGTGATCACCTATGCAGCATCACTAACCCTTCTCACAACAGCTCAATTTGAGATTCACGTTTCACGTTTCCCTGATTATGGGAGGGTAATTATTTCATTACTCAAGGGAAGAAGATTTAGGAGGTAAATAGCTCTTCATTAAATCTTAAATGATTCTAGTCATTTTAGGCCACAGAAATGCCAAATATTAAAGCGATGAAATTCAAAAGAATAAAACATGACTGAGAGCTGAAAAAAATTCAATTTTTGTATAGTATAACCATAAATATTTTTTCTCTAGTGAAAACATCTTGCATAAAGTGCAAGCATATTGTGTCAATAATTCATGATTTAAAATAATTTCATATAAAATAAATGCATGGAAATGTTTGTGTGTATTCTTGAATAGAAATGCCTGTAAAAACAGAAGGATTTTATGAACTGACCTGATTTGGGAGGAGGTTGTCATATTTTATAAGGCATACTTTTTTCTATACATCTAAATAAGAATTTTATTTTAAAAAAGCCCTCTTATTCTACAGATTCTCCTTTTATAGAGAATTATTGTTGTTTTTATTTACTGTTGATGCTTAAATATTATACAATTGAAAATGAATATTAATGTGCAGTATTTTCAACATATATTTGATTTTATGAAATGTCATGGGATAGTTCTGAATGAAAGATATTTGGAATATATCTTAAACATAAAAATAAGAGGCTGTTTATGTTGTGCTGCCCAGCTACAGTACAATAAGGTGCCGTGATGCAAATAAACTGTTCAAACCACAGTTTTCCCAGGAGGGACCTTGAAGTGCGATGAAGTTTTTTTGTCAAAAAATGTTTAGCTGATCTATATGTTGGGTCTTCCCAGGTGGTGCAGTTGGTAAAGAACACGCCTGCCAATCCAGGAGACCCAAGAGATGTGGGTTCGATCCCTGGGTTGGGAAGATTTCCTGAAATAGGAGTTGGCAACCCACTCCAGTATCCTTGCCTGGAAAAGTCAATGGACAGTGGAGCCTGGTGGGGTACAGCCCATGGGCTTTCAAAGAGTCAGACAGGACTGAACACACATACACGCAATATACTGTATGTTACTTAGGTATGTCCACTACAAGACAAAAAATTTGTAACCACACAGTGTTTTTTGAAGAGGTTTTATTTTTTCTGTTCCCTTTTTCTTATGTTGCCTCTGATAACAGGTCTATTAAGAATTTTAAAACTGTATTCAGGATACAGGAAAGATTAACTCCTATCTGTGACTAAGGACATGAACGTCAATATGAGTGATTTAATTTTGGCCTGAGATCCTGTAGCAGTGTCATGCACAGAAGATAAGGAAAAATTCAATGATAATCATTTTCTCAGAGGAAAGACAATCTGTTTTAAGCCTATTTTCCCCTTTGTTGGTCTTTAATATTTCCCTATGTTGCATTAGTTTATCTGTAGTGGTGACAGGGATTTTTTTCTTTCTTTCTTTTTTCAGTTTAGTGAACAGAAAATTAGTCAGAATTGATTGTTGGAAGGCTCACTGATTGAGTAATTAATTAATTAAAAATTATTCATTCATAAACCTCTGGAGAGGTGGAATGGGAAGGTTAAGAGGTTTAGAGAGGCTTTAGTCGTCAGCTCCTTTTTGCTTATTATTTACAGGTAGTCCATTAAAACTCATCTAAGATATTCTAGTTTGTACACCTCTCAGAAAAGAGAGACTGGCAGATGGACAGACACAAGCAGTAACTGTCCATTGCTAATGCAATCGTGTAAGTCATGGAAACATTCTATGGGTAAAATAGAATCTAGTTTTCTAGATTCAATGTTTTAATACAAATAGGGTCCTCCTGAAGTTTGAGGGGGAGGGCTTCCCAGGTGACTCAGTAGTAAAGAATCTGCCTGTATTGCAGGAGACATGGGTTCAATCCCTGGGTTGGGAAGATCTCCTGGAGGAGGGCTTGGCAACCCAATCCTGTATTCTTGCCTGGAAAGTCCCATGGACAGAGGAGCCTGGCAGGCTACAGTCCATAGGGTCGCAAAAAGTCAACCATGGCTGAGCAACTGAGCACCGATGCACGTTTTTGGACCACTGAGTGGGAGCACAGTCCAGGGCAGTATAGGTGGCAAATTAAAGAGAACCTGTCCTACTGAAGTGACACTTCAGTGTTCCTCCTCCCTCTTCTCCACCCAGAATTTCCCAGGGCCTGCCCTCTTCTCACTGTTCTTATCTTTGTTTCATCACTGATTAATCCCCACCCCATTTTCCAAGGTCCTCTTGAAGAGACATTCAAAATTTCAATCATTTTTTAATCAAAGTTATTTAGACACCTTCTATCCAAATGCTGTGTGTTTGCTTAAGACAGTTCAATGCAGGAACTTGTCTTTCATTAACAAAATGGCTTATTTGTGATGAAATGAAGCTGTTCATTTTCAAACAAAACAACAAATGAAGCTGTTCATTTTTTTAAAAAAAGCTATTCTTTCTTTATCCTCTGCTCTAGTGGTGCAGCCAGGTCAAATCACAACCAACTTTTAATATAATATATTCTTTCTACTCCAAATTCACTGCTTATAAATTTTGGTTAAAAGCATTGGCTGCCAGTATATCAAATCATCACCATACACACTTTAAAAGTCTTACAATTTTGTCAGTTATTCCTTAATAGAGTGGAAAAAGTTGTGTTGCCATTTGTCTGAATTACAATAAATCTTTAAGGACACATTCATGGTGTTGTGAGTGTTAGAAATACAAATGGTTGAGGGGGTTCTGAATAAATCTGCCTAGAAGGTGCCAGTCTCAGAGACCCTTACTTCAAATTCTTTTCAAGATGCATTAATTGGATAACCTACATCGTGTTACCATATTAAGTCATCTTGGGAGCTCAACAAAGAAAAATTTATTTTCCACTAAGGCAAAAATACATTTCTCTGTAAGCCTGAGTGACACTTTGAAACAGCTATCTTCCTGTGGCTGGGGGAGAGAGAGGAGAAAACTGGGCAGAGGCTTTTTATTGGCTCAGTCTGAAATCCTCTGTGTCAACTCCCACTTCCATAGTTTATAGAATCACTACTAGGTCCCACCTAAATCCATGGGCTTATTACAGAACTCCGGTTCCGCTGTTTGACACTCAAAAGCCAATAATTCAAGAGGCAAATGCCAGGAAAAAGGAAAGTTGCTTTAATGGGAAAAGCAGCAACCTGGGGACAAGGTAGACTCATCTAGAGGCCAATTCTGAAGATTCTGCTCAGCTATGATGGTTTTTAAAAGGAAAAATGGGGGAAGAATCTCAGGGAATCACTGAGACAGGAGGTTGGGTTCTGCGTCATTCTCCATGGCGTGCAAACTGGCTGATTCTCTCTCCAGATGTTACCTTGCCTGTGTGGTCTTTCTGCAGAATTACTAAGGGGGTTACTGAAGGTAGAGAGCTAGCCATTTTCTAACTACTTCATTCTTCATTCTTCTTTTTATCTAGGAAAAATATCAACAGGTGTGCATTCAGGAGGATATAATTCAAGAGTTAGGTTAAATTGCACAAGCTGGAATCAAGATTGCCAGGAGAAATATCAATAACCTCAGATATGCAGATGACACCACCCTTATGGCAGAAAGTGAATAGGAACTAAAAAGCCTCTTGATGAAAATGAAAAAGGAGAGTGAAAAGTTGGCTTAGAGCTCAACATTCAGAAAACGAGGATCATGGCATATGGTCCTATCACTTCATGGGAAATAGATGAGGAAACAGTGGAAACAGTGTCAGATTTTATTTGAGGGGGCTCCAAAATCACTACAGATGGTAACTGAAGTCATAAAATCAAAAGACACTTACTCCTTGGATGGAAAGTTATGACCAACCTAGATAGCATATTCAAAAGCAGAGACATTACTTTGCCAACAAAGGTCCGTCTAGTCAAGGCTATGGTTTTCCAGTGGTCATGTATGGATGTGAGAGTTGGACTGTGAAGAAAGCTGAGCACCAAAGAATTGATGCTTTTGAACTGTGGTGTTGGAGAAGACTCCTGAGAGTCCCTTGGACTGCAAGAATATCCACCCAGTCCATTCTAAAGGAGATCAGGCCTTGGTATTCTTTGGAAGGAATGATGCTGAAGCTGAAACTCCAATACTTTGGGCACCTCATGCAAAGAGTTGAATCATTGGAAAAGACTCTGATGCTGGGAGGGATTGTGGGCAGGAGGAGAAGGGGACGACAGAGGATGAGATGGCTGGATAGCATCACCGACTCAATGGACATGAGTTTGGGTGAACTCTGGGAGTTGGTGATGGACAAGGAGGCCTGGCGTGCTGCGATTCATGGAGTTGCAAAGAGTCAGACACTACTGAGTGACTGAACTGAACTGAACTGAACTGATCTCATTCCTATAATTCGGTTGTTTTAAGGTTAGTGGCGAACAGAAATGGGGAAATAGGAAAGGGGTAAAAGAGCTGCTTTCAGGCAGGGGGCCCAGAAGGAAACAAGAACTGATGCTGGAGCATCCTAGATGAATATCTACAAAGGGGAGGAGACTGAATGAGGAAGTGGAGAAACCCTAAGCCGCAGAAAGGCATTTCTTTATTCTCATATGCTATCATTGGACATTTTACTATGACCTGCTTCTGTAGGATAAAGACTGTAAAGAGATAAAAAGAGCTTCTTGAGAAATGGAATGTGACCAGTGCTTATTCAGTGCTCCACAGCTTGGAGAGGACTAGGAAGAGGGATGCAGCAGTGGTTTGAAGGAGAGCAAAACTTCATGCTTTGAAGTTTAAAAAAAAAAAAAAACTACCAAATAACATTTCTTCTTGTTGTTGTTTAGTTGCTAAGTTGTGGTTGTGTCCGATTCTTTGTGACTCCATGGAGGCAGCTTATCAGGCACAAGAATACTGGAGTGGGTTGCCATTTCCTTTTCCAAGGGATCTTCTTGACCCAGGAATTAAACCCACATCTCCTGCATTGACAGGCAGGTTCTTTACTGCTGAGCCACCAGGGAAGCCCACCAAATAACCCTGGTGCCTACCAAATAACGTACAGTGAGAAGAGTAACATCACTATTCATTCAGTTAGTGTGGATTGATGGCTACTATCATGTCTCCTGAGCAGAAGGGTTTACTAAAATAACCTCTTAGTTTCATTTTGTGCTAACAACTCTACCAACCACCCTAATTAATTGCCCAAAAACTGTTAATAACCATGTCATCATAGACCATCATGTAAATTAGCTTTAAAAAGTAAAATCTGAAGAGCAATCTTGCCATTCATTTACCTGAACTAATTATAATGTAGGAATAATTCTCACAGCAGGTGAAAACCGAGAAAAAGCATGCTTTTGCAGGAAAGCAAAACATTTTAGATCTGACATCAAAATTTTGTAAGAAACAAAGAGCTTCCTTTTTTGCAAGGCAGTGTTTTGTTATTTTGGCTCCAATCACATTTTTAATGAAATAATTTGTAAAAACTCAAAAAAAATATGGAAGATTGAGCTACCAAGCTTTTTAAAAATGGTGATAAAGTCTATCTTATTCTTATTTTCATGAAGAAATTATTTCCATAATCAATAAGGCAAAGAGAGTGCTACACTCAAAAATCAATGGATATTAATAAATTGATGGGTTGCTTTGTTTTGAGTGAAAGTGTTAGTCTTTCAGTCATGTCTGACTGTTCCCTACCCCATGGACTATAGCCCGCCAAGCTCTTCTGTCTATAGCATTCTCCAGGCAAGAATATGATTGTGAATAGCCACTCCCTTCTCCAGGGGATCTTCCTGACCCAGGGATGGAACCCGCATCTCCTACACTGCAAGCAGATTCTTTACCATTTGAGCCACCAGGGAAGCCCATTCATAAACTGATTGCTTTGTTTTAGTGCCACTATAAGCCATAGTTATAAAAGGTAAAATGTATCATTTGTTAGGAAGGCAGCCTGGTGTAGAGAAAGGCAGTCCACAGATGTTCTCATCCTGATGTATACTTTTTAGCTGTATGAGTTTGGGTTTGCTACTTTTTCATTATGGAGCCACAGGATGAATAATTCACATGAAGGCAAATTATTATGATATGGAATGGACCACTCTTCATTCTTGACATATGTTAAGTATTTATTTCAGCTATTACTTTGTGTTTTCTATGGAATATTTTCTCTTATTTTTCACCTTTGTATCTTTTGTTATTCACATTTCTTTAGTTTTATTGTTTTATTTTTGAGAGAGAGTCTTGTATTTATAAACTGCCATATTATGTTAAAATGTGTTTTAAATTATTTCAAAGGAGAAAATATTTGGAAACTTTGAAGAATAGCCTGACTAAGAAAAAAATCCTTAAAACTCTTTCTACAGGCCAGTGGTAGTTTTATGGTAGTGGTAGTCTATGCCTCATGAAATCAATTCTTTAAAAAAAAATTTAATTTGCCACATGTGAGAATAGTTGCAGTCAGTTGGATTGAAGAAAAATGCTATACTTTGATAATTTAGTTATCCATGGGAATATGTCAAAAAGAAAGTTATTAAAGTTAGATAGAAAAGGAAGACTCTCATGAACTTCATGTGTACTGCCTAAACTGACCAAGGGTAGATACAGAAATATAGAAGCTTAAGGAATCCTAAGCCACAGAAAGACTTTTCTTTATTTTTAGTACATTATCAATGGATATTTTATTGATACGGTTCTATAGGATTTGTCTTCATTTTGATACAAGCAAATGAAAATTGGGAAGTTGGCATAGGCTTCTTAATAATCTCATCCATACCAATCTCATATTCTATAAACTGTTAATATCTTTTGTTAAGACTTATCCAGAATGCATAAAATAAAGCAGAAGATGACTGAATGACCTTGTGCTATTAAACAGTTTGCCATTTTTTAACAGACTCACCCCCAAACTACTTGATTTTATTGGAGAATGCATCTGTGTTGACTTAACTATTTGCTACCCAAAGATTTTTCACTATTTTCTATTTACATGTTGATGTGTGTATTTCTGGATGGGAGAAAAGATGATGCCAAACATTTTATTTTATTTCTCTGTAAGACATTACACAGTTTTGTGTCTATTAGCCAATCCATTTCAGCATTTTATTAGCTGACTAATTAATGTTCAATAATTATTCTGAAATTAAAGAATTGTAAGGAAGATTTTACCTGAAAAACCTACTACAATGAGGTTTTGCAATAAGCGAGAGAGCCATTGGGTTCAATTCTGAACACAAGGGAAAGTGGGAATTTATAGTCAAGGAGGAGTCGGGGAGTTGGTGAACAGAAAATTCCTATAAAGAGATCCCCAGGTTAGGGAAGATCCTTGTTACACTGATGTAGCACGGTTCTTGCTGAAGGCAGGCCAGAGTGATCAGATATTACAAGGTGTGTGTGTGTTGGGGGGGGGGGGTTATATTAGAGGAATTTGCTCAGATATTGAGGATGATCAGA
This sequence comes from Ovis canadensis, assembly GCF_042477335.2. Taxonomy (NCBI): domain Eukaryota; kingdom Metazoa; phylum Chordata; class Mammalia; order Artiodactyla; family Bovidae; genus Ovis; species Ovis canadensis. The sequence continues at coordinate 243,148,605 of NC_091245.1, forward strand.
TAGTGAGGGTGGCAGTTCCTTCTAAATAGACTTAGTAAAATTCTTACTACAACTAGGTGATGCAGGGCTGACAAAGGCAGAAACTAAAGCCCAAGGTCAAGACCTAGAGGTCTTAGAGTAGACTGACTATAATTCAATCAAAAAGGGAATCTTTTTCTTATATAAATCTCTGTTTCTAAAAATCTCCTTTGAGCTAGTTTTTCCATCTTACTGGTGCCTTTATTAATGAATTAATAAAATCTCTGATACATGTTTATTTTATATTTACATGAGTTATGTTTTGAATATTTTGAAAATTATACTTTAACCCCAGTCAAGAGCTCATTCTTATGTAAAGGTTTTTGAAACATACCTTTCAAAGTTGGGGAGGAGAAAATGCCCTTTCACAGCAGACTGATCCAACTTTATGCTACTAATCAGTTTTTTAACTGAGTATGTTCCCAGTGAATTTGAGGTTCTTGAAGTCTCGTCTCCGAAAGAAAAAATTGAGAGACAAAGTGATAGGTGAGAAGTAGATTTATTTAGAGAGAAACACACTCTGCAGACAGAGTGTGAACTATCTCAGAAGGTGAGAGAAAGAGCGAGCCTAGACTTACGGCATGGTTAGCTTTTATGTGATGGGGAATTTCATAGGCTCATGTGTGGTAGTGTTAGTCACTCAATCATGTCTGACTTTTGGCGACCATGTAGCTCACCAGGCTCCTCTGTCTATGGGATGTCCCAAGCAAATATACTAGAGTGGGTAGCCATTTCCTTCTCCAGGGCATCTTTCCGATCCAGGGATCAAACCTGGATCTCCCACATTGCAGGCAGATTCTACACCAGGGAAGCCCAGTGAGTGGCAAGATTATTCCAATTATTTGGGGGAAAGGGCAGGGATTTCCAGGAATTGGGCCACTGCCCCCTTTTTACCTTTTATGGCTGCCCTCAGTACTGTCATGGTGCTGATGAGTATGTCATTTAGGTGCTAATGTATCACAATGAGCATATAATAAGGCTCAAGATCTACTGGAATTCAACTCGTCCACCATCTTGGACCTAGTTGGTTTAACCAGTTTTTATCTTGTCTCTGGCCTTGTCATCCTTTTAAAGATTGTGTCCCACCCCCTTTCCTCGTTTTAATTAGAGCTTTATTGTACACTTTAGTAATATTGTCAGCATTTTCATAAGAATATTTTCAATTAGACAGTAACATATCAAGAGTTTTTCTTAAAAGTATTTCCACATGTCAATATTTTAGGAGATAAGAATTGTCACAAATCAACTAAAGTAAAATCATTTTACTTTTATGTGCTCTGCAAATGTAAGCTTATGGCATGATACATATGTATTTCTTAAGTGTTTTTTTTTTAAACATTTTAATAAGGAGAACAGCATAGTGTACAGGTAATAAAGTTTTTATTCTTTGAGTTCACATTGCCAGGAAACAAGCTTTTGGAGAATAAGATAGAGATGAGATAGTGAGAAGCAAGCCAAATGTTACTTTATTTTTCCAGATTTTTATATTCTACTTCTCCTTTTCCTTCCTTTTATGTATTCTTCTGAGTTCAAACAAGAAAGAAAATGAGTAGCTAGAGGAGAATTAGTTAGAAAGAAACTGCTTATAAAGGTATGAGCCCTGGTGGCTCAGATGGTAAAGAATTTGCCTGCAATGCAGGATCCCCAGTTTTAACCTCTGGATAGGGAAGATCCCTTGGAGAAGGAAATGACTACCCACTCCAGTATTCATGTCTGGAGAATTCTGCAGATGGAGGAGCCTGGCATGCTATAGTCCAAGGAGTCGTAAAGAGTCAGACATGACTGAGTGACAGATATACACATGATGTGAAGAAAGCACAAGTTATGGTGCATCCTGTGACAGTGGGGGTCTGTTACTCACTAGAGGGCACCTGACTGATAGATGCTGGGACCTTAGGGTGAGGGAGTTCATTGATCCTGTAGGGAAGAAACAGTGGGAATGAATAGCTTGACTTTGCTGTCCTCCTATCTCCATCTCCTGTGGATGTTCCAAATTGGTTAAACTCAACCAGAAACCAGAAGATAAAGTTTCACATTGATGTAAGCCATATTTGTCAACCTACTGGGGCACAGAGTAGGGCAAAAATTGGTAAAAAATGGACATGTAAGATAATACATAGGATGTCCTGCACATCTGGTAAATATTCGACAGGGAAGCTGGCTGCTAGAATACAGGATCTGAGAAGTCAAGCCCAGAAGTCTTCTCTGACTGATATCAGAGGTTTGTGTAATCCATGGTTCAGACCAAGAGAACATTTAGTATTGAGTGAGGGCACTTCCTGTCCAGATATGTAATAAGGTGGCAATCAGTCAAGTCAGGGAGTACAAGTAGGTTCTGTGAACACAGGTGGTTGAACAGAATTAACATCCTAGAAGCAAATAACTAGGGTGCAGTGGGACATTCCCTTTAACATGTCTAGTTTTACATTTCTTCACATGTAAAATTAAACAGTTATAACAGAATGACTGTTTTACTTCATATAATTTTCAATGGGGAAATAAAAACAGGAACAAACTTTTTCATCAGTTTTCATATGGTCTTACCTCAAAGCACTGTTTTTCAGAAGAGCAGCTAAAACAGCATCATTTGTGTCCTTATGTTATTATTTATCAACGAATTCTCCCTGAAGGAGGCAATCAACACCAGATTGTTAGGGTCACTTTAATCAGAGAGGTAATGGTTTACTTTGCTCTATGAAGTTGATATTTACTCTTTATATAATGAGGAGGCAAGAAGTGATAAAAATGGTCAGTTGCAAGAATGAAGCACTTATATCCAAATGGAGGGGGAAATTTTTATTTTAATTAGATATTCCTCTCAAGTAAAGGAAAAGGTAAGTTAGTGTTTCCATTAAAAAGAAGCAACTCAGGTTAAGTGATTGAATGTGTACTAGTTGACCCAAAGAAAGAAGGAGGGGATTGGTATATAACCTTGGATTCTGTGCATTTCTGGCCTTGGAGCTGAAAGGCCCTCTTTGAATTTCGCCACAGAGATTAGTGTGTACAGCTTGATTGTCACTGTCAAGTATGTGCTAGGCCTCCTCTCCAGCTTGCTCGCCTCTGCTGATTAGTGGCAGCTTGAAATTGTCCTGAAAGAGAATGAGGGCTTTTGATTAATCCCTGTGCACAGCATCAACATATTATTGATTCATTATCAGCACATTCTGTTTCATTTCCAGGAAACAGGGCTGAGGTGAAGGCAAATGAGACCTCCAAACAGACACAACCCAATGAACCTCCAAGGTGGGTAACTAAGTTCTTTTTCTGGTAAAGTTCTTCCACTATATAAGACACATAAAATTTCTTTTCTCTAGGGAAGAACTGTAGAGTTGAACAGCTCCAGCTTAACAATAAAGCAATCTAGCTTATCTTATTATTTATGTTTTTAGTTCTAAAAGCAGTAGATAAACAAGCCCTCCAGAGTGAAGTACATTAGATATTAAACACTTTACTATACAGGTCTTATTTATATCATTGTCAAATACATAGCTTTAAAGAGATAAATAAACATTGATTTATTCATTAATCATACACATTTATTTAACAATCCAATCCATCTACTGAGACTTCCTCTATGCTATACTAGGCACTAGGAATACAAAGTTGAATAAGTCTTGGTTAGATTCAGAGTACACAAAGAGAAGAAGAGGTACATATGTAAAAATATATGTCTAGTAATAGGAATACATATAAAGAAATGAAGGGGTATTTGGCTTTTATGGTGGGATTCCAGAGAAATCTGTGACTGTGCAAGAGTTTGGGAAATATGGATCCTGCAGAAAGAATAGGATAAGAAAATTTGGGCCAGAGTAAATAGTTTGTGAGAGTGAATTACAATTGTCCATTAGGGTATTGTAAGCAGTTGAGTGTTCCTGAAGTAAACCTTTCAAAAGGAAAGTGATGAACTAATGAGCTACAAAAGTGGGTGAGGGGCAGATTTTTCAGAGTTTATCGTATATACTCCAAGGCCAATATTGCCTGTTACTCCAGGTGTTTCTTGACTTCCCACTTTTGCATTCCAGTCCCCTATAATAAAAAAGACATCCTTTTTGTGTGTTAGTTCTAGAAGGTCTTGTACGTCTTCATAAAACTTCAGCTTCAGCTTCTTCAGCATTACTGATCAGGGCATAGACTTGGATTACTGTGATATTGAATGGTTTGCCTTGGAAATAAACAGAAATCATTCTGTTGTTTTTGAGATTGCATCCAAGTACTACATTTTGAACTCTTCTGTTGACTATGATGGCTACTCCATTTCTTCCAAGGGATTCTTGCACACAGTAGTAGATATAATGATCATCTGAGTTAAATTCACCCATTCCAGTCCATTTTAGTTCACTGATTCCTAAAATGTCGATGTTCACTCTTGCCATCTCCTGTTTGACCACTTCCAATTTGCCTTGATTCATTGACCTAACATTCCAGGTTCCTATGTAATATTGCTCTTTATAGCATCAGACTTTACATCCATCCCCAGTCACATCCACAACTGGGTGCTGTTGTTGCTTTGACTCCATTTCTTCATTCTTTCTGCAGTTATTTCTCCACTGATCTCCAGTAGCATATTGGGTGCCTACTGACCTGGGGACTTATCTTTAAGTGTCCTATCTTTTTGCTTTTTCATACTGTTCATGGGGTTCTGAAGGCAAGAATATTGAAGTGGTTTGCCATCCGCATCTCCAGTGGACCACATTTTGTCAGAAATCTCCACCATGACCCATCTGTCTTAGGTGGCCTTACATGACATGGTTCATAGTTTCATTAAGTCAGCAAAAAACAAAACCAGGAGCTGACTGTGGCTCAGATAATGGACTCCTTATTGCCAAATTCAGACTTAAATTGAAGAAAGTAGAGAAAACCACTAGACCATTCAGGTATGATCTAAATAAAATCCCCTACAATTGTACAGTGGAAGTGACAAATAGATTCAAGGGATTAGATCTGATAGACAAAATGCCTGACGAATTACGGATAGAGGTTTGTGACATTGTACAGGAGGCAGTGATCAAGATCAACCCCAAGAAAAAGAAATGCAAAAAAGGCAAAATGGTTGTCTGAGGAGGCTTTACAAATAGCTGAGAAAAGAAGAGAAGCAAAAGGCAAAGGAGAAAAGGAAAGATATACCCATCTGAATGCAGAGTTCCAAAGAATAGCAAAGGGAGAAAAGAAAGCCTTCCTCAGTGATCAATGCAAATAAATAGAGGAAAACAATAGAATGGGAAAGACTAGAGATCTTTTCAAGAAAAGTAGAGATACCAAGGGAACATTTCATGCAAAAAATGGGCTCAATAAAGGACAGAATTGGTATGGACCTAACAGAAGTACAAGATATTAAGAAGAGGTGTCAAGAATACACAGAAGAACTGTACAAAAAAGATCTTCATGATGCAGATAATCATGATGGTGTGATCACTCACCTAGAGCCAGACATCCTGGGATGCAAAGTCAACTGCAACTTAGAAAGCATCATTACAAACAAAGCTAGTGGAGGTGATGGAACTCCAGTTAAGCTGTTTCAAATCTTTAAAGATGATGCTGTGAAAGTGCTACACTCAATATGCCAGCAAATTTGAAAAAATCAGCAGTGGCCACAGGACCGGAAAAGGTCAGTTTTCATCCCAATCCCAAAGAAAGGCAATGCCAAAGAATGCTCAAACTACTGCACAATAGCACTCATCTCACACACTAGCAAAGTATGCTCAAAATTCTCCATGCCAGGCTTCAACAGTACATGAACCAAGAACTTCCAGATGTTCAAGCTGGTTTTATAAAAGGCAGATGAACCAGAGATCAAATTGCAAACATCCGTTGCATCACCAAAAAAGCAAGAGAGTTCCAGAAAAACATCTACTTCTGTTTTATTGGCTATACCAAAGCCTTTGACTGTGTGGATCACAACAAACTATGGAAAATTCTGAAAGAGATGGGAATACCAGACCACCTGACCTGCCTCTTGAGAAATCTGTATGCAGGAGCAATAGTTAGAACTGGACATGGAACACAGACTGGTTCCAAATAGAGAAAAGGAGTATGTCAAGATTGCATATTGTCACCCTGCTTATTTAACTTCTATGCAAAGTACATCATGAGAAATGCTGGACTGGATGAAGCACAAGCTGGAATCAAGATTGCTGGAAGAAATATCAATAACCTCAGATATGCAGATGACATCACCCTTATGGCAGAAAGTGAAGAAGACCTAATGCTGAAAGTGAAAGAGGAGAGTGAAAACGTTGCCTTAAAGCTCAACGTTCAGAAAAATAAGATCACAGCATCTGGTCCCACCACATCACGGCAAATAGATGGGGAAACAGTGGAAACAGTGACAGACTATTTTTTGGACTCCAAAATCACTGCAGGTGGTGACTGCAGCCATGCAATTAAAAGATGCTTGCTTCTTAGAAGAAAAGTTTTGACCAACCTAGACAGCATATTAAAAAGCAGAGACATTACTTTGACAACAAAGGTCAGTCTAGTCAAAGCTATGTTTTTTCCAGTAGTGATGTATGGATGTTAGAGTTGGACTATAAAGAAAATTGAGCACTGAAAAATTGTGCTTTTGAACTGTGGTGTTGGAGAAGACTCTTGAGAATCCCTTGAACAGCAAGGAGATCCAACCAGTCCATCCTAAAGGAAATCAGTCCTGAATGTTCATTAGAAGGACTGATGCTAAAGCTGAAAGTCCAATACTTTGGTCCCCTGATGTGAAGAACTGACTCATTTTAAAAGACTCTTATGCTGGGAAAGATTGAAGCCCAGATAAAGGGATGATAGAGGAGGAGATGGTTGGATGGCATCACCATCACCATCTCAATATACATGAGTTTGAGTAAACTCAGCTTCCATCCGGGAGCTGCTGATTGACAGGGAAGCCTGGTGTGTTGCAGTCCATGGGGTCTCAAAGAGTGTGACATGACTGAGAGACTGAACTGAACTGATCATATGTACAGGGTCTTAATTGGTGGCTCAGAAGTAAAGAATTCACCTGCCACTGCAGGAGACAAAAATTCAATCCCTGGGTCAGGAAGATTCCCTGCTGAAGGAAATGGCAACCCACTCCAGCATTTTTGCCTGGAAAATCCTGTGCACATACTTGCCTGGTGGGCTACAGTCCATGAGGTTGCAAAAGAGTCAGACATGACTTAGCAACTAAACAACAAAACAAATCTTATGTACAAGGCTGGCTAAACTTGCTCCTACAAGGAGCAAGACTGTATGGTCCTTGGCCCGTCATCACGTCCTCTGTCTGCCTTTCGTCTGTGGAAAACTTTAATCAAAGAATAAGTTTAATCAGAGAAGTGACAAATGCTGAAACAAAGGAAAACAAGCAAAGGAGACTAAACAATGATAATGTAGTCTTTCCTTGGTGGCTCAGAGGTTAAAGCGTCTGCCACCAATGTGGGAGACCCGGGTTCCATCCCTGGGTCGGGAAGATCTCCTGGAGAAAGAAATGGCAACCCACTCCAGTATTCTTGCCTGGAGAATCCCATGGATGGAGGAGCCTGGTGGGCTGCAGTCCACCGGGTCACAAAGACTCGGACACGACTGAGTGACTTTTCTTACTTACTTACTTAAGTATAGTCAAGGACCTTTGGTTCTTTTTCAAGGGCTATAGATAGTATTCTGAGCCATATCCTGTGAGCTGTCTTACAGATACAAAAACTCAAGGTGGAGAAGTTAACTACATGATGACCGAACTGTACCCAGGACATGAGCTGCCATAAGTCCAAGAATTAAGCACAAAGAACAAGTGCACCCTATAACTAAAGATTAACTGTACCTAAAGCAACCAGGATGTTAGTCAGACCACTGATGGTCAATTTGAAGACGACTGTGCTGTTTCTGCATGTTCCCCCCACCCCGACTCTGACTACAAATGCTCTCACCCCCTGCTTGTCGGGGTAGAGGGAGTCGGCCTTTGGACAGATGTCCACCACCCTACTCCCTCCACAGTTTCTGGCATCTGAAATAAAGCACTTTCCTTCCCACCAGCCTGGCCTGTTTATTGGTTTTTGAGCAGTGAGCAGCTGGACCCCCCACCCATACCTTTCGTTAATAATAGGGTTCTAAAAAGTGGAATCAGATCTGCATGATCACTGTGATACACTTGCATGTTATATAATTATCCAGTCTATTAAAACAGAACAGTTGAGGAAATGCCTTGGCAATGGCAATAGGAGTGAAAATGGAGAATTCAGCATGTATCTAGGAGATCCAATCAGAGAGACTTAGCTTAAATTGGATGTTGCAAATAAAAGAGTTGAGGATGACTCACAGGATTTTGTCTTCTGTCTGTGCTTTACCACCAACTGAGGTAGGAAAAAGCAGTAAAAAAAAAAAAAAAAAAGAAGAAGAATTACAGATGTGGTGGTGGAAGGCAGGGGCAAGAGATGGTATGGAGATGGATAGTAACTGGGGAAGTTTTCACCTGGTTATTTAGTAGATCACTGGATCTTTTAAGTCTGACACTCAGGCAGAGGAATTCAGCTAGATAATGGAAAAGTTCAAACCACAGGCAGAAGTGCTAATTGTGCATCTTACTAAGATAAAGTAGCATAGGCTCAGTCTCAAAGACCAAATCAAAATATAGGCAAAGATAACATATTGCAATTCCACAGGTTAATTATGTCCTCAGCAGTCTTTTCTTTTTATTAAGTTGTATTGATCATATCTTCATTTAAACAATAAGATAACACAAATAACTTTTAAATAAATAAAAAGTAAGACACAAATATCTGATTACTGAAAATGAGGATCTTGTTAATATACTTATAGTTCCTACTTTCTAAAAAACTTTCTTTTCTGAAATATTTTTAGTCTTCCATGCATATGTGCGTGCTACGTTGCTTCAGTTGTGTCCAACTCTTTGCAACCCTATGGACTGTAGCCGACCAGGCTCCTCTGCCCATGGGATTCTCCAGGCAAGGATACTGGAGTGGGTTGCTATGCCCTCCCCCAGGGGATCTTCCCAAACCAGGGATAGAATTTGCATCTCTTAAATCTCCTGCATTGGCAGGCAAGTTGTTTACCACCTGGGAAGTCCTAGACTTTCATAGACATGGAAAAAATATTAGAGAGGATTTTTGTCTATCTTTCATTCAGCTATGCCAGTGATATTATCTGAGATAATACTAGAATTATTAAAATAAGAAAGTTGGTATTATTAAAATACAATTAGCTAAGCTGCAAAATTTATTCAAGTTTCATCATTTTTCACCTGTTCCTTGGTTTGTTACTATTGTTGCTTTTGTGTATAGTCCTATGAAATTTTAACATATGTATCAGTTCAGTTCAGTTCAGTCGCTCAGTCGTGTCCGACTCTTTGCAACCCCATGAATTGCAGCACGCCAGGCTTCCCTGTCCATCACCATCTCCCGGAGTTCACTCAGATTCATGTCCATCGGGTCAGTGATGCCATCCAGCCATCTCATCCTCTGTCATCCCCTTCTCCTCCTGCCCCCAATCCCTCCTAGCATCAGAGTCTTTTCCAATGAGTCAACTCTTCACATGAGGTGGCCAAAGTACTGGAGTTTCAGCTTTAGCATCATTCCTTCCAAAGAAATCCCAGGGCTGATCTCCTTCAGAATGGACTGGTTGGATCTCCTTGCAGTCCAAGGGACTCTCAAGAGTCTTCTCCAGCACCTCAGTTCAAAAGCATCAATTCTTCGGTGCTCAACCATAGGTCTCTGCAAATACTACCATGTTAAGGACATAGAATAGTTCCATCACTCACCAGACTGTCTCCTATCGATTTAGAGTCATTCTTTTCCCCATTCCATCTTCTAAGAATTCTAACTTTTTGAAAATGACATCCTTCACTTGGTCTAATGCCTCTGAGATTCATCCAAGTTGTAATGAGAATCAGGAGCCAACATTTTTCAATTAAAAAGTTAACCAACCCCCCACTTGCAAAGTCTGTCTCTGTCCTACAGTTATTTTGAAGTTTTGCACATTCTAACTAGTCATGATTAATAAATAGCAATGCTTCACTTTTCATACTATCCATGGGGTTCTCAAGGCAAGGATACTGAAGTGGATCACTGGAGAAGGGAATGGCAAGCCACTTTAGTATCTTTGCCTTGAGAACCCCATGGAGATATTAAAAAGCAGAGAAGTCACTTTGCCAACAAAGGCCTGTATAGTCAAAGCCATGGTTTTTCCAGTAGTCATGTATGGATGTGAGAGTTGGACCATAAAGAAGGCTGAGCACTGAAGAATTGATGCTTTCAAAGTGTGGTGCTGGAGAAGACTCTTGAGAGTCCCCTGGAGAGCAAACTGATCAAACCAATCAATCCTAAAGGAAATCAGACCTGAATATTCATTGGAAGGACTGATGCTGGAGCTGAAGCTACAATACTTTGGCCACTTGATTCAAAGAGACTCATTGGAAAAGACCCTGATTCTTGGAAATACTTAGGACAGGAGGAGAAGGGGGCAGCAGAGGATGAGATGGCATTACTGATTCAGTGGACATGAGTTTGAGCAAACTGCGGGAAATAGTGAAGGACAGGGAAGCCTGGCTGCTTCAGTCCATGGGATCTCAGAGAGTCAGGCACGAGTTAGTGACTGAACAACAGTGCTCCACTTCTCACCCTAAGATTGAAATTGGGCATACCCACATGCAAAGAGCCATGAGAGTCACGCCATGGAAGCAGTCTTAGTGGTACTAGTGGGATGCCTCACCTGGAATTACACAAAAGCCACAATAGGAAATAGATGGAGCCAATTCTCAGAGAATGTAGATGGTGACACATTAAGGACACAAATTTCCCATGACTTCATGAAGGGAGGGGAGCTTCCTGGCTAGAGCCCAGCCAAATGATAAGAACTGAGTCAGAGAGCCTGGCAAGAAAGCATATGTATGTCACAGGACTTCTGGCCATGTGGACTGAGATTGGAGCATCTCTGATGTCCCCGTAGGTCCTAGTCTTCCTTGAGAAATTGGCAAGTGCCTATGAACAGTATGTATACTTGGTCCACAGCAGATGATTTCCTTTGCAAGTTGGGAAAAAAGACTTGATCCTGCAACTGTGCAACAAATGCTTTTGCAACTGCTGGAAGAGCTTAGCAAGGTTTTTGGCTTCTGAACATCTGGCTCTCAGACTAAGTGCAAGGGAGCAGACTCCTATATAGACAGAGGCCCTATGTTCCATTTCAAGTTGAATGGCAGGCTGTATGTGCTTCTGTTTTTGCTTTCTTTTAAACCTCTTAAATCCAGGGCTTGAAAGCTTCTGCTTTGGATTAGTCCTCCCAAACATGGTATTGATCCACAAAATGATCAAAAGCATGGTGAAAGCAGCTTACAAAGCATGCAAACTATCTGTGACGAACAGTAAATGGGTGGCTTCTGAAATAAACAAATGCAGGTAAAGCCGTCTAGGAACTGTGATTCTCTCGTTTTCTCATTTTTGATCCTAAGCATTGAGCTTTGCAAGTGAAGGCTGACATTAAGACTAGGGGGTGCCTGATAAGGGGGTGCCAAACATCTACAGCTTTGTAAGATGAGGATGGATGTGGACATGGAGAGGAGGTATGTAGGATAAAACACATCTTTACACATCAACAGCCTCAGGAGATGAAAAATCTACTGCAGAATTTGCATTATTTGTTAGCTGTTCACTGGGAGTTACAAAGTAATTATTATTACTTATCATCATTTTATACCTTCTGTCAGCAAAGTGCCAAGTCTACAGTAGAAGTTTAATAAATATGTGCTGAATAGAATGAAGGCTTTTTGATTTTCTAAGACAGGGTTATGTGGCCCTGGAGGCTTGAGTTGCAGCTTCAGAGCAGTGACTAAATTCCATTCTGTTGGCCTCTTTACTTGTGTATTTCACCAGCCCACTTTAGGATGGCAATTTGAAGGCAAATACTGTGTCATGTCCACTGATAGATTTCTCCAAGTCAGTCACAGTGCCTGCAGGCTTCTCCATCCATGGGATTTTCCAGGCAAGAGTGCTGAAGTGGATTGCCATTTCCTTCTCCAGGGGATCTTCCCGACCCAGGAATTGAAACCAGGTCTCCCGCATTGCAGGCAGACGCTTTACCATCTGAGCCACCAGGGAAGCCCTGCTATGTGATAGGGGTCCATAAATATTTGTTGAATTGATTGAAGCATGGAGGGAAAGCACATGCTACATCCACTGAGTCACTGTCTTCAGACCATCTTGTGCATGTGACACTCCATAAAATGAAAAATAACTCATGTAATATGTTTGTTAATGTAAACTTAGTTTTATTTCCCCAGTTCTACTATTTATAAACTTTACAATCATTGCAAATGATGAATACCTCCTAGCCTCATTTTTATGGGGCTAACAATCCTTGTTCTGCTAAGTTTTGGGAGAGAACAAATGAGCTGTTAAAATTTGAAAATAGGTGAGAGACTTGGAGTCACATATGAGGCCTTTTAAAAGTATATGTTTATTTTCTTATTTAGACTGCACTTGGTCTTTGTTTCTGTGCCCATATTTTCTCTCGTTACAGCAAACATGGGTTACTCTCTAGTTGCAGTGCACAGGCTTCTCATTGAAGTGGCTTCTCTTGTTGCAGAGCCTGGGTTCTAGATTATGAAGGCTCAGTAGCTGTGGTGTCTGTAGTTGTGGTATGTGGGATCTTAGTTCCTGGACCAGGGATCGAACTGGTGACACCTGCATTAGCAGGTGGATTCTTAACCACTGGACCATCAGGGAAGTCCCTTGAGGCCTTTATTCACATTCAATGTCATTCATTTGTACCTATTTTCTTGCTATTGATGAGGTTAATGGTTGGTTAGGATAAAAAATATTACTTTTCAATCATTTTTCCTACAGCCCGAAATAAGAATCTATCTCTCATTTCTAATTATATTATACTATAACTCATAAAAGGAGGATATACATAAATCAGTCGTTAATGATATTGAAATTCTCACAGTAATTCAGAGTTCTTGGCTTCATGGGGTATATCAAGTCCTGAACTCTAAGAATAGGTAAAATTTTTAAGGTAGGAGGGAGGTGGTGTTTTTACCAGAGAAGCTGTCTGCATGCTTGCAGGAGATGATCTGAGAGGAGCAGATTTGTATTTCCCCAACAAATTTGACATGAATAAAATTTGAAGCAATTGGAATCTACTGGATACAACTAGGTTATAAATGATTGGCATGGGCTTCCCTGGTGGCTCAAATGGTAAAGAATCTGCCTGCAATGCAGAAGACCCAGGTTCAATCCCCAGGTCGGGAAGAACCCCTGGAGAAGGGAATGGCAACCCATTCCAGTATTCTTGCCAAGAGAATTCCACGGACAGAGGACCCTGGCAGGCTAGAGTCCATGGGGTCTCATAGAGTTGGACATGACTGAGCGACTGATAAACACAAATACAACTACGCTGTAAATGAATGACATGGGCAGTTGGATAAAGACAGGAGCATTCGACCTACAGCTTTTACTATGAACTTCTGACATCTATAGTGACTGAAAATAGAACAAAAGACAAAAACATACACATCCAGAGCACTTAAACATTAATTAGGGCCATTCGTGTCTGTTCAGAGAAGTGAGATATTAATTCTACAGGAATTCCTGAGAAAAAATTATCATTCAGAATTTCTCAAACATGGTCATAGACTTTGACAATGAAGGAAATTAGTTAAAGAGACAAAATAATAGAAGCAGTTGGGGATCAACTTGACTGTGAGCTGAGTCTGAACCTCATTCCACGTGCAGTGTGGTGTCACTGAAGATGTGGGTCTGTGGCTGGATTATGATGAAAATCATATTTTAGTGAATCAATTGTCCTCAGCTAACACAAACTGCAGCCAGCTGATCTGTCACTAGTGATCCGTCTGTGCCACTGGTCTGATACCAAGATAAGATCCTGATCTAGATTAAGAACAACCAAAAGCAGAGATGAATACCAGCTTGTAAGGAAGCATCTGTTGCTGGTTCTGAGAGAGCCATGGAATGCTTTGAACTTGTGAAAAAGTGGGTTATGTGCTTTCCTATATATGACGTGCCATGGTGTTCAAAGCTATTTTTAAAGTATGCATGTATATATTTTTCTACCAAGAATAAATTTTAAGTTGTTATTTCTGTTCTCATAGATTCTTCAAGTCCTTACATGAGTCCTTACTTGCATTGATGTCTCAAGTCAGATGGTGGAGTCATCTGACACTCTCTGAAGCTGTGTGGGTGAGCCTGTAAATGGATCAGGTCACCTTTCAGGCTCAGATGCTAACTTGTGCCTCCACCTAGCCTGCTATAGTCATTGAACATGTCAGTTATTCAATCCAATTACCCATTTCAAAGTGAACCATACAGTCGGTTGTAATGCCACAATTTAACACAAAGGTAGAAAAATCTTATTAGTAGACTAAGATCACACTTTTGAAGAATCTCACTTTTGTAAAACTACACTTTTACAGATCTCACGTTTGCAGAAACTTTTTATTTTGCTACACCTCATAATAAAGAAAAAGTCAATAGATGGTGACAGAAATGAGAGTATTGTTTTTGTTGGTGATGTTGTAACAAATTCAAACATATATTATGATCTGCCTTAATTGATTCTTATTCCTAATACATAAAATGAATGGCTTTCCAGATGGCACAATGGTAAAAATCTGCCAGTAAAGCAGGAGACACAGCAGATGTGGTTTGGATCTCTGGGTCAGGAAGATCCCCTGTAGAAGGGAATGGTAAACCACTCTAGTATTCTTGCCTGGAAAATTCCATGGACAGAGGAGCCTGGTGGGCTACAGTCCACAGGGTCACAAAGAGTTGGACATGACTGAGTGACTGAGCCTGTACACATGCATTCCTAATAAACTGAGTACAATCCAGTTATCAATAGCATAATATCTGCACTGCCAGTGAGCATGGACATGTCTGTTTTTGAAGGTAATTGCTCTTTGTAATGAACTGCCATGGCAAGGACATATCTCTCTTGCCTTCGGTTGTCCAAACTGCTACTGCATTTAAAACAATATGGGCATTCAGGCTTACAAAAGAATTATTCTTTTTTGGTGATTAACATATTAAAAATGTCAGAGGTTATTTTGAAACTTGGGGCATGGATATTGAATTGGTTCTAATGGAATAGATAGACTGAAATAGACTAATGATGCTGTGAAGAAATGTATGGGTATGAGAGTAGATATCAGCAAATGTACAAGACAGTTTAGTTAAAAGCAAACTATTGTAAGCAGAGATTCTGAAGTATGAGAAATTAAAAGACAAAGAAAACTCACTTTGCATTTTTATAATTCTAGATTACACAGGCTCATATGTAGATTACAATACCTAGAGCAACCAGCATATGCCAGTTTGCCTGAGACTTTCCTCGATGCAACACTGAAGGCTCTATATATCCTGGGAAAACCCTTATTTACCTGAAATCTTAGTATATGTTCTTTTATTTTTTTAAATTTATTTTTCTTTTATCTCAGCATAAACTCTGAGTTTTTGTTGGTCACCTGAAATTTTAATATATGTTTCTTTTTGGTCTCTTGAAATCTTAGTATATGTTCTTTTTCTTTCTTTTTAAAAACTTGTCTATTTTTAATTGAAGGATAATTGCTTTACAATATTGTGTTGGTTTCTGCCATACATCAACATGCATCAGCCATGGGTATACGTATGCCCACCTCCTGTTTTTTTTTTTCTTTTTTGTTCGGTTGTGCTGGGTCTTTGCTGCAGCACACAGACTTCTCTAGTTGCAACATGCCAGTTTAGTTGACCCCGGACCTGTGGGATCTTAGTCCCCTGACCAGGGATCCAACTTGCATCCTCTGCATTGCAAGGCAGATTCTTAACCACTGAACCGCAACGGAAGTCCTTCTTAGTATATGTTTTTAAATGACACAAACATGGGTCTGTTTCCTCCTTCACTTCACCTTCCTCCATTTTCTTTGCCTGGTGGAATTCAATGGCACATCAGAACCACCATGATAGTTACTGATACTTCTTATTGGAAATGGCTGTTGATGGTTGAAAGCCTCCCTTCTGTAATGCCAAGTAACGGAAACAAGAGGGAATTTTTGCACATAGACTTTCATATATACAGCACTTCCCAAGCTTCATGGGGCTCACATTGATATAAAGATTCCTTAACACTTCTCTAAACCTCTAAACTGAAAATTGCATCTAGTTGTGTTTAATTTGATATTAAACAGCTAATTGGATTTGTAGCCTTGAGAGGTGAGGCAGGGAGGAAAAGTTTATTTGCCTAAAATTTAATAATAGCAACTTATAAAATTTCATATTTTAAAATCTGAATTGCTAGAGACATCTTCAGATGTGCTGAAAGTACTAAAATAAATGCAATCTGGTAGTCTGTCAGGAAAGCAAGCAAACAAACAAAAAACCACTGGGTCAGGTGCACAGCTGTTTGTGGAGGGCATTAAATTTTTTTACAGTCTTTCCCATAGGCCAATATGCTCTTATGCATTGATTTATATATTAATAATGACAGACTCCACTGGCATGAGCATTTCAGTTCCTCAGAAATTAGATAAAATTTAGATAATTTAGACTCAGGATAAAAGGTAGAGAGAATTAGCATTTTGCAGCATTAATTAGCTTATTTGTCCTCTCTTTTTTTCTGATCAAATACATGGAGGATGCTTAGTTCAGCCACAAACAGGGTTATGAGTATCCTTCAATTGTATGCTATGACATTGATGTTTCTAATGCATGTATATTCAATAGCTTTGCCTTGATTTTAAAAGTATGGTTTTAAAAACAGTGGTTCGTTTTATATCACTAGGGTAAGCAATGAACAAAGGAAGCTATTGGATGTAAAACAGAACATTGAAAGGACTCCTGCTGAAAAAATGCCCAAGCTTTGAAAACACTCTTAGAGAATGTGCAATTATGCAAGCTTTCTCCCTGTTTGGTACTCTAATTTCTTCCCTAGCATTTCACTGTCGCTCATCTTCATTATGATTTAAGGTTGCCAGAAGAAACTGGTAACTTTAGCAAGCAGGCATTTCATTTTTAAATAATTGTTTGTATTGTTTTCCAAAGCACACAACCTCAGTCTTACCCACCCAGCTCCTCCCTGGCTCCATGCCTACCCTTGTAGCTACTGCTGTGTTCGGCTCAACCTGTGTGTTTTCTCCAATGTCTCCCAGCTCTACGGTTCTCACTTTCCACATGGCTGCTTGGTTTGCAGAAGATGCTTTCTTACAGATGTGTTCCCTCCCCTGACAAACAATTACTCCTGTTTCCCCCAGCGGGAGGCCATTAGGACATCATGACAGGTTCTGCTAAGTCATCTCACAATCACAGTTTTGTGCAGTCATCTCTCATCTGAGACTCTCTAGGCATATGCCATGCAGGGAAACTAGCAGTCACAAACAGCAGCACCTCCAGGCATATTATTTGTTATTTTGGTCTGGTAGTGTAACAGATAATGTCTAATACACTAATGTCTGAGGGTCTCATTGGATGCTTTTACTGGCATCATTTACAGCCAACTTGCAAAAGACTGAATGGGTTGTCGTGTGCTAGTGGAGAGGAGGAAAAAAAAAAAAGCAGGGGGTATTTTTACATTTCCATAGCAATTACACACAATGGTTCCAAAGAGACATGATAACAATAGTGATTTTACAAAGTTATTCTATTTGTGCAGACTTTCAGCATTCTGAGCTTTGAAAGAGGAAATTACCAGATATTAGTTATTTTCCTGGAAAATGGTTAACCACTTACATATTTATTTGTATTTTAATCTTATGGACTCAGCTGATATGAAGACATATAGCAAAGACCTATCTAAAATGTGTTCTTTTAAATAAATGCACAGGTAACTGAATACTCAAGATAATTTTTCTTGAGGTTTCTCTGACAGCTCTACCTATTAAATCTTCTTAGTGGGTACTGTATCACTGGGATTTTGGTAAGCCTAAACTCAAAATTTAATATAATATGAAATAAATGGATTTTGGCACAATGCCACATTAACACTTGGATTGTCTTTTATTGATTCTCGGGTCTTGCTTATGGCTACACTGTGGTAAAGTTTGTCTTTGTGTGAAATCAAACCATGTGCTAACAAGCTAGGACTGCCACAGAGGCCCAGAAGGCAGATGAGAAAGGCAGCTCTCTTCTCCCCATCAGAAATGTCAACAGTCCGTTGGTTTCTGTCTCCTTAACTTCATTTCCTCAAAGCTCCAAAATAACATAACATCAATTTAGATTCATTGACGTGAAATCCAGTCAAGATGAGTGTGAACATATGAATGACAGGATTTTCGGTAGTAGTAATTTTATTTTTGTTCAAGACATATAGGTCATTGAGCTAAGCACTGAACATGGGGTTCCAGTTTGGCACACAGATGCTCAATACATACTTATTTAATTGAACTGAATTGAATCCAAGAATTGCATAGTAACTCTACTTTAATGAGTAGGTGAAAATTGTTTGTAATTGGAAAAGCAAACTTTTGCCACAACAATCCAAGGCTTTCCTTACATTTTAACTAGCCAGTTGCACTTGGAAAGATGCTCCCCAAGTATTTGAATTCAAAGTGTTCTCTTAAGTGGCCAGATAAGTGTTCCCATTCAGTGGCTGTGTTGTTCATTCTTTCAGTTAACCTAGTTGTCCTTGTCTTTGCCTTATTTTTTTCCCTTCCACTGAGAGGAAAAAAGGAAAATGAAAACCTAGTTTTTCTCTCCCTCTGAATTTATGCAAATTCTAAATTAGGCAAAGAGAATTTGGACTATTTATTCTCTCTTTTATCCCCATCCTCTGTTACCTCTAAAGATTTACAGAAATTAAAAAAAAATAGAGTTCCGATTGAATTTCCAGAATGGTATGAGTGACATAAAAATGCAGGTGCTCTTGTTTTGTCTTAGAGCATTTCATTTCAAATGTCAAATGCAACCAACTTCTAAATCCAATGTCTTTGAAAGATGGGTAGGGGGCTGGTATATATTGTTTTGTTTATGTACTTGGAGAGACTAGAGACTGAAAACTCAGAGTAAAGACTTACCTGTTGCTTGTAAGTCTCAAACGATTTCTTGTCAATTATTCAATCCAATAAATATTTGCTGAGGTCCTACTATGTTAGACACTCTACTAACTGCTACAGGAGTATATAAAATGGAGGAAGATAGGGTATCTGCCTTGAAAGTGAAAGTGAAGTCCCTCAGTCATGTCTGACTCTTCTCGACCCCGTAGACTGTAGCCTACCAGGTTCCTCCATCCATGGGATTCTCCAGGCAAGAGTACTGGGGTGGGCTGCCATTTCCTTCTCCAGAGGATCTTCCCGACCCAGGGATAGAACCTGGGTCTCCCGCATTGGAGGCAGATACTTTAACCTCTGAGCCACCGACCCCAAATAAAGGAAGAAGTGATATAATTTGAGCACTCAAATAGCTACATGAAATAAAACATTCTGCAAATTACTGCACAGGAATTAAAAGTCAGATGGATCCTAGTTTGATCCCAGTTCAGTATGTCCCTGATAATGCCACAATTTCTTAGACCTTGATTTCCATATCTAAATAACTAGGCTCAATAATGATGATCTTTTCTCTGTAAAAATTAAATGTGCAATGCATATTTGCCAGGCTTTGGTTTAGCGGAAGCAGACTACATTCTATGATTTAGATGTATAATATAATCTACCTGCTCTAGAAGTACAGTACATAAAGTAAAAATAAAGGAGGATTTCTGAAATGATCTGAATTGAGGGTTTCCCTGGACAGATGGTGAATAAGATGGACTTTGAAATACCAGAGTACCATATGATCCAGCAGTTATGTTTCTGGACCTATATCTGGAGAAAAACATGGTTTGAAAGGATACTTGGACCCCAGAGTTCATTGAAACATTGTTAACAATAGCCAAAGCATGAAAGCAACCTAAATGTCCAACAGAGAAATGGACAAAGAAGATGTGGTATGTATATGCAATGGAGTATTATTTAGCCATTAAAAAGAATGAAATAATACTTTGAAGCAACATGGACAGACCTGGAGATCATCATACTAAGTAAAGTGAGTCAGAGAAAGATAAATACCATATGATATCACTTATATAGATAGAAAACAAATAATACAAATAAACTTATTATAAAACAGAAACTGACTCATGTATTTAGAGAATGAATTTATGGTTATGGAGGGAGGGGGGATGAGGGGTAGGGATAGCTTGGAAGTTTGGGATAGACATGTGGACACTGTTATATTTAAAATGGATAATTAACAAGAGCCCACTGTGTGTGTGTGTGTGTGTGTGTGTACTTGTGTGTGTATATATATATATATATATATATATATATATATATATATATACAGAATACCATCAGGTTTACCTAGCTGAGGTGGGTAGAGGACATTGATGCTTGAGGTTTGTGTGAAGTTTCCATCATTAATCCCTAGTACATTGTTGGCCTGGACTATACACATGGGTGATGCTCTGAGAGGAAAAGAAAGACAGAGTTGAGGGAGAGGGAACTAGCAAAACCTAAGAGAAAGTATAGTTCAGCCAAAATCCCCTACTGCATACTTAGTGCAAGATAAGGGGAAACTACATTTTCAGTTTCAGTATTAGTGGTCCAAAGCAATTCACATCACAGGAGTGTGCATTGGGTAGCATAAAGAATAGATACTAGGAATACTGAGAGTTACACTGGGTGTTGCAACTGTTTAATAAGAGGGCAGAGGAAATCACAGTATCTTTCAGAACTGTCCCTCTTGGGAATTGGGAGCTGATAAGAACAAGCAGAGGGCACACATTTACTGGGTCTCTACTTGGAATCTGCCTTGGTTGGCAGTATACTTAGTTGGAGGTGCTTCAGGCAAAGGAAAGGAAAGTTAGTCTTTTCAATAGGTGACTGGAATTCTGTCTGAAACAAGATTTGAAATCTCTATCCACTGCCAGGCTTTGGTTTAGGGGAAGCAGAGTGCATTCTGTGGTTTAGAAGTATAATACAATCTACCTGTTCTAGAAGTACAGTATATTCTGCACAGTGGTTATGGGACCAATGCTAAGGAAAAAATAGAGCATGGGAGTGAGAATTCAAGGGAAGTGAATACTCCAGTTTGGGAAAGAAGCTGAAAAAAGACATATAAAGGTAATAATGCTAAGAACAATGAATGTCAGGCTGAGGAAGTATGTTTAATTCAGAAGCAAAAGGGATGCTCTTAGATATTATTGAGAGGCAGAGAAAAATCATTAAAATCAACTCTTTTGGAAATTGACCATAGGAAGAGAAACTAAAAAAAAAAAAAAAAAAAAAACTAGAGGCATAGAAATCAGTTAGAAGAGTATTAAAAATGAAATCCTACTCTAAGTCAGTAGGAATGGGGATGAAAAGATAAATCTACAGAGGTAGAATCAACAGGAATTCAAAGTCAGTGACGATAATAAAGGAAGCAGAAAAGTCAAAAAATGAGTGATCCTAATAGTTGTAAACAATGTCTTTGAAGTCAGATAGATTTTTGGGGCTTACAACCTTGGAAAAGTTCTGTAATTTCCCTGCCTCCTTTTTTCTCATCTGTTTAATTGGTATATTAATAGTGTGTACAATGTGCGCCAAATCACTTCAGACATGTCTAACTCTTTGGGACCCCATGGACTGTAGTCCACCAGACTCCTCTGTCCATGGGATTCTCAAGGTAAGAATACTAGAGTGGGTAGCCATTCCTTTCTTCAGATAATTTTCCTGATCCAAGAATCGAACCCCACTAATCAAACCCCAAGGTCTATGTCTCCTGCATTGGCATGTGGGTTCCTTACCACTCATGCTACCTGGAAGCCCATATTAATGGTACCTATTCAAATAGGGTGTTGAAAAGATTAGATCAGTAAGTACATGGAAAATACTCTGAAAACTATCTGATATATAGAAAGTACTACACAACTTAGAGACATCTGGGGGACTTTGGGCTTCTCCCCTGAAAAGGGACTATAACCTGAGAAATGGAATATTGGAGAAGAGTACTGGGGCAGAGGGGGTAAAGAAGAGGATACATTTTAGAAATCTATTTGTTTAAATTTCATCCTTGGCCACACCAAGTAACCCTGTCAGTTATCTAGTCTGTGAGGGAAAGCTGATGACAAAACCAGAGAAATTAAGGTAGAATCATCCAAGGAGGGTCTGGGGCTAGAGTTATTCTTTCAATGGGAAAGGAGACCCATTATTATAAAGAATGCAGCTGTAGTGATGTTTTAAGTTTCATAACAGGGAAGTTCAAGGAATTACTCTGAGTGATTTTAGTAATGAAAGAAGTTTAGGCCCTATAGTAGCAGGAAGGATCAGGGGCAGTAGCTGGCAACCTGAAGAGAGTGAGACATTTAGAAATAATAGCTATCAGGATTGAAATAGTCACCTCAAGATGAATAGAAGAACTGTAAAGTCACCTGCCTGTGGGATCTTTTAGCAAAATGCCTTTTCAGACTTCGTTTTCCACACGGTTGATGAGTTTTAAAATTTAGCTATTTTACATCAACCATGAAGCTCTAAGCTTTTCCCAGATGATGCTAGCATTGCTGCTTAGCCAAGTATTGACAGTGATTTGGGGTTGTTGAAAGGTATATGATATGGCCGTGAGAGAACTGAAAGCTGACATACCTGTTCCCATGTGTGTGTATGTGTGTGCCAACGTGCACGTATGTAGGCCCTGTGTGGAGGGCGGTTGTGGGATGGTATAAAATGACACCATTCTCAGAGTTTAATTAACACTGAATTATTTGAAGTTCCGCTGTGTAATGTCCAAAAGTTTCTTAAAGATTATATTAAATAGATTATCAAACAAATAATAAATGAATTAATTGACTTTTAGAGCTTCCTTTGTGGCTCAGATGGTAAAGAATCCCTCTGAAATACAAGAGTGCCAGGTTTGATCCCTGGGTCAGCAAGATCCCCTGGAGAAGGAAATTGCTACTCACTCCAGTATTTCTCTCTTGGAGAATCCCATGGACAAAGGATCCTGGTGGGCTATAGTCCTTGGGGTCATGAAGAGTCAGACATGACTGAGCAACTAACACATCACTATTATTTTTATAACATTGGAAATAGAACTGGGAAGAGTGAAGAATCCCAGCTTCCCCTACTTATATTAAGGCTCAAAAAGTACAGGAAGAATCAGTTCCATGTCACTGTGGTTATTATCACATAAAGTAACTGGGGTTTAGCCTGGTCCATATCCTAGGATGGCTTTCAGTATCCTGTAGAGGAAACACTATTCATTTGAGGTGTTTTTTATCTACTTTATGTGCATAATTGCTCAGCAACTGGCAAGCTTTAATTTTGATGTGAATTCTAACTGAAAGTTAGCCTCCCATTTTAGCAGTTTGTTCATTAACATATTGAACTTTATTTTTCTTTGAAAGAGCTGAAAGAAGGTAATTGCCCTTCTATTCTCAACAGCCAAGTGTAGAGAAAGATGTCCTTCATATTAGATACAATTATTCCCACTTTACAGTTGAGAAAACTGGGTCTCTAAAAGATAAATTTCCAGTAATCACACATCTAGTAAGTGACAGATTCAATATTCAGACCTATTTATGTCTCATTTTAATGTATTAGTTTGCCTCTCAATAGAAAATAACGAGAAAAAGATTATGCGGCTCCAGTTTTGTGTGTTCAAACTGTGAACATCCATTCATAGTTAAGAAAGATTGTCTTTCCCTCTTCATTATGCTCAGTGAGCACAGTACTCCTTGTGATGCAACCTAAAACTGTCAGGCCCATGATAACGCCAACATGTCCATGAGGCTAACCCTTGATAGATTTCTTTCTGACCGTATCATTGTGATATTTCTCAGAAACTAGAAGTACAAGAAATTTAGTTTAAAAGAGGCTATTATAATTTTAGACAAGGATAAAGTATTTATGCATGTTTTGTCCACCCAAATGCCTTTACTAAATTTCAGAAGTCACATTTTTTGCTGATATGGGGCTCCCCATCATACTACTAGCAAGCGATAGGGATTTGGTAAACTTTAAAAATATCTGCTTCCCCAGCTCTACTTTTTGATATTCTCATTTATAGGCCACTTGCTACAGATTGACACCTGTCTCATCTGTGGGATGAGTCTAATTCCTTGCAAGATCAAATCTATGTGGTTTAGAATGATAACTGGATGGTTCAATAGTCACTCAAGCCTTTTGCTCTGATTTTGTAGCTGATATCTTGCCATGACCAGGTTCTAGGCCCTGGACTGTTGCCTTATTCATCGTGTACATACCCCTTTCTTGATGTTGACTTCAGCATCACTGACATGTTGGTCCTGTTTCTCTCTGACAAGCTTTCTTCTGCAGGTCCTTCTGCAGGTTGAAGTCTAGTCTTCTGGTGTCAAGCCTCATAATTGGTTAGCAAACACCTGTGGCAGCCCTTTGAAATGGTAATATTCTGCTTCCCCAGACTTCCATACATTTCCCATCACATACATGAGGAGAATAGCAGGGAGTTACTCCCTTTCGAAAACAGTCCATGGGGGGGAAAGGCACCTTAATGGCCATACCTAGACTTTATTTTGGTCCCCAAAATCACTGCAGATGGTGACTCAGCCATGAAATTAAAGACGCTTACTCTTTGGAAGGAAAGTTATGACCAACCTAGATAGCATAGTCAAAAGCAGAGATATCACTTTGCCAACAAAGGTCTGTCTAGTCAAGGCTATGGTTTTTCCAGTGGTCATGTATGGATGTGAGAGTTGGACTGTGAAGAAAGCTGGGCGCCGAAGAATTGATGCTTTTGAACTGTGGTGTTGGAGAAGACTCTTGAGAATCCCTTGGACTGCAAGGAGATCCAGCCAGTCCATTCTAAAGGAGATCAGCCCTGGGTGTTCTTTGGAAGAAATAATGCTAAACCTGAAACTCCCGTACTTTGGCCACCTCATGTGAAGAGTTGACTCATTGGAAAAGACTCTGATGGCAAAGACATCTGCATATCTGGGAGGGATTGAGGGCAGGAGGAGACGACAGAGGATGAGATGGCTGAATGGCATCACTGACGCGATGGACGTGAATTTGAGTGAACTCCGGGAGTTGGTGATGGACAGGGAGGCCTGGCGTGCTGCGATTCATGGGGTCGCAAAGAGTCGGACACGACTGAGCAACTGAACTGAACTGAACTGAGACTTTATGCCTGACATCTAGTGGCCAGTCTAGGAATTGCAGTGCAGAGTTGCCGAGGGTGCCTGTTGGCGCTCTCAAGATCTGAGGGAGCTGAAGTGAAAATTCATTGCTACTAGCTTCCTCTCTCATAGTCCTGGACTTAACACTTATATCCTTTCTACTGAATTTTCTAAATATGGTCCTAAATAATCATTTAGTTTTAGAGCTAGAGGGTTCTCACACAACTTTCATTTATTATATTCTAATCAGTTCAGTCATGTCCGACTCAGCCGACCCCATGGACTGCAGCACACCAGACCTCCCTGTCCATCACCAACTCCCAGAGTTTACCCAAACTCATGTCCATTGAGTAGATGATGCCATCCAACCATCTCATCCTCTGTCGTCCCCTTCTCCTCCTACCCTCAATTTTTCCCAGCATCAGGGTCTTTTCAAATGAGTCAGTTCTTCATATCAGGTGGCCAAAGTATTAGAGTTTCAGCTTCAACATGAGTCCTTCCAATGAATATTTAGGACTGATTTCCTTTAGGATGGACTGGTTTGATCTCCTTGCAGTCCAAGGGACTCTCAAGAGTCTTCTCCAACACCACAGTTCAAAAGCATCAATTCTTCAGTGCTCAGCTTTCTTTATAGTCAAACACTCACATCCATATGACTACTGGAAAAACCATAGCCTTGACTACATGGACCTTTGTTGACAAAGTAATGTTTCTGCTTTTTAATGTGCTGTCTAGGTTGGTCATAAATTTTCTTCCAAGGAGCAAGCATCTTTTAATTTCATGGCTGCAGTCACCATCTGCAGTGATTTTGGAGCCCCTCAAAATAAATCTGTCACTGATTTCACTGTTTCTCCATCTATTTGTAATGAAGTGATGGGACCAGATGTCATGATCTTAGTTTTCTGGATGTTGAGTTTTAAGCCAACTTTTTCACTCTTCTCTTTCACTTTCATCAAGGGCTCTTCAGTTCTTCTTTGCCCTCTGCCATAAGGGTGGTGTCATCTGCATATCTGAGGTTATTGACATTTCTCCTGGCAGTCTTGATTCTAGCTTGTGTTTCTAATCACTGTATGAAAATATGAAGAAAAAGCAAAACTTAAGAATTTCTGACTTCAATGAGTATCTTGTCTAGAATTATCCTATTGGAAAGATGAGTGCCCACCTGTTTACTTTGACTATAGTTTATCATTTTTCCTTCTTGAAAAAAAATGGATACTCATTTACTAACCTACCTCATAGGAGGGTGTTGCTGTTGTTTGGTCCCTCAGTTCAATTTAGTCACTCAGCTGCATCCAACTCTTTGTGACCCCATGGACTGCAGCACGCCAGGCTTCCCTGTCCATCACCAACACCCAGAGCCTATTCAAACTCACGTCCACAGCATTGGTGATGCCATCCAACCATTTCATCCTCCGTCGTCCCCTTCTCCTCCTGCCTTCAATCTCTCCCAGCATCACGGTCTTTTCCAATGAGTCAGTTCTTTGCATTAGGTGGTCAAAGTATGGGAGTTTCAGCTTCAGCATAAGTCCTTCCAATGAATATTTAGGATGTTAAATCATGTAAATAATATTGTACAGTGCCTGGAACATAATAAATACTCAAGTGGTATTTGCTATTATAATTTCTTATTTTGGTTTTCATGATAAACATATAGTTGCTAGTGCATGCATGTTAGTAGCCTTATTACCTGTGAGGAGTATTATTTTCCCCAAATATTAAGATCTACCTATTTAAATAATTCAAATTATATGTGATATTCAGGGATCATAGATATTAAAATTTGAAAAGACATTCCCAATGTCTAATCCAGTCCTCTTTTATATACAAGAAAACTTTATTTGATATGTTATGCAACCTTACAGGGTTATAGGTGATGAGATCAGATGAGACTGAAATGTGAGTTTCCTCAGGAAGTTCAGTTTTACTAGCTCTACAAGTAGCTCTTTTGTATTTTCAAGCTAATGCTGAGAAATGAATTTTCCATCACATGGAGAAATGTGAAATACATGGTATGGATTTATACTCTACATATATAATGAAAAAGTTTGGTAGATTTCTACATTTGAAAAATATTAATAATTTTAATAGTATCACGAAAATAATTCTTACTATTGAAAGATTAGTAATATAAGTAAACAAAAAAACTAAAAAATTGTAATCCCATTGCTCAAATGTATATATATATATATTAATATATATGTACATATATATACAGTATGTTCATTTATGTATTTTATACTATCCTATACTCAGATGCACTAACTGGACATGTGGATTAAAAGGTAGGTTTAACTCTGCTCTGTAATTTGGGTCATTTATTTAGTTTATGAACATATTTCCACATTAACATTGATCTATAGCATTATTTTTATTGGCTGCATTATTCCTATTACATTATTTTTATTAATTCCTCTTCAAGATCAAATTAATGGTCAACAACAGGCTTCCCCTGTGGCTCAGCAGTAAAGAGTCTGCCTACAGTGCAAGAGACTCAGGTTCAGTCCCGGGGGGAAGATTCCCTGGAGAAGGAAATGGCAACCTACTCCAGTATTGTTGCCTGGAAAATCCTGTGGGCAGAAGAGCCTGGCAGACTACAGTCCATGGGGTCACAAAAGAATCGAACATGACTTAGTGATTCAACAACAATGATCAACAAAGAAAGTTAGGCTGTTGGTTAATATTTCAGGAGGCAAAGGAGAGAAAGAAAAAATTGGCAGTGCTACGGAAAGTGCTGTATTCCTCTCATTCTTTAAACTGAGAGCCTTATGTCTTCAAGTGGTACCAATGGTTGAGGAAGGCATGCTGTATCATGATGTGCTGACTTGGGCCCTGATGGGAGAGGAAGTGGAATGTTCTGTTGAAGGAATATCAAGTAATAAGTTTGAAAACATGAGTTCTGTAAAATGGCAGCAAATGGAGTGTATTACAGAGTCCAAATATCTGAAGGTAAAATATGAAGAAGAGAGTAAGCTTCCAAATCTTCAGTGATGGGGGCCAGGTTCAACCATCATGGAGTTGAACAAACCTCATGGTTTATAGTTGCCTTTATAAATTTAAAATTTTTAATATTTGTTTATTTGGCTGCATCCAGTCTTTTGTTGCAGTACATGGACTCTCTAGCTGTGGCTCACACAGGCTCAGTAGTTGCAGTGCATGAGCTTAGTGGCACCATGGCATGTGGGAACTTATTTCCCTGACCAGGCATGGAACCCACACCCCCTGCATTACAATGTGGGTTTTTAATCATGGGGCCACCAGGAAAGTCCCCCACAAATTTAATATTGAATTATAAATATAGACATTGTAAATATGTGTGCACATCCCTTTTCGTAAAGGTTTTCTGAGAACCCAGCGAGGGCTGACCAGCAAACGTATACGTTCACAGATGTGGGGGGTGAAGCAATGCTAACTGAATGTGAGCTACTCTAAGAGTTTGACTGACCAGAGTCTCACGACAGAAAATTCTACATAAACAGAGCTCGAATTAAAAGTAGTCCACCAACCTTCCGTCTTATAAGAGGAAACCAAAGAATAATCACTCAAGAATATGAGCATATGACAAAAGTCAGGGCAGAACTACTTTCTTTCCCATCTTTCTTTGCACCTAATTTTTTTCATGTTCATCCGTCACTTTCACAGTTGAGCAAAACTCTATGAAGGGATCTGGAAGCTTCCCCTCTCCCCCATGCTGTTGCTTCCTTTCTTGCATGCCCTTCCACAGCTCTGGATGACCCCTTTACCTCCAACATCAAAAATACATCTTGTGTTATACTGTGTATATTTATATTTGCCCAATAAAACAAGTTTTTATCACTCAATAGTGCACTCCTTGCTTTCTCTGCAACACTAATAGCAAATTATTGAGAACACTAGTAGTGCTCCTTGGATCCTGCTGGGTGTATCCACAGGCGCTCCCTTTTTCCACATATCTGTCTTGTGTGCAGCCTGTCACAGTGCAAGAGAACAGGAAGCTAAGTGCCAAAGGCCCTATGTGGGGACAGGCGCATAGTGAATGTCCTGCCATCCATGCCAGCCTAGCGGAATTGAGCATGGGTGGACTGTCAGGTCCCCACCTAGCATGCTGACTGTTGGAAAGCACTGGAGATTGGCAGTTTGTGTCTTCCAGGAGGCAAAGACATGAAATGCCTTATTCCCTCCCCCCTACCTTTGGAGGGACACTTCCTATTTCTAAAAGACACAGGTGGAAATAGAAACAGTTGCAAACAGAACCCTATAGCTCACCCACCCTGCACATTTTGCTTTGCACTCTAAATGCAAAGTTGTTTTCTTCAACCTAAGAATTGAATTCCATGGCTGTTTTCCAGAAAAAAATATAATAAAATCCCAGGTGAGGGTTAATTCTCCTGGCTAATAGTGTCTTTATTTTTATTTTTATTTTTTTTTAAAAAGATCTCACTGGTTTTCCATTTCTTCCCATGTGAGACAGAAATAGGCAGACAGGTCTGCCAGGACAGCATTATTGAAACAGTATATTCACACCCGTTCCAGTAGATGGTTTATGCACTTTAATTTCTGTTAAAAAACTTAATTAAATTGCACGATTTATTATCTTATGTTAGATGTCAAGAAAAACAGTCTGGAAAGTCTATGTGCTGTGTGTCAGACCCAGCCAGCTGTCTCAGACGAAAGACTTTCGGTCCTGTGTAAATTTTGTGAACAACTGAATTACTAACAGGTTCTTTGTTGGATGTTTTTCTGCACTAAATAGACCTCACATCACTTGGAAAAAAATGATGTTCTAAAAGGAAAAAAGATAGTGTGTATTTTGTTAAGCAAATCAGCATACTCAATAACGATATTTTCCTTTGATATCTAACAGATTCTGCTACTTTTCTACAACTATTAGCCTATAAAGGTATTTTGTAATATAGTCCACCTCTAATTTTACTTCCTATGAAAGTGACTGCCAACTATATTTATCTCTGTGCTTTCAAACCTGCTACAAATGTACATCTTTCTGTGATTGCTTTTAAGAGCACAACCTTAATTCAGGCTTTCTACACTCCTTCTGGTTTACGGTGATATCAAACTCAAAGCAAATTCACTCGTTGAAATCAGTCTGGGGGGAAAAACTCACTGGTCTATAATTTAGGATTGTTTGACTGTTCACTGGCAAATGATTAGATAGCATAATCATTTACTGAGCCTCAGTCTGTGTTTTCTGAAACACTTTGTATGTACTATACGGTACATTAGAATAGAGAAAGAAACAAAAATAGCAGTAAAGTTATGGCAATCAAGCCATTCTTCAGCTCTTGAGTTCATGTCTATAACTTCAGATGCCTTTCTGGGCATGAGAGAAAGAAGACTCACAGAATTGTCTAAGATATTTCATATTTTCAGATAGACTCACACAGTCATACAAACATGTGCCCACACACACACATATACACTTCTTTGCAATAAACTCATCAGGAAGCCCCTCCCTAATTTAGGCCCAAGCTTGCAAAGAAGTCAGTTGTTTTTTTCTTTTTCCTGACACTATTACATCAAAACAGTATCCAGGCATTAGACAGTATTTATTAGCTTGTAAGGCCAGAGATAATGATCCCATTCAATCAGAACACATGAATAATTCAAGAGTCCCAACTTCACATAATTTCTGGCTCTACTTTTAAAACCAGTGAAAGAACCATTTGTATCATTTATTTATTTTTCGTGACAATGAGTAAAAGACAAAAGAGGTTTTGTTTTGTGCTTTTTTTTTCCAGGAGAGAGAGCATCTTGGCTCTTTCATTTCAAACTGATCAAAGACAATGCAAAAAGAACATGTATATGTATGAAAATACGAAAAAGCATGATACTACAAGGGGAATATATAGTAATTACCTCTTTGGATGATTTCTATATGAATTTGTGGAGGGTATTTTAATCACGGTGAGTGGTTCAATCTTATTTTACACACTATAGTTAGGAAACAATTATGGTTTCCACAAGACCAGTGAAGCTACAATTTCAGGAGTCATTTCTGTCATGTACTATCTGAAAAGTACATTTGAAAGAGGATGGGCTATTTTAAGTACCAAAGAGAAGTTGAAATAACTTAATCTTATGACAAAATGTTGCTGTTCCCCCTTTGCTAACATAAACAATGAAATTCAATGGAACAGGTCACCACTGTCTCTCTCAAGCAGCTCTGACCTATGGAACTTTATGTGATGAAGGTATGTTCCATATTTACACTGTGAACTATGGAAGCTATTTGGAATCTGGATTTATTGGACACTTGAAATGCACTTGGTTGCGCTTGGTGCAACCCAGTAACTAACTTGAAATTTTATTTACTTTCAATTAATTTAAATATAAATAGCTACATGTGACCAGTGGCTGCTTATTAGCCTTTTTAAGTCCTCAAGGAGAAGGGTTATTGGAATATAAATATCAACAGGTAGATGCTTATTACTTTTTA
This sequence comes from Ovis canadensis, assembly GCF_042477335.2. Classification (NCBI taxonomy): domain Eukaryota; kingdom Metazoa; phylum Chordata; class Mammalia; order Artiodactyla; family Bovidae; genus Ovis; species Ovis canadensis. Next base: position 243,180,121 of record NC_091245.1, read on the forward strand.
AAATTATTTATATTAACCTTATTTAAGAAATATAATTCTACAAAGTTCCCATTTGGACAAAAAATATAATTACCTAAGTAATGAGGGATAGAAATTGCAACACAAGAGCAATAGAAGAGTTTTTGTTTGGATTCTTTTTAGCACTAAATAATGTTCCTTGGCCTGAATGTAGTACAGTTTATTTATCCCTTTCTCTCCTGAAGGACATCTTGATTGCTTTCAAGTTTTAAAAAATCATAAACAAAGCTTCTTTAAATATGTGAGCTCAGGCTTTTGTGTAGACATAAGTTTTCAACTCTTTTGGGTAAATACTAAGAAGTAAGATTGCTGAAGTGAATAGTATGAGTATGCTTAGCTTTGTTAAGAAGCTGCCAAACTGTCTTCCAAGGTGATGTACCATTTTGCATCTTTGCTAGCAATGAATGAGAGTTCCTGCTTTTGCAGTGTTGTGAATTTTGGAAATTCTAATAAATATAGATCTTATTATTAATATATTTTAATCCACCTTTCAAATTTACAATTTCCATTAAAACTCTTAGTATCTTACAAAATATTCAAGCATTTTTGATTAACCTATCCTGTACTTTCTTTGACTGATTCATTTAACAATATTAAAGTGAAATTGTGTTCCAATTGCTGCACTTGGTGAAATGTACTGTAATGAATAATGTATGATACAACCATAAGAATGAATCAAAAAGAAGAAACAGACAAATTAGATGAGAGAGAGCTTTTATTTATATCTTAATAGTTTAACAATAGCCAGAAATGTATTATCAATTTAAAAGACCTTGGAAAGAAAATTTATTTGGGAAATGTTCCTTAAGGAAATGTTTGGTCTCTGATAAGCTAAAATTTAGATTTGTTCTTGAATAAACTAAAGAAAAATAGCTTTTATAAAAATATAAGATGATTATACTTCAAAGATTATGGAAATGATGTTCAGCACTCTTTTCTTTATTATACTCTGGTAGTTGGTTTTTCTCCACCCCCATGTAGAGCAGGTGAAGAAGAAAAGGAACCAATAAAGTAAAAATTACAGGATAGGAGTAAGACCAATCAATGTACCTCACAGATTTATTTGAAGTTTGTAAACAACTACTATATGCATTGTCTCAATCAGGGATCCAAAGAAGGAAGGTCATTATTGAACCTCAAGTTACAATGCACTTGTTAGCTTCCAGATAGAGTTCAAGTGCATGCTCATGCATTCATATTAGCCACTAATTAAGGGCCACTTGGGGGGGAGTTTAAGCTCTTAAACTGGATTAGTGAAAGTGATCAAAAGGACCAATTGAATTTTGTAAATTAGTTTTACAAGATAGGAAGTGGACTTTGAAAAAGACTTTCTAAATCAGACATCACTGATTTCTTCATCACAGCCTTAAGATGAAGGTTGTCATCAAGAGGATTTGAGCAGAATCATCAACTCAAAGTTGACACTCTCTCCACAGCAGCTAAAATGTGGTGTGTTGTACCAACAATTAGTATCAAAATTCCAAATACAAAATCCAGTGGCACTTTATGATTTAGAAGTTAAATTTGAAATGAAAGCTCCCTTTCTTTATTCTAGTGGCTGATTTGGAAAGAATCGCTTTGTTATTCTCAAAAGACATTAATAATTATTTTTGGATTTTTACATTAATGGATTTCTAGGTTGGGTAGTTAGAGTGTTGTTAGATACAACACAGTGTTTATGTGTATTTTCTACTATTATAGTTGTTTGGTTAAAAAGTGCCATTTTTGAGTTTCGATTTTGTATGCATGCATGCTAAGTTGCTTCAGTCGTGTCTGACTCTTTGTGATCCCATCAACTATAGCCCACCAGGTTCCTCTGGGATTCTCTAGGCAAGAATACTGGAGTGGGTTGCTATAACCTCCTCTACGGGATCTTCCCAACTCAGAGATGACTCTCACGTCTCTTATGTCTCCGGCATTGGCAAGCAGGTTCTTTACCACTAGTGCCACCTGGGAAAACCTCAATTTTGTATATGTTTTGTTTTGTTTTGTTTTAATCCTCATAAAACCTTCCATGGTGCATGTTCCTATTTTGCAAAGGAGAGAAAAAAGTTTCATGTATATTTATTAGTAAATTTCTTTATGGCTTCATGGATAGTGCATCATAGAAGAAAAAATTCATAAATTTCTTTATGATGACATAGGCAGCATGTATTAGAACTAAAAGTCCAGAATCACCCAGATCCAAAGCATTTGTTTATCTTCAACACCTTGTTATCTCTCCAGTTTTTATATAAAACACACAGTATTTAAGTCTATTTTGCAAGAACATATTTACAAAAACATTATTACAAAAATAAATGTTGTTATTTAGGTCACCTATTTGGGGGATGGAGGACCTTTTGTCTAGGCCTAAGATTTTTTTCTATCTTATCCATGGAACTCAGTTGTTGACCATTGTTACTCATTTATAAGAAGCACGGGATATTCCAAATATTAAGCCCAAAGAAAGTCATATTTCATTAACATCTGTCTTCTAGCCTTTTGGTGATGTGCATTTTCTGATTCAAAGTTAATGGTTCTGATTTATCTCAGGGACCCCTTTGTGAATCCGTGTGTTGACTGTTTTCTCAAAAATAAAACATATTATTTTGCAGGGTGTAAGAACCATCTGAATTGCAAGTTTTCTAAAGTATGATTTTCAGTTTTCTACCAAAGAAGATAATATTATGAATTCTTGATGGGGAAAGTGGTAGTGTTTTAGTTTCCTAAGGTTGTGGTTACAAACTGCCGAAAGCTTGATGGCACAAAACAACAGAAATTTATTTGCTCACAGCTCTAGAGGATAGGAGTTTGAAATCCAGATGTCAATGTGGTGAGCCTCCCTCCAAAGGCTTCAGAAGGAATCCTGCATGGCTTCTTCCAGCTTTTAGGGGGCTTCAGGTGTTTTTCTTGGCTGCATCACCCCCATCCCTACCTCTGTCTTCATGTGGCCTTTTCCTCCACGAGACTCTTTTCTTCTTTATGAGGACACTTGCCGTGGGATTTAGATCCCACCCAGGAATCCAAGAGGATCTCATGTTAAAACTCATTTACTTAATTCCAGCTGCAATGACCTTTTTTTTTTTTTTTTCCAAAAAGGTCACATTTGCAGCCTCCAGGGTTACAATGTAAAAATCTTTTGGGAAGCAAAAATCCAGCCACAGTCAGCAAGGCTTATTTTGTTTTTGAACCTCATTTCCCCACATAACTGGTTCATAAAAGCCTGAAAATACTTCTACTTAGGGCTCATGATGATTAATGGAAACAAAAACTAGGAAGGCAAACTACAGACCTAAGTAGGAGGCAGGATGCACAGTGGTTAAGATCATGGGCACGAACATTATACTGACTCCCTTGGGTACAATCCCGTTGTGAACTTTCCTCATCTGTATAATAGGATGAGTATCTACTTCAGAGGGGTCTTGTAATGATCAAATGAAAAAAACCATGCCATTTAGCATAATGGCCTGGTATGCAGTTAATGGTAAGTAATGGCTTACCATGGGGATTTCCTGGTGGCTCAGTGGTAAAGAATCCACCTGCCAGGCAAGAGCCATGGATTCAATCCTTGGGTCCGGAAGATCCCTGGGGAAGGAAATGGCAACCCACTCCAGTATTCTTGCCTAGGAAATCCCATGGACAGAGGACATGTATAGTCCATGGGGTCGCAAAAGAATCAACACCACTCAGCTACTAAATAAGCAAAAACAAACAAATAAATATGCTGGTCATCAATCCCTAAGAGCATCCTTCGATGTTCCTTAGGCATAGTTATCTATCTATCAATTCATATTTCTATTTATCCATGCATTCATCTTTAATCTATTCATTAAGCAGAGTATTTGTTTTACTAACAATGTTTATAAACAAGAATGAATCAAACTCCCAGACATGGACGCTTTCATTGTTAGAAGTCATTTTTATGGGCAAAGACCAGTAAAATGAGCATTCTTTTGGCCTGTAGAGACCCTAAACATTTGTTCCCGCATTTGCCATTTATTGGACATTCTTATCAGGGCTTGTGATAGAAACAAGAGACCAAAAATGACTTGGATAGTTTCAGCTGTCAAACAATTTAAGTTCTATTCATGGTGATATATGACTTATATAATAATTACAATAAGGCATAATTGATGCCTTAAAGATGTAAGAATAGGAAACCACAGGAACAGAATGAAATGCAGGGCTCCTGCAATTTAGAAGAGCAGTGCACAGGCAGGTCAAAAGACTGTCTCCCAAAAGATAGCATTTTAGTGGGAAGAACATAGGTCCAAGAGTCATGGAGACATCAGAGGAATGAATTCTCTCTCTGTCACTATTGAGCTGTTCCTTAAACTCTCAGTTTCCCCATCTGTAAAATGAAACTAATATTTATATCATTAAATTGTTGTGGGAATTAATTAAATAATGCATTTGGAATAATACCTAGCAAAGGATATATAAATATCACCTATTTAGTTGTTGTTGTTACAGCCACTCGATCAATTTCCTAGTGCACAGGAGTTCAACAAGGCGTGTTTTCTTTCTTTCTATGGACAGCAATTTCCATTTTAGAATCATCTCTCGAGGAGGCCATTTATAACTGTACCACCTCTCCCTTCCCCATTCTCTATATTCTATGGCAAGAGCATATGTACGTTGCAATAGCTGGTTTCTGCGTTTTTCTTCTCCATTATACTATAATCTCCTTGAAAACTAATAAAGTATCTTATTCAAATATGTTGCCCTCACATATAATAAACTATGGAAGTTAATCATTGAATGTTTTTGAACTATTAAGATTTCAGGTGCACACTTTCCTCTTCTCACCAAAAAAAGAAATCTGATAGGCTATGAAGCTGTAGTAATACCTCAAGAAACTTCATATCATTAGCTTTAAACCAGAAGTCTAGGATGAGGTCCTTTTAGTGTAATTGTGTTACTTTTTAACTGCTACATGAAAATTACCACAAAGAGAGTGATTTAAAATAATATACTCACAGTTGAGGTTGGTCTAGGCTGGGTTCTCATCTTCAGGGTCCCATGAAGTTGCGATCAAGGTGCTCTTGGGTCTACCATCTCTTCAGAACAGCAGAATGGATTTGCTTCCAAGCTCCCAGAGACTGTTGACAGAATTCACGCCCTTGCAACTTTAGGATTCATGGCAGCTTGTTTCTTCAAAGTTAGCAAGGAATATGGCACCTCCAGAGCAAGCTTGCTAGCAAGGTGGAGGAGTCTTACATAATGTGCAGTCACCACATGAAGGGTATCCCATGATCTTGGCCATATAGCATAGCATAATAATGATGATGACACCCTATCATTTTTGCCATATTCTACTGGTTAGAATCAAGTTCTGCTCACACTCAAGAGAAGGAGATTGTTCGAGGTGTAAACATCAGGAAATTGGGGCCTCTGTTGTTGCTGTTGTTGTTTAGTCTCTTGGTCATGTCCAACTCTTTGAGACCTAATGGACGGTAGCCTGCCATGCTCCTCTGTCTATGGGATTTCCCAGGCAAGAATACTGGAGCGGGCTGCCATTTCCTTCTCCAAAAGACCTCTGGAGCCACCTTAAGATCTGTCTTCCCAAGTTAAGTTTGGGGTGCCCAAGAGTTCTGGACTTAAAGTGCTTTCATTGAGGACTAGGGATTAGATTATAATGATAGTATTTAACAGTGATATACACATAAGAAGAAAAAATAGAATGTGGGAAAGAATACAAAAAGACTTTTCCTGATATAATTCTCCATAATAAAAAATCATGTACCTGAGGCATGTTATAGTATGAACTCAGAAGTATCTATTAGCTGATATGTTATGGTAGAACAATCATTAGAAAGATAATTCATCACACTAGGAGAACTGTACTGTGTATTATAAATTACTGTAATAATACACTGCACCTGATAGTTATTAATTTCAGTGCCATCTGATTTATCATAACATTAAACCATTCTGTATTTGAAGAGAGACAAATGGAAGTTCATTTTCTCGGTGTTCTGAAATATGGGGAAACAAGATGCTCAAGAATAATAATTAGAAGCATAGAGTTACTGTATTTTCTGGACCAGAGTCTGTGATTACATGGATATGATGGTTAAATTTCTTAAGCTCATTATTATTATTTAGCAACCAGTCTATGTTTGACTACATGAAGGTGGTTGTGAAGCTGTCTTTTGTTGTTGTTTAGTCGCTCTGTCGTGACTGACTCTTGCGACCCTGGTGGACTGTAACCTCTCAGGTTCCTCTGTCTGTGGGATTTCCCAAGCAAGAATACTGGAGTGTGTTGCCATTTCCTTCTCCATGGGATCTTCACAACCCAGGGTTTGACCCCGTGTCTCCTGCGTTGCATCCAGATTCTTTATTGCTGAGCCACCAGGGAAGCTCGCTTATGTTATATCTGCCTGGAATATTACATTGGCTGCCTAGGTAATCTGGGCAATTTGACTGAGTGGGGCCTTTTCCTCACCATGGACCCTTGCAACTCTCTTTTAAACCTTCAGACTAATGGACAAAGATCACTTTCCCAGCTTGAGAAGGATTTTTCTAGGCATTCCTCCTCATGGAAGCTCTAAATTAGCATTCAATTCAAGTGACTTCAGAAATCAGGAAGATACAGTTAGTGAGGAAGTTGTGATGTCAAGTAATAGTGTTAAGCATATGCCCCATTTCCACAGGTCAGATATTAATCATGTCCAGTGGATTATTCCCACTTAGGAACATGGGCCTCATGATGTCCAACAAGCGAGGAAAGTGCCTATAATTTCTGTAGTTTAATTAGTCATGAAGAGTTTAATTTTCATTAAGTGTTTAAGTCCAAATATTTACTTATATATTTTACATTTGGTGACTAAAATGCTATAATATGTTATGCCTATCCAATAATCATTCAACAGTCATTTCCCAATCCATATTTAAACATACACAACATAATTTTGTATATGAATGCTTGAAAAATGATGCCTATAGCCAATTACCAGCCCCATCCTGGCAATTTGGGCTTTTATTAGAAGAGAGCTTTAAGTGGAATGATGTGAAAGCTTTTCATGCCATATTGGGGGCTTCCCTCATGGCTCAGATGGTAAAGAACCACCACCCCCCTTGAAATTTAGGAGACCCCGGTTTGATCCCTGGGTCAGGAAAAGCCCTTGGAGAAGGGAATGGTTACCCAATCCAGTATTCTTGCCTTGAGAATTCCATGGGCAGAGGAGCCTGATGGCTACAGTCCATGAGCCCATGACTGAGGAACTAACACTTTCACAGTTTCATGTTGCTTTGATTCTTTGGAGCAGTCAAAGCTCTTTTTGGTATCCTCTGCTCTTCACTCTTTCATGAGTAAGCACCTATTGTATACATAGTACTATTTTAGATTTTGGAGCTATGACAATATGTAAGATAAAATCCCTGCCTTCAACAAGGTTATCAGTGAAATGGGGATTGAGAAGAAGACAGAAAAAAAAAAACAGATAACATAATTCAAATAGTGATGAATACTATGTTGGAAAAAAGAAAACAGGGTGTCTTAGTCACTTAGAGATGCTATTTAAAAAAAAAAAAAAAACTACCAAAGTTGGGTGGCTTACAAATCAAATTTATTTCTCACATTACTGGAGGCATTGTGAAGTCCAAGATCAAGACACAAACATTCAGCTCATAACACAGAATATAAGTTTAAGAAGATGAAAATAGAGAAGGTTTAGAGTTGTAGTTGTTGTTGTTGTTCAGTTGCCCAGTTGTGTCTGACTCTTTGTGACCCTATTCTCAGTTGTGGGTGATTCAAAGTTTTTTTCTGCGGCAAAAAGAATCCTTCTGATTTTGTCCCAAGTTTAGCTGTTATACCTCTTCTTTAAAATGACATTAGCCCCAGTATCACAGCCTTGTGCTCATTCGTATTTAAGCTAATGCCTAAAGTTGAAAATATTTTTTCAATGCTTTATTTCACCTTATTTACAACAGATGTGAAACATAAATACTTTTATTTTTTACAACTTCTTTATTTTTTCTGACAGTTGAAATTATATAGTACTATTATATATATAGTACATATATATATATATACATATATATATATATGTATACACAGTTGTTCCACATGGCTTGCTGCCAAATCAGCACCACCACTTCCTCTCACAGTCTCATTTCCCAGAATGCTTTTCCCTCTATGGTACCCGTTTAATCACCTAGAAGAACTTGGGTAAACTTGGATGGTGGGGAAGGAGAAGCAGTTTTTCTCCAGAGGCAGTGGCAGCCAGATGTTAACCTTTGCCAAACGAAGAATGTGGAAGCCATTAAAGCATCTTGTCTTAAAAGACCAAAAACAAACAAACAAAAAAAAAATGGCTGTGGAAATCTTCCAGGTTAAAGGAGGCTAACGTGACAACCAAATGCAACATCCAATCCTAAGCTGGATGCTGTATTGAAGAAAATTAAAATGTTATATAGGATATTATTAATTCAACTGAAAAAACTTAAATGCAAATAGCCAGTTGGGAAAAAGCATTGTATCATTGTTAATTTACTGGAGTTGATAACTGTATTGTGATTATGTAAGAGACTATTTTTCCTTAAAGATTTTTTTTGTGCAGTTCATCTGAGTAGAAATAGTCTCTTCTTTTTTTAAGGATAAAAAGTCATAATTTAAGGAATTTATCCTCAAGTGGTTCAGAAAAAAAAAAGTGTGTGTGTTTGTGTGTAGGATGGGAAGCAATAAAGCAAATGTAGTAATTAAAAAAAAATAGGTGAGTGGGTATAGTGAGTGTTTTGTACTATTTAAAATTTGGCAGGACTTCCCTGGTGGTCCAGTGGTCAAGAATCTGCTTTCCTTTACAGGGGACATGGGTTCCATCCCTGCTCAGGGAAGATCCCACATGCTGTGGGGCAACTAAACCTGTGCACTACAACTACTGAAGCCCAGCACCTAGAGCCTGTGCTCCACAACAAGAGAAACCACCACACTGAGAAGTCCACACACCATAAGGAAGAGTAGCCCTGCTTATGGCAACTGGAGAAAGCCTGCATGCAGGATAAAAACCCAGTGCAGCCAAAAATAAATAAATAAATAGAATTTGACAAGTTCCTTGAAATTATTTTCAAATTTTCAAAAAGAAAGTTTTAATTGTTCTCTCACGTGATTAGAATTGATGACAAAAATGACCTCTTTGCTAGTAGAAAAAGGGTTAAGTGGTGAAGTCTATGATCTGCAGTGGCCAAAGAGTTGTTTAAATGATCCTTTGTAGTTTCCTAAAGTAAAATAACTAGAGAAGGAAACACTAGGACCTCAAGTCGATTTTGTAGTAGAACACTAGAACCTGTGACTCCATTAGATTACATGGTAATGGGGAATTAAGGTTCAGTTCAGTTCAGTTCAGTCACTCAGTTGTGTCTGACTCTTTGCGACCCCTTGAATCGCAGCATACCAGGCCTCTCTGTCCATCACCATCTCCCGGAGTTCATTCAGATTCACGTCCATCAAGTCAGTGATGCCATCCAGCCATCTCATCCTCTGTCGTCCCCTTGTCCTCCTGCCACCAATCCCTCCCAGCATCAGAGTCTTTTCCAATGAGTCAACTCTTCACATGAGGTGGCCAAAGTACTGGGGTTTCAGCTTCAGCATCATTCCTTCCAAAGAACATCCAGGGCTGATCTCCTCTAGAATGGACTTGTTGGATCTCCTTGAAGTCCGAGGGACTCTTAAGAGTCTTCTCCAACACCACAGTTCAAAAGCATCAATTCTTTGGCTCTCAGCCTTCTTCACAGTCCAACTCTCACATCCATACATGACCACTGGAAAAACCATAGCCTTGACTAGATGGACCTTTGGTGGCAAAGTAATGTCTCTGCTTTTAAATATGCTATCTGGGTTGGTCATAACTTTCCTTCCAAGGAGTAAGTGTCTTTTAATTTCATGGCTGCAGTCACCATCTGCAGTGATTTTGGAGCCCAAATAAATAAAGTCTGACACTGTTTCCACTATTTCCCCATCTATTTCCCATGAAGTGATGGGACTGGATGCCATGATCTTCGTTTTCTGAATGTTGAGCTTTAAGCCAACCTTTTCACTCTCGTCTTTCACTTTCATCAAGAGGCTTTTTAGTTCCTCTTCACTTTCTGCCATAAGGGTGGTGTCATCTGCATATCTGAGGTTATTGATATATCTCCCAGCAATCTTGATTCCAGCTTGTGCTTCTTCCAGCCCAGCATTTCTTATGATATACTCTGCATATAAGTTAAATAAGCAGGGTGACAGCATACAGCCTTGACGTACTCCTTTTCCTATTTGGAACCAGTCTGTTGTTCCATGATGCGCTTAAATCTGTTAATCAGCTAACTCTAAAATATTACAGATTGTCTGGGGCTTGCCAGGTGGCTCAGTTGGTAAAGAATCTGCCTGCCAATGCAGAAGATGTGGGTTTGATCCCTTGGTCAAAAATATCCCCTGGTGTAGGAAATGACAACCTGCTCCAGTATTCTCGTCTAGAAAATCCATGGACAGAGAAGCCTGGCGGGCTACTAAGTGACATGACTTAGTAGCCAGTCGGACACAACTAAGTGACTAGCGCAGGCGCACACATGCACACACACACACACACACCACTGCTACTTGATATTTAGGGCTCCCAAACATGAAGCTGAGCTATATACTCCCTCCAATTAACTTCCATTTTCTAAAAAGAGATGTTTTTTTTCTTTTTGTATTTTAATACTAAATTCAAACTTTTCTTCCATGAAACAACTTAGAACACTAGGGTTATGACTATTTATATTAGTAATAGCAATAACATCAGTAAATCATCTTTATAAAATTATATATAATCTCTTTTGAATCCTACAAAAGTATTCTAAAGGAGTCCAGAGATGAGAAATGTCTTTCTTAAATGTTTATAATAAGTGGAGCTAGAATCTGAATCCAGGCAAGACCTTTGACTCAAATTCTTACATTCTTCCACAGAAGTTCTTTACTGAGTTCATTCATCCATTCACTCACTCATCAAATAGTTATGGGATGCCTATAATATACTAAGGAATGTGCTACCACAGTGTGTTACAGCATATTGTATATTTATTTTAACATGTAATAGAGATTGATAACCTGTTAATGCATAGCAGTGGAATTGTCATAGGGCATATTCTATTTTCCTACTTGCTCATAACAATAAGGAAAGGCCAGAATTTTGTGAGGTTCCAAATGAGGACTCCATTTTCAGGAATGTACCTAGTTTTGATGTGAAATTTTTAAGAAAAACATACTCTTCATATATCTTTATTTATCTGCCCATAAACATGAAGATAATTAGCTCTTTCACTTTTATCAAAACCTTTAAGTGTTGTTTTACATGGAAGAAAAAGAGATGTATGGTCTCATTTCTAATAAAAATAATATTTGATTAGCTTATTTCTTTAATATGATGTAAATGATCAAACTCCTGATACCTATTCCAAGACTGATTCACTGTAATTATCTACCAGTGAATTATTCTCATTCAACTTATTCAGAACAGTAACTCTGAAACTTATTTGACCATAAAGCTCTAAAAATTATATTCCCAAACTGCAAAGGCTCATGAACTCTAATGCTTGCTAGCATATAGGAGAAAGGAAAAACTTGTCTCCTAGAAAAACTAATAGCTTCATGGGCTGACACTAGGTTTAATTTATATGTTTAATATATAGTAACCACCAGATACATCATCCATACACAATTTGAATCAGTAGTCATTTACAAGATGACACACGATGAGATGGTTATTGGAAGGGACTGCCTACGTGTAGATGGGCAGTTTGAATATCATGCCTTCATTCATGTCACAGTAATTTTCTAGTCTTCTCTGAGGTGACCCACCTCAGGCAATTTTTGTATTAAAAATAACTATCTATGTCTGCATCTCTATTCCCAGTAGCATTGACATAAATACAACACCATGGATAAAATAGATAGCTAGTGGGAAACTGCTATATAACACAAGGAGCTCAGCTTGGTGCTCTGTGATGACCTAGAGAGGTGGGATGGGGGTGGGATGAAGGCTAAAGAGGGAGGGGATGTAAGTATATACATAGCTGATTCACTTTGATGTAGAGCAGAAACTAATACAATACTATAAAGCAATTGTACTCCAATAATAAAATTAAAAAATAACTAAGTAAATCTATGCAATTTTTGAATCCACTTACATGATACGTTTTAGAAAAACAATGTTCCTAGTATCTGGTTCCCCTGAAGTTTTGTTTGTTAATTTTTCCAGAACACAAATTGATACCACACCAAGCAGTTTGGGAAAAGCTAATCTCATTTCTCTCTTCTTAGCTGCTTCTAGTCACAACACTGAGACGGCAGTTTTATAAACATAGAGTTTATATGTGACTGTATTTATCTCTGGCTTCGCTCCAAAATGAAACAGAAATTACATCTGCATAATCATTTCCTTTGTTTCTTTCCTCTGGCCTGTGTCACTGACAGTGTTCTGGTGACTGAGGTTACCAATGACAGAATGACAACATCATGCCAACTTTTAGTCACTTATAGAGTAAATTTCTTTTTTAAAAGTGTCGCACTGGGAACATAAATGCAAAGACTGGATTCCCACGTGCAAAGTGAATAGAAGTGATTTCATAATAAGCCAGAGCCTCTAAACAGAAATCCATTTGGATTTAGATAATTTAGCTCATCTTTATCAATGAAATTTCCCTCAACACTCTTACCTTCTTCTCTGCCTAATGATTTATTTTCTTAGACTTCCTTTCCTGAGGCCCAAGGTCAGATTAGCTATGTCTCTACTGTGCTCCCTGACACACTCCAATTTTCCAAGCACAGCACTTTCTCCTGCTGTGATTTCTCAGTCTCCCAATGTGATTTCCTCTTTGTTTTGGTGTATTTACTACTGGAGTGTAAAGTCTTTATGGACAGAGACTATTTCTCTGGTTCACTGTTGTATTGTTAGTGCCTTCGATGATATCTGGTACATAGTATGTGCTCAATAAATATTTGGGAAATTAGTAACTGTTCTCTCCCCTCTTCATATATATATATGCACACATATGCATATACATATATATGTGTATCAAAATAAAGACAGATCAAGAATGAACAATTATAAGGGCATAATGTCTCATGTTATAATCATAGTGTTGGTAATATCAAAGAATGCAATGGCAACAATCTCTGATATCTTTACTACATATTCTATTCAGTTCAGTTCAGTTCAGTTCAGTCCAGTCACTCAGTCGTGTCTGAGTCTTTGCGACCCCATGAAATGTAGCACACCAGGCCTCCCAATCCATCATCATCTCCCGGAGTTCACTCAAACTCATATCCATCAAGTCGGTGATGCCATCCAACCATCTCGTCCTCTGTCGTCCCCTTCTCCTCCTGCCCACAATCCCTCCCAGCATCAGAGTCTTTTCCAATGAGTCAACTCTTCACATGAGGTGGCCAAAGTACTGGAGTTTCAGCTTCAGCATCATTCCTTCCAAAGAACACCCAGGGCTGATCTCCTCTAGAATGGACTTGTTGGATCTCCTTGCAGTCCAAGGGACTCTCAAGAGTCTTCTCCAACACCATAGTTCAAAAACATCAATTCTTCGACACTCAACTTTCTTCACAGTCCAACTCTCACATCCATACATGACTACTGGAAAAACCATAGCCTTGACTAAATGGACCTTTATTGGCAAAGTAATGTCTCTGCTTTTAAATATGCTATCTAGGTTGGTCATAACTTTCCTTCCAAGGAGTAAGCATTTCATGGCTGCAGTCACAATTTGCAGTGATTTTGGAGCCCCCCAAAATACAGTCTGACACTGCTTCCACTGTTTCCCTATCTATTTCCCATGAAATGATGGGACCGGATGCCATGATCTTCGTTTTCTGAATGTTGAGCTTTAAGCCAACATTTTCACTCTCCTCTTTCACTTTCATCAAGAGGCTTTTTAATTCCTCTTTACTTTCTGCCATAAGGGGGTGTCATCTGCATATCTGAGGTTATTGATATATCTCCCAGCAATCTTGATTCCAGCTCGTGCTTCTTCCAGCCCAGGATTTCTCATGATGTACTCTGCATATAAGTTAAATAAGCAGAGTGCCAGTATACAGCCTTGACGTACTCCTTTTCCTATTTGGAACCAGTCTGTTGTTCCATGTCCAGTTCTAACTGTTGCTTCCTGACCTGCATATAGGTTTCTCAAGAGGCAAGTCAGGCGGTCTGGCATTCCCATCTCTTAATTTTCCACAGTTTCTTGTGATCCACACAGTGAAAGGCTTTGGCATAGCCAATAAAGCAGAAATAGATGTTTTTCTGGAACTCTCTTGCTTTTTCCATGATCCAGCAGATGTTGGGAATTTGATCTCTGGTTCCTCTGCCTTTGCATTGACTTAATACTCGTTAATAATTGACTGGTTGAAAATTTCAATGCTTAAAATGAGGGTTATTTTTTCTAAATAAATTTCCTAAACTGAGTATTGAATAATGTCAGCCTAACTAGGTTTCAGATACACAGATGCTTTCTTAAAGTATCCATTTTTCATTTTTCTTCCTTCCTTTTTTCTTTCCTTTCTTCCTTCCTTTCCATTTTATTTTGGTTGTGTTCTTATTCCGGAAATACTTTTGGCCATCAAACAGTTAAATTCTAGGCACAACTGCTGAGTTTAGATTCCATAAGGTTGATGCTTTTGTTATTAATTTTAAATGGAGCTATGCTATGTAGCTGCCATTATGAAAGCAATTGTAATTTTTTCCCATTTCATAATTTTTTCAGATACACCCTTGAGTGTCTTAACTACTCTTTGAGTAGAGGTTACAATCCTACAAATGCTTTGCACTGTAGGTAGTGGATTTTTAAGGAACTTGAAAATCATGTAGTCTCCAATGGGAAAACTGGGAAAGACTTGATAATTCATATATTAGTTGGGATTCTCCAGAGAAACAGAACCAATAGCGTGGATGGATATATAGATAAGAGAGACAAAAAGAAACAGAGAGAGATTGTAAGGAACTGGCTCATGTAACTGTGAAAGCTGACAAGTCTAGAATATGTATAATACACTGGCAAACTGAAAACCCAGCAAAGAGTTGATGCTGCAATTCAAATCTGAAGGCAGTCTGTTGGCAGAATATTCTTTTCTTTGAGGGAGGTTAGTCTTTTTTCTATTCAGACCTTCGAATGATTGTGAGGCCTACCCACATTAAGGAGAATAATATTAGTTACTCAAAATCCATTGTTTTAAATGTTAAACTCATTTAAAAAATATTTTTACAGAAACATCTAGAATGATGTTTGAACAAATATCTGAGTACTGTGACTTAACCAAGTTGATGCAGAAAATTAACCATTAATTTCTATATAGTGCATCTCTTCTCTTTTACTGTGCTTAACTAGACAATTCAGGTATGACCTAAATAAAATCCCTTATGATTACTCAGTGGAAGTGAGAAATAGATTTAAGGGACTAGATCTGCTAGACAGAGCACCTGATGAACTATGGAGGGAGGTTCATGATATTGTACAGGAGACAGGGATCAAGATCATCCCCATGGAAAAGAAATTCAAAAAACCAAGATGGCTGTCTGAGAAGGCCTTACAAATAGCTGTGAAAAGAAGTGAAAAGCGAAAGAGAAAAGAAAAGAAATATCCATTTGAATGCAGAGTTCCAAAGAATATCAAGGAGAGATAAGAAAGCTTTCCTCAGTGATCAATGCAAAGAAATAGAGGAAAACAATAGAATGGGAAAGACTAGACAGCTATTCAAGAAAATTAGAGATACCAAGGGAATATTTCATTCAAAGATGGGCTTTATAAAGGACAGAAATGATATGGACCTAACAGAAGCAGAAGATATTAAGAAGGGGTGACAAGAATGCACAGAAGAACTATACAAAAAGATCTTCATGACCTACATAATCACAATGGTGTGATCACTCACCTAGACCCAGACATCCTGGAATGTGAAGTCAAGTGGGCCTTACGAAGCACTACAAACAAAGTTAGTGGAGGTGATGGAAATCCTAAAAGATGATGCTGTGAAAGTGTGGCACCCAATATGTCAGCAAATTTGGAAAACTTATCAGTAACCACAGGCATGAAAAGGTCAGTTTTCATTCCAAACCTAAAAAAGGCAATACCAAAGACTGCTCAAACTACCACACAATAGCACTCATCTCACACTCTAGTAAAGCAATGCTCAAAATCTTCCAAGCCAGGCTTCAGCAATACGTGAAGTGTGAACTTCCAGATGTTCAAGCTGGTTTTGGAAAAGGCAGACGAACCAGAGATCAAATTGCTAACATCTGCTGGATCATTGAAAAAGCAAGAGAGTTCTAGAAAAACATATATTTCTGCATTATTGACTATGCCAAAGCCTCTGACTGTGTGGATAACAGCAAACTGTAAAAAATTCTTCAAGAGATGGGAATACCAGACCCACCTGACTTGTCTCTTGATACGCCTGTATGCAGGTGAGGAAGTAGCAGTTAGAACCGGACATGGGACAACAGACTGGTTCCAAATAGGAAACGGAGTACATCAAGGCTGTATATTGTCACCCTGCTTATTCAATTTATATGCAGAGTACATCATGAGAAATGCTGGGCTGGAAGAGGCACAAGCTGGAATCTAGACTACCGGGAGAAATACCAATAACCTCAGATATGCAGATGACACCCCCTTATGGCAGAAAGTAAAGAGGAATTAAAAAGCCTCTTGATTAAAGTGAAAGAGGAGAGTAGAAAAAGTTGACTTGAAACTCAACATTCAGAAAACGAAGATCATGGCATCTGGTCCCATCACTTCATGGCAAATAGATGGGAAAACTGTGCAGACAGTGTCAGACTTTATTTTTCTGGGCTCCAAAATCACTGCAGATGGTGACTGCAGCCATGAAATTAAAAGATGTTTGCTCCTTGGAAGGAAAATTATAACCAACCTAGACAGCTTATTCAAAAGCAGAGATATTACTTTGCCAACAAAGGTCCATCTAGTCAGGGCTATGGTTTTTCCTGTGGTCATGTATGTATGTGAGAGTTGGACTATAAAGAAAGCTGAGCACCGAAGAATTGATGCTTTTGAACTGTGGTGTTGGAGAATGCCGGGGGCCAGCGTGAGGAATTCCGCCCATGGCAAAGGTCATGAGGAAGGAGGCTTGGCATACGCAAAGGCGTGATCAAGCCTCAGGAAACCCCCTGTTCCCGAGCATCTAACCCCAAAGCCAGAGTCTGTTTTATGCTCTCACCTACACCTCTGACTTTACGGGGGGCTCTCCCCCATAACCGTTTCTCTTGGAGAAGGAGTAAACGCGCAGCTCCAAGGCAATAAAAATTCCTGGGTGTGACAAGAGTGTTTCAGCTTACGGACTCCTCTGAAGGTTATCTAGCCCGCCTGTATAGGTTTGTCTGGCCACATGTGATTGGTTATGGCCTCCCAATCTGAGAGGCACGAAATGTTTTAGGCTTATTAAAGGCGAATTCTTTTGGGGAGTTAGAAATTATTAGTATGGTGTGTTGGTTAGGAATTATATTGGTGAAGGGTTCTTCATTTGTTGTGTCAATAATTGCTGCTAATTCCCTGCTCTGGGTGGGACAAGGATGTCTCAGGTCAAACCTCTCTGCTGAAAGACTAGCTTGTGTGACAGGATTATCCATACTCCTGCCACTAGGCACAAGATTGTTTACTACCTCTCAACTGTAAACAGCACAGAGAGTTTTGGAGTATTTTGAGAGTCTTAATTAGCATAGGACTTTTTCTTCTTGTTGAGTCAATGATTGCCGCCAGGCCTCTATATCCTTAGGTACCTGGGAATATATTAATCAATGTATTTGGAATATAGCAAAGGAAATATAGTAGTTTTTGATGTTAGCAATACTAGACTTTTTGAGTTAATGGATTTTCTCTTTTGTAATAGATCACTGTACTTTATTATAAATCACTGTGTCCTTGCTATGTAAAAATGTAACTCTATCATATCTTAAGACTAAATAGATCTTAAGGGAGCATTGGTGAAAGGATTTTCATTTGTTGGGCTGATGTTTGCTGCTAAATCTCCATGTTCCCTACACTTATAATGAATATAACTAGCATATAGGAAGAAATAAGTATTAACTTTTAAGCATAGAGGAGAAATAAGTATTAACCTTTAAGATTAATCATGTTAACCTTGGGTTAAATAAATTCCTTTCTTGATTGTAACTCACTACACCCTCACCCTATAGGAATGTAACTTTATTTGGAGGGTGATGCCTGGTTTAAGAAAAAACACCCTTGGAAGAAATAAGTTTTTTGGTTATCAGAAAGAAAGGATCATAAAATGTCAGCAGGTCTCACTCATGGCCAGAAGATGATGTAATATCCCTAAGACCTTTTTTATACATTTATGTGAAGCACCTGATTTTGACAAAGGTCAGGACTGCTGACCCCCACGTGACTCTGTATTCATCCCTATGTGTAACAAAAGGTATATAAGCAAACCCAAAAATAAAGACATCGGATCAGTTTCCGGAAAGACTGATTCCCCCATGTCGCTTCTTTCTTGCTCCTGTTTTTCTGGCTGAATTCCCATCTGCAGCATGACGCTATTCCACGTAATCCAAGTTATTCAGCCTCCTTTTCTCCACTAATCTTCCTACTACACTATCCATTTCTAATCTCTCTATATCTGTGATTAAATATGTATTTTTCCAAAGACGCCGACTCCTTCCCCCCACCTTCGAATCACCCTGGATCCACCGGGGCTGGACCCCGGCAGGAGAAGACTCTTGAGTTCCTGGGACTGCAAGGAGATCCAACCAGTCCATCCTAAAGGAGATCAGTTCTGAGTGTTCATTGGAAGGACTGTTGTTGAAGAAGAAGCTCCAATACTTTGGCCACCTGATGCAAAGAGCTGACTCATTTGAAAAGACCCTGATGCTGGGAAGGATTGAGGGGAGGAGGAGAAGGGGGTGACAGAGGATGAGATGGTTTGATGGCATCACCAGCTTGATGGACTTGGGTTTAGGTTTAGTCGAGGAGTTGGTGATGGATAGGGAGGCCTGACGTGCGGTCGTTCATGGGGTCTGAAAGTATCAGACAGAACTGAGAGACTGAACTGAACTGACATAAACAGTTTAGAACGGCAAAGCTATTATGGGAATCCTCGTTGGGATCTCTTCTCTGAGAGCAAGGAGTATTTAAGCAAAAACTGGCAGCAAATAGAATCAATAGTTTTCACCATTAAATTTAGAACAGGCTCTGCCGTCAGTTTATGTGGATATAGATATTCATTTAAGTTGTTCTAAAACAATGTGCATCAGTTTCCTCATTGAAAAAATGACTATAAATCCCCTGTGATGTGGGAAGTGGCATACACATTGGAGAAAAGAATTATTCCAATTGACTGGTTATTTCTGTGATAAATGCAGAGATTCTGATATTGGTTATTGAAAATGGAACACCAGAGACAAGAAACTGGCTCTAAATTTAGAATATAAGATATAATTGGATTCCAAATTTGACAAAAGGGTTGTTCCTTATCCCCAGTCAATGATGAGTACTAGAACTATACACTAAGTGAAGTGAAGTGAAGTCGCTCAGTCGTGTCCAACTCTGTGACCCTATAGACTGTAGCCTACCAGGCTCCTTGGTCCACGGAATTTTGCAGGCAAGTACAGGCAACATTTTCTTTGATGCTCGTTAGTACACCAAATGCTTTTGATCCATGTCTGAATTCTCCCATGAAGCACAAAGAGTTCTTGTAAAAATATTTGTCTACATGAGAAAATAAAGTCCCATGATTTTGCCATGTGGCGAGACAGGTGGCCATCTGGAGAGTTTCTATATTGTAGATGAGAATGTCCTTCCCTGAGGATAAACAAAGTATCCAAGGAGTTTATCATGAGGTAGACCAGGTGCTCACAATACCACACAAGAAACATACTTTGCAGTGGAATCTGATCTCTCCTTTATGCATGCAAGTTTCATTATAGATAATGGGAATTACATGTGTATTTTCAGAAAGCACTATGCTGGGTGAACTGCAAAGGAAAAGAAAACACAGGCATAAGATTTTAAAAGAAGTTAAAAAAAAAAAAAAGAACAAGAAACAAAAAAGAAAAGAAATCCCTAGCATTATGCCTCTGTACTCCTATGGTAATAATAAAAATTGTGGATGCTGACAATGAAAGCGTGTACTTTTTAAAGAAACTAAATGTAGTTTCATGCCCTCCCACCTATGTGTAAGCTCAGATTCAAGATCATATTTGGCAACTAGTATTTTAGCTATTCATTTGCTTCCATAAAACAGTAGGTATATTGCATGAGGGTGTTGACTTTATTTTTTTTCTTTTCAGTTATTTATTTTCAATGATTTTAAAATATTATAATTATAAATTCTGGAATTAATATAACTGTATAAATATAATTTTTTTGCTATGTAGAGACCAAAAAATATAGGCTTTTCATTTATATTTCAAAGTATCCTTCAAATAAAAGCAATAGTTATATGTAGTATCAAAATATTTTCAAGATTACAATTTTAGGCAATAGTTGATAAGAATAAAAACTAAAAAAAAAAAGAATAAAAACTAATTCCTATTAAAACAGGTAGCATCAAAAACTCAAAAGATAGTACTTTTTTGAGGTATGTAAAATTTGGAGATGTGTAAATATTTTTAATTCTTTCAACATAGCTAAGTACAAACTGTTAGCAAGGATTAAAATCTTGCAAAAAAATTCTTGGCAAAACAGTAAAACAGAAGGAAAAAAAACAGAAAATATTGAGTCAGTCTCATAAAAGGAAGTAAATAGACTGTAAATAGAAATTGCTTTATTGCCAAGTCAATTCATTTTTGGCAAGCTGCATGGTAATATGATGTCTTTTATATGGTGCTGAAATAGTTTTCACTGTGAGTTGTGAATAGACCCGTTACTAATGATTAACATTTACTACAGGATAGTTAATATTCACAATAGAGTAGATATGGTTTCTGCAATATAATTAATCAAATGCCATGAGAATTTTCTGTTTTTTTGTTTTTTTTTTTCTTTTAACTGACCAACATCCAATTATCCCTGTGTGTGGTTTCTGTATACAAAGAGAAGATGGTTTCTCCTTCACATTGCCACCATGACCCCTGGGGCTGTTAAAATTAAGATCACAGCCACTACTTAGATTTTCCTGGGCAATTAATAATTCTAGAACTTATTCCACTGGATAGATTTTCCAGCATTTTAATAATAAAGTTGTTAATGATAACTATGATGATGGCCTTTAGAACCTACTCTATACTTTACATAAATCACTGTTCCTTCTCATAATAATCCTGATATATATATGTGTGTATATATATATATATATATATACTCCCAGAAAAATGCTTATTACAGATAAGGAAACTGGGCTCATAAAACTAAGTAACTTGTCCTTATGGTGACATAAATGGGAAGGAAATCCAAATAAGAGGGAATATGTATGTACGTATAGCTGATTCACTTTGCTGTACAGCAGAAACTAACACAGCATTGTAAAGTAAATATACACCAATAAAAATTAATTTTAAAAAGCTGAATAACTTTTCTACCATTGTAGCTAGAAAGTGTCTGAATGACTAAGCCCAAGGATCTGAGACCCTACTGCCTATCTTTATGTGGTAAATGCTTACCTACATGATAAGCAAGAATTAAGTGACTCTATATTAGAGGTGGTCAAATAAAAATTTAATATGCTACAACAAATAGTTTTTTATATGAAAATTTTTCAGGTATATATTTTGTGACACAATTTCTTAATTTTACTATTGTCCAAGTAACAAACTATATCATTGCTTTGATATATTTTAAAATACAGTATAATGATTATAAATTTGATTGTAGAAGAAAATGCCTTTAGGATAAAAAATATGTGTGTCATGAATATTTGTTGATACAGAATGTTCAGCATATTTTATATTCTAGAATTAGAGGGCATCAAACAGCATCAAAGTACCAAGTTATGTTGCTTACCTCAGTCATTATGTAAATCCATTATTAGAAATAACAATGTACTAATACTGCTGAAGTTTGGGGGCATTGATATCCTGACCAAATGCTCCATATGTTATAGTTCCCTACAAGTGCATAAATAGTAGTAACTTTTGCTAGCAGAATGGATGCTAGGTGCTTAATTTTTTTTCCCCAGGTTTTTGAAATAGAAAAGAAAACTTCCTTCTGTTTGACTCAAATTGGGTTTCCAGATGTGTAGGGTCAAAGGTTGGAAATAAAAGTATCAAATTTTGGCCTGCTCTACTCAAACAGCCTGCCCAAATGTGTGAGAGCTTTCCCAGAGGAAAGTTTGTCATTTTCTTTTTTCTCTTACTTCTCCTAGTAAGAGGTCCATACTAACTCTGCTGAATAAGAGCATTCTAATTCTGCCTTGTAAGTGATCTGGGTCTTCTCTTGTATTTATTCTTCAGGAATTGACTGCACTATGAACCGTTAAAATGCTTGTTGTAAGTGAATAAATTTGGAAAGCTACTAATCTTCTTCCCCCTGAGTTTGACAGTGCCACGTTCTACTTGGTAACATTTGATGTTCTCTATCTCTGTTAACTAACTACTATTATAAGATGAGAGCTAGAGGGTGAACTAACAAAAAAAATAGAGACATCATGAACTTGATCCTTTTTACTCTGCTGAATGGTTAATCTTTAACAATTACTTTACATTTTAAGAATAAATTTTTTTTCTGGCTATGTACATTTAGAAAATATCTAGAAACCTGAAATTTTACCAGAAAGTATATTCAAGGATTCTTTACAAAGGCTTGAGTTAGAATGTCAACTTGAAATATCTGCTATCAAAAATAAACCTGAAGAAACATCTATGACCTTTATTCTTCTTAATTATTTATCAATATACTCTATACTTTATAATGTTGTGGAGTCATACCATAGAGATATTGTGGGTTCAGTTCTAGATGACTTCAATGCAGCAAATATCACAGTAAAGTGAATCATATGAAACTTTTGCTTTCCCGGTACTCAAAAAAGTTATTTTTATACTATAAAGTAGTCTATTAAGTGTGCATTATGTCTGAAAAAACAATATCCATGATTTAGTAAAAATACCTTATTCTAAAAAATGCTAACTATCACTTGAGACTTCAGAAAGTCAAAATCTTCTCGCTACTAAAGGGGTTTGCTTCAGAGCTGATGGCTGCTGACTGATCAGGGTGGTAGTAGCATCCTGAAGGTTGGGGGGGAGGGGGGTGGCTGTGGCAACTTCTTAAAACAAAATATAAGATTTGCCACATCTATTTACTCTTCCTTTTACAAACGATTTCTCTGTAGCATGCAATGCTATTTGATATCATTTTACCCATAGTAGAATTACTTGCACAATTGTTAGTCCTCTCAAACTCTGCCACTGCCACATGTAATATTCTAAATCTTTGGTCATCATTTCAACAATCTACAGCATCTTTACTAGGAGTAGTTTCCATCGCAAGAAACTGCATTCTTTGTTCATCTATAACAAGCAACTCCTCATCCTTTAAAGTTTTACCATGAGATCACAGTGATTCAGACACATCTTCAGGCTCCACTTTTAATTCTAGTCCTGTTTCTACCATGTGTTCAGTTACAGCCTCCACTGAAGTCTTAAACCCCTTAAAGTTATCCTTGAGGGCTGGAATCAACTTCTTTCAAACTCCTCTTATTGTTGATAATTTTGATCCCTTCCCATGAGTCACAAAGTTGTTTTTTTTTTTTTTTTAATGAAGGTTCTTAATAGAATCTAGAATGGTGAATCATTTCCAGATTTCCAGTGACTTTGTTCAGACCCATCACAGTGATCACTATCTGTGATAGCTAGAGCCTTAAAAATGTATTTCTTAAACTATAAGACGTAGAAGTTGAAAGCACTCCTTCATCTATGTGCTGCAGGATGGATGTTGTGTTAGCAGGCATGAAAACATTAAGCTCATTGTACATCTCCATCAGAGCTCTTGGGTAACCAGGTTCATTGTCAATGGACAGTAATATTTTGAAAAGAATGTTTTTTTTCTCAACAGTGGGCTTGAAATATCCACTAAACTATATTATAAGCAGGTGTGCTACACCCAAACTTTGTTGGATGTAGAGCACAGGCAGAGTCGATTTAGCATAGTTCTTAAGGAGCCTTGCATTTTCAAAATGGTAAATGAACACTGGCTTCAACTTAAAGTCACCAGCTGCATTAGTGCCTAACGAGACAGCCAGCCTGTCCTTTGAAGCTTTGAGCCAGGCATTGATTTCTATTCTCGAGATATGAAAAGTCCTAGAAGACATATTTTTCCAATAAAATGCTGTTTGATCTATATGGAAAATCTGTTGTTTAGTATAGTCACCTTCATTCGTTCTCTTAGTTAGATCTTCTAGATAACTTACTGCAGTTAAGTTCTACAATGGCACTTGCTGCTTCACTTTACACTTTTGTGTTATGGAGAAGGCTTCTTCCCTTAAACCTTGTGAACTAACATTTGCTAGCTTCAAACTTTTCTTCTGCAGCTCCCTTACGTCTCTCAGTCCTCACAGATTTAAAAAGAGTCAAGTTTTGTTCTGGATTAAGCTTTGGCTTAAGGAAATGTGGTGACTGTTTGATCTTTTAAAACTCTCTACATATCAACAATAATGCTATTTCTCTTATCATCTATGTGTTCACTGGAGTAGCACTTTTAATTTCCTTCAAGAAAATTTCCTTTACATTCACAATTAGCTATTTGGTGCAAGAGGCCTAACTCTGCTTTCAATGTGTCTTCCTCACTACGCTTAATCATTTCTAGCTTTCGATTAAAGTGAGAGATGTGCAACTATCTTTTTCACTTAAAGTCTATTTAAGGTTATTAATTGAGCTAATTTCAATATTGTTGTGTCTCAGGGAATAGGCAGGCTCAAGGAGAAGGAGAGTGAGACAGAATAGCTGGTCTATGGAGCAATCAGAGCGCATATAACATTTATTGATTAAGTTTGCTGTCTTACATGGGCACAGTTTTTGGCAGCTCAGAACAATTACAATATCAAAGATCGTTTATCACACACAGATCACCATAACACATACAGTAAAAATGAAAAGGTTTGAAATATTGTGAAAGTTACCAAATAAGACACAGAGACAGGAAGTGAACAAATTCTGTTGGGAAAATGGTGCCATTGACTTGGCGGAGGCAGGGTTGCCACAAACCTTCACTTTTTAAAAAATATATAATTTGCAAAGCTCAGTGAAGTGAAACACAATGAAACAAGGCTTTAGTAATTCAACAAATATACAGTGAGCAAATATTAAATAGTGCCAAGCACAGAGCAAGAACAATAGCAACAAAAATAGTCTCTTCTCTTCTATTAACATTAAGTTGAAACATTGTAAGTACTCTCTTTTTCCTATAGTTTATTCTAGTGCTTTCATCCCTTTATATGAATTGTAAAACTATGGGACATCTCATAAAACAGTTTCTAAATCTGGATATTTGACCAGTGTCTCACAGCCTCATGGTGAAAAAGACACAGAGAACAGTGAAAAAAGATATGAAGGACAAGGAGTGAAAAAAAAGTTATGGTGGTAATAAATTAGTTGCTGTCTCATCAGTAAGTCCTATCTGACTCTTTTCACCCCCATGAACTGTACAACCCACCCCCCTGGCCCCTCTATCCATGAGATTTCCCAGGCAAGAATACTGGAGTGGGTTGTTGTTTCCTTCTCCAGGAGATCCTCCTACTGAGAGAAATCTGCTCCACAAATCCACATCTGCTCCATTGCAGGTGAATTCTTTACTACTGAGCTACCAGGGAAGCCCCAGTAGGATAGTAAAATCTGTCATTTCAGTTGCTCAGTCATGTCTGACTCTTTGCAGTGCCATGGACTGCAGCACGCCAGGCTTCCCTATCCATCACCAACTCAAACTCTTGTCCATAGAGTCAGTGATGCCATCCAACCATCGCACCCTCTGCCATCCCCTCTCCTCCCACCTTCAATCTTTCCCCATCAGGGTCTTTTTCAATGAATCAGTTCTTTGCATCACGTGGCCAAAGTATTAGAGTTTCAGCTTCAGCATCTGTCCCTCCAGTTAATATTCAGGGCTGATTTCCTTTAAGATGAACTGGTTGGCTCTCCTTGCAGTCCAAAGTACTCTCAAGAATCTTCTCCAACACCACAATTCAAAAGCATCAATTATTTCATGCTTAGTTTTCTTTATAGTCCAACTCTCACATCCATACATGACTACTAGGAAAAACAGCTTTGACTAGATGGAATTTTGCTGCCAAAGTAATGTCTTTGCTTTTTAATATGCTGTCCACATTGGCCATAGCTTTTCTTCCAAGGAGCAAGTGTCTTTTAATTTCATGGCTGCAGTCACCAACTGCAGTTATTTTGGAGCATTTTCCTGTTTTCATTGTTTCTCCATCTATTTGCCATGAAGTGACAGGACCAGATACCATGACCTTAGTTTTTTGACTGTTGAACTTTAAGCCAACTTTTTCACTCTCCTCTGTCACTTTCATCAAGAGGCTCTTTAGTTCTTCTTCACTTTCTGCCATAAGAGTAGTGTTATCTGTACATCTGAGGTTATTGATATTTCTCCCAGCAATCTTGACTCCAGCTAGTGCTTCATCCAGCCCCGTATTTCTCATAAAGTACTCTGCATATAAGTTAAATAAACAGGGTGACAATATACAGCCTTGATGGATTCCTTTCCCTATTTGGAACCAGTCTATTGTTCCATGTCCAATTCTAACTATTGCTTCTTGACCTGCATACAGATTTCTCAGGAGACAGGTCAGGTGGTGTGGTATTCCCATCTTTTGAAGAATTTTCCACAGTTTGTTGTGATCCACACAGTCAAAAGCTTTGGCACAGTTAAGAAAGCAGAAATAGATGTTTTTCTGGAACTCTCTCACTTTTTTGATGATCCAACGGGTGTTGACAGTTTGACCTCTGGTTCCTCTGCCTCTTCTAAATCCAGCTTGAACATCTGGAAGTTCATGGTTCATGTACTGTTGAATCCTGGCTTGGAAGATTTTGAGTATTATTTTGCTAATGTGTGAGATGAGCGCAATTGTGCGGTAGTTTGAGCATTCTTTGGCATTGCCTTTCTTAGGGACTGGAATGAAAACAGACATTTTCCATGCCTGTGGCTACTGATGAGTTTTCCAAATTTGTTGACATACTGAGTGCCACACTTTCATAGTATCATCTTTTAGGATTTGAAATAGCTCAACTGGAATTCCATCACTTCCACTAGCTTTGTTTGTAGTGATGCTTCTTAAGGCTCAGTTGACTTCACATTCCAGGATGTCTGGCACTAGATGAGTGATTACACCATTGTGATTATCTGGGTCATGAAGATTTTTTTTTTATAGTTCTTCTGTGTATTCTTGCCACCTCTTCTTAATATCTTCTGCTTCTGTTGGGTCCATACCATTTCTGTCCTTTATCGAGCCCATCTTTGCATGAAATGTTCCCTTGGTATCTCTAGCTTTCTTGAATAGCTCTCTAGTCTTTCCCATTCTTTTGTTTCCCTCTATTTCTTTGCATTGGTCACTGAGGAAGGCTTTCTTATCTCTCCTTGCTATTCTTTGGAACTCTGCATTCAAATGGGTATATCGTTCCTTTTCTCCTTTGCCTTTTGCATTTTTTCTTTCTCAGATATTTGTAAGGCCTCCTGAGACAACCATTTTGCCTTTTTGAATTTCTTTTTCTTGTGGATGGTCTTGATCACTACCTCTTGTACAATGTCACTAACCTCCGTCCATTGTTCTTCAACCAGTCTGTCTATCAGATCTAACCCACTGAATCTATTTGTCACTTCCACTGTGAAATTGTAAGGGATTTGATTTAGAAAGGGGCTGTGAGTGCAGACCTGGGT
Organism: Ovis canadensis; assembly: GCF_042477335.2. Lineage (NCBI taxonomy): Eukaryota > Metazoa > Chordata > Mammalia > Artiodactyla > Bovidae > Ovis > Ovis canadensis. Next base: position 243,207,931 of record NC_091245.1, read on the forward strand.
ATGGCATAAATCCTCTTGGAGGACGTCACCTTTAACCCCACCACAGAGCTGCCAGAACTTACACAGTACTGGGGAAACAGACTCTTGGTGGGCACAAACAAAAGCTTGCAAGCACCAGGACCCAGGAGAAAGAAGCAATGACCCCATAAAAGGCTAACCCAGACTTGCCCATGATTGTCTAGTAGTCTCTGGCAGAGCTGTGGGGAGGCAGTGGCCTGCTGCAGGGTTGGAGGCACTGACTGCAGTAGTGTGTGCATGGGATCTTTTGAAGGAGGTCGCCATTATCTTCATTCCCTCCACCATAGTTTGGCCTCAGGTCAAACAAAAAGAAGGGATCACAGCTCTGCCCATCAAGAGAAAATTGGATTAAAGATTTACTGAGCATGTCCCTCCTCAATCAGAACAGGATTCAGTTTCCCCCTCAGTCAGTATCTCCCATCAGGAAGGTTCCATAAGCCTCTTATCCTTCTCAATCAGAGGGCAGATAGAATGAAAACCACAATCACAGAAAACTAACCAGTCTGATCACATGGACCACAGTCTTGACTAACTCAATGAAACTATGGGCCACCCAAGACAGATAGGTCATGTTAGAGAGTTCTGACAAAATGTGGTCCACTGGAGAAAGGAATGGCAAACCACTTCAGTATTCTTGCCTTGAGAACTTCATGAAGAGTATGAAAAGGCAAAAAGATAGGACACTAAAACTTGAACTCCCCAGGTCAGTAGGTGCCCAATATGTTACTGGAGAAGAGTGGAGAAATAACTCTAGAAATAATGAAGAGATGGAGCCAAAGTAAAAACAACACAGTAGTGGATGTGACAGGTGTTGCAAGTAAAAAGTCTGGTGCTGTAAGGAACAATATTGCATAAGAATCTGGAATATTAGGTCCATGAATCAAGGCAAATTGGAAGTGGTCAAACAGGAGATGGCAAGAGTGAACATCGACATTTTAAGAATCAGTGAACTAAAATGGACTGGAATGGGTGAAATTAACTCAGATGACCATTATGTCTACTACTGTGGGCAAGAATCCCTTAGAAGAAATGGAGTAGTCTTCACAGTCGACAAAGGAGTCTGAAAGGCAATACTTGGATGCAATCTCAAAAATGACAGAATGATCTCTGTTCATTTCCAAGGCAAACCATTCAATATCACTGTAATCCAATTCTATGCCCCAAATAATAGTGCTAAAGAAGCTGAAGTTGAACAGTTCTATGAAGTTCTACTTCTAGAACTAATATAAAATAAAAAAAAGTGTCCTTTTCATTATAGGGGATTGGAATGCAAAAGTAGGAAGTCAAGAGATACCTCGTGTAACAGGTAAATTTGGCTTTGGAGTACAAAACGAAGCCAGTCAAAGGCTAACAGATTTTTGCCAAGAGAACACACTGGTCATAGCAAACACCCTCTTCCAACAACACAAAAGAAGACTCTACATATGGGCAACACCAGATGGTCAATATCGAAATTAGATTGACTACTTTGTTCGCAGCCAAAGATGGAGAAGCTCTATATTACAAGACCGGGAGCTGACTGTGGCTCAGATCATGAACTCCTTACTGCCAAATTCTGACTGAAATTGAAGAAAGTAGGGAATACCAGTAGACCATTCAGGTATGACCTAAATCAAATCCCTTTCGATTATACAGGATAGTAAAATAGAAGTACCAAAAGCAACCCACAATCTGTTATTAACTGAGAGAACATAATGTAGGAAACTATGTGTTACAAGTATGAGCAGAACAATGAGTTGGGTTCTATTCTCAAAACCTCGGACCTTCCATTACATCTGATATAAGTGTGCCCACATTCAAAAGCTCTTCCCTGGAGCTCACATGGTAAAGAGGAGACCCAGGTTCAATCTCTGGGTCAGAAAGATCCTGTGGAGAAGGGGATTGCAACCCACTGCAGTATTCTTGCCTGGAGAATCCCATGGACAGAGAAGTCTGATGGGCCACAATCCATGGGATCGCAATGAGTCAGACAAGACTGATCGACTTAACACACTACACTATATTCAAAAGGAGAGTTCCCCTTTTTCTGTTCCCTTTTTAAAGACCATCAGTGAATCATAGGTCATATCTGATAAGATCTGCTCTTATATTTTAAAATGTGTATTTAACCAAAGAAAACTTCATTTCTCTTTTATGTGTCTATTGGGCCCATTGATTATTGCATCTGAGAAAAATAAGGTTGTTAAAATTTCATTTCTCGTAAAATATATAAATAATAAATTTGTCAATATTTACTAGTAACCATTAAGTTCTGTTTATGAGCTTCATATAGGGTTCAATTTTTTTTAAATCTTTGGACCTAAGCTTAGTTTCTTTGGACAATATGCCAAACCAACTAAATTAAAAGAAATATCTTGTTGGCAACATGTAGTTCTTTGAGGTGTAGTACTGATGTCCCTGTTTTCTTTCTGTCTAATAACTGGAGGCTGTTTGTAGAGGGTGCCTCCAGTTCCTCACCAATAACCCTCTATAGGCAGTTCACAAAATTGATTTTTGATTTCTTCTAGACCATTTGGAGCACATCCCTTTGACTTCCTCATCTCAGATCAACTGGAGAAACTCTTTTTTCAAAAGGCTTCTTGATTAGGTTAGAATCAACAGGACCATCACCTTTTTGCCATATTAATTACCATAATCAATTGAGTGACATATCGTATTGACAGGTCTTCTTCACATCTAAATTGGAGAGGATCAAACCATGGTAAGACTCATTGAGAACCATCTTAGATTCCACTTTCCCAAAAATTCAAAACAAAACAAACATGCCTTTTGTTATACTTACTTCCTTTTCTTGTTTCCCTTTACTAAAAAAAATACTTATATGGGGCTTTCCTGGAATGCAGCAGTAACGGATCCACCTGCCAGTGCAGGAGATGCAAGAGTTGTGGGTTCAGTCCCTTGGATGAGAAGGGAATGGCAACCCACTCCGTTATTCTTGCCTGGAAAATTCCATGCACAGAGAAACCAAGAACCTAGGAACCATGGGGTCACAAAGAGGCAGACATGACTGAGCACACAGCACAAAGCACCGTACTTACGTTTACTTCTTTGGCTACTTTCTCAATTTTCATGCCAAAACAGACTTTCCAAAGTACCTTAAAAAAAAAAAAAGTATTCTGAATGCATATATCCTATTGCCCACCAGCCATTTTATTCACATCTTCAAAAGCATCATATCCAATTATGAACTTATCTCTTCCCTCCCTTTCACTTCTCTTATTTTTCTAATATCATTAATAGCACAAACAAATATTTTTTCTTCTAAAATAGGATCCTGAAATCACACTTGACTGTCTACACCTTTATTTCTCATTTTTAGATAGTCATTAGGTCCTGCCAATCTTCCTTGGAAACGTTGAACCTGGTTTCTTTTCAGATAGTCTGCCCATTTGGTGTCGGAGAAGATCTTGAGAGTCCCTTGGACTGCAAGGAGATCCAACCAGTCCATCCTAAAGGAAATCAGTCCTGAATATTCATTGGAAGCATTGATGCTGAAGCTGAAACTCCAAAACTTTGGCCACCAGATGTGAAGAGCTGACTCATTGGAAAAGACCCTGATGCTGAGACAGATTGAAGGCAAAGAGAAGGGGACAGCAGAGGATGCTATGGTTGGATGGCATCACTGACTCTATGGACATGAGTTTAAGTAAGCTCTGGGAGTTGATGATGGACAGGGAAGCCTGGTGTGCTGCAGTCTATGGGGTCACAAAGAGTTGGACATGACTGAGTGACTGAACTGAACTGATTAGGTTCTGGGGTACAGCATAGTGATTCAGAGCTTTACAGATTATACTCCATTGAAAGTTATTACAAGAAATTTTCTACAATTCCCAGTGCCATACAGTATATTCTTGCTGTTTGTCTAGAGAAAGAAAATTACTGTATAATACCATTTATATGTGAAATCTAAAGAATAATACAAATAACAAAAAATAAATAACAACGTATGTGCAGAAGAGAAACATATTCACAGATGTGGGAAATAAACCAGTGATTACCAAACGACTGAGTGAGGGAGGAGGGGAAAATTAGAGGTATGAGATCAAGAGACATAAACCACTATGTATAAAATAGGCAAGCAACAATGTCTTCCCATTATTTTAGTTCAGCTCCTTTCACATATGGGCAGCCCAGTTTCTGCTTATCCAATGATCTGGAAATTACTTCTGTCCTCCAAAATGCTAAATCCCTGAATCCCTAAACGTAGAAATGCCCAAGGAATGGTTTGAGGACCATTTTAAACTTCAAAATTCACAATACTAACATTAAAACATTTGTATAATTATAACATTTGTATCATTGATAAAGGATAAGGAGTTAAAGGGCTTCCCTGGTGGCTCAGTGGTGGAGAATCCACATGTCAACCCTGGAGATGAGGGTTTGATCCCTGGGTCAGGAAGATCCCCTGGAGAAGGAAATGGCAATCTCCTCCAGTATTCTTGCCTGGGAAATCCCATGGACAGAGAAGCCTGGCTGGCTACAGTCCATGGGATCACAATAGAATTGGATAAACTTAAAGACTCAACAACAAACAGCAGTCAAAATATATCATTCCTTGAAATTTGATTAGATCAGTCTTTAAAGATCACATTATTAATATATATCTTCCAAGTTTTTGAGGGGTTTGTTTATACAATTTCTCTGCCTTTCAAAAGATCAACAAAGATAGATTAAATAGATTAAATATGCTTATTATTAGTTTATAAAACCAATTCCACTCCCAATTCACCCCTACACCTAAAATATGTAATTTGAGGGGAAAATTTATCAATTTTAATAACTTATATTGTGTCTCAGTTAAATCTTTGCCACGGTAACATCCCACCTTTGATGTTTTTCCAAACCTCCATCCACCCAACTCTAAGACTTATTTTGTTCCAAAATTTCCTTTTACATGATCTTACCCTCCTTGGCAGGATGTCCCTGGTGACTCAGATGGTAGAGAATCTGCCTGCAGTGTGGAAGAACTGGATTCAATCCCTGGGTCAAGAGGATCCCCTGGAGAAGGAAATGGCAATGCACTCCAGTGTTCTTGCCTGGAGAATCCAGGGACAGAGGAGCCTTGGGACCTACAGTCCATGGGGTCACAACGAGTCAGACATGACTGAGCAATGAACACTTTCACTTTTCTTTATATATAGCAGTGTGTATATGTCAGTCCCAGTCTCCCAATTCATCCCTTCCTCCCTTTCCCCTTGGTAATCATGTTTGTTTTCTACATCTATAGCTAGTCTGTTCTGTAGATAAGTTCACTTGTACATTTATTTAGATTCCACATGTAATATCATCTGATATTTTAATGCAATGTTTTTCAAGACTGACCACTTATTAAGTTTGATACCCATGGAAATGAACACCTGCCGTTTAAAATCGTATAATGGTTGTTTCTGTTCAGTCACTCAGTCGTGCCTGACACTTTACGACCCCATGGACTACAGCACACCAGGCTTCCCTGTCCTTCATTATCTCCCAGAGTTTGCTCAATTTCATGTCCATTGAGTTGATGATGGCATCTATCCATCCCTTCCTCTGTTTCCCCCATTTCCTCCTGCCCTCAGTCTTTCCCAGCATTAGGGTATTTTCAAATGAGTCAGCACTTCACATCAGGTGGCTCAACTATTAGAGATTCAGCTTCAGCATTAGTCCTTCCAATGAATATTCAGGGTTGATTTCCTTTAAGATCGATTGGCTTGATCTCCTTGCTGTCCAAGGGACATCGTTGGAGTTTGCAATTTTAAAGTTATTAGAATGTTAATTCAGCCTTGTTTATATCCAACTATCAGTCACTCAATCATGTTCGACTCTTTGGGACCCCATGGACTGCTACAGATCAGGCTTCTCTGTCCATCATCAACTCCCAGAGCCTACTCAAACTCATGTCCATCAAGTCAGGGATGCCATCCAACCTTTTCATCCTCTCTCATCCCCTTCTCCTTCTGCCTTCAATCTTTCTCAGCATCATGGTCTTTTCCAATGAGTCAGTTCTTCACATCAGTTGGTCAAAGTTTTGGAATTTCAGCTTCAGCATCAATGCTTCCAATGAATATTCAGGACTGATTTCCTTTAGGATGGACTGGTTGGATCTCCTTGCAGTCCAAGGGACTCTCAAGATCTTCTCCAACACCAAATGGGCAGACTATCTGAAAAGAAACCAGGTTCAACGTTTCCAAGGAAGATTGTCAGGACCTAATGACTAACTAAAAATGAGAAATAAAGGTGTAGACAGTCAAGTGTGATTTCAGGATCCTATTTTAGAAGAAAAAATATTTGTTTGGCCAAATATTGGCCAAATATTTGAAGCTCCAAATATTGGAGCTTCAGCTTCAACATCAGTCCTTCCAATGAACACTCAGGACTGACCTCCTTTAGGATGGACTCGTTGGATCTCCTTGCAGTCCAAGAAACTCTTCAAGAGTCTTCTCCAACACCATAGTTCAAAAGCATCAATTTTTCGGCACTCAACTTTCTTTACAGTTCAACTTGTACATTCATACATGACTACTGGAAAAACCATAGCTTTGGTTAGATGGACATTAGCTGGCAAAGTAATGTCTCTGCTTTTTAACATGCTGTCTAGATTGGTCATAGTTTTTTTTCCAAGGAGCAAGTGTCTTTTAATTTCATGGCTGCAGTCACCATCTGCAGTTATTTTGAAGCCCCCCAAAATAGTCTCTCGCTATTTCCATTGTTTCCCCATCTATTTGCCATGAAGTGATGGGACCAGATGCCATGATCTTAGTTTTTTGACTGTTGAACTTTAAGCCAACTTTTTCACTCTCCTCTGTCACTTTCATCAAGAGTCTCTTTAGTTCTTCACTTTCTGCCATAAGTGTGGTGTCATCTGCATATCTGAGGTTATTGATATTTCTCCCAGCAATCTTGACTTCAGCCTGTGCCTCATCCTGCCCTGTATTTCTCATGATGCACTTTGCATAGAAGTTAAATAAACAGGGTGACAATATACACCCTTGATGAACTTCTTTCCCAATTTGGAACCAGTCTGTTGTTCCATGTCCAATTCTAACTATTGCTTCTTGACCTGCATACAGATTTCTCAGGAGGCAGGTCAGGTGGTGTGTATTCCCATCTCTTGAAGAATTTTCCACAGTTTATTGTGATCCACACAGTCAAAGGCTTTGGCCTAGTCAATAAAGCAGAAGTAGATGTTTTTCTGGAACTCTCTTGCTTTTTTGATGATCCAACGGGTGTTAGCAATTTGATCTCTGGTTCCTCTGCCTTTTCTGAATCCAGTTTGAATGTTTGGAAGTTCATGGTTCACACACTGTTGAATGCTGGCTTGGAAGATTTTGAACATTATTTTTGCCAGTGTGTGAGATGAGTGCAATTGTGCGGTAGTTTGAGCATTCTTTGGCATTGCCTTTATTTGGGATTGGAATGAAAACTGACCTTTCCCATGCCTGTGGCTACTGCTGAGTTTTCCACGTTTGCTGGTATATTGAGTGCCACACCTTCAGAGCATCATCTTTTAGGATTTGAAATAGCTCAACTGGAATTCCATCACATCTGCTAGCTTTGCTTGTAGTGATACTTCCTAAGGCCCACTTGACTTCATATTCCAGGATGTCTGGGTCTAGGTGAGTGATCACACCAGTGTGATTATCTGGGTCGTGAAGATCTTTTTTGTATAGTTCTTCTGTGTATTCTTGTCACCTCTTCTTAATATTGTCTGCTTCTGTTAGATCCATATCATTTCTGTCCTTTATTGTGCCCATCTTTGCAAGAAATGGTCCCTTGGTATCTCTACTTTTCTTGAATAGCTCTCTAGTCTTTCCCATTCTATTGTTTTCCTCTATTTATTTACACTGATCACTGAGGAAAGCTTTCTTTTCTCTCCTTGCTATTCTTTGGAACTCTGCATTCAAATGCTTATATCTTTCCTTTTCTCCTTTGCCTTTGGTTTCTTTTCTTTTCTAAGCTATTTGTAAGCCCTCCTCAGAAAATCATTTTGCCTTTTTGCATTTCTTTTTCTTGTGAATGGTCTAGATCACTGTCTCTTGTCACCAACTTCTGTCCATATTTCTTCAGGGACTCTATCAGATCTAATCCCTTGAATCTCTTTGTTTCTTCCACTGTGTAATTGTAAGGGATTTGATTTAGGTCACACCTGAATAGTCTAGTGGTTTTCCCTACTTCTTTCAATTTAAGTCTGAATTTTGCAGTAAGGAGTTCATGATCTGAGCCTGAGTCAGCCCCTGATCTTATATTTGCTGACTGTATAGAGCTTCTGAATGCAGAGTTCCAAAGAATAGCAAAAAGAGACAAGAAAGCCTTCTTCAGCGATCAATGCAAAGAAATAGAGGAAAACAACAGAATGGGAAAGACTAGAGATCTCTTCAAGAAAATTGGAGATACCAAGGGAACATTTCATGCAAAGATGGGCTTGATAAAGGACAGAAATGGTCTGGACCTAACAGAAGCAGAAGATATTAAGAAAAGGTGGCAAGAATACACGGAAGAACTGTACAAAAAAGATCTTCATGACCCAGATAATCATGATGATGTGATCACTAATCTAGAGCCAGACATCTTGGAATGTGAAGTCAAGTGGGCCTTAGAAAGAATCACAACGAACAAAGCTAGTGGAGGTGATGGAATTCCAGTTGAGCTGTTTCAAATCCTGAAAGATGATGCTGTGAAAGTGCTGCACTCAATATGCCAGCACATTTGGAAAACTCAGCAGTGGCCACAGGACTGGAAAAGGTCAGTTTTCATTCCAGTACCAAAGAAAGGAAAGGCCAAACAATGCTCAAACTACCACACAATTGCACTCATCTCACATGCTAGAAAAGTAATGCTCAAAATTCTCCAAGCCAGGCTTCAGCAATACGTGAACCGTGAACTCCCTGATGTTCAAGCTGGTTTTAGAAAAGGCAGAGGAACCAGAGAACAAATTGCCAACATCCACTGGATCACGGAAAAAGTAAGAGAGTTTCAGAAAAACATCTATTTCTGTTTTGTTGTCTATGCCAAAGCCTTTGACTGTGTGGATCACAATCAACTGTGGAAAATTCTGAAAGAGATGGGAATACCAGACCACCTGACCTGCCTCTTGAGAAACCTGTAAGCAGGTCAGGAAGCAACAGTTAGAACTGGACATGGAACCACAGACTAGTTCCAAATAGGAAAAGGAGTACGTCAAGGCTGTATATGGTCACCCTGCTTATTTAACTTCTATGCAGAGTACATCATGAGAAACGCTGGACTGGAAGAAACACAAGCTGGAATCAAGATTGCTGGGAGAAATATCAATAACCTCAGATATGCAGATGACACCACCCTTATGGCAGAAAGTGAAGAGAAGCTAAAAAGCCTCTTGATGAAAGTGAAAGAGGAGAGTGAAAAAGTTGGCTTAAAGCTCAACATTCAGAAAACGAAGATCATGGCATCCGGTCCCATCACTTCATGGGAAATAGATGGGGAAACAGTGGAAACAGTGTCAGACTGTATTTTTGGGGGCTTCAAAATCACTACAGATGGTAACTGCAGCCATGAAATTAAGAGGCGGTTACTCCTTGGAAGAAAAGTTATGACCAACCTAGATAGTATATTCAAAAGCAGAGACATTACTTTGCCGACTAAGGTCCGTCTAGTCAAGGCTATGGTTTTACCTGTGGTCATGTATTGATGTGAGAGTTGGCCTGTAAAGAAGGCTGAGCACCAAAGAATGCATGCTTTTGAACTGTGTTGTTGGAGAAGAGTCTTGAGAGTCTTTGGACTGCAAGGAGATCCAACCAGTCCATTCTGAAGGAGATCAGCCCTGGGATTTCTTTGGATGGAATGATGCTAAAGCTGAAACTCCAGTACTTTGGCCACCTCATGCGAAGAGTTGACTCATTGGAAAAGACTCTGATGCTGGGAGGGTTTGGGGGCAGGAGGAAAAGGGGACGGCAGAGGATGAGATGGCTGGATGGCATCACAGACTCGATGGAAGTGAGTCTGAGTGAACTCCGGGAGATGGTAATGGACAGGGAAGCCTCTCATGCTGCAATTCATGGGGTCACAAAGTGTCGGATACGACTGAGCAACTGAATTGAACAGTATAGAGCTTTCCATCTTTGGCTGCAAAGAATATAATCAATCTGATTTTGGTTTTGACCATCTGGTGATGTCTATGAGTAGAGTCTTCTCTTGTGTTGTTGGAAAGGGGTATTTACTATGACCAGTGCATTGTCTTAGCAAAACTGTTAGCCTTTGACCTGCTTCATTCTGTACTCCAAGGCCAAATTTGCCCATTACTCCAGGTATTTCTTGACTTTCTACTTTAGCATTGCAGTCCCCTATAATGAAAAGGATATCGTCTTTGGGTGTTAGTTCTAAAAGGTCTTGTGGGTCTTCATAGAACCTTTCAACATCAGCTTCTTCAGCATTACTGGTTGGGGCATAGGCTGGATTACTATGATATTGATTGATTTGCCTTCAAAACAAGCAGAGATCATTCTGTCATTTTTGAGATTGCACAAATAGTTTGTATACAACTATAACTTTCTTTTGTGGGTGTTATTACAGAGTAGAAATACTCTCTAAATCAGAAATCTCTGGTAGGACAAAGTACTCAGCATCGCTGGATAATGTTTAAAAACCTTCAGGCCACCAGAAGGCTTAAAATGGGTTTGTGTCTCATGTCTATACTTTCAAAGTCCTGACTTTACATATATTTTTTTGTAATTTAGATTTCATTGACCTGGAGACTCCACAGTGAAAAGCTTTAATAATTTTGAGGAAATATAGCAGTTTGGTACACTAAGAGAGACTTTTTCTCTCACTTTCCCTGCCCATTACATCTAATAAATTAATCTCAACCCTTTGCTAAAAATCTTTAACTAGAAGTTTCTGCTTATGGAATGAAAATGCAAAATGATCTGAAATACTTTAGAAGTGTTCAGTGTTTCAAACTGTTTCTAACATGACACAATTTAAACTTCAAAGAAATGATGAAGTGAAGTGAAGTCGCTCAGTCGTGTCCGACTCTTTGCGACCCCATGGACTGTAGCCCACCAGGCTCCTCCATCCACGGGATTCACCAGGCAAGAATGCTGGAGTGGGTTGCCATTTCCATCTCCAGGGATTTCTTCCCCATCCAGGGATCGAAACTAGGTCTCCCACATTGCAAGCATATGTTTTAACCTCTGAGCCACCAGGGAAGCCCAAGTTGTGTGGTTTTGGATGACAGCTCAACGCATGGACCTATGCTGGTCCATGACTTTCCTGAAATCCTGGATGGTCTATCTCAATTTAAGTGCTTAAATAAAATTTTCCATTTGTAGCCTTAGTCACTTCAGTTTTAATACTGTACTTCTTAAGAGGTTAGTAAAAGATTTTCTTTAAAAATTGTCAATATATAGACACTGATATGTGATATGTAATAGAATTGTCTACTGAAGTATAGATAATAGCCCCAGTTTCACTGAAAATCAGCACCAGTTTGAAAGAAATAGCTGAACCAACTTTCTAAATAGGAACTTTAATAAGAAAGAGGAAGCAATCTGTGAGAACACATATTTTTAAACATTAAAAATATTCTTTTACTATATATTGTACTGGGCTTAAATCAATTTCTTAGACTACTAGAAATAAACAATAGTTATTTTCTTCCAAAGTATCATTAAAATTATATACTAAACCCTTTGTTTATTCAAGGGACTTACTGAAACAATGCAAAATTAGTTAGAAAGGTAATCCATGAATACTTAGAATTAATGATTCAATAGAAATTTCCAGGCTGATATAAATCATTACTTGAATGTATAGAACAATCTTATCTGGCAGGCACTGTTCTTTCTATTTAATTATTTTTAATTACATAATTAGCAGCAGCATATATAAAATATTTTTTAGATGGGGAAAATGAAGCATAGAAACTGTGCCTTGTCTCAATCTGCTGTTTATATTTTAAGTGTCCTCTTTAAAGGGGTTGCATAATATTGTTACGTATGTAGAAACAGGAACTGGCAGCAGAAAAGTCAGAAAAGAGACGGGATAACTATATAACTCAGCTTTTTACTTGCCAAGGACATAAGATCTGAGAAAAAGCTGTATTAGTATTTTAGAACCAGAAACTCCAAAAATCATTAAATGCAACTATTTTAATTTCACAGTGATACTTTTCACCTATTTTAAATATATTGTTTGTATTTAATTTGTATTTAGTTTGTATTTAATTTATTACATATATTTCTACCCACTAAGAAGGCTTCTGCTCTTTCAAATATAAATGAGTGTTTTATTCTTTTAAGCACAATTTTTTTTAATTTAGGTTATTTTTTCTATTATTCTGTGAACAATAGCAACATTAAAATCTTATAGAACTTTAATGGAATAAAAATTAAATTGAGCTGTTAGCCAGATAAAGGGCTTTTATACATTAGTCACTAATGTGCAAATAAAATAAGAAAGCCATTTTTCTAAGAACAAAAATTGCTCTTTCCTATAGTATGACTCAGAGACTGAGCTATAAATAAAGAGGGACACAGAGAGGATGAGAGATGATAGTACTGACAACACAGCTGTGTATGAATATAGAACTAAACTAACAAACAGTTGACTGGCAGCTTATAGAGTTTTAAGTCTTTCTAAAAAAAAATCTCCAAAGGTTCTAGTCAAATTCATTACCCAATTTGCCAGAGCCATCATAGTACTTGTGCGCTTGTCTGTATACATGTGCATGTATGCTAAGTTGCTTCAGTCCTGTCCCACTCTTTGCAATGAACTGTACCCAGGAACTGTAACCCACCAGGCTCCTTTGCCCACGGAGTTCTCCAGGCAGGAATACTGGAGTGGGTTGCCATGCCCTTGTCCAGGGAATCTTCCTGATCTAGGGATCAAAGCTGTGTCTCCTGCATTGAAGGCACTTTCTTTACTGCTGAGCCATGGAGAAAGTCCTTGTTTGTATACATATATAAACAACTGACTGCATATATATTTGTATAAATATATATGCAGTCAGTTATTTCATAGCTATAATATACCTGTATTTAATTGTAGTTAACCACAAAACACCTGTGGAGATAGGAGGAATAGAAATAAATATGTGTAAATGTATTTTCTACATATAGATGTTGTTGTTTAGTAGCTAGATCATGTCTGACACTTTTGCAACCCCATGAACTGTAGCCCGCCAGGCACCTCTGTCCATGGAATTCTCCAGGCCAGAATACTACAATGGGTAACCTTTCCCTCCTCCAGTGTATCTTCCCAACCCAGGGATCAAACCCAAGTCTCCTGTATTGCAGGTGGATTCTTTACCAGCTGAGCTATCAAGGAAGACTGTATTGATAGATAGATAGATAGACAGATAGATATGATATTACAGATTATATATAATATATATGATATATATATATTACAGCGCACATACTATGTATGTATATACGGAGAAACAGAGGAGAGAGGGAGAAAAAAATTGGGGGATGCCAAGAATTATTATTCTCAGCTGGTAATGGACAACCTAGAGATATTTTATCTATTGTCTCTGTGATGAAAATTTCCACCTTCTCTCCTAATCTTCACTTACCTCAATCTCATATACTTTTTTCTAGGACACAAAAAATTAGGTCTATCAAGAGTATTTGTAATATATTCTTTCACAAATCATTCAAAAAGCATACTGCTGCTGCTGCTAAGTTGCTTCAGTCATGTCTGACTCTGTGTGACCCCACAGACAGGCAGCCCACCAGGCTCCCCCGTCCCTGGGATTCTCCAGGCAAGAACACTGGAGTGGGTTGTCATTTCCTTCTCTAAAAACAGCTTAAATATCTACTCATATTTTGATAGTTCTCACATATTTTTCACAAACTGCCTCTTTAAATACAGGCTAGAGTTAAGGAACAATTAAATATGTGTTATTTGTCTTTTTGAACATGTGTAATAGTAGGACCAACTGTTCATTAGCTCTAGTAGTAGGAACACTGAGAACATGGAAAACTGTGAAGAAAGTGTCTCACCAAACATCATACGTCTAGTTTTCTGGCTCACTCACTGTCTAGTTTTTGCAGTTAGTACCAATGGTGAATCATTTGTCTTATCATTTATGCTTCTTTTTCACTGAAAAATATTAAGAAGCAATGAAATATCCGATATTTTTTTTTGTCCACAGTTTTGCATTTTCCTTGTCATTGTTTATTTGACTGCACGTTATTTCACCATTTCTAAAATGATTCAGTATTAGTTTTTGCCAAGTGATGGAGGACTAAAATGCATCCCAGATTTAACCAATTATAATTGCACCTGAAACGGTCTTCTCTTCCTGAAACTTCCCTACTGTCCTCCCCCAACAACAACAACAAAAATTGTTGTAATTTTTTTAACTTGAATCTAAAGCAAGTCATTTCAAAATGGTCTTTAAAAACAAAGTTAGTGGTATGACCTTTTATGCTAGGGTAACTTTATTTATGTCTGCAAATGCCACCAATGGCTCCTACCTTAATGAGCGATTGACTGTGAAGATCTATATTCACCAGATGGGGATGTTGCATCAGGAAAGAGCACAAGGATTTTTTTACTACTTAGGAAATACAGAGGGCAAAACCATCTGTGTTTTCAAGATAGGACATGAAATAAGAGATGCTTAAAAAATTGTGAAAATATCTCATTTTGGCACTGAAGTAAATTATCTATATTAGGTAAATATTTGCAAGTTGGAAAATTAATTTATTGGTATTTTTTCTTCGTGTCTTGCTAGCAGAAATTGTTTTATCAACTGCTCTATCCCATCCTGGTAAAGCATTTATAAATATCTAAGGAAAGTAAGGTGTAGTGGACTTTTTTCTTTAATTTCCTTGAGATGGAGCTGTAGCTGTAGGTCAATTCTATTTCACCATTTCACAATTGATTTTAATTCCATTTTAATTTCCTTGTCACTAGAAAAAAATGCTATATTCATAAGATCTCCATATGGATAGCTATTCAAAAATATGATTAGTAACTATCAATACATTTTTATTTTTTCATTTTAACTATGATTCTTTTACTGCGTTTTTAAAGAAAAATAGATGAGATTGACAAATTGTTTCGTTTGTTTGATCATTAACAATTCAAATGTGTATTAGTTAAATTGTATAACATGCTTTATTGTGTATACCTCAGGAGAATTTCAGTTTGAGGAATTCTCTGAGATAATAGCTTAAATTACCTAAGAATGAGAACACACACACATAAAACAGCAAATTTTCACTTACTTTTTCCCCTATTTTGTTTCAAGTCAGCAAAAAAAAAAAAAAAGAATTATTAAAGGATACAAAATTTATTCAGAAATTGCTTATCAGGCACAAATGAGCTATAAATATGAGGTCTCATTCTGTAGCTCAAGTTAGGAAACTGACGAAATTCATCTCTGACTATAATGCCTTGTGTTTCAAGTTACTTTGTCATATCCCTACACTTACCATGAGTGGATCAGGGAAATAAAAATAGTGCCAATAAGATAATAACAAGAGGAAGAGGAGTGTCAAGACCAGCTGACAAGCAGGGTTTCCGAAAACGTGATTCGGCAAGCGAATGAGAAACAAGACCCAAGAATTCAGAGAAAGGCGAGGATCAGGAGACCAACACAGCTCCGAGGTGAAGGTGCCAGAACTGAATCCAAGCCAGCTTTATTATACTCTCAGCCGTGAGTGAAAGAATATGCGAGGAGTTAAACTATAACTCATGTGGCCTTCAGGGCCAAAGAACAAAATGATCATTAACCATTGAGTAATTAGGAAACAGTAATCAATAACAAATCAGTAACTAAGACTAATATTCTTATCTATAGATTTTTCCACCAGATACGTAAAACATGTGACTCCGAGACACCAGTTGAGAAACAGTCTGGGGTCTTTTTCAAGATTATGAACTGTTCCCTCTGGACTTGTTCCAAGTCTCATGCCTTATAGCATCCAATTTATCAATAATTATAAATTTCTTTTGCAGCCCTTGCCGGGGCCTGCTTTTCTTTTATTCTTCCTGTCTCCTACAAGGAGGAGGAAGAGGAGGGGGAGGGGATGAGAAAATACCTTAAATATTAATAAATAGAATAAATGCTCCAACTCTACCGCCCATGTATCTAAAGCAGTTACTTCAAGGAATTCTGAAACCCAGCTTCCACAAACACATTCGCTATGATTATCACACATTTTTTATCTTGATCATTTCTTCTATTGTGGCTCCCACTTAACCAATTCCATGGCCTGAAAAACTGTCATAAATTATTTATCATGAAACTAGAAATTACCATCCATAGGGAAATATATATTTTTAAATACATATTTAATTTAAAATTAAATATTATTTGGAGAATAAAATACTAAGATAATGAGACCATTTTCTTTAAATTTATTTTTGTTGATGTATATATATAATACTGTGTGCTACAGATATACAATATAGTGATGCATAGTTTTTAGAAGCTATATTCCAGTTATAGTTATTGTAAAATATTGGCTATATTACCCATGTTGTACAATATATCCTTGTAGCTTATTTTATACCTGATAATTTGTATCTCTTATTTCACTATCTTTTCACTACCCCTCCCCCACCCCCTCTGGTCACCACTAGATCAGTGATATCATGTGGTATTTGTCTTTCTTTGACTTATTTTACTTAGCGTAATGCCCTCCAAGTACATGCATGCTGCTGCAGATGGCAAAATTGCAGTCATTTTTATGGCTGAGTAATATTTCATCATTTGTGTGTGTGTGTGTGTGTGTGTGTGTGTGTGTGTGTGTATATATATATATAACAACATTTTTTTTCACCTGTTGATGGAACTTAGGTTAGATCACTATTGCCGATAACAATAGCTAACATTTACTGAGTGCCTACTGTGTGCCCACCATTGGGCACACACTATTGAATCCAGTCTACATAAAGGGCTTAGCACAGTGCCTAGCACATAGTAAGTATTAATGAAGTATTAGTATTATCATTAGGGCTTCCCTTGTGGGTCAGCTGGTAAAGAATCTGCCTGCAACACTGGAGACCTGGGTTTGATCCGTGGGTTGAGAAGATCCCCTGGAGGAGGGAAGGGCTACCCACTCCAGTATTCTGGCCTGAAGAATTCCATGGACTATATAGTCCATGGGGTAGCAAAGATTCAGACGCAACTGAGTGACTTTTACTTTCAATTTCAGAATTATCATTTCTAATTTTCCCAACTTCCATGCAAGATATATATTATTATTCCCGTTTTCCAGATGAGAAGCTTGAGGCTCAGAGTAAGTAAGTAGATAAGTAATTATTAGCAATTTGTACTACATAATGGTTAATCTTTATAACTATCTCTCAAGGTAGTTATTAAAAATGCTTTGATTCAAAAAAGATAACCTGAGTGAAGACTCAGGATTAGACCCACTCCATCCCATCTCATGGCAAATTCCATATGTTCTGTGAGCAGTCTACTCACTAGGTTCTTTCTTGTCCATGAGCTATTGAGACATTCCTTTATATGAATAGTAAGGGGTATGTATTTTTTCTTTTCTTTCTTTTTTTTTTTTTGGATGACAAGGTGTCAGGGAAGGATTGGAGGATAACTTCCTATTAACACTAGTAGCAATCAATCTGTAGCAATATTCAGGACGCCTTAATATGTGGCAGCTACTATGCTAAATGTGTCACACAGATTGTTAATTTAATTTTCAGAATAATGCTATGATGTAAATACTGCTATTGTCCTCACTTATGAAAAGGGGACACTGACACTTATTTGACTTAAGTAGTCAGTAATCCAAGTAAGGGACTGGAAGCAGATAGCATGCTCTCTGTTATTTAGCATTTTCTTGAGTACCTTATTCCTGCATATTCCTCAATCCTAGGGTCTGAGGGGCCTGTAAAACTAGTTTATAATCTAAGGTGGTTGGAACTCCAGCAGAACATATTAATTTTTTTTCAAAATTTATTAAAATATATTGCATGAAGGATCTTGTGGAATTTAATTTAGCAGAAGGTCAAAAGCCAAATTAGAGTGAGTAGAGATTGTGGGGAGGCATTAGGTAGAAAGAAATTGCAGTGGCTCAGGCATATGCTGATGATATTTCAGTCATAAGCCCTTCAGGTTTGGAAGGGGTATTGGCAGGAAAGTTTTTTTTACATGAAATGTTGATTCTCTTCAAAACAGAAGACTGTGCACATGTAATGTGAACCCAAACTACTGCTTTGAAACGCCTCTAAAGTAAAAGCAGTTACTTTATAATCACAACTAGACAACGGTACATCACACCACAGAACTGATCCAAATGATGAAGTAATTTTCAAAAAACAGCACAACTAAGGCTTGGCTTGGAAACATTTTCTCATGTGAATGAAAAATTGCTTCAAATTTCTTCATTCTGACTTTTCACTGTTCATTTGCCGACTGAGCATTTTCTATGTGGTATGGACTAGAGTTTTCTATCATAGGATAATAATATGTCTGAAATAATCCCAACTAATGAAAGACATGAAAAAGGAAAATGTAGTTTTCCAAAATCCTTAGAGTACCACCATTTTTTCCCATTTCAGAATAGGTACATTCTTATATTGCACCTGTCTTCTTGGAAATTATGTATAACCATGTTTTTGTATATAAAGCATATTATACAGTCATGTTTCTTACAGAAATCCTGTGGTGGATCCTTTGCTGTTAATTAATCTCTCTTAGTAGATTCGCTTGTCAATCTTGAATCTCTTAATCGATCAGTCTTCCTTGGTGTATCACCTATATTGTTATTTACTCAAACAACTTATAAAATGAGTCCTTCTTTATATAGAGGAAAAAATAAATACTAAAGTTACAAAATAACAACAAACTTGAGAAAAATTTATAGGAAATAAGATGGTTATTTTCTAATCCAGATGAACATACTTGAGCTATTTAACATTTCAGTATCAGTAATCATTGAGTTCAGATAGTCATGTCCAACACAGCAGGCCTCCCTGCCCATCACCAACTTCAAGAGTTTACCCAAACTCATGTCCATTGAGTCAGTAATGCCATCCAACCATCTCATCCTCTGGCATCCCCTTCTCCTCTTGCCCTCAATCTTTCCCAGCATCAGGGTCTTTTCAAACGAGTCAGCTCTTCCCATCAGGCCAAAGTATTGGAGTTTCAGCTTCAGCATCAGTCCTTCCAATGAACACTCTGGACTGATCTCCTTTAAGATAAACTAGCTGGATCTCCTTACAGTACAAGAGGCTCTCAAGTGTCTTCTCCAACACCACAGTACAAAAGCATCAATACTTTGATGCTTGACTTTATAGTCCAATTCTCACATCAGTACATGACTACTGGAAAAACTATAGCCTTCACTAGAAGGACTTAAGGTGGCAGAGTAGTGTCTCTGCTTTTTAATATGCTGTCTAGGTTGGTCAAGACTTTCCTTCCAAGGAGTAAGCGTCTTTTAATTTCATGGCTGCAATCAAAATCTGCAGTGATTTTGGAGCCCCTAAAAATAAACTCTGACACTGTTTTCACTGTTTCCCCACTTATTTGCCATGAAGTGATGGGACTGGATGCCATGATCTTAATTTTCTGAATGTTGAGCTTTAAGCCAACTTTTACACTCTCCTCTTTCACTTTCATCAAGAGGCTCTTTAGTTCTTCACTTCCTGCCAAAAGGATGGTGTCATCTGCATTTGTGAGGTTACTGATATTTCTCCTAGCAATCTGGATTCCAGCTGGTGCTTCCTCCAGACCAGCGTTTTTTATGATATACTCTGCATATAAGTTAAATAAGCAGGGTGACAATATACAGCCTTGGCATACTCCTTTTCTTATTTGGAACCAGTCTGTTATCCCATGTCCAGTTCTAACTGTTGCTTCCTGACCTGCATGTAGGTTTCTCAAGAGGCAGGTCAGGTGGTCTAGTATTCCCATCTCTTTCAGAATATTTCCACAGTTGGCTGTGATCCACACAGTCAAAGTCTTTGGCATAGTCAATAAAGCAGAAATAGATGTTTTTCTAGAACTCTCTTGCTTTTTTGATGATCCAGTGGATGTTGGCAATTTGATCTCTGGTTCTTCTGCCTTTTCTAAATCCAGCTTAAACATTTCAGAGTTCACAGTTCATATATTTTTAAAGACTGGCTTGGAGAATTTTGAGCATTACTTTGCTAGCGTGTGAGATGAGTGCAATTGTGTGGTAGTTTGAGCATTCTTTGGCATTGCCTTTCTTTGGGATTGGAATGAAAACTGACATTTTCATGCTTGTGGCCACTGCTGAATTTCCCAAATTTGCCATCATATTGAGTGCTACACTTTCACAGCATCATCTTTTAGGATTTTAAATAGCTCAACTGGAATTTCATCACCTCCACTAACTTTGTTTGTAGTGATGCTTCCTAAGGCCCATTTGACTTTACATTCCAGGATGTCTGGCTCTAGGTGAGTGATCACACCATCGTGATTATCTGGGTCATGAAGATCTTTTTTTATACAGTTCTTCTGCGTATTCTTGCCACCTCTTCTTAATATCTTCTGCTTCTGTTCGGTCCAGACCATTTCTGTTCTTTATTGTGCCCATCTTTGCATGAAATGTTCCTTTGGTGTCTCTAATTTTCTTGAAGAGATCTCTAGTCTTTCTTATTCTGTTGTTTTCCTCTATTTCTTTTCACTGATCACTGAGGAAGGCTTTCTATCTCTCCTTGCTCTTCTTTGGAACTCTGCATTCAAATGCGTATATCTTTCCTTTTCTCCTTTCTCCTTGCTTCTTTTCTTTTCACAGCTATTTGTAAGCCCTCTTCAGACAGCCATTTTGCTTATTTGCATTTCCTTTTCTTGGGGATGGTCTTGATCCCTATCCCCTGGACAATGTTATGAACCTTGGTCCATAGTTCATGAGGCACTCTCTCTATCAGATCTAAGCCCTTAAATCTGTTTCTCACTTCCACTGTATAATCATAAGAGATTTGGTTTAAGTCATACCTGAATGGCCTAGTGTTTTTCCCCACTTTCTTTAAAATAAATCTGAATTTTGCAGTAAGGAGTTCATGATCTGAGCCACAGTCAGCTCCCGGTCTTGTTTTTGCTGACTGTATAGAGCTTCTCCATCTTGGCTGAGAAGAATATCATCAGCCTGATTTTGGTGTTGGCCATCTGGTGATGTCCATGTGTAGAGTTTACTCTTGTATTGTTGGAAGAGGGTGTTTGCTATGACCAGTGCGTTTTCTTGGCAAAACTGCCCTGCTTCACTCTGTACTCCAAGGCCAAATTTGCCTGTTACTCCAGGTGTTTCTTGACCTCCTACTTTTGCATTCCAGTCTCCTATCATGAAAAAGGTATATTTTTGGGGTGTTAGTTCCAAAAGGTCTTGTAGGTCTTCAGTAATCATTAATGTATTTTTAAGGCATATTTTATCCCACAGTCAGTCAGTTCAGTGACTCAGTCGTGTTCAACACTTTGAGACCCCATGGACCGCAGCACACCAGGCCTCTCTGTCCATCACCAACTCCCAGAGTTTACTCAAACTCTTCTCCATTGAGTTGATGCCATCCAACCATCTCATCCTCTGTCGTCCCCTTCTCCTCCCACCTTCAATCTTTCCCAGCATCAGGGCCTTTTCAATGAGTCAGCTCTTCACACCAAGTGGCCACAGTATTGGAGTTTCAGCTTCAGTATCAGTCCTTCCAATGGACACTCAAGACTGATCTCCTGTAGGAAGGACTGGTTAGATCTCCTTGCAGTCCAAGGGACTCTCAAGAGTCTTCTCCAACACCACAGCTCAAAAGCATCAATTCTTCTGTGCTCAGCTTTCTTTATAGTCCAACTCTCACATCCATACATAACTACTGGAAAAACCATAGCCTTGCCTAGATGGACCCTTGTTGGCAAAGTAATGTCTCTGCTTTTTATTATACTGTCTAGGTTTGTCATAACTTTCCTGCCAAGGAGCAAGCATCTTTTAATTTCATGGCTGTAGTCACCATTTCAGTGATTTTGGAGCCCCCAAAAATAAAGTCAGCCACTGTTTTCACTGTTTAGAATCAAACCCCATTCCTGCCAGAGACATTCAGAGGGCTCAAACAAACTTTGTGTGCACCAGGCCCCAAGGACCCCACAGAGACTGAGACAGAATGGTGCTTGGGCATCTCCTGTGGAGGTACAGGTCAGCAGCGTACTACCACAGGGACAGAGGCTCTGGGTGCAGCACACTGGGTTATGGCATAAGCCCTCTTGGAGGAGATCACCGTTAACCTTACCATAGAGCTGCCAGAACTTACACAGGACTGGGAAATAGTCTCTTGGAGGGCACAGAGAGAAACTTGGGCACCAGGACCCAGGAGAAAGGAGCAGTGACCCCTCAAGAGACAGACCCAGACTTGCCTATGAGTGTCCAGGAGTCTCCACACAGGTGTGTTTCTGTGGTGGCCTGCTGCTGGGTTGGGGGCAGTGACTGTGGCAGTACATGCGTGGGACCTTTTGAAGGAGGCCACCATTATCTCCATTGCCTCCACCATAGTTTGGCCCCAGGTAAACAGCAGGGAGGGAACACAGCTCCTCCCATCAACAGAAAATTGCATTAAAGATTCATGGCCCCACCCATCAGAACAAGACCCAGTTTCCCCCTCAGTCAGTCTCTTTCATCAGAAGCTTCCATAAGCCTCTTATCTGTCTCAATCAGAGGGCAGACAGACTGAAAACCACAATTACAGAAAACTAACCAATCTAATCACATGTACCACTGCCTTGTCTAACTCAATGAAACTATGAGCTGTGTAGGGCCACCCAAGATGGATGGGTCATAGAGGAGAGTTCTGACAAAATGTGGTCCACTGGAAAAGGGAATGGCGAACCTCTTCAGTATTCTTGCCTTGACAATCCCATGAAGAGTATAAAAAGGCAAAAAGATAGGACACTGAAAGATGAATTGCCCAGGTTGGTAGTTGACCAATCTGCTACTGGAGATCAGTGGAGAAATAACTCTAGAAAGAATGAAGAGATGGAGCCAAAGCAAAAGCAACACCCAGTTGTGGATGCGACTGGTGATGGAAGCTAGATCTGATGCTGTAAAGAACAGTATTGCATAGGAACCTGGAATGTTAGGTCCATGCTGCTGCTGCTGCTGCTAAGTCACTTCAGTCGTGTCCGACTCTGTGCGATCCATTGATGGCAGCCCACCAGGCTCCCCTGTCCCTGGGATTCTCCAGGCAAGAACACCGGAGTGGGTTGCCGTGTCCTTCTCCAGTTAGGTCCATGAATCAAGGCAAATGGAAGTGGTCAGAGATGAGATGGCAAGAGTGAACATAGACATTCTAGGAATCAGCAAACTAAAATGGACTGGAGTGGGTGAATTTAACTCATATTATCCCATAGAGAATGTGCGAAATCTCATTTCTTAGCTCTTTTTCAATCAATTGCACTTGTTGTGATATAGGAAACATAAAACAATCTGAAACAAGTGATACACTGAGTTAAATTTGATTCACAAAATCTGATGCTTTCTTGAAAAACTGTCTAGGTCCTTTCATGTCTCCCTTTTGCTCACAGTTGAAATGATGAGGTATAAATGACCACAGAAAGCTATAGAATTATCTAGCATGAAAACTAAAGCAGAGGCTCAAATGAGGAGGTAAGAAAATCAGGTTGTGTTTAAGCACCAGATATGTATGTATTTGCACACAATGATGGAGCCACATTCGTTGGTCACAGACATGCGTCAACCTGTAGGATGTGGTTTTAGTGATAATTGCTAATTTGATTGTAACAAACCAGCCAACTCTTTCTCAGGTAGCAAATAAAAGCCAGAAAATTCTACCATGTCACAGCTATGTAACAATTTGAGAAAGGCCTTTGATATTCAAATTTCACATATCAAACAATAGCTTTATGCAAAGTTCTAATCTCTTTAATGTTTGTGAATGAACATTTTAGTTGAATGATCAAATATGGACCAGCCAGATAAAATAGTATGAGGCAAACATAAGAAAAAAATATTGCACAGTGCAAACTCTTATTGCCTGTTTCTTATTCTCTAGTTTAATTTTTGTTATTCTATTTATGTTAAAATATTAATACCACATACTATTTTTAGAACACAGAAATAAAGCATAAACCATTAATGCCATTGCTATGGCCAGAAGGCTGGCTAATATTTAAATTTAAAAAAAGAACCAGCAAATAAGATAACTACTTTCTTGTTTACACAAATATTATAAATTGAGTTTTACATTAACTAAAAGGTTTATAATTAATTGCAGTCATTATTAACTGGAATTAATTATAATCTTTCAGTTCAGTTCAGTTCAGTCACTCAGTCGTGTCCGACTCTTTGAGACCCCATGAATCGCAGCACGCCAGGCCTCCCTGTCCAGCACCAACTCCTGGAGTTCACTCAAACTCACGTCCATCGAGTACGTGATGCCATCCAGCCATCTCATCCTCGGTCGTCCCCTTCTCCTCCTGCCCCCAATCCCTCCCAGCATCAGAGTCTTTTCCAATGAGTTAACTCTTTGCATGAGGTGGCGAAAGTACTGGAGTTTCAGCTTTAGCATCATTCCTTCCAAAGAAACCCCAGGGCTGATCTCCTTCAGAATGGATTGGTTGGATCTCCTTGCAGTCCAAGGGACTCTCAAGAGTCTTCTCCAACACCACAGTTCAAAAGCATCAATTTTTTGGTGCTCAGCCTTCTTCATAGTCCAACTCTCACATCAATACATGACGACTGGAAAAACCATAGCCTTGAAGAGACGGATCTTTGTTGGCAAAGTAATATCTCTGCTTTTGAACATGCTACTAGGTTGATCATAACTTTTCTTCCAAGGAGTAAGCGTCTTTTAACTTCATGGCTGCAATCAACATCTGCAGTGATTTTGGAGCCCCCCAAAATACAGTCTGACACTGTTTCTACTGTTTCCCCATCTACTTCCCATAAAGTGATGGGACCGGATGCCATGATCTTCATTTTCTGAATGTTGAGCTTTAAGCCAACTCTTTCACTCTCCTCTTTCACTTTCATCAAGAGGCTTTTTAGTTCCTCCTCACTTTCTGCCATAAGGGTGGTGTCATCTGCATATCTGAGGTGATTGATATTTCTCCCGGCAATCTTGATTCCAGCTTGTGTTTCTTCCAGTCCAGCGTTTCTCATGATGTACTCTGCATAGAAGTTAAATAAGCAGGGTGACAATATACAGCCTTGACGTACTCCTTTTCCTATTTGGAACCAGTCTGTTGTTCCATGTCCAGTTCTAACTGTTGCTTCCTGACCTGCATACAGATTTCTCAAGAGGCAGGTCAGGTGCTCTGGTATTCCCATCTCTTTCAGAATTTTCCATAGTTTATTGTGATCCACACAGTGAAAGGATTTGGCATAGTCAATAAAGCAGAAGTAGATGTTTTTCTGGAACTCGCTTTTTCCATGATCCAGCGGATGTTCGTAATTTGATCTCTGGTTCCTCTGCCTTTTCTAAAACCAGCTTGAACATCAAGAAGTTCACAGTTCACTTGCTGAAGCCTGGCTTGGAGAATTTTGAGCATTACTTTACTAGCATGTGAGATGAGTGCAATTGTGCAGTAGTTTGAGCATTCTTTGGCATTGCCTTTCTTTGGGGTTGTAATGAAAACTGACCTTTTCCAGTCCTGTGTCCACTGCTGAGTTTTCCAAATTTGCTGGCATATTGACTGCAGTCCTTACCTTCCCCCAAATAATGACTTTTCACAAACACAGTTGAACTTTGCATTTTACTCATATCAGGAATTTGAAGTCTAATAGTAAAATCTAAAGTCTGATATCTTTAACAAATCTATGTCATTTATCTTAAACTAAATCATTTCTAACCCTAATCATTTGCATGATTGATGAACATGAATTACTTTTACTGTCTTATTCATGCAATTTTTATTATTTATATCGGTCATTAGTAGATTTTTAGCCAAAATTCAGCCACAAAAGTTACAATGTCAGTGTAAGTGTAGAGTTGTTTCTAAGAGATTTAATGGGAAGATGATTATTGATGTGGGCTTTAGAGGAATTAAACCAGAAGATCAAGAAAGAATATGCAAGAATTTTGAGAAAATCACATAGAGTTAGCAACCATGTTTTGAGAAATGTTTCTCCTGGACATACTATTGGGCCTGTGTTGACTAACAACAAAGTTAGTTGTTGGAAAGTTTGTAATATGATCTACTTCAAATGATTGAACGGGAGAGTTACGGAAAGAAAAGTATGACCCAGCGATAGTTGGAATAGAGAAGGAAAATTAGGATGAAAACACCGTAAAAAATTGCTTCTGAGTCCCAACTTGCCAGTTTTGTCTTCATAGCCTCTAATGTAAGTTTTCTTCCTGCTTGGAAGTGATATATCTAAGAAAAAGATGTTAAGTATTGCCAGCAAATGGAGCTAGAGAAATAATAGCAAGGGGGCAGCGCAGAGGAGAAGGAAGGGTGGGGATACAGCTTGGGGAGTCAGGATTCCCCCGGCTGAGACTCTGATCACAAAGTTGCTTAACTTGACACAGGTCCCTTCTACCCTCAGCCACTTAGTGTCTAACTTTGTTAAGTGAATGTGGTACACTAAAACATTTCTAAGGTTGTTCTCAGTTATGGTTTTGACCAAGTTTGGAATTTAGAGGAAATTTTTGAAACACATGGCAGAGAAGGTGCTTTTATTTTTCTCAAGTACAGTGAGAATTTTCTCTGCCCTCATCCTGCTGAGCAGTGGTGACGAGTGCCAGATGAACTGGCAGAAGAGGCGTGACTATACATTCATGAAGTTTGGACTTCTGGGAGTCATCAGTTATGACCCATGACACATAAACAAAGCTGATTTGTTTACACTATAAAAAATAAGACTTAATAAAAGCTATAGTAATTAAGCCAGTGTTACCAGAGGGGAAGGAGAGACGAATATCAATAGGACAGAAGAGAGAATCCAGAAATGGACTCACACCATGTGGTTATGTGAATTATGATAAAGTTGACACAAACACATCAGCAGAAGTATGTCCTTTTCAATAAACTGTGTGGGTTAATTGGAAGTACCTGTGGGGAAAAATGTGGATCTTCAGTTTTAACTCATTCCAAACATAAAAACCAATTTCGTATGGATTATAGACATAAAAGATAAAACAGGCTTCCCTGGTGGCTCAGATGGTAAAGTGTTCTTTGCAATGCAGGAGACTTGGGTTCCATCCCTGGGTCTGGAAGATTCCTGGAGAGAGCACGGGAACCCACTCCAGTATTCTTGCCTGGAGAATTCTATGGACAAAAGGAGCCTGGCAGGCTACAGTCTATAGGGTCACAAAGAGTCAAACAGGACTGAGTTACTAACACAAACACACACACACACACACACACACACACACAGAGGCAACTCTTTTGAAAATGGGAAAGAGTTTTTATAACCACTTACCAAAAGATCATATCCAGCTGTAAACTAAATACATGAAAGAGATGGTTCCTCGATTTTCTTAGGCATTAGTGAAATGCAAATAAAACTATAATGCAACAACACTATGCACCCACTAGTATTTTCTGTCAAAATAAAGGAAGCAGAAAATACTAACTGTTGTTTAAGGATATGGAAAAACTGGCACTTTCTTTAAATGCTATCAGTTCTACTCCTAGATATTTATCTAAAAGAAATACAAACACTTGATCACCAGGAAAATTTCAGAATTTTCGTAGCAGCAGCATTTGTAATAATACCAAAGTAGAAATGGTCCATCAATAATATAACAAATGAACACATTTTGGTATATTCATTCACTGTAATACTATATTGCAGTAAAAAAGGGGGGGAAAGCTATCATTACACACAAAATGTGAACGAATTTCACAAACATAATCCCAAGTTTTAAAAAGTTCAATGTATGATGCTATGCTTACAAGTTCAAAAATAGGGAAAAAAATTCCATTGGCTAATATATGGGAAGAAAAGATGATGATGGGGTAGTAAGAGGGACAGAAGGAGATCTTCTGGTGAATCTATTATTGTTTTGTTTTGGGTTTTGTGAGTCTGTTTAACTTGTAATATTTAAATAGCTGTATAATGATAGTAAGTTTCCCAGGTGGTGCTAGTGGTAAAGAACCCACCTGCCAATGCAGGAGACATGAAAGATGCAGGTTCGATACCTGGGTTGGGAAGATCCCCTGGAGGAGGGCATGGCAACCCACTCCAGTATTCTTACCTGGAGAATCCCATGGAGAAGGAGCTTGGTGGGCTACAGTCTATAGGGTCACACGGAATAGGACACGACTAAAGCAAATTAGCACACATGCATAATGATGATAGGTGCAGCACTTTTCTGCTTGTACCTTATGCATCAAAAGAAAATGTTTTTTGAAAGAAAAATTACAGAGTTTGGTGAAATTTACACTCGTAAAGCCCTGGTCAGGATGTAGTGTGGGAGAGAGATGTGGGTGACAAAAGCCGTGAGAGAAAGAGGTTATGAGACTATCGCTAGGACAGAGACAAGAGTAGTTTCAGGGGAGACACTTGAAGCAGAGGAGACAGAGCGAAGCAGATTAATTCAAAGGTAAAATAATGAAACAGAACTGGAAGAACCTGATGATGGTTGTAATAGAGAAGAAAACAAAACACAAGTAGTGTGCATATTCAGTTCAGTTCAGTTCAGTTCAGTTCAGTCACTCAGTCATGTCCAACTCTTTGCGACCTCATGGACTGCAGCATGCCAGGCCTCCCTGTCTGCCGGGGGCCAGCGTGAGGAATTCCGCCCATGGCAAAGGTCATGAGGAAGGAGGCTTGGCATACGCAAAGGCGTGATCAAGCCTCAGGAAACCCACTGTTCCCGAGCATCTAACCCCAAAACCAGAGTCTGTTTTATGCTCTCACCTACACCTCTGACTTTACAGGGGGCTCTCCCCCATAACCGTTTCTCTCGGAGAAGGAGTAAACGTGCAGCTCCAAGGCAATAAAAATTCCTGGGCGTGACAAGAGTGTTTCAGCTTACAGACTCCTCTGAAGGTTATCTAGCCCGCCTGTATAGGTTTGTCCGGCTACATGTGATTGTCTACAGCCTCCTAACCTGAGAGGCACGAGATGTTTTAGACTTATTAAAGGCGAATTCTTTTGGGGAGTTGGAAATTATTAGTATAGTGTGTTGGTTAGGAATTATATTGGTGAAGGGTTTTTCATTTGTTGTGTCAATAATTGCTACTAATTCCCTGCTCTGGGTGGGACAAGGATGTCTCAGGTCAAACCTCTCTGCTGACAGACTAGCTTGTGTGACAGGATTATCCATACTCCTGCCACATGATTGTTTACTACCTCTCAACCATAAACAGCACAGAGTTTTGGAGTATTTTGAGAGTCTTAATTAGCATAGGACTTTTTCTTCTTGTTGAGTCAATGATTGCCGCCAGGCCTCCATATCCTTAGGCACTTGGGAATATATTAATCAATGTATTTGGAGTATAGCAAAGGAAATATGGTAGTTTTTGATGTTAGCAATACTAGACTTTTTGAGTTAATGGATTTTCTCTTTTGTAATAGATCACTGTACTTTGTTATATATCACTGTGTCCTTGCTGTGTAAGAATGTAACTTTATCATATCTTAAGACTAAATAGATCTTAAGGGGAGCATTGGTGAAAGGATTTTCATTTGTTGGGTTGATGTTTGCTGCTAAATCTCCATGTTCCCTACCCTTATAATGAATATAACTAGCATATAGGAAGAAATAAGTATTAACCTTTAAGCATATAGGAGAAATAAGTATTAACCTTTAAGACTAATCATGTTAACCTTGGGTTGAATAAATTCCTTTCTTGATTGTAACTCACTACACCCTCACCTTATAGGAACGCAACTTTATTTGGAGGGTGGTGCCTGGTTTAAGAAAAAACACCCTTGGAAAAAATAAGTTTTTTGGTTATCAGAAAGAAAAGATCATAAAATGTAAGCAGGTCTCACTCATGGCCAGAAGATGATGTAATATTCCTAAGACCTTTTTTTTTATACATTTACGTGAAGCACCTGATTTTGACAAAGGTCAGGACTGCTGACCCCCACGTGACTCTGTATTCATCCCTATGTGTAACAAAAGGTATATAAGCAAACCCAAAAATAAAAGGATCGGATCAGTTTCCGGAAAGACTGATTCCCCCATGTCGCTTCTCTTTTGCTTCCGGTTTTTTTGGCTGAATTCCCATCTGGAGCATGGATGCTATTCCACGTAATCCAAGTTATTTAGCCTCCTTTTCTCCACTAATCTTCCTACTACACTATCCATTTCTAATCTCTCTATACCTGTGATTAAATATGTATTTTTCCAAAGACACCGACTCCGTCCCCCCACCTTTGAATCACCCTGGATCCACCGGGGCTGGACCCCGGCACCTGTCCATCACCAACTCCTGGAGTTTATCCATACTCATGTCCATTGAGTACGTGATACCATCCAACCATATCATTCTCGGACATCCCCTTCTCCTCCCATCTTCAATCTTTACCCGCATCAGGGTCTTTTCAAATGAGTCTGTTCTTTGCATCAGGTGGCCAAAGTATTGGAGTTTCAGCTCCAACATAAGTCCTTCCAATGGACACCCAGAACTGATCTCCTTTAGGATGGACTGGTTGATCTCCTTGCAGTCCAAGGGACTCTCAAGAGTCTTGTCCAACACCACAGTCCAAAAGCATCAATTCTTTGGCGCTCGACTTTTTTACAGTCCAGTTCTCACATACATACATAACTACTTGAAAAACCATACCTTTGACTAGACGGACCTTTGTTGGCAAGGTAATGTCTCTGCTTTTTAATACGCTGTCTAGGTTGGTCATAGCTTTTCTTCCAGAGAGTAAGCATCTTTTAATTTCATGGCTGCAGTCACCATCTGCAGTGATTCTGGAGCCCTAAAATATAAAGTTTGACACTGTTTGCACTGTTTCCCCATCTCTTTGCCATGAAGTGATGGGACCAGATGCCATGATCTTAGTTTTCTGAATGTTGAGCTTTAAGCCAACTTTTTCACTCTCCTCTTTTACTTTCATTAAGAAGCTCTTTGGTTCTTCACTTTCTGCCATAAGGGTGGTGTCATCTGCATATCTGAGGTGATTGATATTTCTCCCAGCAATCTGGATTCCAGCTTGTGCTTCATCCAGCCAAGCATTTCTCATGATGTACTCTGAATATATGTTAAATAAGCAAGATGACAATATACAGCCTTGACGTACTCCTTTCCCAATTTGGAACCAGTCTGTTGTTCCATGTCCAGTTCTAACTGTTGCTTCCTGACCTGCATACAGATTTCTCAAGAGGCAGGTCAGGTGCTCTGGTATTCCCATCTCTTTCAGAATTTTCCACAGTTTATTGTGATCCACACAGTCAAAGGCTTTGGCATAGTCAATAAAGCAGAAATATGATCCAGTGGATGTTGGAAATTTGACCTCTGGTTCTTCTGCCTTTTCTGAATCCAGCTTGAACATCTGGAAGTTCATGGTTCACATACTGTTGAAGCCTCACTTGGAGAATTTTGAGCATTACTTTGCTAGCATGTGAGATGAGAGCAGTTGTGTGGTAGTTTGAGCATTCTTTGGCATTGTCTATTTTGGGGATTGGAATGAAAACTGACTTTTACAGTTCTATGGCCACTGCTGAGTTTTCCAAATTTGTTGGCATATTGAGTGCAGCACTTTCACAGCATCATCTTTTAGGATTTGAAATAATCCAAAT
Organism: Ovis canadensis; assembly: GCF_042477335.2. Classification (NCBI taxonomy): domain Eukaryota; kingdom Metazoa; phylum Chordata; class Mammalia; order Artiodactyla; family Bovidae; genus Ovis; species Ovis canadensis. The sequence goes on from NC_091245.1 coordinate 243,239,548, forward strand.
AGAATTCCATCACCTCCACTATGAAACTCCAGTCATCAAGGTGTATGTATGAAGCCATTGAAAGGATATAGGTTCCTTAAAATGTGTGGGAGAGAAGGAGGTGCTCCATAGGAGGCAGATCTTGAGTTGATACAAGTAAGTGCTTTTCAGAGAAAGTATCTGCATGCTGACTTTGCCTTCCTTTTTGCTTAACTTTCATCCCTGTTATATAGCTCATTCCCTAGCTTTTCTTCATCTCCCTTGAGTAGTCTTTTTTGGTCTCACATATGGTTCGTCTTTGTGCGTTTGTGCTAAGTCACTTTAATCATCTCCACTCTTTGAATAGATCAGTATGCAAATCTGATTCTACCAAACATGTACCTAAAATTCTTCAAAGGTTTCTGATTGATTTTAGGTTGAAGATCAGAGTCCTAGACAAGGTCTCCTCCATCTGGCTTCTCCCTGCCTTGTCCACTCCTCCTTCATAAAAGCATCATTCATTTTGACCTCTGGTCTCATCATTTTTGTACTTGCTGCACCTGCCATCCAATCCTGATGCACCCAGATACCCCCAAGTTCTCCTGCTTTCTCACTGCTCATCCTTTAGATTTCAGTCAGGTCTCAGTTTCTTAGGGTAACCTACTTGATTCTTCAGAACATCCCACATCCTTTATGTATCCTTCTTTTCAAACCCCATCAGAGTATAGCTCACATTTTTCTGTTTGTTTATTGGATAATGTCTGTGTCCTTAAATTGCAATTTTCATGAGGACAAGAGAGTGTCTTCACATGGCACTGTACTGCAATTATTGAGAGCTTAGAATGTTTTACATTCAAAAATTATCAATGAATGAAAGAGTCATTTGGGGAAAGCAGACACCATAACAAGTGGCACTAAGAAATAACAGATGTCATTAGCTCACTGCACCCCAAGGATGTCAGGCAAAATAAGGGAAAAAAAAAAGAAAACTCGTTTAGGGAATAAGACATTAAAATCAGCCTCCTATGACTTTGCATAGGTTGCCTTTGACACCCAGGGCAGTGCTATCCCACCTATTATGGTGTTCAAAAATGTGATTAATTGACTTCTGGGAAATAGATACCAACTCATGGCTCAGAATACTTCGGACTCAAATTAAACAACAGAGAAGTCATAGATCTTAATAATATTTACCTTTTAGAACATTGCCTGACCTATAATAGCTATATGGAAAAAATTTCAATGTCATCAACATGGGGACTAAGGGACCTAAAAAGGCTGCTTCTGAGACTTTTTCACACTCTGGACACTTAGCAGAAAGCTGAGTGGTGATAACAGCTTAATAGATTGGGCAGCAACACAAGAAACCAGCACAGGCGGTCTGTATTAAGATCTGCTTTGGGGGTGCCAAGGGTTTTTTCTTTTTTGAAATGTGAGCTCTAAAATAATTTGGTTTTTTGCCTCTCACCACTGTTCTCACTCCACACTTGCCGCTTTACATATGATTATTGAGTTGACCCAAAAGACTTTTAGGTTGGGAGGTGCAAGGTCAGTGTCCCTGCCACCTTCCAATCTCCGTCTGTACCTACCTCAGACGTGTCTTTGTACGATCCCTGCTGGACACTGCACCTTTCCGTAATTATAAATGTCTGTTTTCAGTCACTTCAAAGCTTTCCCAGCACTGGGAGTCCTCCTTCAAAGCCTCTGCATTGCTGAGGAACTTCTGTCATTGACAGGAGGTCCTGCTTTGAAGTTTTTCATGCCATTTATTGATTTCCCCCTTTAAAGATGTTCAGATTAGAAAATGCTTCACCCCCTTTGAAAATGTGCATATTTTCATGATGGTGAAGGGTTAATCCTTTGAAGATATTTACATTTTATAGCAATGTCCTTATATGAAGAAATTCGACATCAGATATGCCACATGCTTAATGGTGCTTTCCTTTTCTCTGCTGGATCCTTCAAGATCAAGATCCTTCCAGTTTAGTGTGTTGTTGGTTTTGATTTTATGCTTTTGTTCCTTGTTTTTTAATGCAATGTCAAAAGAACTCAATCAGTGCTCTAAAATGAGTTTGCTTAATTTGGAAATGGCTTTTATTCCAGTTGTTTATATAATTCTGCATAAAGTTGAGACACTTTAAATACTTGGGAGTGTTTACAGAATTTTCATGATCTCATGACCATCTGCAGTGTCCTAATATACTTAACCTCCAACAAAGCAGCTTTGAGAATGAGCACTATATTCATTATAAAAGGCATATTTCATACATTCTTTTCATGTTTATGTGCTCAAGCCTCAGTTTCCTAACCTCTTAAAGAGATGAATAGGATGTCATAAGGATTAAATTTTCAAGTTGCAGTCAAGGATTACCTCACGCATAGTAAGTTAGCTATACCAATGGCAATTAGATGGTCAAATTCAATTAATTTAACACTGGAGAGTAGCCTATTTAACAAAGAGATATTAGCTTCAGAACTGTTCCTACTGATCAGAAGTACACTAGCTTCTCCTACACTAGCTGATTTCAGCAATTTTGTCATTTGGAATTTCTGTTATTTAGTTTAAGACTTGGATTACAGTTAGAATAAAGTACTATTGGGAGAGGTAATATTTTGAGTCTCCAGTGTATATGAAGATTCTGAAAGCATATTATGGTGATGTAAAGAGATGAGAAAAAGAGAATCACAAGTAGAAAAGGAGATGTGGAAATTGTAAGATGATGGGAGAAAGAAAAGAACTTCAAATGTGAACTGTCACACAATTCTTTCAAAGATAAAAAATAAAACGTGCATGTAATCACACACAGACACACACACACACACACACACACACACTACCCATGAACCTAATTTACAACCAAATGTAATGAGTTGTAGTATAATGCACTGAATTACAGGTGCTAAATCTAGAATCTTCCCTCCACACACGCAAAAGGAAAATAAATATAATGGGGATGAATTTTGATACCTAGTGGGCTTGTAAACTCATATTAAATGTAGTCCAGTTGTTAACCAGGAATCACATATGACCTCTCTGTGTATAATAAAAATAAAGTTGTGCTATTTAATTTCTGTTTGGCATAATAAGATTGTAATCATTATGCCAGGGAAACATTTTCATTTTCCTGGGTGTGAGTGATTAACTTTCATTTCTCTAGTACTCTAAATGTATTGTTTCATTCAGTAATTTAATCATTCATTTATTTAATATTTATACAGTGTCATGGAAGTACAAATGGCCAATAAACATATGAAAAGATACTCAGCTTTACTATTCATGAGAACAGAGTAGGTGTAGACAACAATGAGCTACATATTTTATCCACGGGGCACATAATAATATTGAGTGTTATTGGGGTGGGAAGGAATTAGTATTCTTATATACTGCTGATGAAAGTATAATTCAATATAAATTTTGGGAAGATAATTAGGAAATACCTATAAAAATATAAATGTTTATATCCTTTAATACAGAAATTTTCCCTCTTGGCTCAATTATGGAGAGACATTGCATTAATAGAAAAAAAAAAAACTTTTTATAAAGAGGAAGAAACCAACACAACATTGTAAAACAGTTTTCCTCCAATTAAAAAATAAATTTAAAAAATAACAGGAGAGAGGGAATAAAGGAAAGAGAAAAATATTTAAATACCCACCAGTAAGGAGGATGGTTTAAATGAACTATAGATAATCCATTTCATACAATATTACCCAGAAATTAAGTAAGAAAGGAGAAATTGCATGTATATGCCCTGACACGGAAAGATTTTTCAACCATGTGGAAAAGGAGAAATCAAGTTGTAGAATAATGTGTAATGAGTGACATCAGTCAAAAACTGTACAAAGTGTCTATTTTTAACATATTCTTATGTGTGTGTAAAAGGTGATAACACTGCTTATTTCTATTACGGTTCTGCATTTAGAGTGTTAATCAAAATGAGCTCTTTTTATTGATTAAACATTACATGAAGAACATATATTTTCGCTGAGTAATTAAAAATAAATAGGACAATTAAGTATGTATGCATTTAATAAATTATCCTCTAAACAAGTTACTATATTAGATTTGATTCCAAATACGCAAATATTGAACTTCTCTGTTAGTCATTAACTGCATATTTAATTTTATGCTAGTTCTCCATTTGTCAAAAAAGTGCTGCTTGTTATTAATTTTTTGAAAGCACAAAAGGGATATATCTTTATTGAGTATATCCAAATTGCCCAGATTACTGTCCCAGAGTTGCCTTGGATACAGGCATCTGCCCTGTCATACATAATCAGTGGGCACAGTCAAGAAGTATATAAAAGAAAAAAAAATTCCCTGTGTGTCTTTCTACTCATCCAATATCCCAACTCCCTCTAACTCCAGAGTTTCCTAAGGGTCTATGGTGCCAGGGCCTTAGAGGAAAAAGAAGGTTTGTAAGATGAGTTTCTTAGGCACATCTTTGTAAAGATTATCTCCCAAATTCTTTTCCATTTCCTCAAAGGAAAATATCAGAAAAGAGAACAATAAGTTTTCTGAGTGGTATGTGTAACATCAAAATGTTTGGGTTTTCAAAGACTGTTCATGTCAAAGAGTTCCCCTTCCCTGTACCTCAATCTTTCTATAAGAAAAAATATATATTTCCTACTCTTAAAAGAAACTCAGGCCCTGACACTTACAGTTTCACTAAAAAATCAGAACCCCTGAAGTTCAAGTTGATTTTGAACGTAGAACAATGCATTTTGACATATTGATTCTCTTTTGTAGTCTTGTAACTATAAAAACCCAAACAACTGTATATATGTGTATATATATCTTTTGTTCATGAAAGAACAGACTAAATCCTGAAGCAAATTATTGTAACACATTTGGCCTTTGCATTTATTACACAACATACACATGTTTTTTCATTAAGATACGATTTTCTTCAAAACTGATTTTTGACATCCATAAATCTGTCTTTGGATTTTAATTAATTTCTAAAAGCTGAGTGTTGGCTGGTACTGCTGACCTAGTTAACTGATACCTAGACCTTTTATTTTGAAGTGTAAACACAAATTTCATCTGGCTTTTTCTAGATTGTGGTCATTTTATCTAATTATTTTATTATCTTATTATATCTTTTACTATTTTCTTTTTAGTGAACACTGTCAAAGAAGGCAGTTCTTTCTCCAAGTTATGGATTCACACTATTTTTTGATGAATACATAGCAGACTTTATTGAGCTCACTATATAATTATCCATTGTTTCATAGAATTATTTGATTCTGAAAAAAATAAAATATGGTGTTCTAAAAAAAAACCCAGAGTAGTCATGGCTATTTATTATCAACTATGAGCATAAAAGCAATATGAGTGAATTGAATTGTCCAAAATAAAAGGTTTCATTAATATTCAGGGAAAAGTGTTTGAAAATCTGCTGATATATTTTTTAGCTACTAATAACATGCTTAAGATTTTCATTTCTATAAAACTGCACACATGTGAGTACTTCTTTCTTTCTTAAAACTGAAAGTGACTTTATAATTGTTAAACAGAGTGTGCTACCCAGGAAGCACTGGTTAGTTATTTGCCTTTAGTTTTGCCCATGAAATAATGAAAAGAATTTTTCTTTACATGTTACACTTTCCAAAGCTTGTTGAGCCCTCTGAAGTCCAAAACTTAAAACAAGATAAATGTTATAGGGTCTTTGTTCACTATTATCCTCAAAGATAATCACAGTCATGCAGGGTCCCCCTGGTAGCCTGACACTTGTAGGAGTTCCATGCAGTAAGCACAGAGTCCCAGGAGTATCGGAGACACAGGCAGCCTTCCTAGACTTGGAACAAGTGAGCCCAAAAGAACAGAGATTTTTTAGAGGCAAGAACATCTAAACTGAATTTGTAAAGATCAGCCGGAGATAGCCATCTGAGGGGAATGAAGAATAAAAGAAATGATGCAATAAATATGCTAAAATCTAAGACAATATGGCATTTTAGTAGAACCTCAAAGATCTCAGCATGAATGATACAAAAAACAGGGAAGTGTAAGTCTGGGGCTAGAAAGATGGACAAAAACCAAATGCCAAGTCATGGTGGGCAGAGAGTACTTGGGGGCCCTACTGAGCAAACTAGCCTGGACATAGTGGAGAGGTGTTCAATGACTGCAATCATGCATGAGATTTAGTCAGACACATGGTTTAGAAAGCCACCCTGTGGGACTTCCCTTGTGGTCCAATGGTTAAGAATCTGCTTATCAACACAGAGTACACAAGCTCAATCCCTGTTCCAGGAGAATTGCACGTGCCAGGGGACAACTAAACTTGTGCGCAGCAACTACTGAGCCTGCATGCTGCAACTACTAAAGCCCATGTGCCTAGAGCACATGCACTGCAATGAGAGAAGCCTCCACATTGAGAAGTCCAAGAACCACAGCGAAGAGTAGTCCCTGCTTACTGCAACCAGATAAAGCCCACATGCAGCACCAAAGACCCAGCACAACCATACATAAGTAAATAGATAAATAGAAAACTATCTTGTCATCTGGAAGAAGCCAGTTCTTTCAATTGCTCAGTGAGAAGTTATATGGAGTTCTGCTTTATGCCATACTTTCTGTCACATCCCAGTTCCAGCCCAGCAAATCTTATTGGCCTTAATCTTAAGTCCAGAAACTGAGCAGTTCTATGCCCACCATTTCCACATTGGTCAAAATCACCATGACCCTATCCAAGGATTATGCAATTATATCCTAACTGGACTCCACTTTTTCCCTTGTTCTTTTCTACTGTAATTGCTACAGAAACCAGAACAATTCTATTAAAACCCATCAGACCATGTCATCCCTCTGTTAAAAATGTTCCAAAGACTCCATTTTTCATAGAATATAAACCAAAGCCTTACAATTGCTTTTTAAAGAGTTTACACCATTTTCCTCATTGCTTCTCTGGGTCAGTCTCTTATTATGTTCCCTATCACTCAGTCTGCACTGGCCACTTGCCTCATAGTCCTTACACTGGACATTACTTCTTTCTTGGACTTTCATCCTCAAATCTGCTCTTGATTTTCATCTTCATAATAACTAAAATTTTATTCAAACATTACCTGTCTTTGTAGGAAGAGTCCTTAGCACACTGTTTAAAATCACAAAACTATGTTGTTAAAGTTTAAAAAGTCAGTTAAAGGACCCCTTGTTTTAACTCCAACATACAAAGAGTTTAGCAGTCATCCCTCCCACCTTGACAATAAGAAAAAGCTGAACAAATTCAGTTCAGTCACTCAGTAGTGTCCTACTATTTGGGATACCATGGACTGCAACACTACAGGCCTTCCTGTCAATCACCAACTCCTGGAGCCTATATCCATTCAAAACTCATGTCCATTGCATCAGTGATGCCATCTAACCATCTCAGCCTCTGTCGTCTCCTTCTCATCCCACCTTCAAACTTTCCCAGCATCAGGGTCTTCTCAAATGAGTCAGTTTTTCATATCAGATGGCCAAATTATTGGAGTTCCAGCTTCAGCATCAGTCCTTCCAATGGACACTCAGGACTGATCTCCTTTAGGATGGACTGGTTGGATCTCCTTGCTGTCCAAGGGACTCTCAAGAGTCTTCTCCAACACCACATCAATTCTTTGGCACTCAGCTTTCTTCACAGTCCAACTCTCACATCCATACATGACTACTGGAAAAACCATAGCTTTGACTAGATGGACCTTTGTCAGCAATGTCTCTGCTTTTAAATATGCTGTCTAGGTTTGTCATAGCTTTTCTTCCAAGGAGCAAGCATCTTTTAATTTCATGGCTGCAGTCACTATCCACAGTGATTTTGGATCCTTATTTGCCATGAAGTGATGGGACTGGCAAAATCACTGCAGATGGTGACTGCAGCCATGAAATTAAAAGATTCTTACTCCTTGGAAGAAAAGCTATGACAAACTTAGACAGCATATTAAAAAGCAGAGACATTGCTGACAAAGGTCCATCTAGTCAAGGCTATGGTTTTTCCAGTGGTCATGTATGGATGTGAGAGTTGGACTGTGAAGAAAGCTAAGAGCCAAAGAATTGATGTTTTTGAACTGTGGTGTTAGAGAAGACTCTTGAGAGTCCCTTGGACTGCAAGGAGATCCAACCAATCCATTCTGAAGGAGATCAGCCCTGGGGTTTCTTTGGAAGGAATGATGCTAAAGCTGAAACTCCAGTACGTTGGCCACCTCACGCGAAGAGTTGACTCATTGGAAAAGACTCTGATGCTGGGAGGGATTGGGGGCAGGAGGAGAAGGGGACGACAGAGGATGAGATGGCTGGATGGCATCACTGACTTGATGGACGTGAGTCTGAGTGAACTCTGGGAGTTGGTGATGGACAGGGAGGCCTGGCGTGCTGCAATTCATGGGGTCACAAAGAGTTGGACACGACTGAGCAACTGAACTGACTAACTAACTGATGAGACTGGATGCCATGATCTCAGTTTTCTTAATGCTGAGTTTTAAGCCAGCTTTTTCACTCTCCTCTTTCACTTTCATCAAGAGGCTCTTTAGTTCTTCTTCACTTTCTGCCATAAGGGTGGTGTCATCTGCATATCTGAGGTTATTGATATTTCTCCTGGCAATGTCAATTCCATCTTGTGTTTCATCCAGCCTGGCATTTCACATGATGTACTCTGTGTATAAATTAAATAAGCAGGGTGACAATATACAGCCTTGACATACTCCTTTCCTGATTTGGAACCAGTCTATTGTTCCATGTCCAATTCTAACTCTTGCTTCTTGACCTGCATACAGATTTCTTAGGAGGCAGGTCAAGTGGTCTGGTATTCCCATCTCTTTCAAAATTTTCCACAGTTTGCTGTGATCCACACATTCAAAGGCTTTTGAGTAGTCAATAAAGCAGAAGTAGATGTTTTTCTGGAATTCGTTTTCTTTTATGATGATCCAACAGATACTGGTAATTTGATCTCTGGTTCCTTTGCCTTTTCTAAATCCAGATTGAACATCTGGAAGTTCACGGTTCACATATTGTTGAAGCCTGGCTTGGAGAATTTTGAGCATTACTTTGTTTGCATGTGAGATGAGTGCAACTGTGTGGTAATTGGCTTTTGATAAAAACTTGGACACACCAGAGAATCGCAGGGCAAATCACCACTTTAAACTTTGGAGAGAAATTCATCCAAAAAGACATGGCTGAGTTCTGCTTACCTGGAAGCAGAAGCTTCAGAAGCCACGAACAGATAGGAATACTTACAATTTTTTGCAAATACTTAAAGGTTGAGTTTGAACCAGCATGCGAGTGAGAAACTCCTAAGGGCTGCAGTCTAGAGGAACTCATATATTTTCTTGGCTTTTACCTCCAGGGATTCCACCAGGTTCTCACTGGGAAGATCTGAGAAAAATTCCCTTGTGGCCCTGGCCAGAAGAGAAGACGTATAATCATTGCAAAATGCACCCAGAGCTTTCTTCACAGCAAAAGCCTATGTCCAAGAGAAGATACTTTTTCAAAGCCTTATTCCAGTTAGAAAAAGCCATTGCTTCCAGTCCTGTCTCATAGCCTTCTGGCTCACCTAATAGAAGAAAAAATAATTTAAATATGGGTTAGATCTTTAAGAAAATAAATTTAGTACTCTACAGCAAGGAAAAGGATTAGGGTGAAGGATGAACTCCACCCCCCCCCCAAAAAAAATCAATTGCATGGAATAAACAGTTTTTAAAGATTTCAGCCCAAGACACAAACCCACTAAAAGACTAAGTCTAAAGAGTATAACATCCTCACCCACCCCTGCCACACACACTTTAACATCACAACAAATGGGCTCTAATATAAAAACATTAGATAACAGCTGAAAAAACTACTAAACACACACTGTCACTGAGAAGAAGTGCCCAGGAAAACTAAAAAATAAAGACAGATTGTGGATGGGGGTTTGAGTGTAGGTGGAAACAAGGTCACTAGAGGAATTTAAAGCCTCTGCAGCAAATAAGAAACAAAAACCAAGTTATAGTCAGATTAGCACAAATCCCTACACTAAAAGTCTAATTCCCTTAATTTCTGTTACTAGATACATTTTTTTTTAATGAAAGAATTTACAAGGCATGCCATCAACAAGAAAAAAATGCAGTCTGAAGAGACAAAGCAATCATCAGAACTAGACTCAGATATGACCCATATCTGGAATTATCAGTTAGAAAATTTAAAATAACTCTTATTACTATGCTAAAGCATCGAGTGAAACAAGTGGAAATGTGCAAACACATGTGGATGATAAAAGCAGAGAGATGGAAACACTAAAAAAGAATCAAAATAAAATGCTAAGAAAAAAAGAAAAAACACTATAACATAAATGAAGAATGTATTTCATAAGCACATCAGTATTCTTGACACAGCCAAAGAAAGAATCAGTGAGCCTAAAGAAAAGGCAATAAAAACTCTCCTAACTGACGTGCAAAGAGAAAAAAAAGAAAGTGAAAACAAAAACAACTGACCAGACACTTAAGAAATGTGGGACAATTTCAAAAGGTGTACCATACATATAATCACAGTATATGAGAGAAAAGAGAGAACAAAAAAGAAAAAATATTATTGAAATAACAGTCAAGAACAGTACCAAACTACAGATCCAAGAATCTCCTATTACAAGCATGATAAATGCTGGCTTCAATGGTGGCTCTGTCGGTAAAGAATCTGCCTACAAATGCATGAGGCCCAGGTTCAGTCCCTACGTTGGGAAGATTTCCTGGAGAAGGAAATGGTAATTCACTCCAGTATTCTTGTCTGGGAAATTCCCTGAGGAGCCTGGCAGGCTACAGTCTATGGGGTCACAATAGTCAGACACGACTTAGCAACTAAACCACCAACCACCATCACCATGATAAATTCTAAAACAAATAAATCAGAACCACATCTTGGATTACTGTGCTCAATTTTAAGAAAACCAAAGACAAAAGGAAAATTCCAGAAAGAAACTAGAGCAAAAACAAACAAAACAAAATGAAACAAACCTTACTTATAGAGGAAAATGACTTCTCATCAGATAGAATGCAAACAAAAGATAATTAATTATTGAGAGAAACAGAAAAACTACATGGAATTCTTTACCCAGTGAAATTATTCCTCAAAAGAGAAGTGATAAAACCTTTCTCAGACAAATAAAAACTAAAGGAATTCATTGCCAGCTGACTTTCCCTGCAAAACATGTTAAAATAAGTTCTCTGGACAAAAGAAAAATGATACAGGTCAGAAACTTGGATCTACATAGAGAAAGAAAGAGTGTCTGAAGAGGAATAAATGAAGGTAAGATAAAATATTTTATATTTCTTCTTTTTAGTTGACCTAAAGGATAACTTTTAAAAGTAATAGTGGTAATAACATAAGGAGTGATTACGGCATACATTGTTATATCTTTGAAATGAAAGATAGAAATGTCACAAAGGGCAGGAGGGAAGAATTGGGAATAGTCCTTTGTAAGATAATTATCTACTTATGAAAGATCTAATGTTTCCTGTTTCTTCTCTCCCCAGCTTCTCCAAACTCACTCCAATCAGGTTTTTCACCTCTATCAATTTACCAAAAATGATCTCTTCAAGTCATCAATAAACTTCATGTTCCTAAATCCAATGGTAAACATTTAACCTTCACCTTACTTGACCTGTTAGCAACTTTTGATTTGGTAGATCACTCTCTCCTCTTTGACATATCTATTTTACTTGGCTTCCCACATATGTTTTGGGTTTTTTGTTGTTTTGTTGGTTTGCTTGTTTTCCTCCTCCTCCTCTGCTTCTCTTGCTCCCTGTCAATCTTCTTGGCTAGTATACCTCTCCTCTAGACCTCAGATCTCAATCTTTGGTTGGACTCACATATACATTGCCCTCTTGACATCTCCATGCAGCTGTCCGACAGGCATTTCAAACAGGGTCTGCTTCAACTTGTTCCACCTTTCCCACATTAATTGATGGCAACTCAATCCTTTGATTCATTCGGGCCAAAAACTTAAAGTCTGTTTATTCTTCTTTCACATCCTGCATCCAACCTCTGATGAAATCCTATTGGTTCTAACTTTAAACTACAACCAGGATTCAACCATTTCATGCCACCCCTTCTACTGCCAAACTGGTTGAGCCACCATTATCTCTCCTCTGTGCTATTGCAATTGTCTCCCAACTGGTCTCATTGCTTCTTATACTTATTGACCGCCTTCTATTTTCAACACAATGTGATAGTGATCCCCTTGCGATAGTTCTGTATTTTACTAAGAGTAAAAGCCAATGTCCTTGCAATGGTCTTCAAGGACCTGCCTGTTATGGCCTTCATGACCTCTCTCACCTTGCATCCTACAACCATCCTCCATACTTACCTTGATTCAGCTATGCTGGCCTGATAGATCTTATAAAATCTTCTAGAAATAGCCTTATTCTGGCTGTTCTCTCTGCCTGGAATGATCTTTCCCCATATATCCATATAGCTTATTCTTAACTACATTCCAAATTTCCCCAGTGGCAGCTTCTCAATGAATCTAATATCATAGCCTCACCCCAAACACTCACTCTCTTGATTTCTTTACCTACTCTTATGTTTCTATATTGTACTCATCTCCTTACACTAAACTGCACTACTTATTTATTTGTTATGATTATTGTTTATTATCTATCTTCCCCCATTAAGATATGCTGAAAATTTTTGACTGAATAAATATGAAGATCTAATTGTCTCTAGTTAATGATTCATGAGCAGGGCAGCATTCCATCTAGCAATAAGGAAGCTCCAAAGAGCTTTACAAAATGGAAGACTTTTATGTGCAGGAGGAGATAAGATATGGAAATTATTAGCAAAGAGTGAATTATCTCAGGTAAAGTCACCTTCCTTTGGAGAATGGCAAGGGTCTGTCTAATGGATTATCTCACTAGTTCTGACCAAGAAATTCCCCCTGACTCATTAAGATTACATTCCTGGGGGAAGCTGAAACTGCAATTAAGATAGGTGTTAAATATTGGTTTAGTGATGTGGCCTTAGCAGAGTGACTCCACTTGGAGCCTGTTTCCTTTTTTGTTGTTTTTTAATGGGTAGAAGCTCCATAAAATTAAATATCTTTTTTGTCTGCTTGTTTACTACTATATCTCAAGTGCCTGGAACATTAAGTCTACACAATAATATAATAAATTTTACATAGCATTCTGCCCCTGCTGCTAAGTCACTTCAGTCAGTCAGTTCAGTCGCTCAGTCCTGTCCGACTCTGCGACCCCATGAATCGCAGCACTCCAGGCCTCCCTGTCCATCACCAACTCCGGAGTTCACTCACACTCACGTCCATTGAGTCAGTGATGCCATCCAGCCATCTCATCCTCTGTTGTCCCCTTCTCCTCCTGCCCCCAATCCCTCCCAGCATCAGAGTCAACTTTTTGCATGAGGTAGCCAAAGTACTGGAGTTTCAGCTTCAACATCATTCCCTCTAAAGAAATCCCAGGGCTGATCTCCTTCAGAATGGACTGGTTGGATCTCCTTGCAGTCCAAGGAACTCTCAAGAGTCTTCCCCAACACCACAGTTCAAAAGCATCAATTCTTTGGCTCTCAGCCTTCTTCAGTCTCTCACATCCATACATGACCACTGGAAAAACCATAGCCTTGACTAGATGGACCTTTGTTGGCAAAGAAATGTCTCCTCTTTTTAATATGCTATCTAAGTTGGTCATAACTTTCCTTCCAAGGAGTCAGCATCTTTTAATTTCATGGCTGCAATCACCATCTGCAGTGATTCTGCAGCCCCCCAAAAATAAAGTCTAACACTGTTTCCACTGTTTCCCCATCTATTTCCCATGAAGTGATGGGACCAGATGCCATGATCTTCATTTTCTGAATGTTGAGCTTTAAGCCAACTTTTTCACTCTCCACTTTGATTTTCATCAAGAGGCTTTTTAGTTCCTCTTCACTTTCTGCCATAAGGGTTGTGTCATCTGCATATCTGAGGTTATTGATATTTCTCCCGGCAATCTTATGCCAGCTTGTGCTTCTTCCAGCCACTTCAGTCGTGTCTAACTCTGTGCAACCCCACAGATGGCAGCCCACCAGGCTACTCTGTTCCTGGGATTATCCAGACAAGAACATTGGAGTGGCTTGCCATTTCCTCTCCAATGCATGAAAGTGAAAAGTGAAAGTGAAGTTGTTCAGTCGTGTCCGACTCTTCACCACCCCATGGACTGCAGCCTACCAGGCTCCTCCACCCATGGAGTTTTCCAGGCAAGAGTACTGGAGTGGGTTGCCATTGCCTTCTCAGTCCTTTATTAGTCTCTTTTTAATAAATTTAAACTTGATATGATAAATATCAGCATCATCCTTTTGAAAATTCCTATGTTTCAGGGAAACTCATGTTCTCTTAAAGAGGGTATCTAGGAAATTTCTTTTTAACTAGTTCAAGTATAAGTGAACTAAATTTCTAAGAAACTGATTAATTTTTACTTATGAGTATTCAATTGTTTAACTTCTAGCTGCCTTAAGGCTTACAGCTACATTTCTGGAAATGTATAAAAGTCTTTGGTGTGTCTTTTTTTTAGTCTTAATTATGCTTCATTTTATGTTTCTGCTACTGAATTTCCTGTTTACAAATATTCATTGCCAATTCATATTATTGCGTTCCCTATTAGCAAAGATAAATAGTAAATACAGGAATAAGAATAACGCTGACAATTAGGAAGAAAGTGATAGGAATATAGATTGTGCTAAGTTAAGTCTGAGTTGTCCACTTTGGACAAACAAGTGAAGACATCTCCTTGATTTGAATATCCCTAGTATGAAGCTTTGGAGAAGGCAATGGCATCCCACTCCAGTACTCTTGCCTGGAAAATCCCATGGACGGAGGAGCCTGGTGGGCTTCAGTCCATGAGGTCGTGAAGAGTTGGATATGACTGAGCGACTTTACTTTCACTTTTCACTTTCATGCATTGGAGAAGGAAATGGCAACCCACTCCAGTGTTCTTGCCTGGAGGATCCCAGGGACAGGGGAGCCTGGTGGGCTGCCATCTATGGGGTCGCACAGAGTCGGACATGACTGAAGCGACTTAGCAGCAGCAGCCATATGAATCTTTCTTCAGTGAAGAGATTAGAACTAAAGATACTTACTAGGGGTTAGCATAATATAGAATGTACAATCAATAGCATGTGGAATGTCTTAGGGGATTTCCCCAAAAGCAGATAAGATTCATGAGCAAGTGATTTATTGAAAAAGTGCTTCTAGGAAAAAATAAAATCAGCATGACAGAGAGAAAAACAGTGAGAGAGGATGGAAGGGGAAGGCACAGAAGAAGAGCTCAATTTTAGGCAAAGTACTGAGTTTTCTCCCTTAGGTTTTGAAGCTTAAACAATACTTCAGCATTTGTTTCACATAAAGACAAGGAAGCCAGATTGTCTTATTTCTGTATCAGTCAGTCTTAGTTATAGGCTTCCACCAAGGGTGCATATACCATCAGCTACTTTCAGATCTCTGCAAAGGGCAAAGCGTTTCCAGTAGACTTCGGGAAGTCCTCTGAAGGATGGAAATGACAGCCATTAAGAGTAAAGCACAGAGAAGCCAAAGAATGAATTACAGTACCCATAAGACATGGAACTAGGGAAATTTACAGTATCTGCCTCATGGTGGTTTTGAGATCATCCAAAGTAAGTGGCTTCCAGGTAAGCCTCGTGCCAATGCAAGAGACACAGGAAACGTGAGTTCAATCCCTGGGTCAGGAAGATCCCCTGGAGGAGCGAATGACAACCCACTCCAGTATTCTTGTCTGGAAAATCCCATGAACAGAGGAGCGTTTCAGGCTACAGTCCACAGTGTCACAAAGAGTCAGACATGACTGAGTGACTGAAAAAAGTAAGTTGAGTGAGCAGGAAATAAGGGCAAAATAATGAGACAAAGAATGAAACAAAGAAAGTAGGAGAGATCTGGAAAAACCAGAAGGAAGAGAAGCGGAGAGAGAGAAATCAAGACTAACTCTTGATTAACTCTAATACATCAAGGACATAAATCTATCCACTAAATGTGGACTGACTTTTGGCTGGGACAGTTATAGGGTATGACTGGATTGAAAACCAGATTTGCTATGGATTTCAGAGAAAATGAAAATTAAGAAATTGGTGGCGCCAACTGTTTTCTAGTCTCTCAAAAGGGCTGCCTGTGGTTGGAATGGAAATACAAGATAATACCTCAGGTGTTGGGGGAGAAGGGAGTGGGGTTTAAAAATTGGGAGAGGGTCAAGCATGTGCATAGGCTGAGTAGAATCCACAGTAAAGAATTTTGTAAAGGTTTAACAAAACTTAATGAAACAATAATGCTTTTACACTGTCAACACTTCCTCACTCCGCAGTTTTCAGCCACCTCTAATCTGGTTTTCACCATCTTTACTCTTTTTACTTGCTTCTTTCTTAGTGCATCACCACATCTTGCAATATCTAATGCTGTCTTTTCTCTGTAAAATTGGACCCTGTAACCTATAAACTCTCAGCACTTTATTTAAATACAAATCTCACGTGTCATTCCTATTCTACATGTATTTTGCATTTATCTCTTCTAAACTAAAAGCAGCCTAAAGAGAGAAAAACATGTTTTTTATGGTTTTATCCTCAACTGTAATTCAATAGACCACATTGCTTTAAAAAGTTCTTCATATCTTTTTGTTGATTTGAATTAAATTAATGCTAGCTGTAGGGGCGAAATGATGTGTTTAGTTTCAATATTTCTCTAATAACAAAGACATGGACCCTTAAGAAATGCTCAAATCTTCTTCTAGTTCTAATATTCACATTGATTACTTTGTGGAGGCCGGGGGTTGGGGGAGTGATATCATACATTATACACTAATACAGTCAGATAGTAGGGGATGTATTGTGACTTGTGGACTTCTTATAGTTTTTAACATTAGTTTCCCATTGATGCTCCAGCAAATTCTTACCAATGTAGTGGTTTAAATTAACACAAAATGATTATCACACACTTCTGTAGATCAGAAGCCAAAATCAGTCATTCTGGGTTAAAATAAAAAGTGTTGTCAGGGCTGTATTTTTTCCTGGAGACTCTAGAGAACAATCAATTCTTTGCCTTTTCCAGGTTCTAGAGGCTGCTCACATTCTTTCCATCCTTGTCCCATATCTCATCACCTTTTCCACATCTGTTTCCATCACTTCATGTTCTTGTCTCTCAATTTGGCCCTCTTGACTCTCATAAGAACTCTTGGGGATTATAATGGGCCATCTGGATATTCTAGGATAATCTCTCCACTTTAAGATTCTTAATTAATCACATCTGTGAAGTTCCATTCCGCCATATAAGGTAAAATATTCTCAGCTTGCGGATATTTTGTGGGGGCCATTATTCAGTCTACCACATTCTCCAAGTTTATTTTTGTTAGTTTGTAGGATTTTTTCACAATACAAATTATACATATAAATCATGAAATCATCAATTTTCTGAGACTTGCATCACCAAAGAAGGACTATACCAATTTTTTTCAATGAAATCATTAGTCAAACAACATTAATTATAATACAGATTACCAAACAAGTGAAAACTAATATAGTGATATGTGAAATTTAAGCATTCTTGATTCCTAGGATTACCTAAAAAGGGTACATGGTTTTTCTTTGCCCCTACCTATGTTTTATGTATCTACCTATTTTTTTCTGTATATTATTATTTCATAGTTTTAAATATGCTTGCCCATGATCTGCAAGGACCGAGGCTTAAGAAATCTTAGGCTATTAGACTGGAAAGGGAATAAGGGTTACAATCTTCTCTCTGTGACCTTTTGTAATTTATAAGTCCAAATGGACTGAACAACACTGAATAATTAATTCATGCTGTGTTTAAGACCCTATGCTTGCATGTTTTACACCCTAATTATTATGAATTCCTTCCTTGTGCAAATCTTTGATTCCCCAAACTAAATCAGGTTAATATAGACTCATATGCTCCAATTATGCTGATATCTTTCTCTTAACCTTGGCAGAAGGAGCATTATAGTAGGTCAAAAAGTATCTTTGAGTTTCATTGAGAAATTAACCCATAAGGGAATTGTGCTCATGGTTGTAGTGTTAATTAGTTTCACCAAGAACATATTTTGTGGCTTATTTAACATTCAGATGCTCTCTGCATTTAAATAAAAATATATACCCTAATATGCTAAAACCACTTGAATCTGATTTTTATATAATGATTTTTCTTCCTTGTGAATCAAGTAATTAGCACATTGTACATTTTGACTAATTAAGAAAAAATAACTGTCACCACACCCCAGTGAGTCATGCTGATGGTATTTCCCCAGTTACAAAGGTAGAGAAACTGGAAAGTAAGAAAATTTTTTCACTAAACACCAAAAAGAGAATGAGATGAGATGACTTCCTAGAATTGGAAATTTGAGATAACCAACCCTTGAAAATACTATGTCCAAAATCTGTGGGCTAAGCTGAAAAGGATAAGGCAAATGGCTTGAATTAAGACAAACTAAAGCAAATAGTTTGATACATGTTTGCTCTGCATAGATTCCCATCACACACTCATGTGTAATATAACTACTAAGATAGGACATAGTGATGGGTGTGTCCACTAGAAGACGTAAATATTATGGATATGATCATTGCACCCATTAGTCTGATCTCATATTAGGAAAACAAATTGAAATGGCTTATTCTCTACATGCTGGCAATAGTGTGTATTTGCTCTCTTTCATCTCCACAAGGATGGGGTGGGGACTTTAAGATACCAGAATGAAGAAAATGGTGTTTTGATCAAGTATCAAAACCTTTACTGAAAGTTTTAAAACTCTTTCAAGAACTTTTGTACAAACTACTTATAACTTAAAGTGTCTTCCTAAAAGTTTGAAGCAATTTCTCTTCTTGAATCTAGTGCATAAAACAAGACTTGAAAGAAGAATATGCAACTGACCTTCTAGATATTTCTTGTGAAATTCGAGTGTGAGGGATTGCAATGACCACTCTTACATGCATTTTGTTCACCATGTTTGTTTCTCTCTTTTGGATACATTCCTAGAAGTGAGACTTTTGAGTCAACGAGAATGCACAATATATGTTCTGATACACAGGTGGCTCAGTGGTAAAATCCCCCTGCCAATGTAGGAGACATGAGTTTGATCCCTGGGTCACGAAAATCCCATGGAAAAGAGAAGACAACTCATTCTTGTATTATTCCCTAGAAAATCCTATGGACAGAGAAGCCTAGAAGGCTACAGTCCATGGGGTTGCAAAGAGTTGGACATGACTGAGCAACTGAACATGCACCCACATATCAACACACTGCCTTCCAGACAGATTGTACAAATTAACATCCCCATTAGTAGTGTATGAAAAGTCAAAGTGATAGTCACTCAGTCATGATCAGTAGTGTGTAAGAATGCCTATTTCTCTAAGTATTAACAATCCTTTTACTCTTTGCCTGTATAAGAGAAAAAAATATCTCAGTGTTTTAATTTTCATGTATTTGGTTATTAGTAAGTTCTAAGATTTTCTTATGATTTTATGTGTATTTCTATTTTAAGTAATTTTAAACATTGATCATTTTTCTATTGCTGTGATCCCTTCTTTATATTTTTAAGTGTTTTATATAAACATTGCTTCCATTGTTTAAAAACAATACTCCTATTTTCTCTTTGTCAGCTATATCTGAATATTAAAACTTGTTCATTTATTTTTATTCAGATGTTTTGAATTCTATATGGACAAAAGATAGCTCTTTATATTTTATGATTTGAGGGACATGATTAGAAATAGAATTTACCAAGGGTGTAAGAACACTCGAGCATGCTTTCTTTTTCTATTTATCTATTAATTCTTTTACTGGTGAGATTTGATACAGCCACCTGTACGTTCCTTTTGAGGTTAGTAAAAAGTGTTTGTTGATATTATCTCTTAATCCATAGAAGAACCTCTTTTCTTCTCAGAGCACCAAGGATTCAGCAAAGGTGCTTTAGAATAAGTATAAAGGGAAAGAAAAAACAAAGAGCTGGATTCTGTTCTCTCAGACACCCTTTCAGTAGCAAGAGCTCTGTTTGTACTTTGGGCATTTTTTAAAATATAATTCTATATGAAGAGTTGCTTTACTAAAATTTTTTAAAGTTAAAAACTATTCTTCAAAGAATGATTGACAATAAAACCTTTACATTGAAACATAAATCTTTCCTGATACATAGGCTCTTTGCAAAGGCCTTTGGGGGGGGGGCATTTTTAAATAGATTTTATTTTGGAGAGCAGTTTTAATTCATAACAAAATTGAGCAGAAAGAAGAGAAAGTTTCCACGTACCCCTGCTACTACACATGCATAGCCTCCCCCATTACCAACATCTTCCACTCGAGTGATGCATTTGTTATGACTAATGAACCTACACTGACACTTTATCATCACCCAAAGTACATACTTTACATTATGGTTCACTCTTGGTATTGCATGTTGTATGTGCTCACTCAGTCATGTCTGACTCTTTGTGATCCTATGGACTGGGCTTCAGACTCCTCTGTCCATGGTATTTTTCCAGGGAAGAATACTGGAGTGGATTGTCATTTGCTCCTCCAAGGATCTTCAAACCCATGTTATCTGAGTCTCCTGCATTGCAGGCAGACTCTTTACCACTGTGCCATTGGGGAAGCCCTGTATATTCTATGAATATTTGACAAATGTAGATTAAGGTTTGACAAATGTATGTTAACACGTATCTCCCTTTGTAGTATCATACAGTTTTCCTGCCCTAAAAACTTTCTGTTTTGCCTATTTATTTCTCACTATAAAGAGGCTGAGTGCCAAAGAATTGATGCCTTCTAATTGCAGTGCTGGAGAAGACACTTAAGAGTCTCTTGGACAGCAAGATCAAACCAGTCAATCCTAAAGGAAATCAACCCTGAATATTTATTGGAAGGATTGATGCTGAAGCTGGAGCTTCAATACTTTGGCCATCTGATGTGAAGAGCCGGCTTGTTGAAACAGACCCTAAGGTGGGAAAGATTGAAGGCAAAAGGAGAAGAGAGTGACAGAAATCATTATTAGCATCACTGACTCAATGGACATGAATCTGAACAAACTCTGGGAGATTGTGAAGGACAGGGAACGCTGGCATGCTGCAGTCCATGGGATCACAAAGAACTGGACACAACTTAGTGACTGAACAATAACAACACAAAAATAAATGAGCTATCAAGCCATGAATAGACATGAGAGAAACTTAAGTTCATAAAGGCCTTTTTTTTTTTTTTTTTTTTGGCAAACTTAGATGTTCATGGCTGTTCATACACTGGCATCTGAACTTGCAAGGAGTGCGAGACATATGTAAGTCTGATAGAGACTCAGCAACCAGCATCTTTAGAAACCTTACTTTTACCTTACCCCAGCCCATGCATACACACACACGCACATGCATGCACACACACACACTCACACACACACACACAAGATCATACCATTTTAAAATGTGGCAGAACCTACTCAAGAGCATTAGCAGTATTCCTGTAGCTCTTCATAACCTGCTAAGAGCTCTAGAAGGGTAAATATGAAGAAAGATGTCTAAAATTCCTTGGGCTAGCTAATTAATCTGTCTTCTTTATTAGTAAGTATAATAATACTACCTTAGAAGGTAATTGTGATGATTAAGTGAGATAGTGTAAAGCAGTAATCCCCAACCTTTTTGTCACCAAGGGCCAGTTTTGTGTAAGTGGAAGACAGCTTTTCCACTGACAGGGGTTGGAGGGGTGGGAGGGAAGGATGATTTTAGGATGATCCAAGTGCATTACATTTACTTTGCACTTTATTCCTACTTTATTACATCAGATGCATCTCATATCATCAGACATTACATCCCAGAGGTTGGGGACCCCTGGTGTAAAGCACTGGCAGAGGACCAGATATATAATATGCTCAACAGAACATGATGGTTCATTCTGACTGTGACCCGCTTTTCTAGCAGTGACTACATGGATTGATCTTAGGTCCATAAGGTCCCCAGGCCTAGTGATCCATGTCCTCTTGAATAGTAGAACTTTACACTTTTCTTCCTTATATTCACTAGTCCCTGCCCAAAGTGGCAATTCTCCAGCACTAGTCCTACAATACCAGTATCTCTGGGAAGCTATGTTTAACCTCAAACTGAAGCATCTCTCTTCTCCCTCAAATCCTAAATCCTTACACTGTGTCCTTTGGAAGTGTGCCACATTTGACGAATTTCAGAGTCGGCATTTTCCTCTAATCTTTCATTGCCATCCTCTTATCTCACTCTTACCTTGTTCCTGTATCTTCTTTTGCCCCCTATTCATTTGCATGTTGCATAGTAACCAGAGTAACTTTTCGAAAAGTGACCCTGTACCTCTGGTGTGGGAAGCTGAGTAAATAATATGCTTTACCTTATAACATGCTGTCATCATTTTGTGAGAAGCCTCACTATTTTATAATGTTATTTTCCCCTTTGTGCTTTGTCTCTTATTTCTCTCTCTGCTTCTAATATGTTTGAAACATGTTTTTAATCATTGTAAAATGGGAAATCTATACAAATATATATATGCTTTCTTGGTGGCTCATCTGTAAAGGATCTGTGTGTCAATGCCGGAGATGGGAGTTCTTTCCCTGGGTCTGGAAGATCCCCTGAAGAAGGAAATGGCAATCCATTCCAGTATTCTTGCCTGGAGAATCCCATGGACAGAGAAGCCTGGTAGGCTACAGTCCATGAGGTCTCAAAGAGTCGGACATTACTTAGTGACTAAACAACAACAAATATATATATACGTGGGTGTGTGTGTGCTAAGTTGCTTCAGTTGTGTCCAACTCTGCAACTGTATGGACCACAGCCTACCAGGCTCCTCTGTCCATGGGATCCTCCAGGCAAGAATGCTGGAGTGGATTGCCATACCCTCCTCCAGGGATAACTATATATATTTATTGACCTTACTTTTCATTCAACACTATGTTTTTACTATTGTATGGCATTTCAATACATATCCCTTCTCTTTTCTTATGTATTCCTCTAGTGACAGAGTGACAGACGACTGTGGTGCCCCCAATTCTTCAGTACTATAAGCAACAATGTAGTGAGCATCCTTGAGCTTCTTCCTTCATAGACAATGCCATCATTCTTCTGGGATATATGCTCCAAGCGGTGCTGCAGGCCTATAGAGCATAATGGCTGGGTTATAATTTCAATAAATATACTGCTTTTTGGAATAGCTACAACACTCAGTAGCACTCTATACACATCCCTGACTCTCCACATACTTGCAAACACTTGGTATTTTACTATTTTCTAGTGTTCACAATAGGCATTTTTACTTTCACTGTGTTTCTCTTTTTACTGAGTTTAAGCATATCTTCACGGACTTTTTACCCATACAGATTTCTTTTTTTGTGTGAATTGCTAATTCATATCTTTTGCTCATTTTTGTGTCAGATATTGGTGTTTTCCTTGAAAGAGTTTCCTGTGCATTTCTACATAAGTCTCTTATTGGTTGTAGAAATTATAGCATCTTTTCCAGTGAGTCATACATCTGATAATTTCTCTGAGGAACACTTTGGGCACTTTTTGGAGGGGAGAGTGCCACATGGCTTCTGGGGTCTTAGTTTCCTGACCAGGGATTGAACCCGTGCCCATGGCAGTGAAAGTGCCAAGTCCTAACCACTGGACCACCAGGGAATTCCAGAGGGATACCTTCTTGAGTAGAAAATTTCAGTTTGGTAGAGTCAAAAACATCCAATTTGCTTTGGTTGTAATTTATCAGGCTGCTAAGGAATCTTTTTCATGCCTAAGACACAAAAGTTTACTACATTATTCCGGTACCATTGACACCTGCAAGTCACCTTTGTACATCAGGTGTATAAAATTAGTTTCTTTAACACTGTCTATTAAGCCAGGAGTCAGCAATTTTTTGCAAAGTGCCAGAAAGTAAATATCTTGATTTTTGAGACAAAATGATCCTCAACTCTAATGTGGTAGCACCAAAGCAGCCATAAATAATATATAAATAAAAGGGAGTAGCTGAGTTCCAATAATAATATTTTGTGCAAAATCAGGCAGAAGGGCTGGATTTGTAGTATGGGCTATAATTTGCATGTAGACCCTACATTAAATAATACTCTCTTTGCTTATTCGATTTGTGGTGCCACATATATTTATAAAGCAAGTTCCCAAACCCATCCAACTTTCATTCTCCTACTAGAAGCCATTTGCACATATCTGTTCTGTGCCCTCTTTTATCTATTCACCATTTACTTCTGTCTCCTTCATTTGGCTTAAATATTGCTTCCTCAGGAGGTCTTTCTACTGTAACCAAGAAGATTAGAGGGTCCCCAGAGTAAGAGAACCAGGCCTGGCTTTCTTAACATAAGTAAAGCCATTTTGGACCTAAGCCATTATGTGATCTAAGCCTGGCCACAATGTTTGTCCTTGAATAGGCCTCTGTAATTAATCATCTTACGGGGACAAAAGAATGTAGAAACAAAGGACTATTATCAGACAAGAGAAGTAACAATAGTAAAGACAATATATTAGTTTTAAAGAGTCCTGGTTCTGTTTCAATGATAAAGATCAGCCTGAAGGGCTCAACTACCAGATCAACTGGAACCTAAAGGATATTGAGGTGGCTTAGTGGTAAGGAATCTGCTTGCCAATCAGGAGACATGGGCTTGACCCATAGATTGGGTAGATACCCTGGGGAAGGATGTGTTGATGACCTAAGCCTTTTTACGATATGTATGTGCCCTTTTAGCTTAAAACCTCCCCAATTTTGCTATTTTGGGTGACATTGACTCAGGAAAGATTCTTGGTATTCTCTTTACTTGATGCAAGCCATAAATCTTTCCTTCTCTAGTTCTTTGGCTGAGTTGTGTCTTTGTCTCAAGAGACCAAGGGGTGAACCTCGTTTTCAGGTAACACTGTATAACATAGAATCCTTTCTTACATGCTTTATGGAATCATATTCCTTTACTTTGAATACACTATATAATTACACAATTGTAGTAATGTGATGTCTTTCTCTCCAACTAGGTTGTTAATTCCCTGAAGCTGGGAGCCATGTCTATTTCAGTTGGTTATTTTATTTCTAGTGTCTGTTACAGCAAATGTTCAATAATGTTCATTCAATAGATTTTTGTTGAAAGAACTAGTGAATCCTGTGCCAAAAAAGATTCTGAGAAAACTGGGTCAATTTTATGACCAATTCAAGTCTCAAATAATTCCTACTGCATATCTCAGGTTATTCTCAGATTTTCAAATGTAGCTGATGATAAAATCTTATTCTCTTCCTTCAACATTTTTGATACTCTGGTTTCACCATGCCTGCTGCAATTTAATCTCCTTTACAACTTTATTCTGAAGAAGAACTAGGTCTGCTTAAAACGCAAGTATGATTTGAAATTATACCTATACAGGTTTATGCAGGAAAAAAAAAATGTCACATGGAGTGGGACATCAGGCAAAAATATTCATGATGCTGGAGAATTTTAAGTTTTAGAAAGGGAGCATATTTAAGGAAAAATAAATCGTTTTACATTTTAAAACACTGAGAAGAAGTGTTCAGTGATAATGTTTGAGTAATTCTCAAACTCTTTACCTTCAAATAACACAGATACACTTAATCCTATAAGCAAGAAAATGTTACATCTGTTGCTCATATTTACAAATAGGACGTAGAATGGAAGGAAAAGTTGCTCCTTTTCCAAATACAAATTTTTTGAAAAGCCAAAGCTAATATCATATTCAACATATGATGCTGTCTGTAATAGCAACATTTTCATGAAAAATCTTAAAGTCATATTTAGTTTTCCATAGTTTATAGTAATCACTTTACTGGGGATGTCAAATCATTCTGCTGTTTCCTCCATAATTCTCTTAAAGCTTTTTGCTGTATAGGCCCTAGATGTTTTCTATTTCTTTCTTTCTCCCCTCACCCCCAACTCCTTCTTGTAAACTCCTCTTATTCTAAATTTACCTATCAATAACCTAATGTGTCACAATAAGTGAAGCAGAAACACCAACATTTAAACACTTGAAACCTTTGATATCCTCTTGTCTTGTATTTTTTTTTTTCCACTGACTGTTGAAAAGTAGAATATATTCCTTGGTCACATTGACCAGCTGAACTATTAAGGATTATATCTGTTTCAAAGACTTCATTCACTTTCAAAGGATACTAGTAGTCAGCAAATCTCCAAAATAATAGTATGACCTGAAAACTTTAGGAAAAAAGCATCACAAAATTGAAATTAACCTATCCTCAAATATTATAGAATTGTTTACTTAATTTACAGTGTGAGCTGAGGTTTGGAAAGATTTTAAGTGATTTTCTTTTTTAAAAAAAGCTGAACTAGTTAAGGTTTTTCACAGCATCATCCTTCAGGATTTGAAACAGCTCAACTGGAATTCCATCACCTCCATTAGCTTGGTTCATAGTGATGCTTTCTAAGAACCACTTGACTTCACATTCCAGGAGGTCTGGCTCTAGGTGAGTAATCACATCATCATGATATCTGGGTCATGAAGGTCTTTTTTGTACAGTTCTTCTGTGTATTCTTGCTACATCTTCTTAATATCTTCTGCTTCTGTTAGGTCCATACCATTTCTGTCCTTTATTGAGCCCATCTTTGCATGAAATGTTCCCTTGGTATCTCTCATTTTCTTGAAGAGACCTCTAGTCTTTCCCATTCTATTGTTTTTCTTTATTTTTTGCATTGATCACTGAGGAAGGCTTTCTTATCTCTCCTTCCTATTCTTTAGAACTCTGCATTCAATGCTTATATCTTTCCTTTTCTCCTTTGCTTTTCATTTCCCTTCTTTTCACAGCTATTTGTGAGGCCTCCTCAGACACCCATTTTGCTTTTTCGCATTTCTTTTTTTTTTTTTCATTAGTTTTTTTATTTTTTAAATTTTAAAATCTTTAATTCTTACATGCGTTCCCAAACATGAACCCCCCTCCCACCTCCCTCCCCACAACATCTCTCTGGGTCATCCCCATGCACCAGCCCCAAGCATGCTGCACCCTGCGTCAGACATAGACTGGCGATTCAATTCTTACATGATAGTATACATGTTAGAATTCCCATTCTCCCAAATCATCCCACCCTCTCCCTCTCCCTCTGAGTCCAAAAGTCCATTATACACATCTGTGTCTTTTTTCCTGTCTTGCATACAGGGTCGTCATTGCCATCTTCCTAAATTCCATATATTCTTTTTCTTGGGGATGGTCTTGATCCCTGTCTCCTGGACAATGTCATGAACCTCTGTCCATAGTTCCTCAGGCAGTCTGTCTGTCAGATCTAGTCCCTTAAATCTATTTCTCACTTCCACTGTATAATCATAAGGGATTTGATTTAGGTCATACCTGAATAATTTAGTGGTTTTCCCTACTTTCTTCAATTTAAGTCTAAATTTGGCAATAAGGAGTTCATGATCTGAGCCACAGTCAGCTCCTGGTCTTGTTTTTGCTGACTGTATAGAACTTCTCTATTTTTGGCTGCAAAGAATATAATCAGATTTTGGTGCTGACCATCTGGTGATGTCCATATGTAGATTATTCTCTTGTGTTTTTGAAAGAGGGTGTTTGCTATGACCAGTGAGTTCTCTTGGCAAAACTCTAGTAGCCTTTGCCCTGCTTCATTCCATACTCCAAGGCCAAATTTGCCTGTTACTTCAGGTGTTTCTTAACTTCCTACTTTTTCATTCCAGTCGCCTGTAATGAAAAGAACATCTTTTTTGGGTGTTCGTTCTAAAAGGTCTTGTAGGTCTTCATAGAACCATTCAACTTAAGCTTCTTCAGCATTACTGGTTAGGGCATAGACTTGGATTACTGTGATATTGAATGGTTTGGAAATGAACAGAGATCATTTTGTCGTTTTTGAGACTGCATTCAAGTACTGCATTTCAGACTCTTTTGTTGACCATGATGGCTACTCCATTTCTTCTGAGAGATTCCTACCCACAGTAGTAGATATAATGGTCATCTGAGTTAAATTAACACATTCCAGTCCATTTTCGTTCACTGATTCCTAGAATGTCGACGTTCACTCTTGCCATCTCTTGTTTGACCACTTCCAATTTGCCTCGATTCATGGACCTGACATTCCAGGTTCCTATGCAATATTGCTCTTTACAGCATCGGACCTTGCTTCTATCACCAGTCACATCCACAACAGGGTATTGATTTTGCTTTGGCTCCATCCGTTCATTCTTTCTGAAGTTATTTCTCCACTGATCTCCAGTAGCATATTGGAACCTACCGACCTGGGGAGTTCCTCTTTCAGTATCCTATCATTTTGCCTTTTCATACTGTTCACGGGGTTATCAAGGGAAGAATACCAAAGTGGTTTGCCATTCCTTTCTCCAGTGGACCACATTCTGAACAAAGCTAGTGGAGTTGGTGGAATTCCAGTTGAGGTATTTCAAATCCTGAAGGATGATGTGAAAGTGCTGCACCCAATATGCCAGCAAATTTGGAAAACTCACCAGTGGCCACAAGACTGAAAAAGGTCAGTTTTCATTCCAATCCCAAAGAAAGGCAATGCCAAAGAATGCTCAAACTACCACACAATTGCACTCATCTCACATGCTAGTAAAGTACTACTCAAAATTCTCCAAGCCAGGCTTCAGCAATACATGAACCGTGAACTTCCAGATGTTCAAGCTGGTATTAGAAAAGGCAGAGGAACCAGAGATCAAATTGCCAACATCTGCTGGATCATCAAAAAAGCAAGAGAGTTCCAGAAAATCATCTATTTCTGCTTTATTGACTATGCTAAAGCCTTTGACTGTGTGGATCACAATAAACTGTGGGAAATTCTGAGAGAGATGGGAATATCAGGCCACCTGACTTGACTCTTGAGAAAGCTATATGCAGGTCAGGAAGCAACAGTTAGAACTGGACATGGAACAACAGACTGGTTCCAAATAGGACAAGGAGTACGTCAAGGCTGTATATTGTCACCCTGCTTATTTAACTAATATGCAGAGTACATCATGAGAAACACTGGGCTGGATGAAGCACAAGCTGGAATCCAGATTGCCAGGAGAAATATCAATAACCTCAGATATGCAGATGACACAACCCTTATGGCAGAAAGCGAAGAAGAACTAAAGAGCCTCTTGATGAAAGCAAAAGAGGAGAGTGAAAAAGTTGGCTTAAAGCTCGACATTCAGAAAACTAAGATCATGGCATATGGTCCCATCACTTCATGGGAAATAGATGGGGAAACAGTGTCAGACATTGTTTGGAGGGCTCCCAAATCACTGCAGATGGTGACTGCAACCATGCAATGAAAAGACACTTACTCCTTGGAAGGAAAGTTATGACCAACTTAGATAGCATATTAAAAAGCAGAGACATTACTTTGCCAACAAAGGTCCATCTAGTCAAGGCTATCGTTTTTCCAGTGGTCATGTATGGATGTGAGAGTTGGACTGTGAAGAAAGCTGAACGCCGAAGAATTGATACTTTTGAACTGTGATGTTGGAGAAGACTCTTGAGAGTCCCTTGGACTGCAAGGAGATCCAGCCAGTCCATCCTAAAGGAGATCAGTCCTGGGTGTTCATTGGAAGGACTGATGCTAAAGCTGAAACTCCAATACTTTGGCCACCTTAGGCGAAGAGTTGACTCATTGGAAAAGACCTTGATGTTGGGAGGAATTGGGGGCAGGAGGAGAAGGGGACTACAGAGGATGAGATGGCTGGATGGCATCACCAACTCGATGGACATGAGTTTGAGTAAACTCCAGGGGCTGGTGATGTACAGTTTGGCCTGGCTGCTGCGATTCATGGGGTCGCTAAGAGTCGGACACAACTGAGCGACTGAACTGAACTGAACTAAGTTCAGGTTTTTAAAGCAGATAAGAATAGTGAGAACATGAAGCACTTAGAAAAAAAGAGATAGATTTTAAAGTTTTTATGGAAAACCTAAAATGGCTATGAAGTCAAAATACTTGGAAAATTATAGCAATAGGGACAGTTGAAGAGTGGAAAATAGCTAAACATGCTGTAATATACACAATTTGCTAAAAATGGGAAATTATTAATGGAAGTTAATTTCATTATTTTTTTCCTCTGTTTTGTATAAGAAACTTATTTGGCAGCTAACCGAAAGGTGGCTCATTGTTAAAGAATCAGTCTGCAACGAGGAGACCTGTGTTTGATCCCTGGATCAGGAAGATCCCCTGAACAAGGAAATGGCAATCCACTCCCCTTCCTTGCCTTGGAAATCCCATGGACAAAGAGCCCAGTGAGGCATAGTCCATGGTGTCCCATGGACTCAGTGACTAAAAAACAACAATACAAACACCATCAAAGAGGGTTGCACTCCTTGATGAAGATAAAAAGATCATTACAACATGAATTTTGCCTTCAAGACAGTTCACATCTAATGCTTAAGCTAATCAAGAGATAAATTATCAACACCTCAATGATAAAGTTTGCTACAAAATGAAAAGTCATTTTAATATTAATTTATAGAAATAGGATTTTAGGAGAGCAGAACTTTCCACACCAAAATGTCCCTTTGGCTAGTGGATTATTTTGAGCTGAAATCAATCAAGGCCCAAAAGACTCAGGAAGGAACTTTGACCTTCTCCCTGGAATTGCCTAAGGAATGTAGACAGAAACCTGTACCAGGAAGGGAGCTATCACTATAGATAGCTAATGTATGAACTAGGTCTGCAGACAGGGGGGAATCTGGAAAAGTCAGTTAAAATCTGCCTCTTCAGGGCCCCAGCAAATACTTATTTTCCCAACATTTGCTTTTTCCTCTCCTGTGAATTGCCTGTGAAGTTCTGAACCACTACCCCCACCATCCTCATCATCTTCAGCTGAAGATGGTACTGAAGATGAAGATTTGATCCATTTTGATGAGTTACTCAGTTTTCCTGGGTCTCTCCTATGTATACATGTTATTGGAATTTGTTTGATTTCCTCCTGATAATCTATCTCACATCAGTTTAATTCTTCAACAAGCCAGAAAAACCTGAAAGGGTAGAGGAAAATAGATTCCTCCCCACTAAGATACACAAAGAGAAGGCAAACTGAATTTAACTCACTTAACTAGTTCCAGTAAAACAATGAAAAGGGAAGATGAAAAGGTATTACATAACTAATCCATACTCAATATTACTCTCACTGTTGTTATTCAGTTGCTAGATTGTGTCCAACTCTTTGCAACCCTAAGGACTGCAGCATGCCAGGCTTCCTTGCCCTTCACCATCTCCCGGAGTTTGTTCAAATTCAAGTCCTTTGAGTCAGTGATGCTATCTAACCATTTCATCCTCTGCCACCCTCTTCTTTTGCCTTCAATCTTTCCCAGAATCAGGGCCTTTTCCAATGAGTTGGCTCTTCTCATCAGGTGACCAAAGTATTGGAGCTTCAGCTTCAGCATCAATCCTTCCAATGAATATTCAGGGTTGATTTCCTTTAGGACCAACTGGTTTGATCTCCTTGCTGTCCAAGGGACTCTCAACAGTCTTCTCTAGCACCACATTCAAAAGAATCAATTCTTTGGCACTCAGTCTTTTTTATTACTCTTATAAATTTCAATTATCTTCAATTATTTTCTGAATGTCCTTTATATGGATTCTTGATCCCTTTTTCTATTGAACCATTTACATCTGTATTCTTATCAGATAACTATCCAATCAAGATTTCATGACCATAACACAAGATTCCTATTTAAAAAGTTAGAAAACTTCAGTTATAAGAACTCTTCATTATAATAGAGGTCAGAGGATTTTGCAATTGACAATTATTTTAAACCATTATCAGAGTGTCCCAGAAATCTAGTTGTATATTCACTTTTGATTAATATTTCCAAAAGTCAACTCTTTCAGTATGTGGTTATTTTGACAGATGAGAGAAAAAACACAGTCTTGTGTTTCATGTATACTAAGCCTTGCATGCATGTATGCTGTTGTTTCAGTCCTGTCTGCCTCTTTGTGACCCTATGGACTGTAGCCCACCAGGTTCCTCTGCCCATGGGATTCTCCTGGTAAGAACACTGGAGTAGATTGTCATGCCTTCCTCCAGGGGATATTCCCGACGAAGGGACTGAACGCACGTCTGAGTCTTCTGCATTACAACTGGATTCTTTACCCACTGAGCCACCTTGGAAGCCATACTAAGATTTGGTAGTGAAAAATTCTGTCTCTAAAATGGGAAAGCAGCATTCTCAGGGCCACATGGATGCTCATCAACATTTATCACACATTGAAATGAACGCCATTAATCATGATGATGTGATCATTCACCTAGAGCCAAACATCCTGGAATGTGAAGTCAAGAGGGCCTTAGGAAGCATCACTATGAACAAAGCTGGTAGAGGCGATGGAATACCAGTTTCGCTATTTCAAGTCCTAAAAGATGATGCTCTGAAAGTGCTGCACTCAATATGCCAGCAAATTTGGAAAACAACAGTGGCCACAGAACTGGAAAAGGTCAGTTTTCATTCCAATCCCAAAGAAAGGCAATGCCAAAGAATGCTCAAATTACTGCACAATTGCACTCATTTCACATGCTAGCAAAGTAGTGCTCAAAATCCTCTAATCCAGGCTTCAATAGTACATGAACCTTGAAATTCCAGATGTTCAAGCTGGTTTTAGAAAAAGCAGAGGAACCAGAGCTCAAATTGCCAACATCCATTGGATCATCAAAAAAGCAAGAGAGTTCCAGAAAAACATCTACTTCTGCTTTATTGACTATGCCAAAGCTTTTGACTGTATGGATCACAGCAAACTGTGGGTAATTCTTCAAGAGATGGGAATACCAGACCATCTAACCAGTCTCCCAAGAAATCTGTATGCAGGTCAAGAAGCAACAGTGAGAACTGGACATGGAACAACAGACGGGTTCCAAATACGAAAAGGAGTACGTCAAGGCTGTATATTGTCACCTTGCTTATTTAACTTCTATGCAGAGTACATCATGAGAAACACTGGGCTGGAAGAAGGACAAGCTGGAATCAAGATTGCTGGAAGAAATATCAATAACCTCAGATATGCAGATAGTACCACCCTTATTATGGCAGAAAGCAAAGAACTAAAGAGCCTCTTGATGAAAGTGAAAAAGGAGAGTGAAAAAGTTGGCTTAAAGCTCAACATTCAGAAAATGAAGATCATGGCATTTGGTCCCATCACTTCATGGCAAATAGATGGGGAAACAGTGGAAACAGTGTCAGACTTTATCTTTTTGGGTTCCAAAATCACTGTAGATGGTGACTGCAGCCATGAAATTAAAAGATGCTTACTCCTTAGAAGAAAAGTTATGACCAACCTAGACAGCATATTAAAAAGCAGAGACATTACTTTGCCAACAAATGTCTGTCCAGTCAAGGCCATGGCTTTTCCAGTAGTCATGCATGGATGTGAGAGTTGGACTATAAAGAAAGCTGAGCACCAAAGAATAGATGTTTTGATCTGTGGTATTGGAGAAGACTCTTGAGAGTCACTTGGAAAGCATGCAGATTCAATCAGTCCAACCTAAAAGAAATCAGTCCTGAATATTCATGGAAGGACTGATGCTGAAACTGAAAATCCAATACTTTGGCCACCTGATGCGAAGAACTGACTCATTTGAAAAGACCCTGATGCTGGGAAAGATTGAAGGTAAGAGGAGAAGGGAATGCCAGAGGATGAGATGGTTGGATGGCATCACTAACTAAATGGACATGAGTTTGAGTAAACTCTGGGAGTTGGTGATGGACAGGGAGGCCGGTGTGCTGCAGTCCATGGGGTTGCAAAGAGTTGGACACGACTCAGTGACTGAACTGAACTGAAACCAAATACCTTTTGTAGTTAAGAGCCAGCAAATGCAAAACCATTCTGTCAATATTGCTGTTGTTGACATCTAATATAAGTTGGATATTTTGAAATCTGTAGCACTTAAAATGCCACTCAGGGCTAAGAGATTATCATCCAAATAAAACAAAAATGAATGACCAGCATTCATAGTCTTCTCTTTTTCCAAACTTGCATTTCACATCCCTGAGCCCATATCAAAGTATAGCACTTAAAGCCACAATAGAGAGGAATTAATTAAATGATTGCATTTCAATCACACAATTTTTTACCCTGACATAATGAACTAAAACAGTATGGATCGGGCAGTTCAAAACTGACAGCCATTCCATGAAATTGCAATGCAACCTTGATAGTTATCCTCTTCATTATTTTTTAATATATATTAAGCTAAATATGGCATTTCTTTTCAGTTTTAATGACATGCAGCACAATAGAAAGAAAAGAAGAGGCATGTTCGTATTCTAGTGTTAGAGTTAAAGCAGCGGCAAAGGAAAGGGTATGACATTAATGATGCATGAGCATCAATTCCATAATCTACATTGATTATACAATCATTCTATACAAACTACACGTGCAATTGAAATAAAACAAGATGCACCTTCTTCACAAAACTAACTGTTGACAACACCTATCATTAGAAACAAAATATAATGCAATTTAGGGTGGGCAAAATATTTTGCTACTTGTCTCACCTATATCAATTGTCAGTTGGGAGTTCAAACAAATATAAAATGTAATTAAATAATTATTGTTTGAAAACAGACTTAACAATTACAGAACCACTGGAGTCCTGTATTAGTCCAGCTCCTTAATGTATTAGCTTCATTAGATTTCCAATTCTCTACGTTGATTTAAGTTAAATTTAACATATGATATGAATTTCTTTTTCTTATAGATAGTGATTACATTTTCAGGATGAACTTCTTGCTGCCCTTTCTTTCTCTTAAACTTAAAGGGCAAACTTTGAAATTGGGAGACGAAATTACCAAGCCATGTCTGCAGGGACTGTCTGAAATCTCAGTGCAATTCCTGCTTGAATTTTATTGACCTGCCTCCTACCTCAAGACAACCATATGGGAGCTTAAAAAAGCCACAGAATGGTGTGAGTAACATCATTTCTTTTGAGCTTGAATCAGATTTAATGATTCAGAGGCTCACTGGTTTGAATGCAAATGTTGGGTTATAACTAACTTCCCAATGGCAAGATACAGTTTTTCATCCATATCACAATTCGTGTTTAGTGTTTTTCTAGATGCTTAGGACATAGTGTATAAAAAGGATAAATAGCTTTGGGGGCATGATTGAATTGGTGAGAAAAGTTCAAAATTCAAAGATGTATTCTGTATTCTTCCT
Source organism: Ovis canadensis (assembly GCF_042477335.2). Taxonomy (NCBI): domain Eukaryota; kingdom Metazoa; phylum Chordata; class Mammalia; order Artiodactyla; family Bovidae; genus Ovis; species Ovis canadensis. Next base: position 243,274,588 of record NC_091245.1, read on the forward strand.
CTGGCAGGAGATTCTGAGCATTTGTGGAAGAGAAAAGTAGGGACGGAACTACCTGCTCATCTGCTTAAAATGTGTACATTTGGGAGCAAAGCCTCTTTCCTATTTAATTTTGTTTAATCATTACAGAGTAAGAGAATGAGACCAGCAGAGTAACTTCCAAGATTAACAACAATGCCCTCTTTGGAGGAAGCCATTTCGACTGAAAAAATACACACAACATAAGAGCTGAGAGTTATGTTTTTTTGGTGGGAATCGTTAGTTCTTCAAACCCGGGGAGACAGCTTCTCAAGTGACCTGGAGAAAGCTGCTCAGAAGAGGCAGGGGAGGAGTCAAGTCATATAGAATTTTGTAGCAAGGAGCAGGTACTCTGAACAACAAAATATTATTGTTGATTAAGGAAAACCAGACATCCCGAGGAATTTAGTGCTTCTCTATGTGTGGGAAGATGCAAGCGTCTGGGCCCACTGAAATCATTCCTTTCTTATGTATCTCAGCTACCTGAGGCCAGCATCCTGCTTCTTGGTTTTTCACAGATGCTGGATTGCAGGCATTATTTTCCCTTTTGGGGCCCTCCTGACACCAAGCTTCACATTTGGAGGCCCTAAATAACTGATGGCTGTGACATGCTTGTTTACTGATATGACAGGAAATAGTTATACAGCCACAAGGTGTTCTTGAAAAAACATCTCAAACTGGAGGGCTGGTGTCAACAGAGAACCACTAGGCACACTTCACTGGTGTGACTTTCTCTCTTTGGAGGAGCCACTATCGGACAGGAGAGCCATAAGGCCTCAGTCTCACCACTGAGAAATTTGGGTAGGCGAGGTTTTACCCATGCTGGTGTGACTTTTTCCAGACACGGTGAGTAGAGTACATCAGGCAATAAAGTGCTGTGTACATGCTTAGAACAGAGGCTGAACCAGAAAGAAAACCACAGGACATAAATGGTTGGAAGTACCACATTTTATCAAATCCAGAACAAGGACTGCAGATGTAGTTTCCCTGCTTGGACCAGCCAAGTTTCCTCCTGCATTCAATTGTAGATCACTGTCCAGGTAATGGACACTCAGGTTTATCAACTCTGGCAATTAAGATAGGAGGGATATCTAAAGTTTATTTTTTTATTGAAGACTAACAGGAAGAATCCATTCAAGTGGAGTTTTGTAAAATGTCAAGCATGGATAGACTGTTCTTTTTCAAGGGGAGACTAAAACAAACATATGCAAGGAAAAGATTATGTAACATAAAATAGGCTATTACTTTTAAAAAGGGAATATTTATTAAGAAAATATTATGGGAAACAGGAAGTAGTTTTAGAAAGGTTGACTGCTTTCTTAGTCATAAATGCCTTTGCAGGGGGAAAAAAAAGATGAAAGGAGATTTTCAATATAGCCAATTGATATGAAGAGACTGCTATCTGCGGTAAAGTAAGAATTAAAAGTGACTAATACTATATTATCACAATATGAGATCTGTATTCAAGAACACGTGTACACCCGTGGCAGAATCATATTGATATATGGCAAAATCAATACAATATTGTAAAGTAATTAGCCTCCAGTTAAAATAAATAAATTTAAATTTTAAAAAAAGAACTAGTCCTGAATGCCAAGGTGGGAGAGAAGACAAAAATAATGCCAGAGAACACAATGGTTTAAAACAAGGTTTGAACATCCAAGGTGCGGATCATTGGAATCCCTAACAGATAAATCTGAACAAATGTAAAAGAAACAAAAATTAAATTTCAAGTTAAAGAAATCTTTCATGAGATGAAAACATTGCTGAATGATTAGATTAACAGTCTTACTGATTTCCAGAGAAAATGAGTGAGAGGCACCTAGAAATATGCTGGCCAAATTAATCTTTTATCAATAAATAGACTTGCCTAACTAACAAAGTAAAATATAAGGAAATTGTAATAAAAATCCTTGTCTTTAAAACAACCTACAACTTCCCCATTAATGGTCTCTCCCGACTCTCAATTTTTTCCTCTGGGTTCACCTCTTCCTGTGCTCTGTCTCTTCAGCACTGGCTCCTTGCAGTTGGTTGAATCTCCAGGCATGATTCTACATTACAATCCTTGCTCCATTTGTTCCCTCTGTCTGGAATCATTTTCCTCCAAAAAGACATAATCAAGAATTCGCCCAAATCTTCTTACCATAGCAAAGAATGTGTGTGTGTGTGTGTGTGTGTGTGTGTGTTAGTCACGTGTCTGACTCTGTGTGACCCCATGGACTATAGCCTGCCAGGCTCCTCTGTCCATGGGATTCTCCAGGCAAGAATACTGGAGTGGGTTGCCATGCCCTTCTCCAGGGGATCTTCCAGACCCAGGGATCAAGCCCAGGTCTCCTGCATTGCAGACAGATTCTTTACCATCTGAACCACAACAACACAGTATGTTGCAGAGTCCTACCCTAATACTCAATCGTTGTTCTCCTGCCTGACCCCCAATCCATACCCTCTTTTTCCACTTCCTTTTTCTTTTTAAATATGGGACTTAATGATCTTTTACATAATATGTAATTTACACGTCTATTACATCTTTCATTTACTAGTTGACTATTTAGACTGCTTCAGATTAGATCACTGTTTTCCTCACTGATGTACTTAGAATATTGCCTGCCACATAGCAGGTACTCAAAAGTGTTTGTGTGTAACAAAAGTAAATGAAACTTAACATGGCAGCATAATTAGATTGTATAAAAGGGAGAAATAGAAGAGTTTTCCCTTGAGGCAGTCCATCTGGCTAATTCTCACCCTCCCATCCCTTGGAGCCTACAAGGGCAGATCCTCATTCCCTTTTGGTTCTTATCCCCTGGGAAATGTGGATGAACCCCAAGTTGGGGGAACTTTTCTGTTCACCCCCTCCTACCAAAGATCCTAGATCCCTGTGCTCTGGCATAGCTTCTTCCTGAAGAAAAACACACTTTGTTCCCTACCTAGGAATCCATGTCCCTTGTGCTGTCAGCTGTCCCACCTGTGCCCTGCTCTCCAGCTTGTATTTAAGTCCCTGGACTGTCCCCTCAGATATCCTCCACTTGCAGGTTCCCTTCTAGTGTCACATAGGCATTTTGCAAGGAAAAGCCATTTGGGAAAAGATTTTTTTTAAAAAACGATGTTTTTAAAAAAGACACAATGCATTCCCACTGGCTCTTGGGTGAACTGAGAGATTTTGCAAGGGAGAAAAATTGAGGTGGTCAGGAAGGCCTTTTCTAAGATAAAGAATGAGAATAAGCCTTACAGAGGGCTGGAGGAAGGCATCTGAAATAGTACTTGCACAGACTTGAAGGCACTGAAGTGCTTGGTCTGTTTGGAGAGCAGAAAGGAAGCCAGTGTAGTTACTATGTAGTGAGTGAGGAGAAAGACTGTTGGGAACTTTGCTAGCAGTCCAGGGGCAAAGACTATGTGCTTCTATTGTAGGGGGCATGGGTTTTATCCTTGGTCAGGTAACTAAGATACCCACTGTGGGTTGTGGCAAAAAAAAAAAAAAATTAATTAGTTAATTTTAAAGGAACAGAAAAGTTGTTGCATGAAGAGTTGGAATCCAGGCTCTTCAGGTCCTTGGAGAATGAAATCATCAGACTAAAAGAGACAGATACTCTGGGAAAGGAATATGTAAAATCCAAAGACAGATATAGGGGTACTCCAGATCTTAGAATGAGAAAATGAGAAATAAGCAAAGTAATAAAGGACAGCTGGTTAAATAAAAACATTCAAAAGTTTATAATGACAAAAGAGAAGATGTTTCAAGGAGGGAGTGGTAAGACTGTGCCAAAGCCTGCTAAAAATGAAAATAAAGACAACAATGGAATAGGAAAAAATTCATTGTCTGTGACAACCTAGCAATAATAACAGCACAAATGTATAGAATGATTTCCATGATTCAAATAAAGTTCTTTTGCAATTGCTTTTATGTATATTAATTCCATTAACTTAACCTCACAACAAGCCTGGAAGCCTGGCTTGTATAACACAGTTATTATCTTTATTTTTATGATGTAAAAACTGAGCAAAAAAAAAAAAAAAAGTTAAGTAGCTTATTCAAGGTGACACAGCTAGTTAGTGGTATGACCTGGATTCAAGTCCAAGCAGTCTGGCTCCAGAGTTTACGTTCTTAATTATCTTACTGTGGCCCCACCTGGTAGCCTTATTAGGCTTAATTTAATGCCTAGCAAAGATCCTCAAAGATCTACACAAAAATTTGAATAATTGTTATCTGGACTACTTCAATTATAAGTTTCTTGTTTATATTTGTTCATTTGAATTCTTTATTTTTGTAGAGAAAATATGTGATAATTGTATAATTACATTTGTTAAAGAAAATTAATTTTAGGAAGCCTATCGTAAAATTTGACATGATAAAAGTAGGATACCTACATAAGATATCTTCTATTACATAATGTTTGTTGATGACAAACCTAGACAGTACGCTGAAAAGCAGAGACATTACTCTGTCAACAAAGGTCCTTACAGTCAAAGCTATAGTCTTCCCAGCAGTCACATTCAGTTGAGAGAGCTGGACTGTAGAGAAGACGGAACACTGAAGAATTGATGCCTTCAAACTGTGGAGCTGGAGAAAAGACCCCTGAAAGTCCCTTGGACAGCAAGGAGATCAAACCAGTCAATCTTAAGGGAGATCAATCCTGAATATTCACTGAAAGGACTGATGCTGAAGCTGAAACTCCAGTATTTTGGTCATCTGATACAAACAGATGACTCATTGGAAAAGTCCCTGATGCTGGGAAAGATTGAGGGCAGAAGGAGAAATAGGGCATCAGAAAATGAGACGGCTGGATGGCATTACCAAAGCAATGAGCATGAACTTGGGCACACTCCAAGAGATGGTGAGGGACAGGGAGGTCTGGCATGCTGTAGTCCATGGGGTCTCAAAGAGTCGGACATGACTGGGCGACTGAACAACAACAACAACAATTATGTAATGTTACCTATAAATTTAGAAGCTCAAGGAACAAATACGTGTTATCTGTTGTTTCTGTAGGTAAGGATATCATGAACAGCTCTTCTGGGTGGGTCCAGCTCAGAGACTCTCAAGAAGTTGCAGGCAGTGAAGAAAACAGTCACTGATCTGAGCTATTAGAAAGTAAACTCTTCTAGGGGGTTTCTCTCGTGGCTCAGACAATAAAGAATCTGTCTGAAATGCGGGAGAGAGTTTACATTCTAGTTTCCGTCAGCTGGGGTTGCGGACGGCTGATGGCATGTGCGCGCATGCTCAGTTGATTCAGTTGTATCTGACTCTTTGCTACCCTATGGAATATAGCCCATCAGGCTCCTCAGTCCCCTCAGTCCACGGGATTTTCCCAGCAAGTATACTGGAATGGGTTGCCATGCCTTCCTCCAGGAGATCTTCCTGACCCAGAGATCTTCCTGCATCTCCTGCATTTCAGGGGATTCTTTACCACTAAGCCACTGGGAAGGGTGGTGGCCTGACTGGGAGCCATAATATTCATTTCCAAGATAGCTCATTCACATGGCTAATGGCAGGAGGCCTCAGGGGCTCACCACATGGGTCTTTCCAGAGGGCTGCTTGAGCATCTTTCGACATGGTAACTGGCTTTTTCCAAAGCAAATGATCCAAGAATTATGACCGGTATCATAAGTTATGTCCCCCACACTTTTTTATTCATTGAAATAAAGTAACCAAGTCTATATCACTGGAAAATAGGCTCCACATTTATAAAGGAAAAGTGTTGAGGAATTTATGGACATTTGAAAGCCACCTCAGTACCAACAGAAGAACTGAAGTAAGAACAGCAGAAGAAAAAGGTGGAGGAGGAGGCAGTGAAGACAATGAAAAAAAGGGGAAAAGTGAGAAAGGAAAGGAAAAACAGATAACACGATTTATCTGTTTAATATTTGAGACTACTACATTTCATTCATTCCGACATTGTATATTTTTATAAATTTGACCTTAAAAATAAAGTGTATGTGAGTTTTAAGCATTTTTATTACTAAATTTAATAAATTTAACTTTAAGTGACTATTTCAATTTTTAAAAAATTATTATAGTGACTGCTTTCGATCAACACCCTACTCCAATGAAAAGGCTTTTGTGTGCATCACCGAAGAATAAAAGAACTCTGGGTGTAAGCCGTTTAACTTTATGCTAAATCCCTATGGCTACTTGGTAACCCTTTCCACTTTTCTGAGCTTCAATTTTCTTTTCTGTATGTCTTTGGACTAAATGGATATTGAGTTTCTGTTCAGTTCTAGGATTTTTGATTTTGCAGTAAATTTCAAGTCAGATTAGCCAGATTTCAGTTGTGATGGATATAATATAAGCACTATTCTTATGGAAGTGAAAAATGGCATTTTATGTCAACTAGAAATGCAAGAATCTCAGGAATTTTGCTGTGAACTCTGATACTTTTGAACTGTGGTGTTGGAGAAGACTCTTGAGAGTCCCTTGGACTGCAAGGAGATGCAACCAGTCAATCCTAAAGAAAATCAGTCCTGAATAATCACTGGAAGGACTGGTGCTAAAACTGAAGCTCCAATACTTTCATCACCTGATGTGAAGAACTGACACCTTAGAAAAGACCCTGATTCTGGGAAAGATTGAAAGCAGAAGGAAAAGGGAACAGCCGAGGATGGTATCACTGACTTGATGGACATGAATTTGAGCAAGCTCTGGGAGTTGATGATGGACCAGGAAGCCTGGCATGCTGCAGTCCATGAGTTGGACACAATTGAACGCCTGAACTGAACTGATGATACCTTAATGATTTGATTACAATGTGACCCCACGACAAGATTCAAGCCTCCAAAGGAGAGAACAGGAGACAGTGCCATTCCAGGAAGATAGAATTTTATTCGCTAGGAATCCAGGAATGGTTTCATAGACCCACATAAAAAGTCTTACAATAAAGCCATATATTGTGACAAAGCAATGGATTATCAAAACTTTCAATTTCATTTTTTCTTATTTATTTATTTGGCTAATTTGGGTCTTTGTTGCGGCACATAGGATCTTCTGTTGTGGCACACGTAATATTTTATTGTCAACTTGTGGTTGGATTGAGTCTTCCTTTTGAAACATTTTTCTTTACCCTATGTCTTTGGTTATTGAATTTAGCATGCTAATTTGATTGACTTGATTAATTGGATTCCCCACTGGTTTATGTGATCTGTACAAATGCCTCTATTAGTTCAGTTTGTTGCTGACGTACATAAACTGTTAAGGCATCAGGTTCTGTCACTTCATGTGATTTTGCTGTCTTAGAGGAATGGCCTCTTTCCCTTTTCCTCTGACACAATCTGTTGAGAGAGGTCATTTCAGTCTGCTCCATTTCTCTAAGAAATGGGTTTGAAATTTTAAATTTCTATTTTTGCTCTTCACAGGAATGACATCAAGCATTTTCCTGTGTATTATATGCCATATCTTATATAAAAAAGGGAAAGAAGACAGAGAAAGAGAGGGGTCTTTCCTTGAGCATTGTCATTCTGAATTGAAATTGTGCCAATTTATTAACACAATCAGCAACAGCCTTCTTAATTAAACTACCAAAAATATCTCCAATAATCTTTAATGTTCAAAGCATCTCTTTCTTTGCTGAGGCATTGCAGCCATACCACTTATATGGGTTTAAGAAGCCAATGATTCACCAAATAAACTTTCAGTTTATATATTTATGCTTCAGAAAAAAACTATTAGCAACAATTTTATAGCAAATGTCATCCTTACAGTCACTCCTTTTTTTCTGTAGTTGTAACATTTCAATTAAGTACAAACCAAGGTTCCTGACATTTGCAATAATTATTCTTTTCCTAATGCTTGTCTGGACTGACAAGTTGTCTTGATTTTTCATCATCTTTTTAAGTAAAATGAAACTTTCCACCCTCTCTTTATACTAATGCTCTGATTCATGCTCTGAAGTGGCTAGTGGGTTATTACTTAAAAGCATTAATCTAATTTTGTTTCTGGCTCTTGTCTCCACATGCCTGGCCTGTCATGGGCCATCTTTCCAAGCTTTTCCCAAGAGAGGCCATTAGAAGACATGGAATGAGAAAGATCTGAAGTCTGGTGCTTAAATGATTGACCAGGGTTCTGCCATTCTGTCTTTGATGCTGACTTTGATGCAAGCTAATTTATGCATATTTTTATCACAATATTCTTGTTGTTGTTCAGTCACTTGGTAATGTCCAACTCTTTGTTACCCCATGGCCTGTAGCATGCCAGGCTTCCCTGTCCTTCACCATCTCCTGGAGTTTGCTCAAACTTATGTCCATCAGGTCAGTGATACCATCTAACCATCTCATCGTCTGTTGTCCCCTTCTCCTCCTTGCCTTCAATCTTTCCCAGCATCAGGGTCTTTTTAAATGAGTTGGCTCTTTATATCAGGTGACCAAAGTATTGGAGCTTCAGTTTTAGCATCAGTTATCCTTGTAATTTATATCCAGGGTTGATTTCCTTTAGGAGTCACTGGTTTGATCTTTCAGTCCAAGGGACTCTCAAGAGTCTTCTCCAGCACCACAGTTCAAAGGCATCAATTCATTGACACTCAGCCTTTTTTATTGTTCAGCAGTCAAATGCATATATGAGAACTAGAAAAACCACAGCTTTGACTATATTGACCTTTGTGGGCAAAGTAATGTCTCTGCTTTTTAATATGCTGTCTAGGTTTGCCATTGCTTTTTTTCCCAAAGAGCAAGTTTCTTTTAATTTCATCGATACAATCATCATCTGTGATGATTTTGGAGCCCAAGAAAATAAAGCGTGTCACTCTTTCCATTGTTTTCCCATCTATTTACCATGAAGTGATGGGGCCAGATGCATGATTTTTGTTTTTGAATGTTCCGTTTTAGGCCAGCCTTTTCACTCTCTTCTTTCACTTTCAGTGAGAAGCCCTTTAGTTCCTTTTCTCTTTCTGTCATAAGAGTGGTGTCATCTGCATATCTGCAGTGATTGATATTTCTCCCAGCAATCTTGATTCCAGCTTGTACTTCATCCAGCCTGGTGTTTTGCATGATATATTCGACATATAAGTTAAATAAACAGCATGACAATATACAGCCTTGACATACTCCATTTCCTATTTGGAACCAGTCTGTTGTTCCATGTCCAGCTCTAACTGTTGCTTCCTGACCTGCGTTTAGGTTTCTCAAGAGGCAGGTAAGGTGATCTGGTATTCCTGTCTCTTTAGAATTTTCCATATTTTGTTGTGATCTACACAGTCAAAGGCTTTAGCATAGTCAATGAAGCAGAAGTAGATATTTTTCTGATAGTGGTCCATGTGATCAGTTTGGTTACTTTTCTGTGATTGTGGTTTTCGTTCTCTCTGCCCTCTGATGGATAAGGATGAGAGGCATATGGAAGCTTCCTGATGGGTAGGACTGTCTGTGGGGAAAGCTAAGTCCTATTCTGATGGGCAAGGCCTTGTTCAGTTCAGTTCAGTTCAGTCACTCAGTCGTGTCCGACTCTGCGACTCCATGAATCGCAGCACACCAGGCCTCCCTGTCCATCACCAACTCCCGGAGTTCACTCAAACTCACATCCATCGAGTCAGTGATGCCATCCAGCCATTTCATCCTCTGTCGTCCCCTTTTCCTCCTGCCCACAATCCCTCCCAGCATCAGAGTCTTTTCCAATGAGTTAACTCTTCGCATGAGGTGGCCAAAGTACTGGAGTTTCAGCTTTAGCATCATTCCTTCCAAAGATATCCCAGGGCTGATCTCCTTTAGAATGGATTGGTTGGATCTCCTTGCAGTCCAAGGGACTCTCAAGAGTCTTCTCCAACACCACAGTTCAAAAGCATCAATTCTTTGGCTCTCAGCTTTCTTCACAGTCCAACTCTCACATCCATACATGACCACTGGAAAAACCATAGCCTTGACTAGATGGACCTTTGTTGCCAAAGTAATGTATCTGCTTATCTAGGTCTTGTTCAGTAATTCTTTAATCCAATTTTCTGCTGATAGGTAGGGCTGTGTTCCCACCCTGTAGTTTGGACTGAGGCCAACCTACAGTAGGGGTATGAATGGTGACCTCCTTCGAAAGAACTTATGCCAGCAGGCCAGACCTCCCAGGAGGGCCATGTTATAACCCTAACTTTCCATCTCTTACTCCAAACCTGTGCTAGAAATTCAGTACAAGACACAAAATACATGTTTTTCATACTAATCCCAGCTAGGTTCTTGGCTAATCCAGCCATTACTCAACTGCACTTTTATCCTTAGTCAGTTCAAGACTCAGTATCTGATTTATTTATCTTTACATTTTTAGTCACTAACACAGGAAAAATTGCATGAATCTGTGAAGATAATCATTATAGCTTCATTAACACTAGTGTATTTTACACATGCTATAGTATGAGGTTTTTTTCCAGCCAAGAAACTTATAATTTATGAACCAAGGACCTGGAGACCAAAAAAACTGAGCAATCCATCCTTGAACGTGAAAAAGAACAGAGAGATGCATTTAGAACAAACAGGCCGCCCAGAATATATCTGTGGTTTTTCAGAAGGATTGAACACTTATGCTGCTCCAACTGTCTTCATATTGGCAAGAAGTTCAGTTCAGTCGCTCAGTTGTGTCCGACTCTTTGAGACCCCAGGAATTGCAGCATGCCAGGCCTCCCTGTCCATCACCAAATCCCGGAGTTCACTCAAACTCACGTCCATCGAATCAGTGATGCCATCCAGCCATGTCATCCTCCATCGTCCCCTTTTCTTCCTGCCCACAATCCCTCCCAGCATCAGAGTCTTTTCCAGTGAGTCAACTCTTCACATGAGGTGGCCAAACTGTTGGAGTTTCAGCTTACCATCATTCCTTCCAAAGAAATCCCAGGGCTGATCTCCTTCAGAATGGACTGGTTGGATCTCCTTGCAGTCCAAGGGACTCTCAAGAGTCTTCTCCAACACCACAGTTCAAAAGCACCAATTGTTCAATGCTAAGCTTTCTTCACAGTCCAACTCTCACATCCATACATGACCACAGGAAAAACCATAGCCTTGACTAGACAGACTTTTGTTGGCAAAGTAATGTCTCTGCTTTTCAATATGCTACTTAGGTTGATCATAGCTTTTCTTCCAAGGAGTAAGTATCTTTTAATTTCATGGCTGCAGTCACCATCTGCAGTGATTTTGGAGTCCAAGAAAATAAAGTCTGACACTGTTTCCACTGTTTCCCCATCTATTTACCATGAAGTGATGAGACCAGATGCCATGATCTTAGTTTTCTGAATGTTCAGTTTTAAGCCAACTTTTTCATTCTCCTCTTTCACTTTCATCAAGAGGCTTTTTAGTTCCTCTTCACTTTCTGCCTTAAGGGTGGTGTCATCTGCATATCTGCGGTGATTGATATTTCTCCCAGCAACCTTGATTCCAGCTTGTGTTTCTTCCAGTCCAGTGTTTCTCATGATGTACACTGCATGGAAGTTAAATAAGCAGGGTGACAATGTACAGCCTTGACATACTCGTTTACCTATTTGGAAACAGTCTGTTGTTCCATGTCCAGTTCTAACTGTCGCTTCCTGACCTGCATAGAGATTTCTCAAGAGGCAGGTCAGGTGGTCTGGTATTCCCATCTCTTTCAGAAATTTCCACTGTTGGCTGTGATCCACACAGTCAAAGGTTTTGGCATAATCAATAAAGCAGAAATAGATGTTTTTCTGAAACTCTCTTGCTTTCTCCATGATCCAGCAGATGTTGGCAATTTGATCTCTGGTTCCTCTGTCTTTTCTAAAACCAGCTTGAACATCTGTAAGTTCATGGTTCATGTATTGCTGAAGCCTGGCTTGGAGAATTTTGAGCACTACTTTACTAGCGTGTGAGAAGAGTGCAATTGTGCTGTAGTTTGAGCATTCTTTGGCATTGCCTTTCTTTGGAATTGGAATGAAAACTGACCTTTTCCACTCCTTTGGCCACTGCTGAGTTTTCCAGATTTGCTGGCATATTGAGTGCATCGCTTTCAAAGCATCATCTTCCAGGATTTGAAATAGCTCAACCTGAATTCCATCACCTCCACTACCTTGGTTCGTAGTGATGCTTTCTAAGGCCCACTTGACTTTTCACATTCCAGGATGTCTGGCTCTAGATAAGTGATCACACCATCGTGACTATCTGGGTAGTCAAGATCTTCTTTGTACAGTTCTTCTGTGTATTCTTGCTTCCTCTTCTTAATATCTTCTGCTTCTGTTAGGTCCATACCATTTCTGTCCTTTATCGAGCCCATCTTTGCATGAAATATTCCCTTGGTATCTCTAATTTTCTTGAAGAGATCTCTAGTCTTTCCCATTATGTTGTTTTCCTTTATTTCTTTGCATTGATCACTGAAGAAGGCTTTCTTATCTCTCCTTGCTATTCTGTGGAACTCTGCATTCAGATGCTTATATCTTTCTTTTTCTCCTTTGCTTTTTGCCTCTCTTCTTTTTACAGCTATTTATAAGGCTGCCCCAGACAGTCACTTTGCTTTTTTGCATTTCTTTTCCATGGGGATGGTCTTGATCCCTGTCTCCTGTACAATGTCACGAACCTCATTCCATAGTTCATCAGGCAGTCTGTCTATCAGATCTAGGCCCTTAAATCTATTTCTCACTTCCACTGTATAATCATAAGGGATTTGATTTAGGTCATACCTGAACAGTCTAGTGGTTTTCCCTACTTTCTTCAATTTAAGTCTGAATTTGGTAATAAAGAGTTCATGATCTGAGCCACAGTCTGCTCCTGGTCTTGTTTTTGCTGACTGTATAGAGCTTCTCCATCTTTGGCTGCAAAGAATATAATCAATCTGATTTTGGTGTTGACCGTCTGGTGATGTCCATGTGCAGAGTCTTCTCTTGAGTTGTTGGAAGAGGGTGTTTGCTATGACCTGTGCATTTTCTTGATAAAACTCTAGTAGCCTTTGCCCTGCTTAATTCCGCATTCCAAGGCCAAATTTGCCTGTTACTCCAGGTGTTTCTTGGCTTCCTACTTTTGCATACTAGTCCCCTATAATGAAAAGGACATCTTTTTTGGGTGTTAGTTCCAAAAGGTCTTGTAGGTCTTCATAGAACCATTCATCTTCAGCATTACTCATTGGGTCATAGACTTGGATTACAATCCAAGTTACTAATATTGAATGGTTTGCCTTGGAAACGAACAGAGATCATTTTGTCGTTTTTGAGATTGCATCCAAGTACTGCATTTCGGACTCTTTTGTTGACCATAATGGCTACTCTATTTCTTCTGAGGTATTCCTGCCTACAGTAGTAGATATAATGGTCTGAGTTAAATTCACCCATTCCAGTCCATTTTAGTTCGCTGATTCCTAGAATGTCAACGTTCACTCTTGCCATCTCCTGTTTGACCACTTCCAATTTGCCTTGATTCATGGACCTGACATTCCAGTTTCCTATGCAATATTGCTCTTTACAACATCGGACCTTGCTTCTATCACGAGTCACATCCACAGCTGGGTATTGTTTTTTCTTTGGCTACATCCCTTCATTCTTTCTTTAGTTATTTCTCCACTGATCTCCAGTAGCGTGTTAGGCACCTACTGACCTGGGGAGTTACTCTTTCAGTATCCCATCATTTTGCCTTTTCATACTGTTTATGGGGTTCTCAAGGCAAGAATACTGAAGTGGCTTGCCATTTCCTTCTTCAGTGGACCACATTCTGTCAAGGAGAGGTGGCTGCGTGGGTGCAGGAGGGCCTAGAGGAGCTGTCCCACGTTGAAGGTCAGGAAGGGCAGCAGTGAGGAAATACCCTTCTTCCAAGGTAAGGAGCAGTGGCTGCGCTTTGCTGGAGCAACTGTGAAGAGATACCCCACAGCCAAGGTAAAAGAAACCCTAGTAAGTTGGTAGCTGTTGCAAGAGGGCATTAGAGGACAGACACATTGAAACCATACTCACAGAAAACCAGTCAATCTAATCACACTAGGACCATAGCTTTGTCTAACTCAATGAAACTAAGCCAGGCCCGTGGGGCAACCCAAGACTGGCGGGTCATGGTGGAGAGGTCTGACAGAATGTGGTCCACTGGAGAAGGGAAAGGCAAACCACTTCAGTATTGGCAAGAAGAGGACATGGGAATTACACAGAATACCCTTTTCAACTTTTTTTTTTTTTTCAAATTTCTCTGAAGATCTCCCTTAGGAAACTTGGGGATTAAAAAAATGGCCCATTTTCAAATACAGGACACAAAACTTCTTTGTTGATTATGGATAATTTAATTATTCTGCAATGGATAATTTAATTATTCTGCATTTTCATAGTGTCTTGTGAAATGATTCAAACTCAGTGTCTGAATCCATAATTGCCTGGGTGTTAATGATGTTGCACAGGAAAGGTTATGCTGCTGCCCAAGCTAAAGAGCTATTTTAAGTTTAGGCTCCAATTAAGAAGAGGCTCTTTCTGTTAATGTGGTTGATAACCTCCCTCACATTGTCAAAGTGCTACTGTATTCACTGAATCTATTTCATATTCGTTCATACAAAGCGTGTGAGTGTGTGCAGAGAGAGAAACAGGGAGAGAGAGAGAGGAAGGGAGAATAATTGCATAAATTTTCTATTTTTAACAAATCTTTTTGTCCTCATGAGGTTTGAGTAAAGAGAACCATTCAAACACATTAAAGATCCATGCCTGAACCAGTTGAGTGACCAAAAGGCATCAACCTTTTCAAATTATCTTCTCTTCTCAAATCTACTACAACAAATATAAATATGTTTCATATCTTGAGAAAAATGGAAGAAAATGGACAGTGAACATATCTTCCTACTAAAGGAATTCCCAGTGTTAGTCACTCAGTTTTGTCTGACTCTTTGTGATCCCATGGGCTATAGTCTGTCCATTCCATAGACGAACAGTCTCCTCTGTCCATGGAAATTTCCAGGCAAAAATACTTGGAATGTGTAGCCATTCCCTTCTCCAGGGGGTCTTCCCAACCCAGGGATCAAACCCAGGTCTTCTGCATTGCAGGCAGATTCTGTATTGTCTGAGCCACTAGGGAAGCCAACTGATGTATTAAATTCTACACCTTCCCTCAACCTTCCCTTGTCATATTTCAGATGAGTGTGTTCTGTCTGCTTCTTTCAAATAGCAAATTTTCCACATGGGTTTCAAACCCACTCTCTTTTGCCTGATCAAGGACTTTGTTCTGACTATCCCCACATCCTTCTGCATGCTTTCTCCCTTCCACCAATCATTCCTTCAGTATATAGGATACTTTAGAATTTCCTTTAAAAAAGTTTGCTTGATGTCACAGCAACCCTGCAGTTATTGTCTGATTTCTCTGTGTTATAGCAAAATGTATTGAAAAAATTATCTATAGCTAATGTCTCCACTTCTTACCCTCCTTAGCATCTCCTCTCTGCTCACTCTAATAAGATCTTCTTATATCAGGCATCACCTTGCCAAATCCAATAGTTCCTTTTCCATGATCTTTCTGTAATTCCCAAGAATATTTGACACAGTTAAGACTGCTCCCCTTCTTCTCTTTGTTTTGGAACTCTAACTAAAGACCTTTCCACTAGCTATTTTCTCTGTATTATGATTTTCAGACTGTTCATGGGGTTTTCAAGGCAAGACTACTGAAGCGGTTTGCCATTCCCTTCTCCAGTGGACCACATTCTGTCAGACCTCTGGACCATGACCCGCCCATCTTGGGTTGCCCCGCAGGCATGGCTTATTTTCATTGAGTTAGACAAGCCTGTAGTCTTAGTGTGATTAGATTGACTAGTTTTCTGTGATTATGGTTTCAATGTGTCTGCCCTCTGATGCCCTCTCACCACACCTACAGTCTTACTTGGGTTTATCTTACCTTGGACATGGAGTATCTCTTCACAGCTGCTCCAGCAAAGTGCAGCTGCTGCTCCTTACCTTGGATGAAGGGTATCTCCTCACCATCGCCCCTCCTGACCTTGAACATGGAGTAACTCCTCTCGGGCCTCCTGAGTCTGTGTAGCCACTGCTCCTTGGATGTGGGGTTGCTCCTCTTGGCCACCGCCCCTGACCATTGACAGTATGAAGAGGCAAAATGATAGGATACCGAAAGATGAACTCCCCAGGTCGGTAGGTGCCCAATATGCTACTGGAGATCAGTGGAGAAATAACTAAAGAAAGAATAAAGGGATGGAGCCGAAGCAAAAACAATACCTAGTTGTGGATGTGACTGGTGATAGAAGCAAGGTCCAGTGCTGAAAAAGAGCAATACTGCATAGGAACCTGGAATGTTAGGTCCATGAATCAAGGTACATTGGAAGTGGTCAAACAGGAAATGGCAAGGGTGAACGTCAACATTCTAAGAATCAGTGAACTAAAATGGACTGGAATGGGTGAATTTAACTCAGATGACCATTATATTTACTACTGCAGGGAGGAATCCCTTAGAAGAAATGGAGTAGCCATCATGGTCAACAAAAGAGTCCAAAATGCAGTACTTGGATGCAATCTCAAAAATGACAAAATGATCTCTGTTCGTTTCCAAGGCAAACCATTCAATATCACACTTATCCAAGTCTGTACCCCAACCAGTAATGCTGAAGAAACTGAAGTTGAACAGTTCTATGAAGACCTACAAAACCTTTTAGAACTAACACCCAAAAAAGATGTCCTTTTCGTTATAGGGGACTGGAATGCAAAAGTAGGAAATTAAGAAACACCTGGAGTAACAGGCAAATTTGGCTTTGGAATACGGAATGAAGCAGGGCAAAGGCTACTAGAGTTTTGCCAAGAGAATGCACTAGTCATAGCAAACAACCTCTTCCAACAACACAAGAGAAGACTCTGCACATGGACATCACCAGATGGTCAACACAAAATCAGATTGATTATATTCTTTGCAGCCAAAGATGGAGAAGCTCTATACAGTCAGCAAAAACAAGACAGGAAGCAGACTGTGGCTCAGATCATGAACTCCTTATTGCCAAGTTCAGACTGAAATTGAAGAAAGTAGGGAAAACCACTAGACCATTCAGGTATGACCTAAGTCAAATCCCTTATAATTATACAGTGGGAGTGAGAAATAGATTTAAGGGCCTAGATCTGGTAGATAGAGTGCCTGATGAACTATGGATGGAGGTTGGTGACATTGTACAGGAGACAGGGATCAACACCATCCACAAGAAAAAGAAATGCAAAAAAGCAAAATAGCTGTCTGGAGAGTCCTTACAAATAGCTGTGAAGAGAAGAGAAGTGAAAAGCAAGGGAGAAAAGGAAAGATATAAGCATCTGAATGCAGAGTTTCAAAGAATAGCAAGGAGAGATAAGAAAGCCCTCTTCAGCGACCAATGCAAAGAAATAAAGGAAAACAACATAATGGGAAAGACTAGAGATCTCTTCAAGAAAATTAGAGATACCAAGGGAACATTTCATGCAAAGGTGGGCTCGATAAAGGACAGAAATGGTATGGACCTAACAGAAGCAGAAGATATTAAGAAGAGGCAGCAAGAATATACAGAAGAACTGTACAAAGAAACACCTGCTTTATTTACTATACCAAAGCCTTTGCCTGGGTGGGTCACAGCCAAATGTAAGAAATTCTGAAAGAGATGGGAATACCAGACCACCTGACCTGCCTCTTGAGAAACCTATATGCAGGTCAGGAAACAACAGTTAGAACTGGACATGGAACAACAGACTGGTTCCAAATAGGTAAACGAGTATGTCAAGGCTGTACATTGTCACCCTGCTTATTTAACTTCTATGCAGTGTACATCATGAGAAACACTGGACTGGAAGAAACACAAGCTGGAATCAAGGTTGCTGGGAGAAATATCAATCACCGCAGATATGCAGATGACACCACCCTTAAGGCAGAAAGTGAAGAGGAACTAAAAAGCCTCTTGATGAAAGTGAAAGAGGAGAATGAAAAAGTTGGCTTAAAACTGAACATTCAGAAAACTAAGATCATGGCATCTGGTCCCATCACTTCATGGGAAATAGATGGGGAAACAGTGGAAACAGTGTCAGACTTTATTTTCTTGGACTCCAAAATCACTGCAGATGGTGATTGCAGCCATGAAATTAAAAGACGCTTACTTCTTGGAAGGAAAGTTATGACCAACTTAGATAGCATATTGAAAAGCAGAGGCATTACTTTGTCAACAAAAGTCCGTTAGTCAAGTCTATGGTTTTTCCTGTGGTCATGTATGGATGTGAGAGTTGGACTGTGAAGAAAGCTTAGCATTGAACAATTGGTGCTTTTGAACTGTGGTGTTGGAGAAGACTCTTGAGAGTCCCTTGGACTGCAAGGAGATCCAACCAGTCCATTCTGAAGGAGATCAGCCCTGGGATATCTTTGGAAGGAATGATGCTGAAGCTGAAATTCCAGTACTTTGGCCACCTCATGCAAAGAGTTGACTCATTGGAAAAGACTCTGATGCTGGGAGGGATTGTGGGCAGGAGGAGAAGGGGACGACAGAGGATGAAACGGCTGGATGGCATCACTGATTCAATGAACGTGAGTGTGAGTGAACTGCAGGAGTTGGTAATGGACAGGGAGGCCTGGCATGCTGCAATTCATGGGATTGCAAAGAGTCAGACATGACTGAGTGACTGAACTGGACTGAACTGAACTAAATTAAAACCAACAGTTCTGCTTGGCCAGTGTCTGTGATGGTGTCCTGACTCTTAGCATCCCTTCCCAGCAAACCAGAACCTTCCTGGGATGGTTAAATTCTGGTTAGTCTGTATATTCAGGAAGCCAGGGGATGTTGCAAAGCCTTGGATTGCATGCCCATGGTCTATGGGGGATAAACTCAGAAAGTGCAGAAGGAAGCATTGTCTGAAGTGACAAATTGGTAGTGGCCCCACCACAGCTGTGCATACCAAGAGGTCAAAAAAGACAGACAACAGGATTGCTTTCCATGGAAAGTGAACAGTTCATGGTGGGGCCAGTATAACTTCAGATCAAACCAGCAGGCAAGATTTTTTAATCTGGAGCAAAATTGAATTATACTTTACTGAGATTTATGAGGGTATTTGTGTGTCTATATTTTCTTGTTAGGCATCTGCAATAGCTTCATTTTGCATTTCAGTTTTTTGTTTCTGTCATAATATTCCCATAGATAGGGTGTATTTTCAAAATTTAACATAAAGACATAAAAATGTATCAATTTAAAATTAGATTTTGCAGCAACATTTAGCCAATGGCTATGAAAAAAACTCAACATGGAAAAAGATAAAAATTTTCATGTGTTAGGAATTTATTTTTAATGAAAAGCATTTCCTGTCTACTCAAATTAAGAAGTATAAATCAGTTGACCATAAATTTTTTTTAAAAAATGAAAAGCAGAGATATTACTTTGCCAACAAAGGCCCATCTAGTCAAGGCTATGGGTTTTCTAGTGGTCATGTATGGATGTGAGAGTTGGACTGTGAAGAGAGCAGAGTGCCGAAGAATTGGTGCTTTTGAACTGTGGTGTTGGAGAAGACTCTTGAGAGTCCATGGACTGCAAGGAGATCCAACTAGTCCATCCTAAAGGAGAACAGTCCTGGGTGTTCATTGGAAGGAGTGATGTTGAAGCTGAAATGCCAATACTTTGGCCACTAATACTAAGAGCTGACTCATTTGAAAAGATTCTGATGCTGGGAGGGCAGGAGGAGAAGGGGACAGCAGAGGATGAGATGGCTGGATGGCATCACCGACTCGACATGGTTTTGGGTGAACTCCGGGAGTTGGTGATGGACAGGGAGGCCTGGTGTGCTGCGATTCCTGGGGTCGCAAAGAGTTGGACACGACTGAGCGACTGAACTGAACTGAAAGGTCTCAACTCATGACAAAATCAATTCAGTTTCAGAAAGCTCACCTAACTTTCATAAATTCAAAAGTCCCAAATCTCATCACCCAAATTTTCTAAATTAGATTTTCATGAGACTCTGGGGAGTATAATCCATCTTGAGAAACAATCCAGCTTCATCTTTGAACCTGAGAAATTCATACACCAACTTATCTGCTCCCATAATGCAATGGTGGGACAGCCATAGGATACCAATTATAGATATTTTGGCTAAAAGGAGAGAAAATTTAATGGAAAAAAAGAGTTACAAATTCCAAACATTATCAAAATTCAACTGTTTAAACTTTATCAGTTCAGTTCAGTCGCTCAGTCGTATCCGACTTTATGACCCCATGGACTACAGCATGCCAAGCCTTCCTGTGCCTCACCAACACCCAGAATTTACTCAAACTCATGTCCATTGAGTTGATGATGTGATTCAACCACCTCATCCTCTGTCATCCCCTTCTCCCGCCTTCAATCTTTCCCAGCCTCAGGGTCTTTTGAAATGAGTCAGCTCTTCACATCAGGTAGCCAAAGTTCCGGAGTTTCAGCTTAACCATCAGTTCTTCCAATGAACATTCAGGACTAATTTCCCTTAGAATGGACTGGTTGGATCTCCTTGCAGTCCAAGGGACTCTCAAGAGTCTTCTCCAACACCACAGTTCAAAAGCATCAATTCTTCGGCACTCAGCTTTCTTCACAGTCCAACTCTCACATCCATACATGACTACTGGAAAAACCATAGCCTTGACTAGACGGATTTTTGTTGGCAAAGTAATGTCTCTGCTTTTTATTATCCTGTCTAGGTTGGTCATAACTTTTCTTATAAGGAGTAAGTGTCCTTTTATTTCATGGCTGCAGTCACCATCTGCAATGATTTTGGAGCCCCTAAAAATAAAGTCAATCACTGTTTCCCCATCTATTTGCCATGAAGTAATGCGACTAGATGCCATGATCTTAGTTTTGTGAATGTTGAGCTTAAGCCAACTTTTTCACTCACCTCTCTCACTTTCATCAAAAGGCTCTTTAGTTCTTCTTTGTTTTCTGCCATAAGCGTGGTGTCATCTGCATATCTGAGGTTATTGATATTTCTCCCAGCAGTCTTGATTCCAGCTGTTCTTCATCCAGCCCAGCATTTCTCATGATGTACTCTGCATAGAAGTTAAATAAGCAGGGTGACAATATACAGCCTTGACATACTCCTTTTTTCCTATTTGGAACCAGTCTGTTGTTCCATGTCCAGTTCTAACTGTTGCTTCTTGACCTGCATACAGATTTCTCAAGACGCAGGTAAGGTGGTCTAGTATTCCCGTCTCTTGAATAATTTTCCACAGTTTACTGTGATCCATCCAGTCAAAGGCTTTGGCATAGTCAATAAAGCAGAAATAGATCTTTTTCTAGAACTCTCTTGCTTTTTCCATGATCCAGTGGATGCTGGCAATTTAATCTCTTGTTTTTCTGTTTTTTCTAAAACCAGCTTGAACATCTGGAAGTTCATGGTTCATGTATTGTTGAAGCCTGGCTTTGAGAATTTTGAGCATTACTTTGCTAGCCCGTGAGATGAGTGCAATTGTGCGGTAGTTTGAGCATTCTTTGGCATTGCCTTTCTTTGGAATTGGAATGAAAACTGACCTTTTCCAGTCCTGTGGCCTCTGTTGAGTTTTCCAGATTTGCTGGCATATTGAGTGCAGCACTTTCACAGCATCATCTTTCAGGATTTGAAATAGCTCAACTGGAATTCCATCACCTCCACTAGTTTTGTTTGTAGTGATGCTTCCTAAGGCCCACTTGGATTCACATTGTACTTTATATGTTTTACATAAAACTGGTTATTGTGATGTGATTGTAGTATATTCTGCTTAAGTTATGTGTTGTATGTGTGTGTGTGTGTGCATGTGCTCAGTTGTGTCCTATTCGTTGAGACCCCATTGACTGTAGTCTACCAGGCTCCTCTGTCCATGGAACTTTCCAGGCAGAAATACTGGAGTAGATTGCAATTTCCTTTTCCAGGGGATCTTCCTGACCCTGGGATAGAAACTACATCTCCTACGTCTCCTGCATGGCAGGGGAATTACTTACCACTGCTCTGCCTGGTACATGTGAGTTATGTGTTGTATATATATATGAAAGTGAAAGTGAATTCGTATCCGACTCTTTGCGACCCCATAGACTGTAGGCCACCAGGCTCCTCTGTCCATGGAATTCTCCAGGCAAGAATATTGGAGTGGGTTGCCATTTCCATGTGTATATGTATATATATATATATATATATATATATATATATATATATATGTATGTATATAAAAATTATATATATTAGTATATATAAATAACATAACCAAGTTAATTGCTTAATCCTTACTATCCTGTGAATTAAGCTGGCAAGTATATTTTGACTGGTTTTCCATAAGTATTTGAGACATTAAGTTGCCCCTTATCAGATGGTTGGTTTGGATTTAACTATATCTTTTTTTGTTGGTCCTGGGACCAATCTAGCACCAGATTTCTTTACTGGTAACTGACTAAATAGTCTCAGAACTGGATATTTCAGTATCTTTACAGAATCTTCATTTTGTCCTTTTGTCAAGGTGGGTTTTTCCTCCTGCAGAACATTGAATAGTCAAAGATATTAAATTAACCTTTAAACCAATGGATTTTCTGTACATATTCAGTCTTAATTTGATACTTATAAATCACACTAGGTAGGACTTCTGCTTATAATACTCCAAGAGTTGAGACAGCAGAGGGATTTAGGAAAAACATTTTGGGGTTTTTTGCAGTCAGTTAATTTACCATTTAAAATTATGGTAAATGATAATGTGTGCATATTTTCCACTTGAATATTCAACTGTAAGTTTCTTCTTAACATTGTTATATTTTTATTGTTTTTATATGGAATGACCTTCCTAAAACAAAGAGAAAAACCTTCAAAAAATATAGTAACATATATATGTGCATGCATGTGTAGACATATATGCATAAAATATGAGTACTTCATGCTTTGGTAATAGGTTATATTTCCAAGGTCCATTTAAAAATCAGTCACTTGGAAATAAAACATATTTTCCCACAGACCCATATGTTTAGCAGAGTGGTTAGGTTTACAGATCATTTTAAAAACTCAGTTTCATTTATAATGCAGTTGAATGAAATTACTGATTGTCTAAATCCTAAATACTGATATGACTGAGACACATTGTATAAAAGAAGTAAAGTAGTGATATCAATGATTCTTTAATATCGTAAATTATCATTGTAATTAGTATACTAGTTAACTGATTTTATATTGCCTTTGAATTTTATAGGCATAGCAATTTAAGAAATATTTTTACTGGAAATTTCCCATTTCTTTTTCTGAACACTTCTATCACTTTATTTTCTCCCAAGTCCTTAGGTATTTGTCTTCCTTGAGGGTTTCAGCAGCATCAAACAAACCCATTAGGAAGATCTTAGCTGAGGAGATTGTAGTATAGTGGTGAGAAGAGGACAAATCTATTAATTTTGGCCTTAATAGTTCTACTTTTCATAGTGTACTTTTCATTAGAAAAGCATTCATAATCCAAGTTTATATAATTTCTGACCTGTTTAAAAAATTTTTAATTTCATTTGTAACTTTTTATTTCATTTTGGTGTATAGCCAATTAACAATGTTTTAACAGTTTCAGGTAAACAGCAAAGAGACTCAGCCATATATATATATGTACATGTGTATCCATTCTCCCCCAAACTCCCCTCACATCCAGTCTGCCACATAACAACTGAGCAGAATTCCATGTGCTATACAGTAAGTCTTTGTTGGTTGTCCATTTTAAATACAACAGTGTGTACATGTCCAGGCTTCCCTGGTGGCTCTGGGGTAAATGATCTGCCTGCAGTGCAGGAGACCCAGGTTTGATCCCTGGGTTCAGAAGATCTTATGAGGAGAAAATGGCAATCCACTCCAGTACTCTTGCCTGGAAAAGTCCATGGACAGAGGAGCCTGGTGGGCTATATAGTCCGTGGGGTCACAAGAATCAGGCACAACCTAGCTACTAAACCACCTCAGTACATGTCCATCCCAAATTCCCTAACTACCCTTTTCCCCTATACTTCCTCCCAGCAACCATAAGCTCATTCTCTATGAGTCTCCTTCTGTCTTGTAAGTAGCTTCATTTGTATCATTTCTTTTCAGATTCCACATGTAAAGAATGTCATACAATATTTCTCCTCTGTCTCACATACTTCAATATGACAATCTCTACTGACCTAGTTTTTCTTTTTATCATAGTACTATTAAGAGCACATTTTTTACTTTATTTTTTAATTCATCAGGGATTAATTTTATTATATACTGTAATAAACTCTATAATGTCATTTATTAAAAATTCTATTACTTTTCTAAGTGATTAAGATATTTCCTTTATTGTGTACTTAATACATGTCCTTGGGCATGTTTCTGAATTTTCTATCTTTTTACGATGTTTATGTCAATATCATACTGTTTTAATTACTATATCTTTAGAATACAAGTTAATATTTTATACAACTAGGCTCTCAAATTATCCTTCCAATAATGTTCTTGCAATTCTTATATTTTCTGTTATTATTCTCCAAATTTACTTAAAAATCATTTTGCAAAATTCTGAAGAAAATTCCCTTTGGCATACTGGATGACTTATACAAATTTATAGATTACCTCTGGGGAATGTATCTCTTTATGTTATTAAGTCCTTTAATCTAAGACCATAATAAGACTCTACATATATCTGAGCCTTTATGTAGTCTCTTAGTGAAGCTTTTAATTGTCTATGTTTAAATCAATATTGAAGTTATTTATTTTTCTCTCTGTAAGTTATACTTTCAATTGCTATTTTGAAAAGTTTTCTTTCTCTCTGACAGATTCCAGATTGTCATTGAGCAGTTAATTCTTGGATTATTTTTGTGATTGTCACTTTTATTTAATGTGTTATAGCTTGTAATATTTCAATTGATTCAGCTGACTATTTTTGACTTTCCAAGTAAAAAGCATACGATGTATAAGTATAGTACTAGATTTGTCTCTTCCTTTTAATTATAGCTATAAGGTGATTGTATTTTACAGCAATTATCTAGAATATATGTGTTTAATAGCAGAAGTGACTCCAGAATTTAACAAGTAAAAAATTATGCTGTCTATTGTTTTATGATAGTCTTTATCATGTGAAAGAAATATTTTTGATTTCTGATTTTGGAATAGTTTTGAAAAGAAATATTGATTAAATTTATCACCTTCCTCTAATAAAGACTACGTCACTTTTTTCATTTAGAGTAAATATCCCTAAATTCCTGGAACAAAACCTCCTCAGTTATGCTATTCATATAATATACTGCTCAGTTTGACTTGCTAATGGTTTATAGAAAGATTTTCTAACCTCATGCATAAGTATAATTATGATTGATTTATGTTCTTTGTATGGTATATTGCCTAGTTTTTGGCAAGAGGAGTTTGAAAGTACACTAAACATCCAGGAAAGACTCCATCCTTTCATATGATCTGGAACAATTAAAATAACATAATAAATTATTGGAATATTAAAGTTTGGTACAACTCAGTAACATGGGCATGCTCCATTGCAGGGTGTTTATAATCTAATTGGTTTTAAATTATGTCCAGAGACCAAATGCTATTTAACAAAATTTGTAAAATAATTCCAAGATAGCTAATTATAAAGCAATTTAAGTTGAAAGCCAGGACATTATGTGTCCTTCTGTCATTCTTATCCGAGTTCTGCCACTATTCATGTGTTTTTTGGTCAAGACACTTTGCTGCTCTGGACTTGAAATTATTAATATATTTGGAAAGTAAGGTAGAAATTGATGACATCTAAAAATATATTTGTTATGTGATTTTACAAAACATTTAATTTTCTCAGTGTCTTAACTATATTTAATTATTTGCAGTCCACTTCAAATTTCACATAACTGCATTGCAAAGGCTTAGAAAAATATTCTAGGTTTTTGAGGACTGAGAGCATATTTGCATAAGACACAAGTGGTACGCTGGATACTACTGAAATTTCTCTCCTTACAGATGGTCAAATGAAAATGTATGGGATTCACTGGGAAATGGTATACGTGCCCTTAGGTCTACTCTGAAAAAAGCAAAGACCAAACAGTTTTATGCCCCTCCAGCTGACCTTTCATAATCCAGCACTTATTTTACTCTTTTATGGTCACATTTTAATTCACCATAGTTGATGATGAAGTGAAAAAAGATGTTTTATGAGTCTCGTTTTATTCTTATACATGCATACTAGTATCTACAGAATGTGAGCTCTTGATTCACATTTTATCCATCACTTATTTTATCTCCACAGATGTATGCACAATTGTTCTTTTAGGACTCTGTTCAGCCCACAGATGTCTTCACAGCTGCTCTCTGTTACAAAGGGGAATTTTCTTTTTTACTCAGAAGCAGTCGTGTAAGGTTTTTTTGTTATTTTGTTTTGTGTTCATTTTATTTTTATTTAAAACACTGTGAAGATTTTTTTTTCCCTCCATTGGAGGAAAAAGAAAAAGATCCTACCTGAAAGATGGTCTTGAGAACTGAATCAAGAACGATCTGAAAATAAAGCACACTATCTGTATTTCTGCTCATTCTTTGAATCTCACTAAGTGTTTTGCATACTGGAGGCCCATGAGCTGTAATCACCCAGGAGTGGAATCTCCCACCTCCTGTTTCTGCAACTGAGTTGGTATGCTGACACAGATAAAAACTGTCATGATTCATTCAGGACAGAAAGAAAAAAAAAAAATCAATCAAATAAATGCCTAGTTTAGGCAAAACTGCCAATTTGAGAACAGCTTGAGGCTTAGGGAAACAAATGATTCAAATTGCTGCCTCTATTTTCTGTATCCAATGGACTTCTGAGAGTTCTGATTTTCTTTGTGTGGTAGGATGACCACATAATTCAATTAACTGAACCTGAGTTATGGCAGTTATGTTTTTCACTTTATTCCTCTAGAAACCTCTAAATATTTATATTTGTATAAGGAAGACCTTTTCTACAACCTTCATCCATATCCAACACTTAGTGTCACTGAATATTCAAACAATGGGTGGCCTTACAGAGACTAAGGTCATCTTCCCCTCTCATAGATGACACACTGACAACCAGGATGCTAATCTGACTTACATGAAAACACAGAGCTGGTCTGATGCTCTGGAAGAACTGTTTGCCCAGTAAATTGATAAATAGGTCACCAGCCCTTTATTCATTGCCCTTCATTGACTGAAGTTCATCAGAGGTTAAAATTGCTCAAGATCTCAGATGTTAGAGCCTTAAAAGAATAAGGACTTGTTATCTTTATTTTTTGGAGTGTGTATATGGTTTCATATTCATTTCTTTATGTTTTTGTTTTGAGGAGAGATGGTCAAAACATTTGTGTAAAGCAAGTGCTTATATGTTGAAAGAGTCTACTTCTTTATGGGATGAATGTAATAGTGAATTTTTGAAGGTTTTTGTAATTCCAAGTCATAGGTAAAATGCATTTTAAAAATCCAAAAATGAAATTTATATACCATTGTTTTTAAGGTATATAAATACTTTCAATATTTCACTTATCTGTTGTGATAGAGGTAGCAAAATATAAGTCAGGCAGATTCCAGCTCCATAGGAAAGAGCTTATGCCTCAGTGTCAAAAGGTGGTATTTATATATCATGGCAAGAGGCACTATTGAAATGTTGGGGATAAATTAGAAATATACTTTTATTATTATTGTGAATAATAAATAATAAATACAAAGATCTGTAAATGCAGATATTCTTAATTTAGATCATTCTGGTATTGTCAAATACTGAGAACTCATGCACCAGACTTGTCAATGGTTCATTCAGGAACTATTACATCTGATATTTAACCTACAAATTGTTAATAGACTTGGACCTCGTGTGGTGCAATTTAAAATATTCAGTAATTTAAATATTATATCCAATCTCATCATATGCTAAGAAAGTTATTGCCATTACTTTTGTTTCTTGGTTTGTTTGTTTGTTTGTTTTTGACAGGAAAGTAGGAGTCATTGGTGGGCATGATTAAGAGGGGATAGTGCCAAGGCTCTCATGAGTCCTGAGGGCCATGACTAGGGATATATTTGACCCCCACAGCCATCCAGTATGGACTGTTTTTCTGCCACCATGTTTTCAAATTCACCCACATTAAACTTGGTAAATCCCCGCTTCTTGGAGATATGGACCTTCCAGTGGCCAGGGAACTTGAAGTTGGCCCCAGAGGACCTCAGTCACATGCTCCTTGTTCTGCAGCTTGGTGTGGATGAACTTTATGATTTGGTCAGTATGGACCTTGGCCACTGTGACCTGGGCCTTTCTAAAGGTACCACACATACTTGTCTGGAGCCTCAGCTGGGGACAGCTGATTAGTCATGAATGTCCACTGGAAAGAGTTGTCTTTCAAGGTCCCTTAGGGCAACCTGTACAGGCAGCAGGCTGCCTACACTACCAAGGAAGCTCCTGTTTGCAGCCATTGCACACTGAGCCTGCTTGGGGAAAAGAGTTATAAGTCTTGTTTGTTTTTTGTTGTCAATATATTGTCATTTCATTTGGTTGAGTTTCCTCATCTCAAATGACTTGCTTATAAAGACCTGTGTCTTTTCCTTAGTAATTTTGCATAGTTCATTTTAAGATAGAGACTTCCACAGATATGAATATATAATTTTATAAATGGATCTCTCTTGAGGATGTGCTGAGAAAAATGAACTGATACAATGTTTTTACACTGTTAATCAGACATCAGAATTACATGGTATCTTCAAAAGGTAGCATGAAACAATTTTCAATAGCTATTACTAGGCATGCTCTTTCACCAAGATTATTATCGAAGCAGTTTTGCTAGGAAGCATTTGTGTAACATACCATATGCCAAAAACTATTGTTGATTTAAAATATGAGGGCTGAGTTTTGAAGAGATTTTGGTGTGCATAAAGTTACACATGCAATTGCATTTTCCCCATAATTACCTAGTCATGCTACAGACTGTCAACCACAGAACTCATTTGCTTATTTTTTTAAAGATTTGCTTTACTTGCAAAGATATAGTTTAATGACATATTTTTCTTCCTTCCTTCTTTTTCAACAAACCAAAGAAATTTGGGACTGCATTTCTTTGCTTCATGTTTTATAAAATTCTGGGCCAACAAAGTTTCTCCTTTCCACTTTATTCCTCAGAAGGGTCCCCATTTCCATCAAATATTCTCCTTAATTGAACAGTCAAGTTTATAAAATGCTTTGAGAAATGACTTAGAATAATAAGTCATCAACTGACAGTTGGTAGTTGTTTTATATACATAATGTATATTGCATTTATAATGTTACTTATGTAAATATAAATTATAGGTGCCTATAATACAAATATATCAACATATGCTCAAAATATGAAGAAGCTATAATAGCAATGAAGACCTTTATCCAATAGTACCTTCTTATATTAAAATATGAAAAAAGTGCAATAAAATATTGGCTAATTTTGTGAAGGTATGAGTTTTTAAATTAGGATATTACATTGTTCTTCAGTCGTGCTTGCTATAGGATCATTAAAAGTTGAAGACGTCAGCATTTCCATGACTTTTTTTTTTTTTTTTGACAAACTCCTCCTTCACCACTACCACTAGCAAAAAATTTGTAACTTGGATACCAGGTTTTTTTAATGAAGCTTTTGAGTCTTACAAAATATGATTAATCTGATTAGTGATTCAGCCTCCTTTTGTGCTTACATTATCTAACACAAAGAGCCCCCCTACAGGTTAAAGTTTAAATGTGGATTACCAGATAAAGCTAGTCCTGACGAGGTTTCTATGGTGCAAGGAAAAATTGGATTTGCTTTTCACCTCATCTCAGGCTCTGTCATCCTGGTTTTTGCCCTGTTCCCTTGTTCACAGCAAGGATATTAATTTTGTAGTAAAATCTTTAAGCAATTATGCAGATAGCTCTGAAAAAGCAACATACACACACAATAAGAGAAGCTTAACTGAAAAATGGACCCCAGATATTCATTAAAAACAGATGGCTACATTGCCAACAGCATAACTTTGGATGTTTGGGCTAAGCTGGTATTAATCTGCCACAACACGAAGAGAAGATGAAACTGCTGGTTACAAACTATGTATTGCTTCTACTTTTTGCTTACAAAAGAATACAATGATGATTTGTGGCTGCCTTTTAGATAAATATCCCTTCCCCAAATTTATTACTCAAAGGTGAAGTAATATTTCAATAGTCTTAGCTATCACTGAACCTTCATATTCATTTACAAGGAACCAATAAAATACAAAGAATCATATCATTTAAATTTTTTTCTTTTTCTAAAATTTCTTTGGAAGTAGACAAAAATATTCTACTTAAAATTTTATATTAGGTAGATTTTCTTTTAAATCTACTGAGAATGGGTTATAGGTCTAATCATATTTCAAATTCAATACAAAATATGATTTTGCATTTATATAATAAAGTAGTTAAATGTATGGCTATTTATTTGAGTTATATGCTTTTTTTCAATCTAAACAAAATCAGGAAAAGTAAGGCAGAAAAATGTTTGGCCAAGTCTTCCAAGTTAATTCATGGGTGATAGAAGGGAATGCTATGCAACTGAAGCAGCACCTATAGGGACAAATAAGGACAAATGCAGAAGGTATATATTTTTTCATTTATGCCTGCACGTGTAGTAAGTCACTTCATTTGTGTCTGACTCTTTTCCACCCTATGGACAGTAGGTTACCTGGCTCCTCTGTCCACACGATTCTCCAGACAAGAATATTGGAGTGGGTTGCCATGTCTTCCTCCAGAAGATCGTCCCAACACAGGGACTGAACCCTTATTTATTTGTATAATTATCAAAACAAAGTGAATTATTAAAGAATATCATACCTAAAACTAACTATATATATATAAACATATATATGTATATACTTTATATATATATATATACACATATATATATGTAGCAAGTGGTATATGTATATACTTTATATATATATATATACACATATATATATGTAGCAAGTGGTAGATAAGTTCTAATGAATTTCAACCAACTTTTGTTTTGTAGGAGAAATTCAGAAATTCACCTAACTAGAAAAACACTTTCAGGACAGAATTGCCCTTACTATGTACAGAGTCAAACTCAATTGTAACATCATGAAGACAGACATGAATGTTGCATCTAATGACTAGCTGAAGCATCTTGACATTATTCTTCTTTAGCTATGCATGAAGATGAACTGGGCATGAGTGTTTGACAAAGGTCCTTGTTACTACTAAAAGGTTCATTTTTATCCCTTGTAGGGTAAAATAAAAAGGGACCTGCAGTATAGCACAGAGTGCTCAGCTCAGTGCTCTGTGATGACCTAGAGGGGCTGGGTGGGGAGCAGGTGGGAGGGAGGTCCAAGAGGGAAGAAATATATGTATACATATAGCTGTCTCACTTTGTTGTACAGCAAAAGCTATCACAATGTTATAAAGCAATTATACTTCAATTAAAAACACATTTATTGTAGAAAATTTTAAAAGATACACTAAAGAAAGTTATGATAATCCCTAATCTGACCACTCTGAGATGACCACCACTAATATTTATATACGTATTTCAAGATATTTTTACTGTGTATTTAAAAAACTTCTTTTTTTCTCCTAATAATCTATATGACTATCAATCCATTGCTTCCTTTGTGGCTCAGCTGGTAGAGAATCCGCCTGTAATGAGGGAGACCTGGGTCCAATCCCTGGGTTGGGAAGATCCCCTGGAGAAGAGAAAGGTTACCCACTCCAATATTCTGGCCTGGAGAATTCCATGGATTATATAGGCCATGGGGTCACAAAGAGTTGGACACAACTGAGCAACTTTCACTTTCAATCTTCTCCTGAACCTCATTTTACTGAATCCATGATATTCTAGGCATAGATAATCCAAAATTCATTTCATCAACACTCTATTGATGATAAACAGATAGTCTGAAAATTGTCGTTATTTTAAAATCTCAAAGATCATATATAAGCTAAAATTTGTATAAAACGTGTGTTACTAAGTTAATCTTCTTGTATTGCCCCTTTTTCACATATAAATAAAAACTTGTTTAGGTTAAGGTATACTCATGAAAAAAAGCAGATTCAACAGGCTCTTATAATTAATTCATTTTTTAAAAAGTATGTTTACAGTCTGGATAAAATATCTTGTTGCTAATGGAAGCAATCACATTGTGTTAATAACCCTAAACTATCTTTCCAATCTAGTCTAAGTTCCATCATCCCTGCCCGGTTTTTCAATCACACAGATTACTTGCCATCTCTCCAGCATGCCCTATATTCGTAAATACCAGCAGACTATTGAAGATATAGTTCCTTTTAATAGCCATGGACCTGCATTCCAGTCCCTCGACTAAAGCCCAAACTACCCTGTCGACCCATCATTTCTCCCCACCTATCATAGGCATTTACTGCTCCTATATTTAGCTGAAGGTGCTGATCTCTTTTGGGGGCTCTTTTAACTGAAAAGATTTGCTTATCTGTCTGTCTTGGAGACTGTAAGCAACTCCAGGGCAGGAACTAAGTCATATTCATTTTTGTGTTTTTTGTACTTGGCGAAGTGCCTGACATCTAACAGGCATTCTATAAACGTTCACCAAAATAAACAATGACTTGAGGACATTTGGATAAGAAGATAAAATTAGAAATAACACAGGTAAGTCCTGACCAGTGTTGCCCAAGGCTCAGCCATCTCTTGAGGCCTCAATGTTATTTTAAGGGATAAGAAGATGAAAATGAACACATGGCCTTGACTGCTTTGTTGCTCCCCTGCATCACGTGAATGGACCCAACCTGTCTGGACTCACGCAAAAAGGAAACTGTTGGTACCAACTGCGCGGGGGAATGAGGGAATGAGGTTAAATTCTGAAGCAGAATAGTGATTGAATGTGAATTTCACATTTTCTGTGATTGCTGCCCTCTCTTGCCCTTAAGAACGCTCTTCTTCGAGCAGAGGCAATGTCAGGGGACATGGCTATGGAACAACACAGTTATTATTACCTTAAGGCAAATAAGTGCCAGATAACACAAGAATCTAATTCATGGACCAAGGTTCACTTGTATCATTGAATGTATATTGTGTGACACATCATGTGAGTTGCTGATAATTGTGGTGAGATCAGTGGCTCTGCAAACCTCAGCTCCACTTGCCTTGTCAGATGTACCGCCCTAAAAGGAACTGGAATGGTCCTATGAAACAGTCTTTCTCAAAAAGAAATAGTCTTCCTTCTCGTTATTGGAAGGAGGAAGAAAGCAACCCAGTAGGTGAGGGCATAGGGTTCCCAGATGGCGCTAGTGGTAAAGAACCTGTCTGCCAATGCAGGAGACATAAGAGATGCCAGTTCAATCCCTGATCCCCTGGAGGAGGAAAAGGCAACTCACTCTAATATTTTTGCCTGGGGAAACCCACGGACAGAGGAACCTGGTGGGCTATGACACATGTATGGTGAAGGAATGGGGCAGAGAGATGTTTCCTCATCGTTTACGAAGCTGCAATGTGTGATTTTCAAACTCCTTCCAAACTAGAACCTATGTAGCTGTTTATGCACAAAAATCTCCACCTAGAATAATAACCTTATTTATTTATACAAGTCATATGTTTTATTGTTTTTCTTTTCAACTAGAAATTAGTCATATCTTTTTGTGTCTCATTTTTAAAAACAGCCTAGTTTAAGCTGGGGAATAGGAATTATGTATCTAGCTATGAGCTTAAACAGCCAAAATCTTCACTGGATATTGACACTTTTCCTTAAATCCTCTTCTCATATCAAGATGATTTTTCTGTGTTGCTATATATCATGACAAGTGTGATTAAATATTTTAGCAATATGATGATTCAACTGGCACATGTATCAAAAGCAATTTCTGTGGTTTGAAAATAACATTAAAAAATCTTTCATTTCAGTAATACCAAATGTTTCTTTGAGGTTAACATCTTGTGACAGGAAATGAACAGAGCATTAAAAAAACGTGCAACTAGACATCATATGAAAATTTAGTGTATTTTCCTATAAGGAAATTTCTTTATGCAGATATTTACTTTAAACGTCTTGGTAAATAAAAAAGTATTATTTAGAATTCAATAAGAATACCTCTAAAGAAGGTATAGCAAACAAACGATGCATGAAACATTATTTTTAACTGAAATTGCTGCATGAACAGCTTGTGGGTATTTTTAAATTCTGGGAATTCAAGTTTGATACCAACAATGTCTGCATTTAAAGAAGTAATGAGCAGTTTAACCCATCTTGAAGGATAGGCCAGATAATTTGCTTTGGTGATTAGGGCCCTGTGCAAATAAAGAAGAATCTACACTCCCAAGTGGAAGGCAAGCAAATAAATCTATTCCATCCAGAGGCCACTAGCAACACTCCATATTCTACTCAGCAGTACCAAACACACCCTCACATCCTCAGCAACTCAGTCCTATAGTTCAACAAATCAACTGGAAGCACATTTTGTACTGATAGTAGTAAAAGGTTAGATTTATGTAGCAAGAGTATTTCTTTCTACTTTTATATTCTTCCTTTATTTGCAGTTTGATTTTTAATTAATAGGTTTGTTCACTCACTTTGTTATAAATGAGATTTGATGATGTTCATAGGAAGAAGTACTGGAACTTAAAAGAAATTAGTTTCTCATATAGTCTGTTTTTCCAAATCAAGGCATTTAGAAAATACTATGAAAAAGTCTAAAAGTATTATATAGATGCTATTATGATACTTATTTTCATCACAACAATTATTAACTAGCCTAAATTAATTTTTTACAAAACTATAAAGGAAACATTAATGTCTAGATGATTGTGTTAATACACACATATATTCTCATCAAGATAATTTTATGTGCCCAGCCTCATCGCCACCAGAGAAGCCATCAGTTGGATTCCCTAAAAGCTACTGGTCTCATTTCATACGGTGTCACCTTAGTGTGTTTAGCACAAAGTTTTTGGTGTGGTGTGGCAGAAGAAACTGAAAAACCACCACGCTGGTTGTAACCACAGGTACAATTCTGGGCAGAGAGCACTCTTCCACAAGACAGACCTCAGAGCTCTGTGCCGTTCACAGCCTGCCTGCAACTCCTAAGTGGAGACTTAATTTCTTCTCTATCTAGTCAGGAGAAAAAACTCATACAAAGAGAAAAGATATCTTACTTTCACGTCTGGCGAGTAGAAATCTTCAACACTTTTCAAGAGTAGCTAAACTGAATATCCTCCGAATATGCTAGAGGAAGAGCAATGAAATTACAAAGGGTCATGGGCCTTGAATGCTGTAGGTAAGGTTGGATTTGGCTAGTGAATCTTTCGTGATTTCCAATTTGAGTTCTTGTGCTAAACATCTAAAATGTCTCTGAAGGCCAGTCACCTCGTTTAAATACGTGAATCCAGATGGATATGCCCTGAGAGGGCAAGGGTGGACGAGGAGGAAGTGAACAGCTCAGATCGCGTCTAAAAGATCCGTGATCACTCAGATATTTCCAATAAAGCCAGCTCACCCTTGCAGGCCTGAGAATTTAGAAATGTCGATTTTAATGCAAAATTTTAATTTCAGATGTTGTGAATTAATTCAATAATAATAATAGTAAATCTATATAGAACAAACAAAATATGCCCATGGGTTGCATTTGGCTCATAAATATGTTTTGCTGCTGAAAATTCTGAGAAAACCAAGCGTGGGCTTCGAAGTATCAGATTTTGTGCCTACTATTGTCTCCTGCTATTACTGGTACTGCGTGGTGATTGGCTGTATAAAATAATTAGACTTATTTTGGCAAAGCACCTTTGATTCGGAGCTAGAATATTATGAGGTTTGCCAAGACATACTACAGTAATGCTCTATTATATTTCATGATGGTATTTGATTAAAAATGCAGATAGAATAATCAATATGTAAAAAGCTTACTTTTATCTTTCTACTCCTTCTGTTACCAAATGGACTTTGTTAGTTTCTGCAATCTGCTTACTGATGTGGAAACAAAGCTTTTCATTTTATCACAAAAAATGTGAGGAACCAAAGTTTTTTAATATCTTAAAAAGAAAATATTAACACAGACATAATTATAACATGAACAACTAACATTTAATTACTGTTTATTTACCATTATGGCCAAGTTGAAAGTACTTTACATGCAATATTTTATTTAATACCCACAATTACCTTAAGATGTGGGTGTTATTATTAATTTTATTTTATAGATGAGTTATTATGAAATACGTTTTACTAGTTTCAAAACATACATCTATTATTATTTAAACAGTTTTAAGCTCTATATTTTTGTCCTTCTTAATAACTGGATTCCATTTCCAAATATGAGTGGAGGTTTCATAGAGAAAGATGGTATTTGAAATCAGAATTGAAAGGAAAAGGCATTTTTACTGTTTGTCCACGATGCTAACATCTAGTTGAATTTTTCATGTGTGATTCTGACCTTCCTAAGTTTTGATTTTTATAAGCATTTGTTTAATGATTAACATTATTGTAATATTGCTTAGAATATTAAAATATCACTAAGAAATTATAATAATACTTGTACTTTCTTTTTCATACTCAGACTTATTCTAAAGAAGAGTATTACCTTTTTCTCTATTACATATATTCAAATCACATAAGTTGGCATATTTTAAAGTATTTGATATATGAAGTTCAACTATATGTTTATATAAAATATGAGAAGTATCAGAAATTTTAGAAAGCCTTTAAAATATAATAACAATATCTTTCTATTTTATTAATTGGCTTCCAGTCAATTGCAGTAAAATTGCTTTTGAGCACAGCTGAAAGTTCTCAGTTTGAATACCGTTTTATATGATTTGAGGAAATTTGAATATGCTGTGCTTTTTAGTATAGACTTTGCAACATATATGGCTGGAAAAATTTACAATTTAAATCACATGGGTAGCAACCAGCTTCTCATACAGAAAGCCATGAAAGTACAGGGGTGTGGGAAAATTTGACAAATCAAACTGGAAGATTCACAACTTAAAAGCTTAACTTTTCCTCCCCTCACCCATAATGTTGACCTTGGTCTGGTCTGTTCCTCTCTGATTGTCTGAATTATACTCTCCTTCATGGATGATGGCTTCTTATTAAATTATTTATTGACGTGCCTGACACTGGTTGAATAGATTCATTAAATTTCACAAGTTGTTGGAGTCTAGTTCACTGGAAAAAAAAAAAAACCCTCTTTAGACTCCTTAAAGAACAAAAAGCGTCAAGTTTTTTGAGCTCTTTTAAAGCATTAATAAAGCATGAAAAGATATGACATCAATCCTACTAAAACACAAGAGAAAATGAATGATGTTACTGTAAATCTTTACATCAATCACACCCAATACTTGGGAAAACAATATAGTTTTGTTTGCATTTCAGAAGTGACAAACAGCTCTTGTGACTGGCTTAACATAGTCACTTTCTATTAGTCAAGACCAGAAGCAAGTCAGAATTAAAATGTGGCCCTGCGTTGCTAGGCAGCAGAGTTGTCTTGACATGGTGGTTAGTTTCCTTTTCACTGAATGACAACAGTGAAATGAAAGAAGTTTTGAAAAACTTGATAATGGTTTTCAAAGGAGGAGGATAATTGGTGGTGCTCGCTTGTGCAGCGCTGTGTGGAAACTTTCAGGCGGCTGTGAGAGAGTACTGTCACTAAAAATTTAAACTCTTGTACACAAACTTGACCTAGAGTCTTCTCCAGGTTTTGGCGGTTCATTGTCAGAACACCCCTCTGAGACCAAGGGGTGTAGGATGAAAGCATTAAGACAGATGGGTAAAGACCCAAAGGAAGAAAGGAATCAATAGTTGTGATTTAATCCATTGGTGAAAGGGAGGAATTAAGTAAAATCTTAAAAATGAGGAATGTGTAAAAGACCTTTCACCAGTACCTATAACAAAAATGTTTTAATGGCATGGCAAGTTGCATTAGAAGAGAACTTGGCATCAAATGCAGGAAACAAAGGTACAAAATCTTTGGTTTAATATGCCCCAGATAAAACAATTGCCCTGATGTTATGTTTTGAACATTGTCTAGCTTAATTCAGAAAAATGTCCCCAACGTGATAACTCCCAAAACATCTGCAAACAATTCCAACTGAAGACTTTGTTGTCTGTGGTAAGAAAAGAGCCAAAAATAGAGCATATATGTAACAAAGAAAACAAATAAGAAACTCCAAGCAAACAAAAGACACACACAAAAAATACACGTTGCTCACAATTTCATCCCAAACTACCTAATGCAACAACATTTTGTTTAACCATCTTTGCCATTAATTTACCCAGAATTTTAAAAACTGAGCAAAATGAACTAATATTGAAAGAAGGGACCAATTAGTGTTGGATTAACATTCACGGTTATTTACAGTTGTTTTTGTACTTGTTCTTGTGCTCTGACTTCCTAAAATTTCACAACCCAAAGATTTAGAAAAATGGGGTTGTTTAGACGCAGAGTGCAATGAAGCGGCTGTGACCATTGTGTGGACACCACCTCTCTCATTATACCCTCTCAGTCAACACTCAGTACACAGGAAACCGCAATAAAGCCCATCTGCCACGGTTAATCTGCAGGCAAACCCACACCCATGTCTATGCCCGTTACTCTCCAGCCTTATTATTCTCAGATCCAAAGCTGCATAAGGGATCAGCCAAAGTCCATTAAAGTAAATAATAGCTAGAAATGACAGGCTTAGCAAGGATTGGGAGGAAGTTGAAGACCAATCTGAGCTCTGAGCTCTGATTAATAGAGAAAAGCATTAGGAGAAAAGGGGAGAAAAATGACCTCAGCCTGCTCCAAAGAATTCCTGAACCTTCGTTGTTAGGGCAAGTGCTACCATCTGAGACGTTAGTGATCCTTGAATTTCCTTCACTTTGATGCAGCTCAAATGGGAAAATTTTGAAGGTTCAGCAAGGCCCCAGACCTCAGCTGGAAAGCTGTCTGGAGTCAACCCTGTCAAAATTCTCTTGTGCAAAAGAAAGCCTTTATTAGCTAGATTGCCACAACAACAATAACAACACCCACAAATGCCCTACATAGTCTTGGAAGGAGGAGCCTCTGCTAGAGATTACAGATGCATTTATTATTTTCTTGCACATAGTCATTTTTAAAAGTCTTCGAACAGATGTAGTAAAATAAAACAATAGAGATTCTTCAAGTGAATGCCTTTTAGGGACTAGGAATTTAGTCTGCTGGTAGGGAAGTGTGTGTGTGTGTGTGTGTGTGTGTGCATATGTGTGTGTGTCTGTCTCTCTCTGTGTGTAGGGGCATGGTATTCAAATATTTATTCAGTTTCATCTTGAAATATGATGTTTATTTTCATTGCACAACACAGAAAAATCCTTCTCAAGCAGTTCAAGCATTGTTGAGTCAACAGAGAATCATAAAATGCTTCAGTTATTTCAACTGTGCATTTTATATAAATTGACCAGGAAAAAAATTCCAAATTGGTTTCAAAAGAGTTTTCTCTGTCCACCTTTTAAAAAAGTATTTTGGCAGTCTCTGTTTGATAAATTTTCTAATGAGAGGAAATACACATAAGTGTATTTGGTTTTCAAGTGAGACATTTTTGAATTTTGGAACAGTTTTGAACACTCCTTTGAAGAAATCTATACCTGGTTCATCTATTTGTGATTGGAAAAAAACTTATTTCATGTCTTCTCTATTATTAAAAAATAACT
This sequence comes from Ovis canadensis, assembly GCF_042477335.2. Lineage (NCBI taxonomy): Eukaryota > Metazoa > Chordata > Mammalia > Artiodactyla > Bovidae > Ovis > Ovis canadensis. Next base: position 243,314,019 of record NC_091245.1, read on the forward strand.
TGCCTTGTAAATAAAAATACATTATTTTTTTTATGAAGAAGTGAGAGTAGTAAACAGAGTTCAAAAAGTGTGAGGGCTCTTTAAAGTTAGAATTGAAAAATAACAAAGCAACCCCTGCTTGTCAGAAAGCCCTGTGTGAGGGAGAGAAAGCATTTGGCAGAGGCAGCAGGTATTGGGGAAACACTAGTGATTTCTCAGGAAGATAGTAATGGTCCAGATGAGGACTTGATGTCAGGGAGGCTCACAGAATGTATTCCTTGTGCAAGTTGATGTTGTAGCGTGCAATTTTCATAAATCAAACGAAGAGGTCATGTAAAGAACCATAGTTAAAATGATGCTTCTTCGCAGATATTGCTGATAACTTGGCTAATGCACTGTTGATGTACACGTGGTACAATTTTCATATTTTAATCTTAAGTAGAACAAGAAATGACAATTATGAAAAGACAAAATAGATACCACCAACAGCTGTAATTGCTATCTAGGCTGCTCCAAGATGGGCCAAAGACACAGTAAATCAATATTAAGTTCTCCACAAACGCAGGTATCACAACAAGAACATCATATAACATCATTATAAGCAAATTCTAATACAATTTGGACAGTTCTAAAGAATATGGGATGAACACAGAGAATGTGAGGCTGACATGTCCTCTACAGCTTCAGCTGGTATCTTAGAGGGGAAAAAAAATCCCTGGGAATCATGGCTATGTGTTTAGCTAAGTATGCAAACTGTGCTGGTTTTAATAAATGAGTGTGAGCCTCCTTTCCACAATTTAAAATGTTAAGATCATCAAGGGTTAAATGGTTCTGCTGCATGGAATTGTAAGAAGTTGAAATTCAGTAGGTTTAATATACTAATGTTTTTGTTTATAACACTGCACCCTCTGATATATTCTGTGATATTAAAGAATACCTAATTAAAACTGGTGGGTTAAGAAATCAGCTAAACTTAAGGAAAAAAACTATTAAAGATTAAAGACAAGCAATAAATGTAACTAGAAGAATGAAACCTGAAACTGATGCAAACCTTAGCATTGAGAAATGAAATTGGGAAAAGGCAAATCGATAAGAAAACAAAAATATTGAGAAAAAGATTTAATAAAAGTGACAAATAATTGACCATAAAATTAAAAACTTGTTTTTAAGAGTATTCTTTCAGAGTATAATGATTTAAATGCCTTAGAAAAAGAAGGTGTGATTTTATGCATATCTTTCTGTGCATTTCCTTTATGGGAAGTGAAATAACACATACCACAGAAAAAGTGTTTATAAATTCCTATTGATCTTTTGCATTCTTTCAGAAGTTATTTCACATTTTCAGAAAAATATTTTAGATTTCAATTAAGTATTCAAAAGTTTTAAGTGCAGTGAACTGTTTAGTATCTGTTTGTTCCTTGTGTCCTTTCTTACTCCCACAACTGAGCACTGTTTTAAATGCAGTCTCTTCTGCCATTATACAAATATGCAATATAAAAAATACTTTTCGTCCCAATTTTCTAGCTTACATAGAAATGCAATAAATGTGGAACTAAATTTGTATAATTTTGAGAACTATTTAGTACCAGAAAAGAAATAATCTATTAAAGACTATCAGTTAGAATCAAATTTTCTTTTGTGTATATGGTAATAAAAAGCAACAAAAATAAATAAAACAGATCAATTGTTTACTATGTAGTTTTGTATTATTATTTCCATAAAATTTCATCTCTTTTGAGTACTGTCTTCATGTTACTATATGGTTAGACATTCCTAGATTTCTTTACTATATATACAAATAAAATTTTAAATGTCTATATAGTATATTAATATTTTATGCCTATGTGTAGTATGTTTATGAGTAGTTAATACATGTTATTATATATAACACAAACTGATCATGTACACTGTTTCATATAACATGCATAAATAAGCAACTGGATTTTATGGCTTTGACATGCATATTTTTTAGTCACTCAGAGGCAACTGAAATTTTCATTTCATTCATGGAAAATAAAATAGTTTAAATAACAAAACCACTGTGTAAATAAGTAAAGTTGTAATTCCAAATGCTCTCCATTAACCTGTGTGATAAAGTTGATTTGTTATGAACTGAAATATAAAAATAGTTATCTTTAGGTACATTGTGTTGTCATTGGCACTTAAAACAGCACTCTTCTGTTTTTGATATCACAGTAGAATATTTAAAATGAAAAATGCTTTCCTTCTGCTTTTGCTGCAGAATCAAAAGAGAAGAAAAGGACTATTACTTGCTTTCTCCAGTAATGACAATCTTCAAAGAATGGACATATGGCTAAAAAGTTAAGGCCTTTGCGCTATCCACAAGGTGTCTCCAACCTTTAAATTCTCTAGATTCCCTCCCTCCCCCATTCCATACAGGGTGAATCTATATGACCACATCATTACACTTGGAAACTTCAAAGACTTTCATACTGATGTAAGTTGAAAGTAGAGACTTCATCAAACTTAAATATATTTATACATAATATTATATTGTATATATAATATACTGATCATAGCTATATATTATATATATTATTATGTATATCACAGTATGTTTATAATATAGTACACATTGATAATTTTTAGCAATTCTTTTATGAGTTATGTTTGAAATCTGACCTCTTAAATAATGATACAATATAAAAAACAGGAAAAAATGTTTAACATAAAAGCCCACTTTAGTTTGTTTATCCACGATCAAGATTTAACTTTTCAATAATCCTATCATCCAGCTACAAAAAGCTGTTTCAAGTGAGTAAAAATATAGTGGACTACACATATCTGCAAATATCTACACATACAGCTAATTCTTGGATTTTACAGACAAAAGCTGTTGGTAAACAACAATGTCTAAAGCTCATCTCATTATGAAGTGCAAATATATAACTAAGAATAGATGTAATTTCAAAGAATTCCAAGTACAGAAAGTCTTCCTAATTCAAGGCCATGGATGGCATATCTCTTTCTGAACACATAAGGAAAATGTGAAAGAGAATCTGTTTGTATGTGTGTGTTTAATTGGAATGCTGTTTATCCCACTATATCTTACCACTATGTCTCTTTGGATAACAATCACAGGACCCAGATGCTAAGGGTAAGTGATATTTTCCCACAAGCGGTTTCTGGCTCCTTGGCAGACGTGGTAGGCAGTTGTGTTGGCAGCCACCGTGCTGCCTCTGGCTCTCTTGTGTGGCTTTGCTGTTGAAGTGATGCTTGGCCTGCTCTGTCCTCCTGGATACCATTTCCTCCTGACAGCCCTTGGGTTTTGTGAAGCTTTATTTTGTGCAAATCCCTCATGCAATCTCTGGATGAACCCTCCTGCAAAGGCAAAAGAGGGCCTTTCTTTCTGGTTGTGTCAATGATCAGCTGAGTTACTACCTCAGGTACTCAGGAAAATCCAAAGTTTTACAATATTTGTGACTATTCTGTTTTCATTTCTGAACACACCATATCCCGACCTAATGGCCAGAGTGTTGGCCAAATGATTTTGTATAACTGCTGTGCTTTCTGATTTTTATGTTTGAATACATGTGATTTTTAAAAGTCTTTTGTTTCCCCATCTTCATTATCATGAATAATCTTGGAATTTTTTTTTCTCAGATCACTGATAACAACATTATAAAATATCTCTCGCAAGAAATACAAGGAAGGAATTTTGTGATTTTACCAAGTGTAGTTAGCGGATGAACTACTTACTGAAACAAAGTAGCATGCTTCTGATATCAATACAGAAGCAATACTTCATCCTCTGCATGCTTGTAATCTGGGTGACATTTTGAAGCATGTGCTCAAGTTGTGCAAACAAAGGCACACAACAGAGCCAAAGATGCTTTCAAAGACACCAATATAACTGTCTACAGCATAATTTGTGAGGCATTTTCACATGTTTCCTCACAGTGTTATCACAAAAGTAGTCATAAATGTGTACCATGGATTAAACGATTCGCTGGTTCACCATATGCCTGACCACAATCCCCATGGCAAAACAATATTTTTGGAAACCAATAGCCGTATTTTCTTTGTAATCTGAAACATCAACAAAGACCCCGAGTTTTTGGAAAGAAGTATCAGGAACATTTTCCATGAAAATACCTATTCCAATGAAACATGTGTAGAAATTGATTTCTTGCTATTCTGCCATGTTTAATCTCATGTGACTATAAAACTCCCAAATTATTGATACCATGTTTTAGTGTTTAACAGGTAAATTGGACGATACAGGTACTGTAGGGGCCTCTGGATAATTATCTAAAGCAGTTTCTTTTATTTCTCTGAAGTGTTGTGCATTGATATTAGAAATTAAAAACAAATATATTTTAAGGGGAGTGTCACTGAAGCCTCATAGAGGAATGAAGGTCATACCTCTCCTCAATAGCTATGAATCTGTTTTGACAAAGTTTGTTTTTATGTGGAATCCTCTCTGATGCACAGAGAATGTTCTTATTGTATCCAATGTTCTGCAAACCATGTGCTTCTACCTCAGGAGAAATTATCACATTCCAATGTGACTCCAATGTTTCTTTCTGATAAATAATAAATCTAGGTTCCGGAAGAGCATTTCTTGTAAAATTAGCATAAAATATCAGATTGTTGACAATTGGGCTATGAAGTATATATTCTGTTTTAAAACGGATCAGTTTTGCTCTTCTGTAATTAAAACATTTAAGAAACATTTAAGAAAACTTCAGAGAAATCTTAAGCACTTCTATTAACCATTTTGACTATCCATCTTTAGTTCTAATTGTGAAATATGGCACTTTCAGAAAGACTACCGTTAAATTTTGGACTATCTATGCTATAAAAGGCCCTACAAGATTATAATTACATATCTATACACTATTCTGTTAAGTTAGAATGCATTCCTCCTCTAGCAACTTTTACATTTTCATAATTGAATATTTATGTCATACAGTTTGGGTTTTCATCTCACTTATAAGGTTTTTGGGAATGTGGAAGAGTTGGAAAGATAATTGTGGCTAAAGTCCATTTTACCCCAATAGAGTCCCTAGTTCATTTCAGTTCAGTTCAGTTCAGTTCAGTCCCCCAGTCGTGTCCCTAGCAGCATTCTCTAAAATAAGAAAACTAAAACTATTTTTGGTTCTGTTTCTGCCAGTAGGTGTCGCTGTTGGGACTTTAAGGTAGTGATCCCAATCCATAGAACAGAATTTATAGGAAAGAAGATCATGTATTACCTATATAATCGAAAAGATAGTTTACTGAGCCATGCTAACCAAACTACCCTATGAAAAGAAACGATTGACTAAAATTTTATCTCAAATAAACATGATGCAATTTGAAATGTGAAATGACCCTACTGAAAATATGCTGGTAATAATCCTGAAGTTAAAGATATATCAGTCATTGCAAAGAAAAAATAATTTAAGAAACTCTGGATAAAATTTAAGAAACTGGAATAGTATTCTGATGTCATTAGACTTCAAACAATATTGAATATGAAAATATAAATATTGGAAAACAAGGAAAGAGTTAGGATATTTTTGCCTTTTGAAACTTTCAAAAGTGACACATTGTGAAGTCAGGCAATTTTTCATGACGGCAAAGAAATATGAGTTTCCCCATGCAGAGACAGATCATATACATCCTCATCATAAGAAATATCAAAGAATATTAAACTTCTGGTGGAAAAATAAAAATTTTTCTTTTTTCCCCAAAAGTTGCTGTGAAACAGAGGCATATTCTTGGTCTCATCTGATGAAAACATGTAATGATATTTTCATGTTAAATTTCACTTTGAGGGAACTCTATTTGCTCCATATTTTTCACTATAACTAAGAAATCTTGGCAGTAAACTTTTGCCTTGCAATTAATCGAAAAATAATTTTTGTATGCTTTCGTTTTGTCTAAAGATTTTATTTTATTTGCTAGTTGAGGGAAATATAGGGGTATATGTGGGAATAGTGTTATTACCCTCCTCAACACATACCATGTCAAGAAGTATAATTTCCTATTAGAATAGCTTTAAATGTCCAACTTGCATGAGAGTCTTATGTACAAAGTTTAAGAAAAGAAAAAAATGATCTGTTATTTCTTTGTTGAAAATCTTAAGACGTCTTGCAACATCCTAGCACCTCATATATCAGAGTTTCAACAATCCTTTTATTACCTGAAAAAAAGAGAAGTAGATATGCCAACTTCAGAAGTGTGACTGCTGTTATTCAATGTTTTGTACAGTGTGTTCATTGGTGATCCATCTTGTGTGCAACTTTCCAGTAGAAGCTGAAAGTCACCCTCTCGCTTGCTTGTGTAGGGCCCACTATTCCACATGGGCAACTGCACAGAGAGACACTCACCAGTAGAGGCCTCTCTAGATTTGCCTTCTGGTTAAGAACTCAGAAAGCGCCTGGCATCCGCGGCAGTTAACACAACTACTTGAAAAGATTCTTGTTGCATAGGGAAAAAGATCACTCTTTAATGCCCTTTTAAGTTCCACGATGTTGATTAATGTTGCCCTTTACATTAATGATGTTTCAAGTAAAAGAAAACAAATTTAAAATGGATCAATTCTATTGAGGATGCATTAATTAGACAGAGACGCTGCCATATGCTCTGGCTGGAGGGTTTGCTGGCCTTTCCCTTGTAGTTACCTGTGTAAAACCCACCCTATCCTCTACATGAATGCCCAAGCTGAATAGCCATTTGAATGAAGGCTTTAGTTTGATTCGCCATACAAGGGGTACTGTGTCACTGTGTTTTCTTTCTAGGAGTCACTAAGTGATTTCTATATCTGTTGTCATGGTGATATAGCAAAGCAGGCGAAAATGGGGGCAACTTCAGGCTTTTTCCTCACCCTCTGCACTAAGATGTTGTTAGCAAGTCTATAAAACATTGGGCTTTCTCTGAGCCTTCTTTTTGTTCTCTGATTGTCAATAAAACTCATTTTAAGGGTAACAAGGACATCTAAATGTCATCTGTCACAGTGTTAGAGAGATTAAGTTTGTTTAGGGACTTGTGCTGGACAAAGGCCACTATTTGTTCCGCAGACACAAAGCAGTGTTGGCTATCACCACTCTTGATTTAGGAGACCCAGCAACCATCGAGGAAGTATCATCTCAGTTGCAGGTGACAGAGAGGCCTTCTTGACAGAATGGCATTAAAATGACAGAAAAAAATAATTATGGTTTAGAATGAGAATCTGCACTTGCGTGTCCCACTCGCTTTGGGTGAAACCCCAGGCCTAAAGTCTCCCCTCTTAGAACTGAAGTAAGAAAACAGCTCGCAAGAACCACAGGCCTGTTGAAAAATTCAACATATACACCTGATAGTCCTTGAATGAATGACAAAGAGGTAAGAAAGATTTTGCAAGGGAAGTCCAACAAGAATATGGACCGCATTAATGCAGCATTTGCTCCATAATGAGGCTAAATGGAACACACAGATTAATGAAGACATTGGTGTTATTAAAATTAAATCCTGTGGTTCATATGCTTTTCCTAATAATGAACATTGTGGCTATTGGAGAGGAAGAACAGGGTTTTTTTTTCTATTAATTTGGCACACATCCCAGATCTCATTCAACCAGAACCTATCCCCTGCAAAAGGCAGCCCCTGGCCTTTATGTGCCTTCGCCTTCCTATCTTATATCTATGTTAATTTGAGAGGAAAAATTTTCCCTTTATAAAAAGACTGGAGCCTAGGTAATAATAAAATAATTTTAAAACTAGGATATTTCTTCCAACATAGAAGATGATCTGGAAATAGATAAAATGACACAACATGTGATGGCGGGGGGTACTCTCAGCACATCTGCCTGCACTGTGGAAATTGGTACAGAGATCATGGGGCTTTTGGAGTCTGGTCACATGAATGCATATTGAGTATTATTTTATAGGAAATATTTATGGTAGTGAGGGCTACTATGTTAAAACTTAGATGAACCTTTATAAATACTGGACAATGGAAGATCTTCTGTTTTATAATTTATTAGGTCTTGACAATTTGAATTTTTATGAAATATGAATGAAAGTAGAATGCATGTAAGAATTAAAGATTTTAAAATTTAAAAAATAAAAAACTAAAAAAAAAAAAAAGAATATTATGACTCATTTTTTAATATCCCTGTAAGCACAACCCACATGTAACACACTTGTGTTTACCCAAGCATAATACTGGGACCAGAGTTCACATTTGGAAGGAAAATGTTAAACTCCCTCTTGGTTCTGTAGAGAAGGCACTATGTGTATATATGTACATATTTTAATACACTAAACTTTGTTACCTTAACTCATACTTTCTCAAATAAATTTGAAAATTTTTGAGTTTAGTCATACTGAGAAAATGTATGGCACACATATACAGCTGTAAATGCTGTATATTTCAACTATTGGACAGATTCCATTTTAGTTGCATATTTGAAGTTTATGATGAAGATAAACTGATAAACGCCAACATCAAGGACTAGACTTTGTTAGAAAAAATTCTTGGAAGTTGCATAATCACACATTTGTAGACATGTTTGTAATATTAAACATGTACAACTGCTAAAAAAAAGCTATAGCAGGTTTCCCCTTCAAAAAATATTCCTGGAGCAAGTTACCACCAAGTCAGTGCATTTCTTTTTTTAAGATAGAAAGATTTGTTCTGCACAAATTAATGAAAGCTAATACAGTATCGAGATGCTTTTACATCAATATTATGGACCTAGATGACTTTTGTTTAGTATCTTAATAGCTCAGTCATTTGTTATTCATTCAGCTACACATGGGACACCAGGGTGTTATGAAGGACAATACTCTTGGGGCATTTTGAGTTCAATTTGTGTTTCTCTGCTTATGCAGAACATGTGTTGGCATCAGCAATGGTTACAACAGGGGAATCACAATATGCACTGAGTTTTTACCACACTGTGCTGAGATAATTTTCTGTTTCTCAACACAGTCTTTGGAACAGCTGAAGTATAGTTCTGGGTCACTTTTTAAACATAGATATATGCCTTCTTCCTAGCTTTAAACCTCTTAATTCTTAATATTCATTTAAGTAAAGAGTTATATGAAAGAATAAAAAAAATAAAACCCTAACAAAAAGTGCATGAAGCTTCAAAGTAGGCCCACAGAAAGGAATATTTGTCATTGATACTTAAAGTTATAGACAAGGTCATAGAAAATAAACTGGAGAAGTCCAGTGATCCCCAGACACACACACACATGCACACATGCACACACACACGCACACATACATAGAGTCATATGCATAAAGCCTTACTACTTTGTCCCACAAGGGGACATCTATTATACCCTAGATGTTTTGTAGTTTCCCAGATTCAGAGTAATTCTAATGAGTAAAGTAAAAGGAAATGGATGCTACACGGTATCATTCTTTTTCTAAATTTCCTAGGATAAATATCCTTTAAGGGCCTTTAAGTAGCTATGTAATTTGGATCCATTATTTAATTCCTCTGGCCTCAGTTCTATCTCCAAGGAAAATACAGAGATGGGATTAGATAACCTCTGAGGCCTCTTCCAGTTCTACAATGCAGTTAACAAATGTATGACAAGGGTTTTTTGGGTTTTTTTAATGTCTAATAATTGGAAAGCAGCTATTTTTGTTAATAAAAGAGTAACACAACAAGAACTTCACAGTAAGATTAATATTCCACAAAATATATAGTTTTCTCTAAAATTTACTGTGCAAAATTAAAAATCCAAACAGTAATATTTTCAACCTCTAAAATCATTTCACTTTTGACAAACAAGTAGCAAAGTTTCTATCGAATTCAGACTAAGTTAATACATCAAAGCTATGTATCATCCTGGTACAAAGCTATGTATCATCATTTAACTACTCCTTCATATTCACGAAATGGTGAAACAAGTGGAAATCTATTAATGAACAATTTATAGCCAAAAGACAATCTTTGATAAATAACACACTTCCTTAATATGTCACTGTGACTTGAACCAAATACAGTAGCTGAAACTATTTCCTTCCACTTCTCCTCTCCCATTCTGCTTCTAAACTCTCAAGTGATGGTTTGTATTCCTATTTAGTATTTAGATATTTACCAATCATTGCAATGTCTAAATTTATCATAAAATAGCTGACTGGGATGGACAATTTCCATTCTGTCAAATTTCTTTTCTGCCTTACAGAATCCAAGATTTCATTATCAGATATGGTCACCTTCAAGTATATCTGCAAATGATAATATGAATAAAGAAGTCTAGCATTGCCTTCTCAGTAATGTTTTAACCCCAAAAAGTCATACACATAATAAATAAATTTAATAAACAATAAATTAATTGGACTGATGTAATTATATGTAATTCTTTTTTTACCTCTTCTGTTTATCCACTCTACTGACTATAGTTTCAAGATAAATTTATTCCAATTCTTTAGTATAAAATTATGTGATATTTATTCAAATTCTGTTTTATTAAGCTACTAATTGAAATACATCATCTAATAGAATCACTTTATTAAAGATTTTTAATGATTTAACATTCATTAATAGTAATGTCTGTTACATGTGGGAAAAAATCCTAAATGTTTAAGAAAATATAAAAAGAAACAGTATGAGAGTGTGTGCCTTGGAAAAATGACCTTTGTCATATTTTCTTGTTAGTTATTGGTATCATTGGTTAATATATATTAACAACATTGAAAAATTGAATTGCATGTTTTAAAGTAATTAAAGTGCCTACAGTTACTTAAATCTTAATTTTTTAGATTAAATTAATTTTTGGTAATTTATCACATTTTAAACAATGTAAAAGAAAAAACAATAAAATCATTATATCACTAAAATAAAATATATTTTTTTGTCTCTGCATCACAGCTTACTATTTTCAATAGTACTCAGATCATTTAAAAAAAAAAACAACTAAAACTTTGAACTTGCACATTTAAAAGACATAAATATTAATAATAAATCTAGTGAGAAGATAACATACCATAAAAGCAATTTCATCATAATACTGGCAATTTAAGAAATATTTTTAGAAGATAATTTTAAAAGCAAAATTATAACTTTGAAAATGTGACTAAAATCAGTTTGCCAATCAAATAAATATGTCTGTTTATGAAAGTATTATTTGTGACATTTTTTGGACCTAGTGATGCTCTAAAATGCATGTCATATAAACCAAAAAATCTGAATGATTAAAAGAACTAGAATTTCAGTTCTATATGAAAACCATATTCTTAACACACTTCAAGTTGAAATAATTGAGTCTGTTAATCATTTAGCTTGTATTTGTATTATCTGAAAAACTAACAGACAATAAAACAACTTAGTATATAAAGTCTGAGTAAGTGTATAATTTTTCCATTCTTAATGTATCATCTGAACAAAAGATTTTTCAGTCTGTGAAAAGAACAAAAATGAATTTTGTTTAGCTATCTTTTCTTGAGCCTCAAATATCAGCATCACTCATTTTTGTTTCAAAATTGTATACATACTATGATAGGATAGTTTATATGTCTTTTTTAGTATCACTACCTAAATTTCTGAATGTTTAAAGGCTTTTTATATTATTCCAGATACTTTTTTTTTTTTTTTTTAGTGAAGTTGTGGTGAAAGTGACATGCTCACAGAGATTTCACGGTTCACCTGTGAAGATTTTTCCCTAAGTCCTGGGGAAAAACAAAACATAACATATTTTTTAATGAATTCTTGACACAATAAAAAATGATGATTCTTTGAAAGGTAGAAAATTAGAATCCAATTAGTTGGGTTTCAACTCTATTCAAATTATATGGAGTTAGTGATAAAAAGTGATATTCAGTAAGCAATACATATACATACTAGGACATGATCTTATTGCTTTCAAGCACTGGCTATCATTAGGTTAAAAATTAATTCAGGCATTAAGTTATCTTTAAATGGGGAATTTTTTCTATTGACATAACTCCATCTAGGAACAGAATAAATTATCAAAGAAATGTGTTAACAACAAAAGAATAAATATATATTTTCAAAATATATTTGAATATGGCTTATTTGTAAATGAGTTTATGTGTAATTTAGAAAAGAATATGTTAGCCCAAAATAACAACATCTTCATTGGATGGTGGCCATTCTGGAAACTATAAAGACACCAACTTTGCTTCTTTGTTTTTACCAGACTGAGTTTCTGTTTCCTTTCATTACTTTCTCTCTCTGTCTTTTTTTTTCTGTTACAAAGATTTATTTAGTTTATGATATTTAGCAGTCCTTTCTTAACTGCATTTCATTACTCTTGCTTCTCAAAGTTTCTTTAACCAAAACTTTGATGTCTTATTAAGGACTCTGTTCTTTTATTAAAACATTTTCTAATGTTATCATTTTATATTTTAGTCTTTCTCATTATTTAAACATAATATTTAATCAAACTGCTTTAAAATAGCTTTGAAAAGTGAATTTAAAAAGTAATATTTTATGTTCAAATAGTAATGCAATTCCTGAAAATGTTTCCTAAAATAAGACTCAAGCCAAGCCTCTTTTTAATGCCTCAACTTATGTTAGAATTTGGCTTCTTCAAAGGTCAGGCTTAAATTAGAAAATCCTAAGGAGACATCTTTGCACTTACTGAGTGAAGAGTGAGGGGAAGCCTTGTTTTTTTTTCTCTTTTCACCAGCATCAGAAAGGAATGAAGAGAAAGGTGAATTTTGCAGCAGATTTGCAGTTATTTAAAAATAGGTAAGAATCAAAGTAAAAATAAAAGTAGACTCAAGTCTGATGCCCATATTGAAAAAGTTCATGTATAAACAGTTTCTCCATCTACTTTATTTGCTTTAAATCACTCTTCGAATGTTGTTTGGGTAGGTAGGGGAATAGAATTCTGGTAGGTTTCAGTTCAAATCCTCACTGTGGAGAAAGCAAATAAATTCTCACAGCCACACTTCGTTCATCTATAAAATAAAGATGAAGGTTGCAAACTATTCTGTAACAATTAAGATAAGGCATATCATATTCTTATCAGAGAATCTGGCATCCAGGGAAGAGCTCAAAGAAGTTAGCCACTTTGATGCCATTAGAATTTACCAGGTAATGAAGCATCAAACAAAGAAATTTTGGTTTAGAGTCAGGTAAAATACGCTGGGTGAAAAAGTTATGTGTGGCATTGGTAAATCAGTGAATTTCTCCAAGTGTAAGTTTCCACTTCTGTAAAATAGTCTATATCTTTGTTTGAACTGCTAGACCTGTGCTGTGACAGTAAATGCTTGCAAATGTCTGGTTTACAGCATTTGCTCTCTTCTTATAAAAATTATTTCCAGCTAAATGGCAACCTACTCCGGTACTCTTGCCTGGGAAATCTCATGGACAGAGGAGCCTGGTGAGCTACAGTCCACGGGGTCACAAAAGAGTCAAACAGGACTTATCGACTAAGCAACAACAAATCCTTTCCAGCACTGCCAAAGTTAAACTTCCAATGCAGAGCTGGGAAGAGAGAACAGTTACACATCATTATACTGACTAATATAGTACTTCACCTTATATTATTTTATATAATAATATTTCTACCATACAGATGTAATAATTGTAATAAAAAACCCCAAAGCAGAGATATTAGTGGAATATACTAAAATAATTTGGAATTGAAGAGTTAATTATCTTTGTTTTTAGTATAATTTATTTCATGTCTTTATAATTTATGTATAATAGTTGCATTCAGCAACTCAGCTCAAGACATTCTTGAACATTGAACAGTCATCTCCTGTAGGGCCAAGAGGAGCTGGTCCATCCAGCACAACAGTGCCTAGGGGTTAAATTAGATAATACTGGTGAAAGCCCCATACTGATTTCCTTTTTAACAAAGTGCTTAGTAAAGATACATAAAGTATATATACGTATAATCTTCTTTGTTATCTCTATTATTTATCAAGTTTCTCTGCACACAGTATAATGAAGTACTGCTTTTGTCTGAGTCAAACAGGGAAAGTAGGTGAAAATACCAAGACAAACAAGCAAACAAAACCCATCATTGGTCACAACTCAATCTTGAAAATGTTTCTGTCAGTGTAATCTGTCACAACATAGTTGGTGTCAACCTTGCTGAGTATTGCCCTCCTTGATAGTTTCAAGCACATCTTTGATGATTATATGAGACATAAATGCTGTAAAAAGTATACTAAAACTGTTTAAAATGCCTAGTTTAAATGAGCAGAAGAAAATCTCACATACTTTAGATATCAGTCTAAAAGGAAATATCTCAATAGTTTTCTTCCTAGATTGATGGATGCATTTGCCTAAGCGGGTTGATTTTTAAAAAATTAAGCATAGCATGATTCAAAATTGGCACCCTGGGGAACCATTGCCACCATAAGGAATTCTCTGAAAAATCAATTAAAACAAAGTCGAGCAAGTTAAATGACAGCTCCTTCATTGAAACTCTCAAAATGCAAACGTACGAGAACTATACCAAGTTACTATATATTCAGAATACATACAAATATGTCTCCCTAATTACTAGCGTGCCATCTTTCAATTGATTTGACAAATACCTACCATATTCTAGATAGTCATGACAGGTGATTTTGCATATTACATTGATTCTTAACTTTACCTTTCTAATATTTATTTAGACTATGTGAGAAATCCATCAGAGAAGATTGTATTTATGTAAACAAAACCAAATCCCCAAAACCCAAGGAGGGTGCAATCAAGGTATAAATAGAGCTGAATTACTGGTGGTTCAGAGGGTAAAGAGTCTGCCTGAAATGCAGGAGATGCTGGTTCAACCCCTGAGTCATGAAAATCGCCTGGAGGAGGGCAAAGCAACCCACTGCAGTATTCTTGCCTGGAGAATTCCATGGGCAGAGGAGCCCGGAGAGCTACAGTCCATAGGATCACAAACAGTTGGACACGGCTGAGCAACTAACACACACACTATGTCAAACTGAAATCCCTAATAAACTTTAAAAGTGCTCTCATACCTTTTTACATTTTTGCTATGATTACACTTATAAAGAGGATTTTTTTTGTCTCTATCCTTTTTACTTACTACTCGATCTTTGATTTTTTAGAATTTGTGTCAATGCCACATAAAAATATATATAAATTTAATCAGCAATAGTCATGGTTGATTGGGTTGCAAAACATAAGGGAGAGTAGTCAAGTTAGCTGAGCTAAAATTTTTAATTATAGACTAGTAACTCTAAGAAAAATTATTTTTGATACTCCCCAGACAAAAGAGCAAGAATTAGTTAATTTTCCTGTTTAGAATAGAAATAGTAAATTTTACTACTCATGTTTTAAATATAGACACATGAACATATATAAAGATATTATTATGTGGATCTGACTTATATTTGAAAGTAAAGTTGGACCTATACTTTCCTCTTCAGATTGAGAAAGTGAAATTAAATTCTGGACTAGCGTGAATAATCATCTGAACGGTTTAAGATGTCAATTCATTGAGAAAATAATTGTTTTAGGAGAAAAACCAGGTTATTTTTCAAAGTCATTATAAAATACAGTAAAATTATTAGTTCCCTCATTAATATGTAGCAGTGCTTAATTAGATGTATAAGAAAATTGGATGTGTTATTATAATCTTCCATGAATATTTTCAAAATTTCAAGTGTATAATGGAAATTTCTAAGTGTTATATTTTTATTTTGATGAAATAATCTTTGGAAACCCTCTTGACAAACAAGTCTTATGTTTGTACTCTTAGTATTATATCAACATTGCTCCATAGAGCAGATCTTTTATTTGTAGGTTTTATTATGATAGAACAGAGTGTCTTACAGAGAGGGAATGTGTAAATAAATCACAGTTTCTTAAAAAAATACAGACACCTTTAGAAAATTTCCACTGGCAATGAAACTTGTTTGAGCTATATTTTTATTTCAAAATAAATGTAACTTACTGAGATTCACATTCCTTAAAGTAACTGGGGAACAGGAAAACAAAACAAAGAAGTGGAGTGAAGTCATAAATTGTAATAGACCCTAAAGGTAAAATCATTCCTAATCTGAAAGATTTAGCTTCACTTTAAAATGGCAAAAATGGAAACTAAGTATATTTTACTATAAATATATTTTAAACACTTTCATAATAATTTACAGTACACTTTAAACACATGATTACTGTTTGTCACTAAGGAAATAGCATGCATTACACATGTATAAGAGTATGTAGTTAGGTGACTACTTATGCCTATGACCAAAAAATAATGAATTATTCAAATTCCAAAAAACAGAAGCAATTAAATGACCTATTGTTACTCAAAAGGTCATGAGTTTCAGGAATGTAATGTAAGTTTTATTTATGGAAGGCTTGTTTATGAATTCCTTCTGAATTTATTATTCAAACAAACATTAACTGTTTAAATTTAGTAAGTTTCAGAAAACATTTATTTTCTATTCAGTATGGGAAATATTGAAAATCTAGATACACATTAGTGCAAGAATCACCAAAGTTTTGAAGCAACAGAAAAAAATCAAAAAGTCCTAAATTTCACTTATTCTCTTTTCTAAAGATACTTTTCAAAGTTTAACATTTACAACCACAATTTTAAATCTTAGGGTAAATATTCAAAGGATATCAACTTAATATTGTGCTCTAAGTGAACTCAAAAATAATCATACCTATTAAGGAGATATTTTGTTTTCCTCCACCTTCTACTTAAGGGATGAACTGAATTTGTCATGTTATTGATAATGCCTGATTTGGGGGAACAGTGATTCACACAAATACTGATTTCATTTTGTACAGAATCTTGATGTAACAAAAGCTTCCTAAAATAAAGAAACTTGACATCACATGCCTTTCTTTTATGTGTTGTATATTAAAAGTCTATATTATTAGTTAGTTACCATAAATGTACAAGCTACTATAACGATGAAACTAGAGGGTTGGTCTTTTGAGAGTCTATCATTAATGAAATTGAAAGGTTAAAAACTGATGCTTAGAACTTGATGGCTAGAGAAGATTATCTATGGAATAATTCACATTGTAATTTCAGAGCCAGAGTTTAATGCATGACTTCATTGTATTTGAAATGTAGTGAACCCCATGGTTAGTTATGTTCTCAAAAGGAAACCATCCATTTTCACTTCAAAGTATACACAAATATCAAGTCAAATATAACTACATTACCTAAGATTTTGACCCATGGAAATTTCTTTACAACTTAATTGTTGAATGAAGTATTAGGATCTTGATGTAACCATCCATACTTTCTTGTCTTCGGGAATATTGTGCAACTTTGAAAAAGCCTACTGAGTATAAAAGTGAGAAAAGCATGCAATTAAAAGTTTTAGTGAACTAAATTTAAATCCTGTTACTGTCATTTATTAGCTTTACATCTTGAGTAAAAGTGATTAACCAGTCTTGATTTCCTGACTTGAAGCAAAGATTGTAAAATACATCTAAAACAGAAGCACATAGAAACACATAGAATACCTAAAACAATATCTGCCTTACACTAGGAGCTCAATATTACCCTTTCTATTCACACTCACTTCAAACTACATCTATTTTCAAACTTTTTTTTTGTCATCACATAATTGCAAATCTTGGAGAAGGAAATGGCAACCCACTCCAGTACTCTTGCCTGGAAAATTCCATGGACAGAGACGCCTTGTAGGCTACAGTCCATGGGGATGGACAGAGAAGCTTTGTAAGCTACAGTCCATGGGGTCTCAAAGAGTCGAACACAACTGAGCAACTTCACTTCACTTCAAATTGCAAATCTAAAGGAAAATTTTGCTTAAATCAGTGGTTCTAAATCTTGGTGAATTAGAATATTCTCAGTTCAGTTTAGTTCAGTCGCTCAGTCCTGTCCGACTCTTTGCGACCCCATGAATTGCAGCACGCCAGGCCTCCCTGTCCATCACCATCTCCCGGAGTTCACTCAGACTCACCTCCATCGAGTCAGTGATGCCATCCAGCCATCTCATCCTCTGTCGTCCCCTTCTCCTCCTGCCACCAATTCCTCCCAGCATCAGAGTCTTTTCCAATGAGTCAACTCTTCACATGAGGTGGCCAAAGTACTGGAGTTTCAGCTTCAGCATCATTCCTTCCAATGAAAACCCAGGACTGATCTCCTTTAGAATTGACTGGTTGTATCTCCTTGCAGTCCAAGGGACTCTCAAGAGTCTTCTCCAACACCACAGTTCAAAAGCATCAATTCTTCGGCGCTCAGCCTTCTTCACAGTCCAACTCTCACATCCATACATGACCACTGGAAAAACCATAGCCTTGACTAGACGGACCTTTGTTGGCAAAGTAATGTCCCTGCTTTTCAATATGCTATCTAGGTTGGTCATAACTTTCCTTCCAAGGAGTAAGCGTCTTTTAATTTCATGGCTACAGTCACCATCTGCAGTGATTTTGAAGCCCCCCAAAATAAGGTCTGACACTGTTTCCACTGTTTCCGCATCTATTTCCCATGAAGTGATGGGACCAGATGCCATGATCTTCGTTTTCTGAATGTTGAGCTTTAAGCCAACTTTTTCACTCTCCACTTTCACTTTCATCAAGAGCCTTTTTAGTTCCTCTTCACTTTCTGCCATTCTAGGCCTTCTCAAAGTTGAACTCTGGAATTATTAAGATTTTAGAACAAGTTAGATTCTACAATCTCATCCATAAATTATTAACTAATAAGAAATACAATGATATTTCCTGTAGGTAAAATTAAAAAAAATTATCATTGTATCATTGGCTGTCCTGCCATTAGTATCAGAGAAGGCAATGGCACCCCACTCCAGTACTCATGCCTGGAAAATCCCACGGATGGAGGAGCCTCGTGAGCTGCTGTCTATGGGGTTGCACAGAATCGGACACGACTGAAGCGACTTAGCAGCAGCAGCAGCAGCCATTAGTATGTGCCTATCGTGCAGCAATGGTAGTATTCCAAGCAATTATTATCATCTTAAAAGTATTTTTACAAAGAAAAGTTGGAAGAGAAACTAGTTGAAGAGAGAACCAAATGAACGAGCAAACCCTAGATGTGTGCTAGCTCAGCGGTGTCCGACTCATTGCTATCCCATGGATTCTAGCCTGCCAGGCTTCTCTGTCCATGGAATTTTCCAGACAAGAATACTGGAGTGGGTTGCAATATCCTCCTCCATGGGATATTCCCAGCCCAGAGATGGAAGCCCATCTCCTGAGTCTCCTGCATTGACAGGCAGATTCTTTATCATTGAGCCACTTGGGAAGCCCAGACCCTAAGTAGGAACCAGAAAGAACCAAGGAAAGAAGAGTTGGAAGTGAACTTCGGCATTGAAAAAAAATAACAAACAAATAAAGAAGGGTACTTAATATCATCATCAAACAGAGTTCAAAGAGAAATAAGGTTGAATATAGAATATTTATTTTGACTGGTAAATCACTGTGGCCAGCATAAATATATAACTTTTTTATTAGTAGTCTACAAGGAATTGGATGATCTATGATATCACCAAAATAGCTCTGGCTAAGATACACATGGATTTCCATGTTCTAAAATTCAATGGACATTTTTTGCTTGTTTTGAACTCCAAGCCATATTTGGTGCTGTTGACAATTTTTCCTTATATAGTTATCTTTCCTTGGCTTAATTTATGTTAAAATTTCCTTATTCCTAACTCTGGCTAGCGGTTTTCCCTACTTTCTTCAATTTAAGTCTGAATTTGGCAATAAGGAGTTCATGATCTGAGCCACAGTCAGCTCCTGGTCTTGTTTTTGTTGACCGTATAGAGCTTCTCCATTTTTGGCTGCAAAGAATATAATCAATCTGATTTTCGTGTTGACCATCTGGTGATGTCCATGTGTAGAGTCTTCTCTTGTGTTGTTGGAAGAGGGTGTTTGCTATGATCAGTGCATTCTCTTGACAAAACTCTATTAGTCTTTGCCCTGCTTCATTCCACATTCCAAGGCCAAATTTGCCTGTTACTCCAGGTGTTTCTTAACTTCCTACTTTTGCATTCCATCCCCTATAATGAAAAGGACATTTTTTGGGGGGGTGTTAGTTCTAAAAGGTCTTGTAGGTCTTCATAAAACCATTCAACTTCAGTTTGTTCAGTGTTACTGGTTGGGGCATAGACTTGGATAACCATGATATTGAATGGTTTGCCTTGGAGACGAACAGAGATCATTCTTTCGTTTTTGAGATTGCATCCAAGTACTGCATTTTGGACTCTTTTGTCCACCATGATAGCTACTCCATTTCTTCTGAGGGATTCCTGCCCGCAGTAGTAGATATAATGGTCATCTGAGTTAAATTCACCCGTTCCAGTCCATTTTAGTTCGCTGATTCCTAGAATGTCGACGTTCACCCTTGCCATTTCCTGTTTGACCACTTCCAATTTGCCTTGATTCATGGAACTGACATTTCAGGTTCCTATGCAATATTGCTCTTTACAGCATTGTACCTTGCTTCTATCACCAGTCACATCCACAAACTGGGTATTGTTTTTGCTTTGGCTCCATTCCTTCATCCTTTATGAAGTTATTTCTCCACTGATCTCCAGTAGCATATTGGGAACCTAATGACCTGGGGAGTTCCTCTTTTGGTATCCTATCATTTTGCCTTTTCCTACTGTTCATGGGGTTCTCAAGGCAAGAATACTGAAGTGGCTTGCCATTCCCTTCTCCAGTGGATCATATTCTGTCAGGCCTCTCCAAAATCCACTGGATCATGGAAAAAGCAAGAGAGTTCCAGAAAAACATCTATTTTTGCTTTATGGACTATGCCAAAGCCTTTGACTGTGTGGATCACAATAAACTGTGGAAACTTCTTCAAGAGATGGGAATACCAGACCACCTGACCTACCTCTTGAGAAATCTGTATGCAGGTCAGGAAGCAACAGTTAGAACTGGACATGGAACAACAGACTGGTTCCAAATAGGAAAAGAAGTACGTCAAGGCTGTATATTGTCACCCTGCTTATTTAACTTCTATGCAGAGTACATCATGAGAAATACTGGGCTGGAAGAAGCACAAGCTGGAATCAAGATTACTGGGAGAAATATCAATAACCTCAGATATGCAGATGACACCACCCTTATGGCAGAAAGTGAAGAGGAACTAAAAAGCCTCTTGATGAAGTAAAAGAGGAGAACGAAAAAGTTGGCTTAAAGCTCAACATTCAGAAAACGAAGATCATGGCATCTGGTCCCATCACTTCATGGGAAATAAATGGGGAAACAGTAGAAACAGTGTCAGACTTTATTTTGGGGGCTCCAAAATCACTGCAGATGGTGACTGTAGCCATGAAATTAAAAGACGCTTACTCCTTGGAAGGAAAGTTATGACCAACCTAGATAGCATATTAAAAAGCAGAGACATTACTTTGCCAACTAAGGTCCACCTAGTCAAGGCTATGGTTTTTCCAGTGGTCATGTATGGATGTGAGAGTTGGACTGTGAAGAAAGCTGAGTGCCGAAGAATTGATGCTTTTGAACTGCAGTGTTAGAGAAGACTCTTGAGGTTCTTTGGACTGCAAGGAGATCCAACCAGTCCATTCTGAAGGAGATCAGCCCTGGGATTTCTTTGGAAGGAATGATGCTGAAGCTGAAGCTCCAGTACTTTGGCCACCTCATGCGAAGAGTTGACTCATTGGAAAAGACTCTGATGCTGGGAGAGATTGGGGGCAGGAGGAGAAGGGGACGACAGAGGATGAGATGGCTGGATGGCATCACGGACTCAAATGGACGTGAGTCTGAGTGAACTCTGGGAGATGGTGATGGACAGGGAGGCCTGTTGTGCTGCGATTCATGGGGTCGCAAAAAGTTGGACACGACTGAGTGACTGAACTGAACTGAACTGCACTCTGGCTATTTATTAAATCTCCATTGCAAACATCTTCCTATCTTGACTGTGTAATTATTCTAAGCTTAGTCTTTTATTCTCTTATCGTTTTATAATCTCTTTTCATGCAATCTTATTCCGTGCAATCTTACTCATGTCTATAGTTTAATACATGAATTCCAAATGTTTATCTCTAACCCAGACTTTACTGTTGTTAAAGCCTACAAGCCCTGCTACCTTTTCTACAGTTCCACCTAGACATCTCCAAAGTACTCTTAACTCATGGCATCTTCTAGAATCTTTCCTCTAATAAACTTAAATTCCCAAGTTCAGGAAATAGATACACTGCCGATCTAGGTCTGTGAGCTAGAAACTCAAGAGTCAACCCATATTCACCTTTAGTTTCTAAATGTGTCTCCAACCATTAACTCACTTGACCACCAAATTTATTTCCTATAGGAAGGATAATTTGTTCGAGATCCAGAACTTATTATATAACTTCTTCTACTTTCAGTACCTTTTCAATCCTCTTATAAATGCCTTAATTTTTTTTTAGAATAAAGACTAAAATATTTAATAGTGCATACAAGACACAGAATGATTTGTCTCTTTTCTACCTTTCACTAAACCCCAAAGATATTAGATGTTAGTTATTAAGGGTTGTTTAAGCATAAAGGATAACTCTACATTCTTGAATATGGAAGACCAGATGAAGTAGAGAGAAACAAATTAAACAAATTAAAGCTATCTTAAAAAGAAAGTTATTAATGCCGGAATCAAGATCTCAGAAGTAGGAGTCAATGGGTATAGTCTAAAAAGAGAAAAGATACACTTCCTAGTAAACCAGAAGAGTAAAAATTGGTACAGATGATCTTACAAAGCAGAAATAGAGAAACAGATGCAGAGAACAAATACATAGATAGCAAAGGGGGAAAATGGAAGTGGGATGAATTGGGAGACTGGATTAATTTATATACACTATTGATACTATGTATAAAATAGATAACTAATGAGAATCTACTGTATAGTACAGAGAACTCTACTGAGTGTTCTGTGGTGACCTAAATGAGAAGGAAATCCAGAAAAGAGGGAATATATATATACATATAGCTGATTCACTTTGATGTACAATAGAAATTAATACAATATTATAAAGCAACTATATTCCAATAATTTTTTTTAAAAAATACAAAAAAGGAATTAAATTTATGAATATGTACCCCTTAAAGCTGTTTTCAACTAAATTTTATGCTGTGATTGATTATCATTTATGTGGCCAAGCTTGTGTGCTAAGTCACTTCAGTCTTATCTGACTCTTTGTGACTGCATGGACCGTAGCCTGCCAGGCTCCTCTATCCATGGGATTTGCCAGGCAAGAATACTGGAATGAGTTGCCATTTCCTTGGATATTAAAACTCATTACTAGACAAGACATAGGTAAATCTTTAATTTTTTTTATTATTAGGTTTCAATTTAAGATATTCCTGCTTCAGAAATGTAAAATGTTACTAACTTCTTAATTGCTTTTCCAATAATGTCATAAAGCTACCATGTGCAATACTTTTATTTTTAGTTTACTGGAAGATTTCCTACTTTGTAAAGTAATTATTCTCCAATTAAAAAAATAAAATAAAAAGATTTTCTGTGAGTTTTGCAAACTGAACAATGCAGCTGTGCATTTTTTTCCTAGGAGATGACACCAAAGAGCAGGTCCACCCTAAAAAGATGAAATTCGCACTGTTGAAGACATTCATAAGAAGCTGCTAAAGACACTGAGAGCAATTCCAGTTATTAGCAGATGTGTGCTCTTGTGAGTGTATAAGTACCTCTTCATATCACTTTATCGCTCATAAAGTGTCACTGTGTAAACTCCTTTCTGGGTGGAAGCCAAGCACTTTTGGAAGCTGAATAACTCTTTCAGGCAACTAGAGGTCTATTCATTTCATTAAAACAGTGAATAGTGCATGAACTAGAAGAATCTGATTTAATGAGCATTAAATAATTCATTTTCTGTATAATTTTACCTGAGATGTGACTGTAAAGTATGGAGATTGATTTTTACATGCATATTTGAACATAAAAATCCTAAGAACTGATAATTGTAAAGAGAATAATGTTGAGATACTGTATGTTTATTTCAATAACGATTTCAACAGTTAAGAACATTTGATAATCATATTTTGAAATTAGCTTAAAAGTAAGATAATTGGCCAAATAAGAAATTCTTTGGATATTTTCATCATAAATACTTTTGTAGAGACTAAAGTGCAATTTCCTGTTTCAAGGTTTTTGTTTTCTTATTAAAATTGGAAAACTAAAAGAGGTTTGGAAAAAATAAATCTTTTACAGGTTAGCATTAGCATTAATGTTTTGAGGTTTAATCTCCTCTGAATTAATTTGTAGATGCCAAGGGGGCTAGCATTATAAACACAGGTATTTAGTTGGTGCCTGTCCACATCCCCAGTAAATCTATAACTGGTAGACCGTAAAGATAGGGTAAAAGTCAGTAACAGTCCTAGGGAATACAAAAAGAAATTTTGATAAAGTTCTGTGGCCACACCAGCAATGCTGCTGCTGCTGCTAAGTTGCTTCAGTCGTGTCCGACTCTGTGCGACCCCATAGACGGCAGCCCACCAGGCTCCCCCGTACCTGAGATTCTCCAGGCAAGAACACTGGAGTGGGTTGCCATTTCCTTCTCCAGCAGCAATAGGATGATATTAAACACAGCTACTCTAATCTGTCTGTCTTTGAAAATAATGTCACCAGGGAACAAATTAGGCTACTTAAAGAAAACGAGTTTAGCTAAAGACATCTTTGACTTTCCAGGTGGCACAGTGGTAAAGAATGTGCCTGCCAATGCAGGAGACACAAAAGAAGTAGGTTCATTCCTAGGTTGGGAAGATACCCGGGAGGAGGAAATGGCAACCCACTCCAGTATTCTTGCCTGGAGAATTCCATGGCCAGAGCCTGACAGGCTAGTCTATGGGGTCACAAAGAGTTGAACACAGACTGAGCCACACACATTTTAAAAGCAATAAAGCAACAGAGATTGCCTTCTAGATTTTCAGGGGAAACAAACCCTGTCACACACATTGCTGTTTTTGAAGGGAAATAATACTCATACACACTCCTAAATATGCAGGGTCTGAGAAGGTATCCACATATTCTTCCTGATAATATATTAATTGAACAATGATCCAGATGTCTTAAAGTGTAAAACTTCCTATAAAATGATGAATGGTGAACACTCTTACTAAATAATGTTTTATTCAATAATTTTTAAGTCAATGCTTAGTGCATTAATGTATTAGTTTATTTCAATTCAATAGTGATGACTTCAAGCCTAAAGGGGAAATCTAAAAATGTGATAAAAGAGCTTCATTAGAGGAAGAGGAGAGAAAAAGCAGCAGAGACAGGACTTTGCAAGAGGTTGTCACAATAGATTCCAGCAACACTAGCAAATGTGTACTTTCTGAAGATAAGAGATATAACCAAAACTGAAATATCCATGTCCCTTTTTTGAACAAGCAGGACTTTCGGATTGTGTTTTGTTTATAGAAACAAAGAATGTGGCATTCTATGAAGTACCATGGAGACATAGAATGTGAAGCAACTCAGACATTAAGACTTGAATTATGAAAATCAAACATCTGGGATACTAATAAAGTATCTCTCTATGGGCTTCTGTGGTGGCTTAGTGGTAAAGAATCTACCTGCAGTACTAGAGATGCGGGTTTGGTCCTTGGATCAGAAGATCCTCTGGAGAAGGAAATGGCCACCCATTCCAGTATTCATGCCTGGGATTCCCATGGACAGAGAAGCCTTGTGGGCTATAATCCATGAGGTTGCTAAAGATTCAGACATGACAGTGCCGAAAGCGATAACAACTTCCAAAAGGAATCTTTTGCAAATAGCTGATCCTTGTTGATTTAACAATGAACTTTTAAAAAGACACTAGCAGAGCTTGGATGCAATATCACCATAATTATGAAATAAAAGAAAAAAATAGCAGAACTTTCCAACAGATGAAGGCTACTTACCAGAAAAATGTGGCTACTTAGTTTGTGAAAGATGTGAGCAATAATTACCCAATATTTTTCAGTAATGAAGTAATTGCTTTTTTGAAGAGAGACCTCAAAGTAGAAAGGCAGAAATTCAGGGAAGAAAAAGAAAGTCAAACAAAATATGGCCTGCCAAAACTCCCCCCAAAAGAAATAACATGAAAGATTAATCCAAAATAAATATTTTAAAATATAGGAAAATAGGAATTATGTATTATAAAATACAGTAAGTTATAAGAAGAATTTTTAAAAGTGTGTTCTGTGTGCTAAGTTGCTTCAGTCTTGTCCGACTCTTTGCAACCCCATGGACTGTAGTCCTTCAGTCTCTCTGTCCATGGACTTCTCCAAGCAAGAATACTGGAGTGGGTTGCCATTCCCTCTCCAGGGGTCTTCCTGACCCAGGAATTGAACCCAGGTCTCTTGCATTGCAGGAGGATTCTTTACCATCTGACCTACCAGGGAAGCCCAAATGTAAGCTATGTCTAAGTATTTCTGCAAGATAAATACCTAGAAATGTAATTATGAGGTAAAAATATAAATACATTTAAATGTATTTTTCTAAAATAACTTGCAGAAAATTTAAAAATGACATCAATGCTGTAGTCTCACAAATTTGTTTTAAACATTGGTACAACAAATTGTTCTTTTAATTAAACTTATGTGTGTGTGTGTGTGTGTGTGTGTGTGTGTGTGTGCTCAGTCGTGTCCAACTCTCTGCGACCCTATGGACTGTCACCCTTTAGGCTCCACCCTTTAGGCTCCATGGGATTCTCCA
Source organism: Ovis canadensis (assembly GCF_042477335.2). Classification (NCBI taxonomy): domain Eukaryota; kingdom Metazoa; phylum Chordata; class Mammalia; order Artiodactyla; family Bovidae; genus Ovis; species Ovis canadensis. The sequence goes on from NC_091245.1 coordinate 243,340,535, forward strand.
GGCAATAATACCGGAGTGGGTTGCCTTTCCTTTTGCCAAAGAATTTCCCCAACCTCTTTTAAACTCATATCTCCTGTATCTCCTGCACTGGCAGGAGGATTCTTTACCACTAAGCCACCAATTGTGCTGCTGTGCTTAGTTGCTCAGTCGTGTCTGACTCTTTGCAACCCCATGGACTATAGCTGGCTCCTCTGTCCATGGGATTCTCCAGGCAAGAATACTGGAGTTGATTGTCATGCCTTTCTCCAAGGGATCATCCCAACCCAGGGATCGAGCCCAGGTCTCCTGCACTGCAGGTGGATCCTTTACCCTCTGAACCACCACAGAAGCCCATGAATACTGAAGTTGGTAGCCTATTCCTTCTCCAGGGGATCTTCCCAAACCAGGAACGGAACTGGGCTCTCCTGAATGGCAGGCAGATTCTTTACCTGCTGAGCTACCAGGGAAGGTTTTAAAAGATGTTTTAAAATTGAATTATTATGTGAGACCTCTACATACAAGAAACAGAACTTGCTGAATAGTGTGGATCTGACATTCCCTTCAAATGACAGTTCCCAAGTTGAAGAGAACTGGAACTTCTGAAAATGAAGTCGTCAATTTAAAATTTAAAAATAAAATATTTTACAGCTATTGTCATGTAGATCTACAGTGACATTACCATTCCCTATCCAGAAAAAATGGAATGAAGCCACTTACATTCTTTTACTTTCACTGTTTATTTTTTTAATGAAATGCTTTCATACTGTATACCACCGTTAAAAAAACTCCACCACTATGATAGGTGTCAGACTTTATTTTTGGGGCTCCAAAATGACTGCAGATGGTGACTGCAGCCATGAAATTAAGAGACGGTTATTCCTTGGAAGAAAACTTATGACCAACCTAGATAGCATATTGAAAAGCAGAGACATTACTTTGCCGACTAAGGTCCATCTAGTCAAGGCTATGGTTTTTCCTGTGGTCATGTATGGATGTGAGAGTTGGACTGTGAAGAAGGCTGAGCCCCGAAGAACTGATGCATTTGAACTGTGGTGTTGGAGAAGACTCTTGAGAGGCCCCTGGGCTGCAAGGAGATCCAGCCAGTCCATTCTGAAGGAGATCAGCCCTGGGATTTCTTTGGAAGGAATGATGCTAAAGCTGAAGCTCCAGTACTTTGGCTACCTCATGCAAAGCGTTGACTCATCAGAAAAGACTCTGATGCTGGGAGGGATTGGGGGCAGGAGGAGAAGGGGACAACCGAGGATGAGCTGGCTGGATGGCATCACGGACTCGATGGACGTGAGTGTGAGTGAACTCCAGGAGTTGGTGATGGACAGGGAGGCCTGGTGTGCTGCAATTCATGGGGTCGCAAAGAGTCGGACACAACTGTGCAACTGAACTGAACTGAACTATGATAGGTGATAGAGTGGTATTACATAGTTGTTTAAACTAAAATTTTAAAATCATATGGTAAAAGAATTCTTACTGAAGCTTGCATTTCTGTATCTGAAAATTGGCTGTCCATGAACATTTCTCATTTTACTGTTGATTGTTTATTGCTTTTGATATTGATTCAGAAGAGCTCTTTACATGTTAAGTAAATCAATACATTTTACTGGCTTTATGTATTATAATAAGTCTTCCACAGATTGTCATTTTTTTATTGATGTTCTTTTCCACTTCTTCAGACAAGCATTTTAAATTTTAAGGTAACTAAAATCATTTTGTGCTTAATTAGAAAGGCTCTCTTCCTCTATAATTTTATTTTCACTTTGCATAAATTCCCCTATATTTAAACTCATACATAGTGTACCATCTATTGATACATCATAGTGTTTTAGCCTATTCCTAGTCATTGGTTATTTCTTGTTCTCTTTTATTTATTTAAATTCTAAGCAGTGTTGATAGAACATCCATAACGTTTACATACATTATTTTAGTCAGGTCTGTCTCCTTATGATTATTTATTTTGTCTTATAATTACAGGTTCAAATAGCATTCTTGTATTTAATACTTTTCATGTATAACCCTGCCACACAACCCTCAATGAACATTGTTACAATTTACATGCCCATAGGCAGTATACAAGAGATATCATTTCTTGACATCATTACCAACATTGAATGTTGTTAGTCTTAAATATATTTTTCAATAGTAAAGTTTTGTGTTCACACTTAGAACAAATATGAATGATATTATTTATACCCAGTCCTTTGTATCTTTTTTTCTAGATTTCTTTTCTACTACTTTTTACTTCCAGCTTAGTTCATTTCTTGTGCCATTCAGGCAGGGGACGATGGCAGGGAGAAAGTAACCCTCTGGGTAAATGGTAGACAAAATACACAACGAGAAATTCAGGTTGTTTCTGCTCTAAATAAGGGGATAACTTGTTTCCAGAAACTTATTTAGATGTTTCTTTTCTTCAATCTAACAGTCTCTTTTTTTTTTTTTTTTTTTGTCTTGTGATAAAAACATCATCTCAATTATATTTTGTTTGCTCCCCCAGCATATTTAAAGTTCCAGTGTATTCTGTTCTCACTTGTCTGGGGAAAAGATGGACTATGTCTGTGAGGCTGAATGAGACTCAGATTTCATATCATTTTCTTGCATTCCCTATCATCATAAGTGGCAGAGCAGGGCAATTCATCCTTTTTTCCACTGAAATCCTTCTCTGTGGCATAAAGCTCCAGGCAGGCAGGCTGGAGACTTGCCTGTCCTCCAAAGGCTGCAGTTGTAAAACTGCTCTTGCAAGATCAGACCCTTGCTAATTACAGTACTAACATCTATTAACTTTTTCATTCATCGCAAATTTTCATTCATTTCTTAAGGCTAATACTAATTGCAACTTTAAGAAAATAATAATGCTAAATAGGGCAAGCAATCTGGGAACCCAAATGGTATATTCCCCTCCTGATACACATTCTCTCATTAGACACATTCACAGAGGAGGGAAAAATCCCTCCAAAGAGCTGGCACTGCAAATTATTATTTTTATAAATTATGTTTGTTCTAAGGTTATTGAATATACAATTTTTTTAACTTATAAAGTGAGAGTTTGGGGATAATCTACTTGGTAAGCAGTCTCAATGGAGAGTTTAAAATGAGGGAAAACATATTAAAGAGGAAATAATAAGAGGAGTAAAGTACTAGACCTTGAAACATAATCTAGGATAAACCAAAGGGACTCTTAATAAACATGATCTTTGTTAAGTTTGCTCTGGATATAACCAGCAAAGATCACAGGAATATTTTGCTAGTGAAGAAAACATCTCTTCCCTAAAATGATTCCCATACTTGGTCTGTTTTTGACCTTCCAGTGAAAATTATCATATCAAAATGGTAGCTAAAATAAAGTAAAATTACTTTCATTGGATGAAGGGAAGAATGCACTCTTATTTTCTTATTTATCAGTTTGGTAAGAATTCATTGACAAGTCAATCCTTATAATTAGTCATTTACTAGTTATGCAGAATTCCCTTGCTTGTGTTTGTTCCTGGGACTTCTGGGTACGGGATAAGTTTCTATTCATCAAAATTGCATTTTAGGGCTTCTACTTCCTAAACTATGTTTACCATTACTGTCAGAAGCCAAATTAGCATTCCCATTTTATTACAAAATAAAATATTACAAAAGTTTAAAGGGAGTAAATAGAGTGGTATGAGTTAATAAACTCTAGTTTGTATTCAGGTAAATGTCAACTAACTTGAGATGATGAGTATGCTTACTGTTCTTCAGCAGAAATGGCTAGCATGGTGCAGTCCATAAGCTTGCAAATAGTAGGACATGCAGAGTTGGACACAATTTAGTAACTGAACAACTGTTCTTTGACCAAAGTACAATAACATATGCAGCTGCAGGTATGGCAACCATATATGGGACTTTATCTTTCCTGGTTCATCAGCTGTATTCAAATGTTGAAGATGAAATTTTGGAGCTGGGATAATCCACAGTTGTCATATAATAGAGGACTTATTCTCATCCACAATGACATTAATTCTTAAGACTTGACTCAAGGAGTTTCTTTCCATTCAACAAACATTCAGTCATTTCCAGAATCAGCTGGGGAAGAGCCAGTTATGGGCTCAGTGTGATGACCACACAAAGGTTCAGTTCCATCACATGATGGGTTTTGAAGAGCTTCTACCCCAAATTTTAAGGTTCCTCTTATTGGTAATCAGTAACATTGACTATGCCAAAGCCTTTGACTGTGTGGATCACAATCAACTGTGGAAAATTCTGAAAAAGATGGGTATACCAGAGCATTTGACCTGCCTCTTGAGAAACCTATATGCAGGTCAGGAAGCAACAGTCAGAACTGGACATGGAACAACAGATTAGTCCCAAATAGGACAAGGAGTATGTCAAGGCTGTATATTATCACCCTGCTGATTTAACTTCTACGCAGAGTACATCATGAGAAACGCTGGGCTGGAAGAAGCACAAGCTGGAATCAAGATTGCTGGGAGAAATATCAATAACCTCAGATATGCAGATGACACCACCCTTAAGGCAGAAAGTGAAGAGGAACTAAAAAGCCTCTTGATGAAAGTGAAAGTGGAGAGTGAAAAAGTTGACTTAATGCTCAACATTCAGAAAACGAAGATCATGGCATCTGGTCCCATCACTTCATGGCAAGTAGTTGGGGAAACAGTGGAAACAGTGTCCGACTTTATTTGTTTGGGCTCCAAAATCACTGCAGATGGTGACTACACCCATGAAATTAAAAGATGCTTATTCCTTGGAAGGAAAGTTATGACCAACCTAGATAGCATATTGAAAACCAGAGACATTACTTTTCCACCAAAGGTCCGTCTAGTCAAAGCTACGTTTTTTTTCAGTGGTCGCGTATGGATGCGAGAGTTGGACTATGAAGAAAGCTGAGTGCCAAAGAATTGATGCTTTTGAACTGTGGTGTTGGAGAAGACTCTTGAGAGTCCCTTGGACTTCAAGGAGATCCAACCAGTCCATTCTGAAGAGATCAGTCCTGGGATTTCTTTGGAAGGAATGATGCTAAAGCTGAAACTCCAGTACTTTGGCCACCTCATGCGAAGAGTTGATTCACTAGAAAAGACTTTGATGCTAGGAGGGATTGGAGGCAGGAGGAGAAGGGGACAACAGAAAATGAGATGGCTGGATGGCATCACTGACTCAATGGACGTGAGTGTGAGTGAACTCCAGGAGTTGGTGATGGACAGGGAGGCCTGGCGTGCTGCGATTCATGGGGTTGCAGAGTCAGACACTACTGAGCGACTGAACTGAACTGAACTGAATATGTTTCAACAGAGAGGAGAGGGAAATAGAAACTAAAGGTACTTTTTACTATAAATACTGGCCTTGTAAGAATTACAAACACAGTCGAGTCACTGTTTTCATTACACAATAAAACAGAGGCCACTCTTAAGCTTAGTCATAAGAACTACTTGTCATAATAGCTTCTGAAATATGAGTACATACAGCAAAATTGGTAAAGGTAAACACTTATTCAGTGTCCCAACAATAGTATCATGGGGTATGAGAGTAAATTAAAGGAAAATAGAGCTCAGATTAATAAATATGTCAGTTACAACATGTGTGTTCTTTTGCAATTAATCCATAGTCTAGCTTGTCAATGTTACTTTTCCCACTGTTTCTCAGTTTGGTTGTAGGTCCCTAAAGTTGTGTGTGACTTAATTTTTGTATTTTGTGCAATGTTACTGCCATTAATTTTGCTACTTCCAGCTTTTGATACTAAATAAAACATATAGTTTTATAGTTACAAGAGCAGTGAGACTGCTGGAGTGGGTTGCCATTTCCTCCTCCAGGGGTTCTTCCCATCCCGGGGATCAAACCCTCATCTCCTGTGGCTCCCTCATTGCAGGTGAATTCTTGACTGATTAGTCACAAGGGAAACCCCAAAGTGTGAACCATATTTGTATTAAAATATAGATAGTCTAAATATTCAATAAGAAATTTTTTAAAACCCTAATAGGTGGAACTGACAAAAACAAAACAAAAACCTTCCATAAGACATTGGACAAAGAATTTCACTACTGATTTCTTTCAGATATTTAAGAACCAAAAGGTTTTATCTATTTATACTTTTTGAGAGGTTATTTTACAAATTAAAACTTCTCCATATGTTTTCAAAGCTAAACTGATAGAATATAAACAGGATAGCTCAAAAACACTATGGTGCAAAATTGCATATAATAAACAGGAAAAATCAAATTAAATATTAACAAGTGTGAAGGAATCCCACTAAACAAAAAGATAAGAAAATCCTATTCAGTTCAGTTCAGTTCAGTCGCTCAGTCCTGTCCAACTCTTTGCGACCCCATGAATTGCAGCACACCAGGCCTCCCTGTCCATCACCATCTCCCAGAGTTCACTCACACTCATGTCCATCAAGTCCGTGATGCCATCAGCCATCTCATCCTCGGTCATCACCTTCTCCTCCTGCCCCCAATCCCTCCCAGCATCAGAGTCTTTTCCAATGAGTCAACTCTTCACATGAGGTGGCCAAAGTACTGGAGCTTCAGCTTCAGCAACATTCCTTCCAAAGAAATCCCAGGGCTGATCTCCTTCAGAATGGACTGGTTGAATCTCCTTGCAGTCCAAAGAACCTCAAGAGTCTTCTCTAACACTGCAGTTCAAAAGCATCAATTCTTCGGGGCTCAGCCTTCTTCACAGTCCAACTCTCACATCCATACATGACCAAAGGAAAAACCATAGCCTTGACTAGACAGACCTTACGGAAACACCCAAATGAACTTTTTGGCCAACTTGATAGTATTATATAAGGTAGTTTCACTGCCCTAAAAATACTCTGTTCTACTACTCATCCCTCTTTCCACCAACTCCTAGCAATTTCTACCCCTGAAATTTTTTTCATAGTAAAAATAATTCTGCCTTTTCTAGAATGTCATATAGTCAAAATCATACAGTATGTAGTTTTTTACATTGGATTTCTTTCATTTAGTAATACTCATTTAAATTTCCTTCAGAGGGAGTGATGTTAGCAAGACGATGAAATAGACGGAAGCCCCTCACACATATCCTCTCCCAACAGCAGTAATTTGGTAGCCATTCTCAGAAGAAATGTACCTCTGTGGGAACTTGGGATCTATATAGGAGACTGTGAAATTAAGACAGATCCAAAACCAAGGAAGGCTCTTCGAAAAGGCAAACCTGTGCCCCACTGTGTGGTCCTAGCAGACCAAGAAACAACTCCATCTTCCTGTGGACTAAACTACACCATTTGACCTTTGTCTTGCCATGCAATGGCCCATGAAGTGTTTCAGTGATCTGGCTCCAGGCCCACTCAGCTGTAATCTGGAAGCCCTTTGAGTCAAGCTCGCCAGACTCAGTCTAACTTTCCATTCTGAAATGGCCCTGTCACTGGGCTCCAGTCCCTCACCTATACTCCAGAAGCAGTCTTGCCAGCCCGGAAACCACAGGGAGACATGCCTATTTGTGCCTCTGAAAGAAAGCCAACAGACCTCGACCTGACAGCAGATCTTAAAGTGGTGCTGTGACTCAGCTCCAACAACTCCCAGCTGTGGTCCATGAGCAGGTCTGCCTACTCAAAGCCCACCAGGAGAAACAGCCGTCAGTGTCCTTGGAAGTAAGCCTGCCAAACTTGGTTTGACTGAACCCTGAGATGGTACTTTAATTTGGCTCCAGGCTATCCTAGTTCAGTTCAGTTCAGTCGCTGTTGTGTCTGACTCTCTGCGACCCCATGAATTGCAGCACGCCAGGCCCCCCTGTCCATCAGTAACTCAGACTCATGTACATCAAGTCAGTGATGCCATCCAGCCATCTCATCCTCTGTTGTCTCCTTCTCCTCCTGCCCCCAATCCCTCCCAGCATCAGAGTCTTTTCCAATGAGTCAACTTTTTGTATGAGGTGGCCAAAGTATTGGAACTTCAGCTTTAGCATCAGTCCTTCCAATGAACACCCAGGACTGATCTCCTTTAGGATGGACTTATTGGATCTCCCTGAAGTCTAAGGGATTCTCAAGAGTCTTCTCCAACACCACAGTTCAAAAGCATCAATTCTTTGGCTCTCAGCTTTCTTCACAACTCTCCATCCATACATGACTACTGGAAAAACCATAGCCTTGACTAGACAGACCTTTGTTGGCAAAGTAATGTCTCTGATTTTTAACATGCTATCTATGTTAGTCATAACTTTCCTTCCAAGGAGTAAGCGTCGGTTAATTTAATGGCTGCAGTCACAATCTGTAATGATTTTGGAGCCCAAAAAAATAAAGTCTGACACTGTTTCTACTGTTTCCCCATCTGTTTCCCATGAAGTGATGGGACCGGATGCCATGATCTTTGTTTTCTGAATGTTGAGTTTTAAGCCAACTTTTTCACTCTCCACTTTCACTTTCATCAAGAGGCTTTTTAGTTCCTCTTCACACTCTGCCATAAGGGTGGTGTCATCTGCATATCTGAGGTTATTGATATTTCTCCCGGCAATCTTGATTCCAGCTTGTGCTTCTTCCAGCCCAGTGTTTTTCATGATGTACTCTGCGTAGAAGTTAAATAAGCAGGGTGGCAATATATAGCCTTGATGTACTCCTTTTCCTATTTGAAACCAGTCTATTGTTCCATGTACAGTTCTAACTGTTGCTTCCTGACCTGCATATAGATTTCTAAAGAGGCAGGTGAGGTAGTCTGGTATGCCCATCTCTTTCAGAATTTTCTGCAGTTTGTTATGATCCACACAGTCAAAGCCTTTGGCATAGTCAATAAAGCAAAAATAGATGTTTTTCTGGAACTCCTTGCTTTTTCAATGATCCAGCAGATGTTGCCAATTTGATCTCTGGTTCTTCTGCCTTTTCTAAAACTAGCTTGAACATTTCGAAGTTCATGCTTCATGTATTGCTGAAGCCTGGCTTGGAGAATTTTGAGCATTACTTTCCCAGCTGTGGTCAAAGAGCGGTCCTGCCCACCTGGTGACCTGATGGGAGACATTTCATGTCTGTGCCTCTAGAGCCAGGCCTGTAGACTTTGGACTGGGCTTTTAGTCCTAAAGCAGCCATAAGACTTGTTCAGGGCCATTTTTGCCTGCCCAGGGACCCACCCAATGACCTGGCAGGAGCCCTTTCAGGGACTTGGCAGGAGCCACACAGTTATGGGGATTCCCAGGCAGTGCAGCTGTAAAAAGCCTGCCTGTCAAAGCAGAAGACACAAGAGATGCAGGTCTGAGATTCAGGTTTGATCCCTTGGAGGAGGAAATGGCAATCCATTCCAGTATTCTTGCCTGGAAAACTCCATAGACAGAAGAGCTTGGTGAGGTACAGTTTATGGGGTTGCAAAAAGTTGGACATGACTGAGCACACACACATGCACGCACACACACACACATACCATATACACACCTGATAACAGCCTCACTGTCTGTGGACCCAAGTGCAGACCCTGGAACTGATTCTTTCCCTCAAATCCTCTGAACAAAGTCCTAGAGACAGTCCCATACACCTAGGGACCAGACAGGATCCGTATATGCCTGAACTTCTGGTAACAGGCCCACCAACAGCAGACCCCACTGTGAACTACATGACTTCTGATTCCAAATAATAATATCTGTTCTCTATGTCTTGGCATTCTCTCAGAGAAAAAAAATGACAAGGAGATAAATTTTGATTCAAATTAAAGTGATAATTTTGAATTGTTAAAACTAGCTAAAGAAAACAAAAACAACAAAAACCTAGTGTATTTATTACTTGTAACACCAAAAGTGTTCAGGTGCAATGTGTCCCAGTGCTGGTTGATTTTAGGTCTTCCAGCCTGGCTGAATCTAGTTGCATTCAGAAAAGTCTAGATGGAAGAAATAAAGCAAGATATAGAGTCACTGAAAATGACACTAATTTATCCCCAATTTCCCATATAGGAATGACGGTAGTTGTGGTGGTTGATGTAGTGAGGTCCTACATCCAGTATTTTGCCTGCTCATTTTCATATCTTTCTAATTTTCTAAGAATGCAGTCATGGTTGACAGAGCTGATGTGCTGTAGTAAAAAACACTAGAGAGATGTTCATGCCTTCAGTGATCATAGGCAAAAACCATTTAATTTCTTACAACCTATTTAGTAATCTGTATAGCAAATGCAAAAAAGCAAAATGGCTGTCTGGGGAGGCCTTACAAATAGCTGTGAAAAGAAGAGAGGCAAAAAGCAAAGGAGAAAAGGAAAGATATAAGCATCTGAATGCAGAGTTCCAAAGAATAACAAGAAGAGATAAGAAAGCCTTCTTCAGAGGTCAATGCAAAGAAATAAAGGAAAAGAACAGAATGGAAAAGACTAGAGGTCTCTTCAAGAAAATTAGAGATACCAAGGGAACATTTCATGCAAAGATGGGCTCTATAAAGGACAGAAATGGTATGGACCTAACAGAAGCAGAAGACATTAAGAAGAGGTGGCAAGAATACACAGAAGAACTGTACTAAAAAGATCTTCATGACCCAGATAATCATGATGATGTGATCACTAATCTAGAGCCAGACATCTTGGAATGTGAAGTCAAGCGGGCCTTAGAAAGCATCCCTATGAACAAAGCTAGTGGAGGTGATGGAATTCCAATTGAGCTGTTTCAAATCCTGAAAGATGATGGTATGAAAGTGCTGTGCTCAATATGTCAGCAAATTTGGACAGCTCAGCAGTGGCCATAGAACTAGAAAAGGTCAGTTTTCATTCCAATCCCAAAGAAAGGCAATGTTAAAGAACGCTCAAACTACAGCACAATTGCACTCATCTCACACGCTAGTAAAGTAATGCTCAAAATTCTCCAAGCCAGGCTTCAGCGAGACGTGAACCATGAAATCCCTGATGTTCAAGCTGGTCTTAGAAAAGGCAGAGGAACCAAAGATCAAATTGCCAACATCCGCTGGATCATGGAAAAAGCAAGAGAGTTCCAGAAAAACATCTATTTCTGCTTTATTGACTATGCCAAAGCCTTTGACTGTGTGGATCACAATCAACTGTGGAAAATTCTGAAAGAGATGGTAATACCAGACCACCTGACCTGCCTCTTGGGAAACCTATATACAGGTCAGGAAGCAACAGTTAGAACTGGACATGGAACAACAGACTGGTTCCAATAGGAAAAGGAGTATATCAAGGCTGTATATGGTCACCCTGCTTATTTAACTTCTATGCAGAGTACATCATGAGAAATGCTGGGCTGGAAGAAGCACAAGCTGGAATCAAGATTGCTGGGAGAAATATCAATAACCTCAGATATGCAGATGACACCACCCTTAAGGCAGAAAGTGAAGAGGAACTAAAACGCCTCTTGATGAAAGTGAAAGAGGAGAGCAATAAAGTTGGCTTAAAGCTCAACATTCAGAAAACGAAGATCATGGCATCTGGTCCCATCACTTCATGGGAAATAGATGGGGAAACAGTAGAAACAGTGTGAGACTTTATTTTTTGGGGCTCCAAAATCATTACAGATTGTGACTGCAGCCATGAAATTAAAAGACGGTTACTCCTTGGAAGAAAAGTTATGACCAACCTAGACAGTATATTCAAAAGCAGAGACATTACTTTGCTGACTAAGGTCCGCCTAGTCAAGGCTATGGTTTTTCCAGTAGTCATGTATGGATGTGAGAGTTGGACTGTGAAGAAGGCTGAGCACTGAAGAATTGAGGCTTTTAAACTGTGGTGTAGGAGAAGACTCTTGAGGGTCCCTTGGACTGCAAGGAGATCCAACCAGTCCATTCTGAAGGAGATCAACCCTGAGATTTCTTTGGAAGGAATGATGCTGAAGCTGAAGCTCCAGTACTTTGGCCACCTCATGTGAAGAGTTGACTCATTGGAAAAGACTCTGATGCTGGGAGGGATTGGGGGCAGGAGGAGAAGGGGATGACCGAGGATGAGATGGCTGGATGACATCATGGACTTGATGGACGTCAGTCTGAGTAAACTCCGGGAGATGGTGATGGACAGGGAGGCCTGGTGTGCTGCAATTCATGGAATCACAAAGAGTTGGACACGACTGAGTGACTGAACTGAACTGAACTGAATAGCAATGAAAATACTACCTTCCCCAATAAATTACAGTTGGATTACATCAAAAATGAAGACTTCACTCTGTGACAACCTTTGAAGAGAATATGGTGTGCTCACTCACCTAGAGCCAAATATCCTGGAATGTGAAGTCAGGTGGGCCTTAGGAAGCATCACTACGAACAAATCTAGTGGAGGTGATGGAATTCCAGTTGAGCTATTTCAAATCCTGAAAGATGATGCTGTGAAAGTGCTGCACTCAATATGCCAGCCACAGGACTGGAAAAGGTCAGTTTTCATTCCAATCCCAAAGAAAGGCAATGCCAAAGAATACTCAAACTATTGCACAATTGCACTCATCTCACACGCTAGTAAAGTAATGCTCAAAATTCTCCAAGCCAGGCTTCAGCAAGACGTGAAGTGTGAACTTCCAGATGTTCAAGCTGGTTTTAGAAAAGGCAGAGGAACCAGAGATCAAATTGCCAACATCTGCTGGATTATGGAAAAAGCAAGAGAGTCCAAGAAAAACATCTATTTCTGCTTTATTGACTATGCCAAAGCCTTTGACTGTGTGGATCACAATAAACTGTGGAAAATTCTGAAACAGATGGGCATACCAGACCACCTGACTGGCCTCTTGAGAAACTTGTACGCAGGTCAGGAAGCAACAGTTAGAACTGGACATGGAACAACAGACTGGTTCCAAATAGGAAAAGAAGTACGTCAAGACTGTATAGTGTCTCCCTGCTTATTTAACTTATATACTGAGTATATCATAGTAAAAGCACAAGCTGGAGGAAGCACAAGTTGAAATCAAGACTGCTGGGAGAAATGTCAATAACCTCAGATATGCAGATGACACCACCCTTATGGCAGAAAGTGAAAAAGAACTAAAGAGCCTCTTGAAAGTGAAAGAGAAGAGGGAAAAAATTGTCTTAAAGCTCAACATTCAGAAAACAAAGATCATGGCATCTGGTCCCATCACTTCATGGTAAATAGATGGGGAAACAGTGGAAACAATGGCTGAGTTTATTTTTCTGGGCTCCAAAATCACAGGAGATGGTGATTGCAGCCATGAAATTAAAAGTTGCTTGCTCCTTGAAAGAAAAGTTATGACCAACCTAAATAGCATATTAAAAATCAGAGACATTACTTTGCCAACAAAAGTCCATCCTGTCAAGGCTATGGTTTTTCAGGTAGTCATGTATGGATGTGAGAGTTGGACTATAAAGAAAGCTGAGTGCCAAAGAATTGATGCTTTTGAACTGTGGTGTTGGAGAAGACTCTTGAGAGTCCCTTGGATTGCAAGGAGATCCAACCAGTCCATCCTAAAAGAGATCAGTCCTAAGTGTTCATTGGAAGGACTGATGCTAAAGCTGAAACTCCAATACTCTGGCCACTTGGCGTGAAGAGTTAACTCATTTGAAAAGACCCTGATGCTGGGAAAGATTGAAGGCAGGAGGAGAAGTGGACACCAGAGGATGAGATGGTTGGATAGCATCACCAACTTAATCACCTGAGTTTGAGTAAATTCTGGGAGTTGGTGATGGACAAGGAGGCCTGGCATGCTGGGGTTCATGGGGTCACAAAGAGTCAGACATGACTGAGTGACTGAACTAAATGGGGGGGGGGATGGGTAGATATGTGCAAACCACACATACAACAACAAAAGATTAATATCTAGAATACACGAATATTTCTCAAAACTTAATAATGAAAATAAAAGCTATCCATTTAAAACTAGGGAAAAAACATAATAAAGCCAGTGGAGGTGATGAAATTCCAGCCGAGCTATTTAAAATCCTAAAAGATGATGCTGGTAAAGTGCTGCACTCAATATGGAAGCTGTTTTGAAAACAGCAGTGGCCACAGGAGTGGAAAAGATCAGTTTTCATTGCAATCCCAAAGAAAGGAAATGCCAAAGAATGTTCAAACTATCATACAATCATGCTCATTTCACATGCTGGCAAGGAAATCCTCAAAATTCTTCAAGCTAGGCTTCAACAGTACATGAACCTAGAACCTTCAGATCTACAAAATAGATTTAGAAAAGGTAGAGGAATCAGAGATCAAATTGCCAACATCAGTTGGATCATAGAGAAAGCAAGGAAATTCCAGAAAAAAAATCTACTTCTGCTTCATTGACTACACTAAAGTCTTTGACTGTGTGGATCACAACAAACTGTGGAAAACATTAACTTAAAAAAAAAAACTGATTTAGCTCTCTTATATCAAACAAATAGTTTTTAAGACAAGAAATATTAGTAGGACTAGAGATATATTTTATATGATAAAATGATTTGATTTTATACTTTAATGTACTGAGAAATTATAAGAGTCCTACAAATGTATGCAACTAATAATGTAGTTTCAAAATATAAAAAACAAAACCTGAGTCAACAGGATAAATTGGTAAATTCATAATCACTAGTAATCATTAAATCATAATGTTCTTAACATACCATTCTCAGTATGTGACAGAGCTGTTAGTGAAAAAAAATTGTAAATTTTATCCAGACCCAAAACCATGCAACAATATACAAAAAAGGGTATGGAACTTGTTGCCTAGAGAGAATTTAGTTTTTTATACAAATTTCTTGAAATGTTCTAGGAAGTATGTATTAATTTTCTCTAATGGTCTGAATATGATTTTCCATTCTTTCTATTTAACTCTCCCAGAATTTCAACATTTATAATATGAATAATACTGGAAACAAACACTAATTCACTAAATTTTCTTCCCTATGATTACTCACATCTTCCTGATGTTTGTTTGCATCAAGTCTTTGTCCAATTTGGCAATATGCCAACTGAGTCAGGACCATGTCTAATTCTATAATTGGAGGGCTGTGCACACCATTGTTGCTGCCTAACAAATGTTGTGATACAATCAGAGTAATAGGATGGGTAGCGTTTCCACATCTGTTAAACAGATACAAGAGAATTTTGTGGGTGTGCCCTTGATACATTTTAGCTTTAATCTACTATTGGGTAATCACCTACTAAACTGAACATATAAATAAACCATTTTTTTCCTAATCCATAAATATGATAGGAAGCTGAATTTGCAAAGAACAATAATGTTTCCAAAAAAATGAAAAATGGTTGTGATGTAGAAATTATGCAAGGAGGAAGTTCTGAATAGTTATGGAAACCAAACCTTCTTTTCCCAAAACAAAGATGATGTTATTTCCATTATTACAAGAATTTCTTTCTTTGTCTTCTTAACTATTGTGTCCTTCATGCCTTGAATATTGCCTGAAATATAATAAGGGTCTGTTGTGGGTTCAGTTGTATCCCTGAAAATGTATGTTGAGATCTTAAAACTGTTACTTGTGAATATAACTTTAGGAATGAGGTATTTGCATGTACAATTAAATTGAGATGAGGTGTTTTTTTTTAATAAGCTCTAATCCAACAAAATAAGAAAACACATAGACATATGAGGAAAGCACCATGTTATAATAAGACAGAAATTAGAGTGATGCAGCTTCAAGCTAAGGAATATCAAGGATTGATGGCTACCATTGGAAGTTCATGCATGTGCTCAGTTGCTAAGTCATGTTCAACTTTCTGCAGCCCCATGGACTGTAGCCTGCTTGGCTCCTCTGCCTATGGGATTGCCCAGGCAAGAATACTGGAGTGGGTTGCAATTTCATTCAGGTTTTTCCTAACCCAAGGATCGACAGATTCTTTACCAGTGAGCCACCTGGAAGCCCTACCTTTGGAAGGTTCAGTTCAGTTCAGTTCAGTCGCTTAGTCGTGTCTGACTCTTTGCAACCCCATGAATCGCAGGACACCAGGCCTCCCTGTCCATCACCAACTCCCGGAGTTCACTCAGATTCATGTCCATCGAGTACGTGATGCCATCCAGCCATCTCATCCTCGGTCGTCCCCTTCTCCTCCTGCCCCCAATCCCTCCCAGCATCAGAGTCTTTTCCAAAGAGTCAACTTTTCGCATGAGGTGGCCAAAGTACTGGAGTTGCAGCTTTAGCATCATTCCTTCCAAAGAAATCCCAGGGCTGATCTCCTTCAGAATGGACTGGTTGGATCTCCTTGCAGTCCAAGGGACTCTCAAGAGTCTTCTCCAACACCACAGTTCAAAAGCATCAATTCTTCGGCACTCAGCTTTCTTCACAGTCCAGCTCTCACATTCCTACGTGACTACTGGAAAAACCATAGCCTTGACTAGATGGACTTTGTTGGCAAAGTAATGTCTCTGCTTTTGAATACCTTTGAAAGGTAGGAATAGACAAAAAAGAATTCTATCCAGAGTGTCAGAGAAAACTTGATACTATTGAAAACTTTCGGACTTCTAGCCTCCAGAACTGTGAGAGAACAGATTTCTGTTTTTGTAAGTCTTCCAGTGTGTTGTTTTTTAGTATAACAGTCCTAGGAAACTAATTGGAAAAGGGAATGGCAACCCACTCCACTATTCCTGCCTGAGAAATCCCATGGACAAAGAAGCCTGGCGGGCTACAGCCCATGGGATCACAAAGAGCTGGACATGACTTAGTGACTGAAAAAGGAAACTAATGCATGTAAGTGTTCTCAATCACTCAGTCCTGTCCAATTTGTTTGTGACCCCATGGACTGTAGCCCATCAGGCTCCTCTGTCTATGGGATTTCCAGGGTAAGAATACTGGATGTGTTGCCATTTCCTTCTCCATAGAAACTAATACCACACTTAGTAAACACCTTTAATAAAACATAGATAAATTGTATTTTCATATTAAAAATGTATCGTCATATTCTGATCAATAATTACAAGAGAAATTTACTTTGGAGGAAATAAAAGGATCTCTGAAAAGAATCCTATCTCATTTTCACCTGTATTTTGGAGAATTTTCTCATTTTCCTGTTTTGTTTCCATAACTAATCTCAAGTTATTTGTGTATAGCTTCATAGATGAATTAGCTTAATGGATGCATACTTTGTGGGAGAAACGTAAAAAGCTGAAAACACAATAAAATAGTTCTGAGCCATTTTGTGTATCAAGTTAAAGACAGTATCACAAAACTTCCTTAAGGTCTACTGGTTGCCAGGCACTATGAGTGGGTGCTTCACACAATGGCATCTTGTTAAATTTTCACAGTTTTTGAGGTTCAGGGACTATAAAGCCTTTTCTCAAACACTGAAATAAGAGGAGTGTCTAGATTCAAAATCGGGTTTTCTCAGCTCTAATTCAGCCCATTTATTTTATTTCAAAACACAATCTATTTGATTGGCTAATTAATTCAAACATACATTAATATTTCATTAAATAAATATTGATCATACCTTAGGTCTTCGCCAGTGGCTCAGTTCTAAAGAATCTGCCTGCAATGCAAGAGTCAAAGGGGATGTGGGTTTATACCTTAACACAAATTCTTGTCTTTAAATGAAAAAATTGTAAACACTTATAAAAAGTCTCCTCAAATCCTTTTTGAAAACAGATTTTTGAACAGTTTATTAAATTTTTAAATAATTTTTTAATGAACATCTTCCCATTGCTCCCATTCCCCAACTCCTGGTAACCATCATTCTACTCTCTGTTTCTATGAGCTCATCTTTTCTAGATTCCACATGCAAGAAATTTGTTTTTCACTGACTTATAAAGCCCACAGGGTCCATGCAAGTGGTAGGATTTCCTTCTTTCTCATGAGTGAATAATACCCCATTGTGTATATTTGTATCTGTATCACATTTTCTTTATCCATTCACCTCTCAATGGGCACTTAGGTTGTTTCCATATCTTAGATATTATGAATAATGCTGCAATGAACATGGGAGTATAGATACCTCTCTGATATCTTGTTTTCATTTTTTTTCTTTTTTTGGATATTATCTAGAAATAGGATTGCTGTATCATGTGGTAATTTTATTTTTAACTTTTTTAGGAAATGACCTGGTTTTCCAATTGGCTACACCAATTTGCATTCCTATCAACAGTGCAGCAGGGGTCCTTTTCTCCACATTGTCACCAATACTTGTTCCCTCTTTTAGATGCTAGCCTTTCTAACAGTTATAAGGGAGTTTCCAACAGTTAATGTGTTTTGATTTGCATTCCCTGGTGATAAATGATGTGGGGCATCTTTTCAAGTACCTGTTGGCTACTTATGTGTCTGCCTTGGAAAATTGTCTAATCAGTTCCTCAATTTAAAATTATTGTTTGTTTTTGATATTGAATTATATAAGTTCTCTCTGTATTTTGGATATTAACCACTTATCAGATTCATAACTTGAAAATGTTTTCTCCATTCTAGTTTGCCTTTTCATCTTGTTGACTTTTCTTTTGCTGTGCAGATGAATTTCAGTTTGATGTTGTTCCACTTACTTAATTTTGCTTTTATTTTTTTATGATTTTGGTGTCATAGCCAAAAAAATAATTGTCAAGGCCAACGTAAGGGAGATTTTACCCCTGCTTTTCCCAGGAGTTTTCCTGTTTCAGGTCTTAATTTTTCAATTCATTTTGTGTCCTTTCTTTGGCCACATTGAATGTGGCAACCACTGGATCACCAGGGAAGTCCCATTTTGTGTTCATTTTTGTGAGTGGTGTAAGATAAGGGGTCCAGTTTTGTTCTTCTGCATGAGCTTATCTGGGTTTTCCATTTATTGAAGAAATAATCTTGTCCCAATGTTATATTCTTGCCACTATTGTCACCATTGTGTGTGGTTGCTCAATCATGTCTGGCTCTTTGTGACCCCATGGAATGTAGCCCACCAGGGTCCATGAAATTTTCCAGGCAAGTATACTGGAGTGGGTTTCACTTTCCTACTCCAGGGCATCTTCCCAACCAAGGATCAAACGTGAGTCTCTTGCTTCTCCCACATATCCTGCATAGGCAGGTGGGTTATTTACCACTGCACTACCTGGGAAGCCCTCCATTATTTGACCATATATAAAAGGGCTTATTTCTAGGTTCTCAAATTTGTCATGTTTACTGGAGGTCGTATGCCTTTATTTCACTTTTCTTTGTGAATATACTGTAGGTTATAACTTTGTGGTTACCATGGGGCTTACATAAAACATCTTACAGATATGTCTCTATTATGCTAATAACTTTAACTGCCTACAAAATTTTACCCTTTCATAACCTCTTTTATAGTTTTGATATCACAATTTACATCTGTGTATTGTGTATCTATTAACAAATTATTGTATTTATTTTTCATACTTTTGCCATTTACCTGTTTATTAAAGTGCCATATTAATACTGCCATATAACAGTGCCACATAATACTGCCATATTACACTAAGAGAGCATTCTGAATTTGATTATATACTTATATTTACCAGCGTGTTGTGTATTTTGATACATTTTTGTGGTGCTAATTAGCATCCTTTTGTTGTTGTTGTTGTTGTTGTTCAGTTGCTAAGTCAAGTCTTGTCCAACTCTTTGTAACCCCATGAACTGTAGCACACCAGGCTTCCCTTTCCTTTACTATCTCCTGGAGTTTGCTCAAATTCATGTCCGTTGAGTGATGCCATTGAACTCTCTCATCTTCTGTCACCCATTTCTCTTGCCCTCAATCTTTCCCAGCATTAGGGTCTTTTCCAGTGAGTTGGCTCTTCACACCAGGTAGCCAAAGTATTGGAGCTTCAGCTACAGCACTAGGGTTGATTTTCTTTCTTTAGAATTGACTGTTTGGATTTCCTTGCTGTCCAAGGAACCCTCAAGAGTCTTCTCCAGCACCACAATTCAAAAACATTAATTCTTCGGTGCTCAGGCTTCTTTATGGTTCAATTCTCATATCTGTACATGACTACTGGAAAAACCGTAGCTTTGAGTAGACAGACCTTTGTTGGCAAAGAGATGTCTCCACTTTTTAATATACTGTCTAGGTTTGTCATAACTTTTCTTCCAAGGAGCAAGCATCTTTTAATTTTGAGGCTGCAGCCACCATCCGTAGTGATTTTGGAGCCCAAGAAAATGCTTGAAGAACTTCTTTCAGCACTTCTTGTAAGATAAATCTAGGGGTGATGAACGCAACAGGATTTTTTTTTAAAGACAAGTCCTTATCTTGCCTTCATTGTTGAAGGACATCTTTGCAGGGTTAACTATTCTTGGCTGACAGTTTCTTTCAGCACTTTGAATTTATCCCACTCTTTTCTGTCCTGCAAGGTCTCTGCTAAGAAATCTTCTGATAGCCTTAAGGGGTGTTCCTTTGTATGAGATTGAATTTTTTTTCTCTCTTGTTTCAAAACTTTGAAACTTTTGAAAAATTTTTTTTCTCTAAGTAGTTTTATTATAATGTGTTTTGGAGAAACTTGGGAAATGGGAAATGAAATTTGGGATGACCTCTTAGTCTTGAAGTTGGATGGAGACTGAGGTCTCCAGTGCTGCAATTTTGGTGACATCACTCTGATGACTTCAAATAAATCTTCAGGGAAAAATAGTTTTTGAGGCAATGTTTTGGTTTAAAGTTGAAACAGATGTGGCTCCAAGCTTCATCAAGAAATTGGTAGAAACTATAACGGCAACCCACTCCCGTATTCTTGCCTGGAGAATCCCATGGACAGAGGAGCCTGGTGGGCTACAGTCCACGGGTTGCAAAGAGTCGGGCACAACTGAATGACTTCACTTTCACTTTCACATAAGCTAAATAGGACTCCTTGGTGGTTCAGATGGTAAAGAATCTGCCTACAATGAGGGAGACCCAGGTTTGATCCCTGGGTCGGGAAGATCCTCTGAAGAAGGAAATGGCAACCCACTCCAGTACTCTTGCCTGGATGGCAGAGAGTGGTAGGCTATAGTCCATGGGGTCACAAAGAGTCAGACATGACAGAGCTACTTCACTTCATAAGCTAAATGGACAAATAGCTGTAATGTAATGTAGACATTGGGGCTTCCTGGATGGCTCAGTGGTAAAGAATCTGCCTTTCAAGCGGGAGCTGTGGGTTTGGTCCCTGGGTCAGGAAGATCTCCAGAAGAAGGGAATGCCTACCCAATCCAGTATTGTTGCCTGGGAAATCCCATGGACTGAGGAGCCTAGCAGGCTACAGTCCATGGCATCACAAAGAGTCAGACATGACTGAGCAACTAAAGAACAACAATGTAAACATTGCAGTGGTACTAATAAATTGTTGTGGAAATCCTGGAGGCAATAATAATTTGTCTGTAGTGACAACTTAATCCATTCTAGGCACTGAGTAATCACTGAGTAGTCACTGCCAGTTTATATGTCAGGGACTAACATTGTTCCCATTGCACAGATGAGGCAACTGCCTCTTAGAGAAGCCATTTGTCCAAGGTAACATTTCTAAGAAAGGTAGAGCTTGGATTTAAACCCAAACCGGTCTGATTCTAGAATCATGCTTTTAACCACATCTTTACTGTCCTTTTTGTGAGACATCTTCTCTGATTTGCCTGGTTTTATGATATGATGTCACATACACTGATATTTAATAGATGTGTGTAAGTTGAAACTTGTAGTCTCATAGGTAATACTTACATTTTCCGTATTTTCATTCTTATTCTAAGTGTGTAGTGGGTGCAATGAATCTTCTTGCATAATTTAGAATGATTCCTTTCTCCCAATAGATCTCAATATATTTGGAAAGCTGTGCTATTCCATTTCAAATGCAATAAATATGGAATTTCCCCATAAGTTTATTCTTATGTTGTTAGTGTCTCCAACATTAATTCAGTCCCCAAATCCCTTATTGATCAAATATTCTTGGGCTCATATTTTCTATAGTTTTCTTGAGCATCCAAAAAATGCAACTGGTACCAGGTAAAGCAGGTCTGTACAGACAGCACTGGTGAGAGCATCCTGTTAGTGGTAACTTGAAAGTTTCCTAGCATCTCCCTCTCCAATACTATATTCCTAGCTCAAATTTTCTACATTATCCCCAAATTCACCACTGAACCCATTATTACAAATCCATGTGCCTATGACTTGAGTCAGTACCTGGTGTAATGGATACTGAAGAGCAGGTATTACAAGAAGTCATCACGGGTCTTCATCCCCATTTTGCTGAGGTAGATACAAAACAGGGCCAGAAGGAGGAGATGGCTTTGTAGGGCCCCTCCTACTTTTCAGTTTTAATTTATCATCATTTTGATCATGAGTGACTAGACAGACTGAGACTTAATTCCCTCACACTGTCGTTCTAGAATGAAAAAAAAAAAAACGGATAAAGCGATAAGACATTTAGTTTAGAAAAAACTGAATGGGCAAAAGTTTTGAGGTGGGAGAACTTAGAAAAGACAACAGAAGACTTTTCCTTTCTGTTTTCTTGGAGTACAGAGGTTCCATGAAATAAAATATTTGCAAATTTATTCAGGACATTTTAGAAAGAATTATACAGCAAATACCAGGTGGTTATTCTCTTATTTATACATTTTTATAAAGCTGAATATCATCCACTTGTGTTTAAGTAAAAACTACCTAGAACAATGCCTTATATACAAAAGAAGCTTAAGAAATATTTATGAGAAAATAAGCAAATAATGAGAAAAGGGAATTAATGATTAATATGGGATGTTTTTCAATCACCATTATACATCAGTTTATAAAATACACATCTCTTGTGGGATTTCTCATTGTGATCTGTTTTGTGTTTCATATAAAACAAAAGTCACTGAGGCCACATTACATTTCTAAAGTATTTCAAATGTTATCATAAGAAAACAAACAATTTTAAATAGTTCAAAATTTTAAAGAAAAAAATCATTTCCTTTATAAAATAAACAAATCTGTTAAAACTGAGTACAACCAGAAGGCTTTCAGGCTTATCCTAACCTCTTATTATATCAAAAGATTGAAAATTGTCAGATGTCTTATTATGTAAAACTAATCCATGCTGTATGAATAAAAGCTAAAACATATGGGGGAAAGTATTGCATTCCTAGTACCAGAGATCATGCATGAAAGCAAATGAGCATTAATCAGGGATTAATTTGCAATGGAATGCTATAAAACTTAGTAAATGTCTCCAAAACACATGAGTAAATCTTAATTATTTTTTCCTAACCAAAACTTAATTTACATTTGAACTGGTGAAATTGGGCTTATCTACCATGTCACTCATTTTGAGAAAGGTACAGAGATATTTTCAGTATGTAATTATGAGTCTTAGAATATCTGACAATGCCATAAAATGTAAAACATATATTTAAAAAAGAAAAAAATAGCTATTTTCAGGGCTTGAGGTGGTTATTTTTGAAACCACCCATTGCTGAAGACGGATGTGGGATTTATAATACTGAGTCTTTAAATCCCTTAATATTTCTCAACTTCCCAAAGATTCTTTAAAAATTTAAATAGAGATCATTAAAATTCTCTAGAAAGCTACTATTACATTTTTGTAGGCATTTCTGTGGTACTAAAAATACGTTTTTAGAAACAATTAATACTAACATACAGATATTTAAAACTTCCCAATTCCTAATATAACTAAGCTAAAAAAGTCATTTTCTTACTGACCCAATAATTTAGACTTAATCCCCTTCAGAGGAAATAGGTTTTAAATGTAGATATATGAGAGAATAATGTTGCTTTTTAAAAAACTCTTGGAGTCTTTTGTTGGCTGGAGATATTTCTAAGCAGAACAAATCACTAGATTTTTTTGGAACAATTTTACCATTAAATTATAGAAAGAAACAGAAAGATGCCTAAAGAGTTTCAGGAAACATGACCCTTATGGAACAAAGGTCGAGTTGGGCTCAGCAGTTAGAGCCTTTGGGGCAACACATGGCATGATGTGATTACTGATATGGGAACTATAGCAAAGAGATTAGTGTAAGAGCGAATAGAAGAAGGCAAGTCCACATGGATAGGGAGGATATAGTACGTAGAGGAACCTCCAACACTAGAAGACTACAGTCTCTGCTACCCTAATTGCTTTCAGAGATCTCATCTTGGGTCTTCCTAGGTGATATTAGTGGGAAAGCACCCGACTGCCAATTCAGGAAACTCGGGTTCTATCCCTGGGTCAGAAAGATCCCCTAGAGGAGGGCATGGCAACCTACCCCAGTATTCTGGCCTGGAGAATTCCATGAACAGAGGAGCCTGGTGGGCTATGGTCTATAGGGTAGCAAAGAGCCGGACAGGACTGAAGCGACTTAGCTTGCACACAAAATGTCATCTTATTTCCTTATGCTTGTAGTCAATGAAGAGACACTATCATCTGTAGTTGTAATTCATGCAAGTTTCCTTTATACCACCTATAGGAGAAATTATTATTAATCAATAAACTTTCTTTAATACTTATTAACATTTTAAGACATCTTGTTTACTTGAAGGAACCTGAGATTCCATTTGAGGACTAAAGTAATAGTAGAAATCTGAGATTTGGACTGTCTTATTCAGAGTCTCATTAACTAGCCCAGCACCATAGCCACAGTTTCAGGTGTATCTGACATTTTCCCCTTCAGCAAAATCTCTAGCCTAATCTCTAGACCACATAATCTAGAGATTTTACCCAATAGACTGTGTGAACTCCCTCATATCAAAGCCTGATGCCATGCTAATTTTTTTAAAATAAGAGAAAACAACTATAAATCATGTTGTTCTTTGTAAATCTAATTCAAGATTCCCTTGTATGGAGAGAAAATAGGGATGTTTATGTTTAATGGAGGTTATAATAGTAACTGTCAGATGTAGACTCACAAAAACTATTGGATAGATTCTATGTGGGAAATAAAGTACTAGCATTTTGCTTTAAGAATTTGCAAAAGAAAATAGACTACTACAATACAAAACCAGAAACAAAGAAACTCCAGCAGAAATAATTAAATGACTGTGGGTAATAGTGTGAAATATTCTTATTTTTCTATCTAAATTGTATTTGTTCATATGAACTATTGAGATAAATACATCTATCCATGTGTCTGCAAAGAAACATAAATAGGTCAGCATGATTTGGAGGCTTTTCAAAGCAGAACATGCAAAATAATTCTTTTTTTTTATCTCCTATATCTCAAAGTTCTTACCAGACTTAAAGAGAATTGAACTTGAGTAATAGCTCTATTAGAGCTCTTTTCCAGGAGCCAGTTCCTGTGGTCTCTCTGGGTCCAGCTGCTGATGACTCACAGAGGAAGTGGTAGAGATTAGAGTGTACCGGGGAAAAATCAGAACAGCACAAAAATAAAGCAAATCAACCAACCATTACCTTTTGTGCCAAACAGAACAATGGCTTAACTACTGTGGTTCAGAATGATCCGTCTTATTCCACTCATTTATGCTATTCCTGTTGGAAGGACCACCAGGAAACCTGTGAACCACTATGGAACACACACCGGAATCCATGGCACATCTCAATTAATATTCCCTCCTGACTCAACTAGAACAATGAAGAGCATCAAGCAGTTTAATCTCCGGCAATAATTCCTTTTGTCAGGTTGAGAGGTTTTTCCCCTTGAATTAGGTTTTAAGATCGGATTTTCAAAATTAGTTAGTTATTCGATGTATTGTAAAATAGAAAATCCACATTTTATAAACACATGCATATGTCTAGGTAGGACATAATGCAGTCTGTGTTTTTAGTTGGGGCATTGCTGCTGTGGGTAATTTTTACTTGCTCTGAAATAAAATCAGTCTTGTACTAAACTCACAGTTGTTAAAATTCTTCTTTCAATTTTCCTTATAGTGTCAGAAATGTAAATGGGCCCTTTAAATCACCCAGTAGAATTAAATTTGATTAGGAAGATTTTTAAAGACTGCCTTGCAGACTGTTAGCTGAGTTGCTGACGCACTGAAACATTTCATGAATTAAAAACATGGCATGTCCTCAAGTGTTTATGAACATATGTAACATATATGAGTACATTTATTTTGATGATAAGTATTATTGTCCCATTGTTCTGTTTAGCCACAATGAACTACAGAAACTGACTACTGTAGGGAGCCACTTAACCCCTTACTGACTGGCTAAAAATAAACAAAACATAAAGTTAAAGTCATGGGTCTATCCTGAATATCAGTAGATTACTTATCATTTTTATAATATGCAGAATACTAATTAAGGACTGAGTGTTCTTTTTATGGTCAGGACCATTTAAGGAGGTGGTTGAAAAATTATCCTCAAATTATACAAATATTAGAAACTGACTTTAGTGTTTAATGGGTGCTGTTTCTCTGATAAAAGTAATGGCAATTTTCCTACAGCATCTTATGCTTAGGAGGCTTAAAATGAAGTTTGTAGGACATTTTCTAAAAATTAACTTCAAAACACACTTTCTTGTTTTATAATAACATAGTAGCAGAAATTTTGTTGTCAAGACACTTATATAAAATAAAAACTTTTAAATGAGTGAAATGATTTGTAGATAAAACATCATTTATTGACATGAATAAGCAGAAGAGAATGTATTTTGTCAATTAAAAATTTGTTGCTAGAATTTTAAAACAATGTTTCACTGATCTGATTAAATTCAAGAGATTATTTTACCAAATCAAAAAATTAATATTAAAAAATTATTGCTGATTATTTAAAATGGCTGATTTATAAATAAATCTGTTTAAGTGGTATCATTCAAATGGACCAATATTCTTTATCATATTGCCAACACAATTTGTTGTTGAGTGTGTATTCTTAAGACTACCAGTAAGTACATTGTAGAATCAGAAATAACTGACCTATACATCAGACACAGTATTTACCCACATTCCTCTGAGCAGCAAAAACCATCTGAAAAATTTTTTGAAACTAAGAAACCAGCTCAATCAAAATTTTAAGTAAAGTCTTATTTGATCAGCAGTGAGGAAACATTCTTACACTATGACATCATTGACTGAAGTTTAAAAATCAAATAACTAGAGTTTTAATGCCCATTCACTGTCTATGGACTTCCAGTTGCACTTAGACCAGTGCAAAGTATTGACCTAAGGTCTATGTGAACTGGTTGACCCTGAACACTCTTCATTAAAATTCTCAAAGCAACATTTACAAAACCATGTTTAATCACCCTAATTCTCTGAATGTACCAAGTGCTTCACATCCTCATCTAGCCTGGGTCTCAAGAGACCTCACCAAGCTTCATTAGATGTGTTGCGCCTGCCTACTCTCTGCATGGACAGAGAGCCTGGCAAGCTACAGTTCACTGGGTCACAAAGAGTCGGATACAACTGAGCATGCATGCACACACTCTGGTCAGCCAGTGTCTCATTTTGGAAAGAAAAAGAATTAAATTTGGCAATTTGAGACCTCCTGGTGGTCCAGTGATTAGGACTTGGTGCCCTCACCACTGTGGCCCCAAGTTCAATCCCAGGTCTGAGAACTAAGATCCTGCAAACTGCTCAGTGCAGTCAAAATAAAGAGAAACGAAAACAACAACCAAAACTGAGTATCAACTGTTGCCATCAGGCAATACTTTCTCTAAGAAGGAGACTGAAATGAGGATATGCATGACTAGGTAATAATGCATAAGAAATGCTGCACTAATGACAGTATTTATTCAACAAATATTTATTGTGCACCTACCATAGGCAAGGCATTGTTCTGGGTATTTACAGTCTTAAAAAGATGTGAAAGTTGTATAAAATCAAGAGAAATATTATTCTATAATGTTTAGTGAACATAAAGCATCAGAATGACAGTTTTTTTACCTGCAAATATGTCAACTGCATAGGATCTAACTATATTTTTGTTCATATTTATTTTTAGAATAATTGATGCATAGCTATAAACAATATTATTATAATTTATACAAAAAAATAAGTATTTACTTCCTACCACAGGATAATTATCAGATATTTTTCTAAGACATAATTTTCACTAAGATATTGGCCTTCTCTCCATCATGTTTTATTCAAATAATTTTGCAGCAAACATGAGAATTCACACAACAGTTCCATTGAAGGCAAAACCTACCGCATATTTTCTATCCTATACTTAGTACAGTATCTTAATATTTAACAAAAGTGTATTGAATAAAATTACATTCCTACATAAGCTTATATGTGGGTTTAGGAGTGTACTTTTTCACACACATGTGTGTATTTAAGTTCACATACATTTAAACACGTTTTACATATCTCAGTATATTGAATGAGCAAAGGACTCACTGTCTACAATAGTGGTCAATAAACATTTTGGATCAAACATTGCTTTGCTTGATTAGGCCAAATGCTTACAAAAATGACTACTTTGTTTTAATATGTATACCTATTAAATTGGGCTAATATATTTTATTGTTGTCTATCCATATTCATTCTTTGAATGCATAAAAGATACTCTGAAAGTTAGAATGAAATTCATCTAGAATAAACATGATTTTTAATGTCTACTTTTTTATTTATTAAATGCATCTTAATTTTATCACTAGAGTGATATATGATGGAAGCAATGCCATTTGCTCTTATTCATTACTTCAATTTTCTTAGTTTAATAATTTGAAATATAGATATTTATTTAAAGTCCTAGTTTTAAGCTCAGTTTACTTTGTGATCTGCTTAATGATTATTATTATCACCACTGAAAAAGATACTTCTAAAAGACAGGTAGTCCCAAATAGAAGAAGAATGCCATCAGCCTTTCTTACTAAGTCAGGATGCTAATTTTTCAGTACTATCTCCAATTATGACAATTTTTATTTAAATTCACTCATACTTGCATGATGAGTATATTCAGCTGCATTTTCTTTGCAGGCATCTTATAAAATCACTTGTCAATATTGAGGGCTAGCTTTGTTAAAACAAACATGGTCCACAAGTCCACTTAAATATGCACTGTATGGAAATAAAAGCAAACAAATGTCTTGAAGATTCCTTGATACCTCTGTGTCGTGAACTCCTCTCCTGCCTGGACACATTGCCCATGCATATAGGATCTGGCCTCTGTGTGAGCCCTTGACACAGGACAGCATGAGGACAGGGATGTGGTTTACAACACTGAAGTTCAATATATATATATATATATTTTAGACGAAATATAAATATCATTTAAATGAATATTTTGTTGGCTTACTTCAAGGATTGTCTAGCTCTTCTAGGTGGATATCTATACAGTGGATACAGATGGATGTCTATACAGTTCATGGAACTCTCCAGGCAATAATACTGGAGTGGATAGCCTTTCCCTTCTCCAGGGGATCTTCCCAACCCAGGGATCAAACCCAGATCTCCCACACTGGAGGAGGATTCTTTACCAGCTTAGCCACAAAGGACGCCCAGGTAGATGCACCTCACTTCAAAGACCCTGGGCTTCAGTCATTGACAATGTCAAGCTCACAATGCCTATCAAATAAAGAATGTTAAATTATTTTTTATAAACATTACAGTTTTTGTCAAAACATTTATTTTCTTCAATTTAGTGAACTCAAACAGGTAAAAAAAATTCAATTGAACCTAAAATAAATGTATGTTTACTGGAGCCAATAAGTGTATTTATAAATACTTCATGGGATATGGCATACTCACATGGCATTCTATGAACTATTGCCTCCTAAATTATCTCATTTATAATTTGCAAAAATACAATTTTAACTACTAAACCAATTGTAAGTTGAAGTGCTTCTTATGAATTAAAGTTTCCAAATTTGAGGCATTTCTGTGTATTTTTCTCATAAAGAAATATTAAATTTATTTCTTATTTTATCATGACCTATATTACTACTATAATTATTAATATTATTCTTTACTTAATTTACAATTAATGAATTCATGTAAAATAACTTACCTAAAAATTATTTATGTTACTGCTTACCGAATTATCTGCACGTTATCTTTACAAAAAACAGAAACAAAGTCCTACACATTAAATACTTAATTCCTCTAAGTTATCTGCAATAGCTGCTGTGCTCACGACAATTTCTAATTAATTTTAAATGGCATTTAATAGCCATTGTCACCATTGTCCAACAAGTACAGATGAATTAGGAGACATAATGCTTGTATTATACGAAGAGTGGCCTGTTTAAACTCTCAAATTAAATCCACACTGTAGTCAAAACTCATTTGATGTTTGCATTTCCTACTTCGCAGACAACACAGTCTCAAAAGGCAGACTAGACTAAAGATGTGTTGGACAACTCTATAAGTACAGTCTCAAGACTCTTGTCATCTTAGCTGTCTAAATTACTTCAACAGAGCTCAAGGGAATTTAAAGAGGAGAAATGACATGACAAACAATTATATTCTAACACTCTATTTATAACAATGCCCTTTCAGATTATTGTTCTTCTAGACTGACATATCACTGTAATCCCAGAGATGAATCAAGGGACTTATGGTTAGATCACGCACAGCTTGTCGACAAAGAAAAAAGCACAAATGAAGAGCTGACATTCAGGAAATATAGAGCGACTCAAGGATAAATTCAGCTGGGATGAGCTTAATTTATCAATGTCAATAACAACGGTGAACACATCGCGAGAATACATGCATATTAATTGAAAATAATTCAGATTAAATCACTGCAGTTTGACATTTTGAGATAGGCACTTTATCTTTTTAAGAAAAAGAGCACTATAAAATCTTTAATCTGAAAACACATCTTAATTGCATGTTATCACCTCCTAATTGCTTCTATATTATATTAAACATTTTGCTAATTACTAGCCTGATCATGGTGTAAATAGCTTGAGGCAAGAGCTCACATGCTGCTGAAGTCTACCAAGCACAGGAGGGCCAGGAGGAAGTTCAGCACTTGGTGAATTCATGGGCTTGTACCTTCTTCGGGGGCTGTCCACCTTTAACTCAGCTCTCTGGTGAGGTAAAGAGATAAAGACACAATGATGAAGATCGGAGATGTTTATTCATCTGTCATATTCTAATATTAGTCTTGGGAAATGTTCACTCCTTCTGATACAACATATGTTCTTTTTCAGGTGATAACATGTCAGTTTCTGTATGATAAAAGAGAAAGACAAGGTTGAATCTACTTTTTAACCTTATCTTTTGGACTTTCTCAATCTAAGGTGCTAGTATAACAACTCCTTACATGGAATCTTTGGCCAGTAGAGAGGGACAAATTTTTCCATATGTTAGAATTTAGAGTTCTTCCTCAAAGTAGTAGATAATGTAGATGGGTAAAATGCCTGTAATTGGGTGGCAAATGCTTTTCTGGGAAAAAAAATATTAACCAAAACAGTGACTATGTTTTCCCTATCATCAAAAATGCATGCAAGCCAAAAGATAATAATGGATTTGGGGGGCTTAAAAAAGTGAATCAATGAAATGATGTTTTTTTTGGACAGTATGCTTAGCAAAAAAGTTCCTCAACTCTTTTTCCTCCTTGTCTTCTTTTAATTCTTAAATAATGTCTAATGTTCTCGAGGATTTAAAGAATTGGGATGATTCTACAATGTATTTTTGGAAAAATACTTGCCAGGACAAAATAAAATGCTCAAAATGTTCCAAACTGTTTAATACATGTATTTCACTTCCAAATATTTTTCATGTGGAATTCATAGGAGAAGAATATGTTTTGGAAAGTTTTCCATAGTATATTTCTTTTGGCCAGTTACCAAAAAAAACAAACAAACGAAAAGAAAAAATTCTATGTCATTCTACTTATGTGAGATACCTAGACTAGTCAAATTCATAAAGACAGGAAGTACAACCAAAGTTAGCAGGGACAGCAGGCAGGAAGAGTCGGGAGTCGGTGTTCAGTGGATATAGAGTTTCAATATGGGATGATGAGAAAGTTCTGGAGATGGATAGTGATGCTCATGCCACATGAATGTGAATTTACTTAATGCCACTGAACTGTACACTTAAAACGACTAAAATGGTAAATTTCATGTTATATTTATTTTGCACTTTTAAAAATGTGCCAAGAGAGCTTAATGATTCTTTTGTTGTTGTTGTTTTTTCTTCCCATTTTATTGAGACATAACCACTAAACCATTCAGGTACAACCTAAATCAAATCATTATTATTATACAGTGGAAGTGAGAAATAGATGTAAGGGACTAGATCTGATAGAGTGCCTGACAAACTATGGACAAAGGGTCCTGACATTATACAGGATACAGGGATCAAGACCATCCGCATGGAAAAGAAATGCAAAACAGCAAAATGGCTGTCTGAGGAGGACTTACAAATAGCTGTGAAAAGAAGAGAAGAGAAAAGCAAAAGAGAAAAGGAAGGATATAAGCATCTGAATGTAGAGTTCCAAAGTAAGGAGAGATAAGAAAGCCTTCCTGAGTGATCAATGCAAAGAAATAGAGGATAACAACAGAATGGGAAAGACTAGAGGTTTCTTCAAGAAAATTAGAAATACAAAAGGAATATTTCATGCAAAGATGGATTCAATAAAGGACAGAAATGATATGGACCTAACAGAAGCAGAAGATATTATGAAGAGGTGGCAAGAATATGCCAAAGAACTGTACAAAAAAGATATTCAAGACCAAGATAATCACGATGGTGTAATCACTCATCCTGGAATGTGAAGCCAAGTGGGCCTTAGAAAGCATCACTACGAATAAAGCTAGTGGAGGTGATGGAAGTCCAGTTGAGCTATTTCAAATCCTAAAATGATGCTGTGAAAGTGCTGCACTCAATATGCCAGCAAATTTGGAAAACTCAGCAGTGGCCACAGGACTGGTAAAGGTCAGTATTCATTCCAAACCCTAAGAAAGGCAATGCCAAAGAACCCTCAAACTACCGCACAATGGCACTCATCACACACGCTAGTAAAGTACTGCTCAAAATTCTCCAAGCCAGACTTCAGCAATACATGAACTGTGAAATTCCAGATGTTCAAGCTGGTTTTAGTAAAGGCAGAGGAACCAGAGATCAAATTGCCAAAATACACTGGATTGCGGAAAAAGCAAGAGAGTTCCAGAAAAACATCTATTTCTGCTTTACTGACTATGCCAAAGCCTTTGACTGTGTGGATCACAATAAACTGTGGAAAATTCTGAGAGAGATGGGAATACCAGACCACCTGACCTGCCTCTTAAGAAACCTATATGCAGGTCAGGAACCAACAGTTAGAACTGGACATGGAACAACAGACTGGTTCAAAAAGGAAAAGGAGTATGTCAAGGTTGTATATTGTCACCCTGCTTATTTAACTTATATGCAGAGTACATCATGAGAAACGCTGGGCTGGAAGAAGCACAAGCTGGAATCAAGATTGCCGGGAGAAATATCAATAACCTCAGATATGCAGATGACACCACCCTTATGGCAGAAAGTGAAGAGGAACTAAAAAGCCTCTTGATGAAAGTGAAAGAGGAGAGTGAAAAAGTTGGCTTCAAGCTCAACATTCAGAAAACGAAGATCATGGCATCTGGTCCCATCACTTCATGGGAAATAGATGGGGAAACAGTGGAAACAGTGTCAGACTTTATTTCTCTGGGCTCCAAAATCACTGCAGATGATGACTGCAGCCATGAAATTAAAAGATGCTTACTCCTTGGAAGGAAAGTTATAACCAAACTAGATAGCATATTAAAAATCAGAGACATTACTTTGCGAACAAAGGTCCATCTACCCAAGGCTATGGTTTTTCCAGTGTTCATGCGTGGATGTGAGAGTTGGACTGTGAAGAAAGCTGAGAACCAAACAATTGATGCTTTTGAACTGTGGTGTTGGAGAAGACTCTTGAGAGTCCCTTGGACTGCAAGGAAATCCAACCAGTCCATCCTAAAGGAGATCAGTCCTGGGTGTTCATTGGAAGGACTGATGCTGAAGCTGAAACTCCAATACTTTGGCCACCTCATGTGAAGAATTGACACGTTGGAAAAGACCCTGATGCTGGGAGGGATTGGAAGCAAGAGGAGAAGGGGACGACAGAGGATGAGATGACTGGATGGCATCACCGACTCGGACATGAGTTTGAGTAAACTCCGAGGGTTGGTGATGGACAGGGAGCCCTGGCATGCTGAGATTCATGGGGTCGCAAAGAGTCAGACACGACTGAGCCACTGAACTGAACTGAACTGAACTGAAGCACAGAATAAGTTAGGCTTCCAAGGTGGTTACCTGGTAAATAATCCATATGTCAAATACAGGAGAGGCAGTGTCAATCCCTAGGTAGAGAAGATCCCTTGGAGAGGGAAATGGCAACCCACTCTAATATTCTTGCCTGATAAATTGCAAGGACAGAGGAGCCTATCAGGCTCTAGTCCATGAGGTCACGGAGTTGGACATGACTGAGCAACTGATCACACATGCAGGCACTGGACAAGGTAAGGATACAGCATCATGATTTGACTTACATCATGAAGTGGTTATCGCAATCAATTTAGTGAACATTCATCATCTCCTAAAAATACAAAATTTTTCTATTGTTTTCCTCAAGAAAATTTTTTTCCTTTTGATGATAACTCTTAAAATTTACTCTAACAATTTTCATATATAACATACAGCAGTGCTAATTGTATTTATCATGTTGGACATTACACCTTACTACAAAACTAATTGAGGAGGGCATGGCAAGCCACTTCAGTGTTCCTGTCAGGAAAATCCCTTCGACAGAGGAGCCTGGTGAGCTATGGAGCATGGGGTTGCAGAAAGTCCTGCAGACTGAAGCGACTGAGCACCCATGCACACACAATACTTATTTATCTTATAACTGCAACTTTGTACTTTTGACTGCCTTTATCCAATTCCCCCTCCTACCTCACCTTTGGTAGCCCTAAATCTGATCCCTTTTTTATGTTTGTTTGTTTTTGAAGTATAATTAACCTACAACACTATGTTATTTCATGTTACATGACATAGTGACTTGATATTTCTATGCATTTCAAAATCACCAAAAACTTCCATTGCAAAATAAATGAGTCAAGGTTATGAGATGTACAATGTGGGGAACACAGTCAATAATGATGTAATATCTTAGTATGGTATCAGATCATAGCTAGATTTGTAGTTATCTTTATCATAGCATTATTAATTAGACTAGTTGAGAAAATGATGATGCAAGAGAAAATTATACACAGTGTGATAGTCATTTGGGCTGCTCTTCAGTATTCCATGTTTCTCTTTTCAGGAACACGGTAAGGCTGCATCTTTCCATCCCTTTGAAGTTAGGTATGGTCATGTGACTTTGAAACCAACTGTTATGGATTAAACTGTGTCTCCCCAAAAATGCATTAGGTGAAGCCCTAACCCTAAGTGTAATTTGTTTTGGAGACAGTGCCTCCAGGGAGGTAATTAAAATTAAACAAGATCTTAAGGGCAGGGTTCTAAGCTGATAAAATTAGTGTCCTTATAATAAGAGATTTTCTCCCTCTTTCTCTCCTTCTCTCTCTCCCCATACTCACTTAAAAGAAAGGTCACGCTTGTAAAGACACAATGAGAGGCCATCTACAAGCCAGGAAGTGGAAACCAACTCTGCCAGTGCCTTAATCTTGGACTTCTCGTTTCCAGACTGGTAAGGAAATAATTTTCTCTTGCTTTGGCTACCCAGACTATGGTATTTAGTTATATCAGCCCAAGAAATCTAAGAATTCACAACAGGCAGTACGACATGAGTGACAAAAAAAGTATTTGGGGTTGGTTGTATTAAGTTCCAGAATTTGGGGGAATTTTTGTTACCATGGCATAACCTAGCCTAGTCTGATTAATATAGCTAGTTTTGCTTATCTATTTTATAGACTATTATGTGTATAGTAAGCAAAAATATATTTCCTAATATAAAAGAAGAAACAATAATGTCATTATCATTAAAGAGTCATCAGGAATAAGCTAGATTGTTATTCTCATATGGTATAATAAAATAAATGATTTAATTATTAGAAAACTTTAGTTAAATTAAACCATACCTTATTTTCTTCTTAACAGTGCTTTGCTTCTTCTCTCCTGTGTGTGTGTGTTTCATAAGTTCTACTTTGCATATAAATTTTTGCTTTGACTACATGTTTTGCTTCCCCTGTTACTGATATAATTGACTTAAATGTTTAATTCATTAACTCTTTGTAAAGACTTTTGAAAGTGATTTTTCTGATTTCTGTTGTCTTTTAATTTGGTTACACTCTGCATTTGCCTATTGGCTTCCATTTTGCCATTAGTATTTCTTTAATTTGCTGTGTTTACCATAACAAAATACCACAGTCTGTGTGGCCTAGACAACATTTCTTTAATAATTCATAAGACAAAAGACTGACTTCAATGAAGAAAGAAATTAATGAAGAGGAAGAAAATTAATCCCTTCTCTTTTTATTGAGTAATATTTTCTGGATCTTTCCAGATATTTTATTATTTTGTTTTCTCTTTAGTAGCAACAGCCTAATGCCATTCCAATGACCTTTTTAACATTGACCTCTTCTGCTTGCTTTCAATGCCTATGGTACACCAGTCCTTGGAGGCTCACAGGGTAAAGAGTCTGCCTGCAATGCAGGAGACCTGAGTTCAGTCCCTGGTGTCTGGAAGATTTCCTGGAGAAGGAAATGGCAACCCACTCCAGTATTCTTGCCTGGAAAATTCCATGGATGGAGGAGGCTGGTAGGCCACAGCCCATAGGGTCACAAAGAAATGGACGCACTTTCACTTTTCATGGTACTTAATTTTATGGGAGAAAAAGACATGACCTAAGATTTTGATTGTTTTTCTTTTTCATTCCATGTGTAAGCAGTTTGTTGTCATCATCTATGTTCACTTATAGCCATCTCTCCCACCAATCCTAAGGTATAGTTTCCTATAATGTTTATCACACTTCATTCTCTGTTATGTTTCATTTTAAAAGGAATTATAATATTAAAGGTACAATAAACAGAACTAAATCCATAGCAGACTTCAATAAATATTAGTTCTCTTTTGCTTCCATTTCCCCTGTAAAATTATAGGATATTAGTTAGAAAATTGTTTTCTGTATAAATTAATTTTATCATATCTTTAAGCCATGATTAAATCATTTCTTTTATACCACAAGTCTCCGATATCTCTTTGTAACCATGTATTTTATATGGTCCCTGCCTTTTTTCTTTCCTTTTCCTTTTCTTCCCTCATTTCCTTGTTTTCTTTTTCCTTTTAAAGCATGCTCTCTGAGATTTTGTGAAATTCTGTGCTGTTTAAGTTTTGAATTGGGGCATTTGACAAACCAAATAACTGTTCATAAATATTTTGCATTTGTATTTCTCTGTACTGAATTTTTTTTCAGCTATGTCTCAACATAGATAAATATCTTTAGGATATCTTTTGATGCAAAAAATTGCTATTGGGTGAGACTTGGTCTGATCTTTCAACTCTGCTATCATGTACTGACTCACCTCAGAATGTGAAACTTTGCAGAAGATTCTGTTTAATAAATTTATTTCCTATTCCTAACACCACACTGCACATATTTGCTTGAACATGTTATCTCATCCATTTTCAAATGGAATATCATAATAGCTAGTAATTCCTGATAGAAATGATATAAATTGTAAAATATGATCCATTAGCTGTGTTCCAAATGTATAAATAAAAATATATCTGGTTATATATTTAAATAGTGATTATAATAATAATATAAATTATGTTAAGTACATGTAGCAGCAGAGGCATGCCCTTCTGAACAGAAAACATCTCCTCAGAGCATACTGATCAGTTCATTTTTCCTAATGAAATCTTCATTTAGACAGAAGTTACTCCTCACTTCCTTTCTGCTCCTTTTTCTAAGCTAAAGCTGCTGTCTACCTTTTTTTTTTTTTCTTGAAAGATACAGCAATTTTAGTTAAAGATAAATTTTGAATCTTTCAACCTGGCTTGAAAGAAAAGTACATGAGGAACTTGTCACTATGGGAAAATAAAATGATTCTCAAGTAATCATAGAGTTATTTTTCTAGAATCGTATTATTTTAGCATGGAAAAAGACTTGAAGATCATCTGAACATTTTTATTCTACACAGAATAAAGATGAGGCAAAGAGAGAATTAGCAACTTATCTAAGAAAGTCAAATAGAAGTATTTAGGCCTGATGAAATGATTTAATCACCATTTGTTTTGTCACATACTGTCTGGAGGGAGTTGAACTGATGTCATTTCCCACCACTTATACAGCTTGAA
Source organism: Ovis canadensis (assembly GCF_042477335.2). Taxonomy (NCBI): domain Eukaryota; kingdom Metazoa; phylum Chordata; class Mammalia; order Artiodactyla; family Bovidae; genus Ovis; species Ovis canadensis. The sequence continues at coordinate 243,378,378 of NC_091245.1, forward strand.
GAGAAGCATTGTAATGAAGTGAAGTGAAGTTGTTTAGTCCTGTCCGACTCTTTGCAACCCCATGGACTACATGTAGCCTACCAGGCTCCTCTGTCCGTGGGATTTTCCAGGCAGTAGTACTGGAGTGGATTGCCATTTCCTTCTCCAGGGGATCTTCCCGACCCAGGGATTGAACCCGAGTCTCCCGCATTATAGACAGATGCTTAACCATCTGAGCCACTAGGGAAGGCTCTAGAGTATATAAACAGTAAGATTCGCAGATCAGCTCAAGGAGCATGAAGTTGGCAATACATACATGAAAACAAGATATTAGCAATTATTCAGAGGTATTAGCACAGATTGGAAGTCATGTTGCCTTTGCTTCAAGCTAAAGAATTTCTGAAGACCTTAATTACCATCAGTTTTCTAGAGTCATTCCAAAGTTTTGGATATTTTGCTTTTTTTTTTTTTGAGGTATGTATATAAATTAAATGGCATAGCTTTGCTTAAAACCAACAGTGAATTTTTTTCCCTCAATTTTTAAAGCAATGTAACTAATGTTTTCCTACTGTTAAAGTCATTTCTCTTTCCACACAAATTGAAATTTAATCTTTCTAAAACATTACTTCCATTATACCAACTCTTTTGCTTTTAAAAATGAGAAGCTCCCCATTACACACAATATAACCAAAATTTCCCCAGGCCACACAAGCCTATGGAAGCAAATGAGATCACATTACCATTAATAACTGAAATAGCACTGCCTCATGGCCTCACATACATTGCTCAGGACCTGAGCCCAGCATACACTTTACCCAGATATTTCTGGGAGTCCCCAGATGGTGTTCATTTTTGCTCAAAACAAGTTCACTTTCACTGGGCATGGATTCTACCCTGCTCCCATCTATGGTTCTCCCATTCTACTTCTCTTATTCCCCAGGCCACAGGCAGGGTAAGTTCACAGCTCCTTTGAGCACTGCAAGAAGCTAGATGCTGTGAATACAAACCAAATGTAATTCTCAAATTAGTCCTGCTTAATCATCTCTGCCTTGCCACCTTATTCTCCTACTGGGGGGTCCCTTCTAGCCTGAAGATCATGGAAGATGCCACAGTGCAGGCAGGCACTGCTGAGAGTCAGATACCACCATTACTCTGTTGGACTCACCTTTTCTGGGCACCACCACCAATGTCCTATAGCTGTCAAGCAGTCCAAGAGTCTGCGGGGGTCTACAGTAAAAATGGCACATGCTACAGCCCTGAATGGATTATTAGCTATACTGCTCTTTCCCTAATGATGTACAAGCTTTTCTGTCTTACATATATATATTTATATATTTAGGGTAGGCAAGTTTGATAAGAGAGGGAAAAGTTTTTGTTTCACTGATTGATGAGTTTAGTGAGATTGGCTCTTGGGTTGACCTCCCATGGGGAGTTACCATACTGCCTGTGACAGCTAAGGCTCCCCCACTAGTCAGGCTCACAAGTTGAATTCTCTGAGAAGCTCTTAGGTTGCCAACATCTAGAGCCCGTATCTGTATCTCACTAGATCCTTTGTACAGAGTCAAATTCACATATTTTCCTGACATCCTCAGTGTTGCTCAATTCCACATGTTCAAACCAGTGCCTCAAAAATTTGAAACACAATCCTTGCTTCCCAGATAATCCTAACTTTGAGGTCAAGTTGCAAGTCATCCAACCAGAGAAGTCTGTTTTTGCCTGCATCAAACTTGCCAACTGGGGTCATACTTCTGGGTAGTCTCAAAAACAAATCTGCTCACATCAAGCCCTGTAGAGAACTTTCTTTGGAAATTTCAGATGGTGTCAGCAAGGTCAACTGCAAATGTCAACAGCAAGTGACCCTGCCACTTCTCACCTCTGGCTCTCTTTTTTCTGCCCCTTCTCCCTTTGGCCTTGACCTCTCAGACTTCTGACTCTCTACGTAGAAATTTATCTTCTGGTCTTTCATTCCTTCCTTATATAGAACAATTTAGCTCCTTCTTAATTCACACCTTCAATTGCATATATCTTCTCCTCGCCATGTGCTCAGCATGGGTGAATATTCAAAAGCACCCTCCTCAGAGGGTGGTGTCATCTCACTTTGCCCTCAGGAAAGTTTGCCACACTGCTCTGCAATCCTTAGGTAAATATACAGATACACAATGAAAATTTTTTGGATGCACTTAACTTTATAAATTTATATTTAACTAAATATAAATTTTAATTTATATTATTATTATATAAATATTTGCTTATATTGGCCTCCTCTAATGTTTTTCAGTGTTGATCTAGTTTGTGGTTTAAAGCATTAAACCATGATAGTCATTTTTTGACAAAAAATAAATTTCATCTCATAGTTTAGCTGTAATTTTTCTTTTGGCCATTCTACATGGCATGTAAAATAATCCCCAGGCAGGGGTTGAAGCTGCACCCCCTTCAGTGCAAGTCGAGTTTTAACCCCTGCACCACTGGTAAAGTCCCTTAGCTGTAGTTTTATTTTTAAAACAATTTTGCCTGAGTGACTGAACTGAACTGAATGTCTGGAAAGGGTGCCTCACTTCAGTTGTGTCTGACTCTTTGCACCCCTTGAGACTGTAGCCTGCCAGGCTACTCAGTCCATGGAATTCTTCAGGCAATAATACTGGAGTGAGTTGCCATGCCCACCTCCAGGGAATCTTTGTGATCCAAGGATAGAACACACGTCTCGTCTCTTGTGTCTCCTGCATTGGCAGATGGGTTGTTTACCACTAAAGTCACCTGGGAAGCCCAGTGTTTGGGAAATGGAAATCAGTTCTGAAAAGAAGAAGATGATGTATTTGAGCCAGCTAGCTAATATCTAATAATAATACACTAATATGTATAGGATAATATGGTGTCCCAGGTGTCATAGCAAGTTCAGTTCAGTTCAGTCGCTCACTGAGACTGACCCTTTGTGACCACCACCACCCCCCCAGCAGGCCAGGCCTCCCTGTCCATTACCAACTTCCAGAGTCCACCCAAACCCATGTCCATCTAGTCAGTGATGCCATCCAATGATAGGCTAGGGTCTTTTCAAATGAGTCAGCTCTTCGCATCAGGTGGCCAAAGTATTGGAGTTTCAACATCAGTCTTTCCAATGAACACCCAGGACTGATCTCCATTAGGATGGACTGGTTGGATCTCTTGGCAGTCCAAGGGACTCTCAAGAGTCTTCTCCAACACCACAGTTCAAAAGCATCAATTCTTCGGCGTTCAGTTTTCTTCACAGTCCAACCCTCACATCCATATATGACCACTGGGAAAAACATAGCCTTGACTAGATGGACCTTTGGTAGCAAAGTAATGTCTCTGGTTTTCAATATGTTATCTAAGTTGGTCATAACTTTCCTTCCAAGGAGTAAGCGTCTTTTAATTTCATGGCTGCAGTCACCATCCGCAGTGATTTTGGAGCCAAAAAAAAAATAAAGTCAACCACTGTTTCCACTGTTTCCCCATCTATTTGCCATGAAGTGATGGGACTGGATGCCATGATCTTAGCTTTCTGAATGTTGAGCTTTAAGCCAACTTTTTCACTCTCCTCTTTCACTTTCATCAAGAGGCTCTTTAGTTCTTTGCTTTCTGCCATAAGGGTGGTGTCATCTGCATATCTGAGGTTATTGATATTTCTCCCAGCAATCTTGATTCCAGCTTGTGCTTCCTCCAGCACAGTGTTTCTCATGATGTACTCTGCATATAAGTTAAATAATTTATCATGATGTACTCTGCAATAAACAGCCTTGACATACTCCTTTTCCTATTTGGAACAAGTCTGTTGTTCCATGTACAATTCTAACTGTTGCTTCCTGACCTGCATACAGATTTCTCAAGAGGCAGGTCAGGTGGTCTGGTATTCCCATCTCTTGAAGAATTTTCCACAGTTTCTTGTGATCCACACAGTCAAAGGCTTTGGCACAGTCAATAAAGCAGAAATAGATGTTTTCCTGGAACTCTCTTGCTTTTTCAATGATCTAGCAGATTTTGGCAATTTGATCTCTGGTTCCTCTGCCTCTTAATACCAGCTTGAACATCTGGAAGTTCACGGTTCACATATTGCTGAAGCCTGGCTTGGAGAATTTTGAGCATTACTTTACTAGCATGTGAGGTGAGTGCAATTGTGCGGTAGTTTGAACGTTCTTTGGCATTGCCTTTCTTTCAGATTGGAATGAAAACTGAACTTTTCTAGTCCTGTGGCCACTGCTACTGGGAAGTAGGGATAGTCATGAAGACTCTATCTAAAGAGTAAGAGATCAAGACCAATCATAACTTTTCCAAAAGAAAGAATGAAAATCATATGTTGAAAAACCGAGGAAAGCAAGAGTTTAGAATCTGTTATGTTACATCGTGCTCATGCTCAGTTGTGTCTGACTCTTTGAGATTTCAAGGGCTGTAGCCTGTCAGGCTCCTCTGTCTATGTGATTTCCCAGGCAAGAATACTGGAGTGGGTTGCCATTTCCTTCTCCAAGGGATATTCCTGACCCAGGGATCAAACCTGCATCTCCTGTGTCTCCTGCATTGGCAGGCAGATTCTTTACCACTAACGCCAGCTAGGAAGCCCTTGTTATGTTTATTTCAGTTCAGTGGCTCAATTGTGTCTGACTCTTTGCGACCCAATGAACTACAGCACACCAGGCCTCCCTGTCCATCACCAACTCCCAGAGCTTACTCAAACTCATGTCCATTGAGTTCGTGATGCCATCCAATTATCTCTTCCTCTGTTGTCCCCTTCTACTCCCACCTTCAATCTTTCCCAGCATCAGGGTCTTTTCAAATAAGTCAGCTCTTCATATCAGGTGGCCACAGTATTGGAGTTTCAGCTTCAGCATCAGTCCTTCCAATGAATATTCAGGCCTTATTTCTTTAGGATGGACTGGCTGGATCCCCTTTCTGTCCAAGGGACTCTCAAGAGTCTTCTCTAACACCACAGTTCAGAAGCATCAATTCTTCAGCACTCAGCTTTCTTTATAGTCCAACTCTCATATCCATACATAGGTACTGGAGAAACTATAGCTTTGATTAGATGGACTTTTGTTGGCAAGTAACATCTCTGCTTTTTAATATGCTGTCTAGGTTGGTCATAGCTTTTCTTTCAAGAGGCAAGCATCCTTCAGTTTCATGGCTGCAGTCATCATATGCAGTGGTGATAATATGCCTCCCCCCCAAAAAAAAAATAGAAGTCTGTCAATGTTTCCAGCATTTCCTCATCTATTTGCCATGAAGTGATGTCACCCTGATTATTTAACTTATATGCAGAGTACATCATGAGAAACGCTGGACTGGAAGAAACACAAGCTGGAATCAAGATTGCTGGAAGAAATAATAACCTCAGATATGCAGATGACACCACCCTTATGGCAGAAAGTGAAGAGGAACTAAAAAGCCTCTTGATGAAAGTGAATGTGGAGAGTGAATAAGCTGGCTTAAAGCTCAACATTCAGAAAACTAAGATCATGGCAGCTGGTCCCATCACTTCATGGGAAAGAGATGGGGAAACAGTGGAAACAGTGTCAGACTTTATTTTTCTGGGCTCCAAAATCACTGCAGATGGTGACTGCAGCCATGAAATTAAAAGACGCTTACTCCTTGGAAGGAAAGTTATGACCAACCTAGATAGCATATTCAAAAGCAGAGACATTACTTTGCTGACTAAGATCCATCTTGTCAAGGCTATGTTTTTTCCAGTGGCCATGGATGGATGCAAGAGTTGGACCGCGAAGAAAGCTGAGTGCCAAAGAATTGATGCTTTTGAACTGTGCTGTTGGAGAAGACTCTTGAGAGTCCCTTGGACTGCAAGGAGATCCAACCAGTCCATTCTGAAGGAAATCAGCCCTGGGATTTCTTTGGAAGGAATGATGCTAAAGCTGAAACTCCAGTACTTTGGCTACCTCATGTGAAGAGTTGACTCATTGGAAAAGACTCTGATGCTGGGAGGGATTGAGGGCAGGAGAAGAAGGGAACAACAGAGGATGAGATGGCTGGATGGCATCACTGACTCAATGAACGTGAATCTGAGTGAACTCCGGGAGATAGTGATCGACAGGGAGGCCTGGCGTGCTGCGATTCATGGAGTCGCAAAGAGTTGAACACGACTGAGTGACTGAACTGAACTGAACTGAACTGATGGGACCAGATACCATGATCTTAGCTTTTTGAGTGTTGAGTTTTAAGCCAACTTTTTCACTCTCCTCTTTCACTTTCATCTAGAGGCTCTTTAGTTCTTCTTCATTTTCTGCCATAAGAGTGGTGTCATCTGCATATATGAGGTTATTGGTGTTTCTCCCGATAATATTGATTCCAGCTTATGCTTCATTCAAGCCAGCATTTCTCATGATGTACTCTGCATATAAGTTAAATAAGCAGGGTGACAATATATAGCCTTGATGTACTCCTTTCCCTATTTGGAATCAGTCTGTTCCATGTCCCATTCTCACTGTTGTTTCCTGAACTGCATACAGATTTCTCAAGAGGCATGTCAGGTGATCTGTTATGTTAACATAACCCTGTTATGTTAAAACACTATAAAAAGAAGATGATTATGAAAAGAAAAAAAAAATAAATGGAGACATTGCAACACAAATTCTCTCATGGTTGCCCAGTGATGGATCCTGACCCTAAGAGGCTAATGTGACTTGATCTCAAGTAGGACCATAAAGAAGGCTGAATGCCAAATAATTGATGCTTTTTAACTGTGGTGTTAGAGAAGACTCTTGAGGGTCCCTTGGACTGCAAGGAGATCCAACCAGCCCATTGTAAAGGAGATCGGTCCTGGGTGTTCTTTGGAAGGAATGATGTTAAAGCTGAAGCTCCAACACATTGGCCCCCTGATGTGAAGAGCTGACTCTTGGCATTAGAAAAAGCCCGAAATGCTGGCAATGATTAAAGGCAGGATGAGAGGGGGATGACAGAGCATGAGATGGTTGGATAGCATCTCCAAGTCAATGGACATGAGTTTGAGCAAGCTCTAGGCGATGGTGAAAGACAGGGAGTTCTGGCATGCTGCAGTCCATGGGGGCACAGAATTGGACAAAAACAATAGTGTGCTAGAAAACATAAAATTATCTCTGGATAAACTGATGGAATTGTTGAAAGTCTTAGCATAGTGTAGTACAAGCGTATACCCAGTTATGCAATGATTTTCTATGTAAATTGAGATGATCACGTGAGTTTTTAATTTTTTGTTTTAAGTCTATTATGGACTACATTATTTTATTATTTTATTTTCTTATGTTGAGCCATTCTTACATCCCTGGGATAAGTCCCACTTTGTGTATAATCCTTTTAGTAAGCTGTTGAATTTGATTTGCTAGTATTCTGTTGAGAATTTTTTGTATAATATGCACAAAGATATTCCTATGCAGTTTCCTTTCCTTGTGGTTTCTTTATCTTTCGGTCAAGGTAAGTTGACCTCAAGAATGTGTTAGCAAGCATCTTTTTTTGTTGTTGTTTGTTTGGAAGAGCTTGAGAATTTTATTAATTCTTCTTTAAATATTTGATGGAATTCACCAGTGAAGTCATCTGGTCTTGAACTTTTCTCTTGGAGGGTTTTCATTACTGCATGCATCTCTTTACTTGCTTTTTGTCTGTTGAGATTTTGTATTTCCTATTTTTTTTTTAAAGATTTATTTATTTTGTTTTTGACTGCACTGGATCTTCATTACTGCACACAGTCTTTCTCTGGTTGCAGAGAAGGAGGGCTACTCTCTAGCTGCAGTGCACTGGCATCTCATTGCAGAGGCTTCTCTTGTGGAGCATGAGGCCTAGGGCACATGGACTCAGTAGTTGTGGCACACCAGCTTAGTTGCCCCTTTGGCATGTGGGATCTTGCCAGCAGGGATTAAACCCATATCCCCTGCATTGTCAGGCAGGGTCTTAACCACTGGACCACCAGGGAAGCTCCTCTATTTCTCACTGAGTCAGTTTTGTAAATACTGTGCTTCTAGAAAGTAGTCCATTTAATATAGATTAGTAAGATTATTTGTGTGTAATCATTCACTATTCTCTTAATACCCTTTTACTTTCTGTAAGAAAATTAATAGAGTCCCCACTTGCTTTTCTGATTTTAGTTATTTGCACCTTCTGTTTTTTTTCCTTAGCCCAGGTAAAGTTTTTTCCATTTTTTCTTTGCTCTCTCAAAGAACCAACTTTGGCATTGTTAACTCTCTGTATTAATCACCTTTGGGATGCTGGTGGTAATATGTCTTTTTCCCAAAAAAAGAAGGAGGAGCTTTTGGATAGCTGTTACATAAATTACTTTAATATTTGGAGACTAGCAATTATGCAGCTGTAGAAACTGAGTCAATTTTTCAATAACTGGTCTAATGTCTATGTTAATATTAACTAGTGACTTTCTTTTCCCACTGAATACTCATATGTTTCTCAACAACTATGTCAGTAGGTTAAAATATAGCAAATTTATATATATATATATATATATATATATATATATATATAAGAAGCTGAGATATTGTAATTAAAATATACACTACTATTAAGGAAAGATCTCACAGTCTGTTGCTGTCAGAGAGATAAGTGTAAAAAATAGATTTTCAGTGGCTTTCATAGTAAATCAGCCAAAATGATATTTCTCTTTTGGACTCCACTCCTTTACCAGGTAAATCAATTCTCAATGAGTACAAAGCTTATAAAACACAAAAGTTAAGGAAAAAAAATACTGAAACACTTGAAAAAGAACATAAGAAATCAATCCAAGCATAAATAAGAATCCATCAGTAAAATTTCCATTTTGCTGATGTGTCCTTGGTTTCACAGTGTCCTTGGCTTTCCCTCCACTGTGGTTTTACTATAGGCAATTCTGCCCTAGGTCTGTGGTTCTTGAATGCCCTCCAGCCATCAATCTGAAATGGAGATGAACAATCAAGTAAGTTCAGTTCAGTTCAGTTGCTCAGTCATGTCCGACTCTTTGCGACCCCATGAATCGCAGCACGCCAGGCCTCCCTGTCCATTACCAACTCCCGGAGTTCACTCAAACTCATGTCCATCAAGTCAGTGATGCCATCCAGCCATCTTATCCGCTGTCATCCCCTTCTCCTCCTGCCCCCAATCCCTCCAAGCATCAGGGTCTTTTCCAATGAGTCAACTCTTCGCATGAGGTGGCCAAAGTACTGGAGTTTCAGCTTCAGCATCATTCCTTCCAATGAACACCCAGGACTGATCTCCTTTAGGATGGACTGGTTGGATCTCCTTGCAGTCCAAGGGACTCTCAAGAGTCTTCTCCAACAGCACAGTTCAAAAGCATCAATTCTTCCGGGCTCAGCTTTCTTTATAGTCCAACTCTCACATGACCACTGGAAAAACCATAGCCTTGACTAGACAGATCTTTGTCGGCAAAGTAATACCTCTGCTTTCCAATATGCTATCTAGGTTGGTCATAACTTTTCTTCCAAGGAGTAAGCATCTCTTAATTTCATGGCTACAGTCACCATCTGCAGTGATTTTGGAGCCCCAAAAAATAAAGTCTGACACTGTTTCCAGTTTCCCCATCTATTTCCCATGAAGTGATGGGACCAGCTGCCATGATCTTAGTTTTCTGAATGTTGAGCTTAAAGCCAACTTTTTCACTCTCCTCTCTCACTTTCATCAAGAGGCTTTTTAGTTCCTCTTCACTTTCACTTTCTGCCATAAGGGTGGTATCATCTGCATATCTGAGGTTATTGATATTTCTCTCAGCAATCTTGATTCAGGGAGAAATTGTGCTTCTTCCAGCCCAGCCTTTCTCATGATGTACTCTGAGTTAAATAAGCAGGGTGACAATATACAGCCTTGACGTACTCCTTTTCCTATTTGGAACCAGTCTGTTTTTCCATGTCCAGTTCTAACTGTTGTCTCCTGACCTGCATATAGGTTTCTCAAGAGGCAGGTCTGGTGGTCTGGTATTCCCATCTCTTTCAGAATTTTCCACAGTTTATTGTGATCCACAGAGTCAAAGGCTTTGGCATAGTCAATAAAGCAGAAATAGATGTTTTTCTGGAACTCTCTTGCTTTTTTGATGATCCAGCGGATGTTGGCAATTCACTTTTTCTCTGAGTTTTCCAAAAGATTTGATTTGAATCTGATTTGGGAGTGAGTTTACTTGATTGCCTGTTCAAGCTAGTTTTAGAAAAGGCAGTCAAGTAAACTCACTCCCAAATCAGATTCGAATCAAACCTTTTTGGAATCTCAGAGAAAAAGTGAAGGATGATGTTAAAATATGGAATTTTCATTTTGACTGATCTATGTTTTCCAGACTCCCACTTGGGTAAATGTGTTGAAATTCTGAACAAAGACCAATGGAACAAAATAGAAAGCCCAGAGATAAACCCACGCACCTATGGACACCTTGTCTTTGACAAAGAAGACAAGAATATACAATGGAGAAAATACAATCTCTTTAACAAGTGGTGCTGGGAAAACTGGTCAGCCACTTGTAAAAGAGTGAAACTAGAACACATTCTAAACCATACACAAAAATAAACTCAAAATGGATTAAAGATCTAAACATAAGACCAGAAACTATAAAACTCCTAGAGGAGAACATAGGCAAAACACTCTCTGAAATTCTGAAAGAAAGTGTGCGTAGAACACATTATACAGAGAACCCAGCAAATGAAATGTAACTTTGTAAGATACCAAAATCATAAATGTTCTGAAAAGATTCTCAGTCTCTGTCTTTTATGGCAAATGTAACTGGTGTTAAGTACTGTTTGGTGTTGTTTACAATTTCACAAACTTCTGGAAGTAAAACATTTCCAAAGTAAGTTTACTAAAGTTTGCAATGCATATTCTTTCAAAAGAAATTCTGGAGCAGTAGAGCTATCTTTTTTTTCCTTTCTTTTTTCTATGTGGTTTTATGCAATATTTTTGCTCACCAACCCATTATTATATCTAGTAAATCAAAATATAGCAAAACAAAAATAAGTAGCACATCTATCAAGACTTTAACAAATATTCTTGGAAAGGAATTTTAGAGCTGGAAGGAGCCTTACCGGTAAGTCAAATTTATTCATTTTAACAGATATAAAAAACTGAAATCTCAAAATGTCAAGACTCAATAAAAATCAGATAACTTGTGAATGGAATGATCAGAGTAAGAAGTGGATCCCCAGTCTCTCCAATGAGGAAAATTACCACTACCCTTAATAGATTATACTTATTTTCACTTCAAGCTTCCCTGATAGCTCAATTGCCAATAGCAGTTGCTATTGATAGCTCCTGCAATGCAGGAGACCCTGGTTCAATTCCTGGGTCAGGAAGATCTACTGGAGAACGGAAAGGCTAACACCCCAGTATTCTTTGGCTTCCCTTGTGGCTCAGCTGGTGAAGAATTTGCCTGCAATGAGGGAGACCTGGTTTTGATCTATGGTTGGCAAGATCCTGTGGAGAAGGGAAAGGCTACCCACTCCGGTATTCTAGCCTGGAGAATTCCAGGACTGTGTAGTTCATTGGGTTGTAAAGAGTTGGACACGACTGAACGACTTTCACTTTCACTTTTTAGGGCTTCCCTTATAGCTCAGTTGGTAAAGAATCTGCTTGCAAGGCAGGAGACCCTGGTTCCATTCCTGGGTCAGGAAGATCTGCTGGAGAACGGACAGGCTATCCACTCCAGGATTCTTGGGCTTCCCTTATGGCTCAGCTGATGAAGAATCCACCTGCAGTGTGGGAGACCTGGGTTTGATCCCTGGGTTGGAAAAATCCCCTGGAGAAGGGAAAGGCTACCCACTCCAGTATTATGGCCTGGAGAATTCCAGGACTGTATACTCCATGGTGTCACAAAGAGTCAGACATGACTGAGTGACTTTCACTCACTGTTTTCATTTCATGCCCTATACTATTGAGATCATTTCTAATTTATAGTCTATTCTATTGTCCTCTTTTTGTCTCTAGATTATTTTTAATAGCAATGTAAGTTTCATTAATAAAGCTGATGTCAACATTCAGCTGAATTAATTTAAATAGCAATGGTATTTAATCTTTAACTTTAATTTATTGCTAATTAATTCTTTAAAAATATATCTCAATATTTTTCCTAAAATGCATTTGTTTATTGAACTTGGGTGTGATATGACAGTAATTCAGTATTTGCCATTTGTGTTTGCCCCTTTCCAAATAGGTTATAAGAAAACTGGTGATATTAAAGAAGACACTCAATAGACTGGCAAACCAATAGTGTGAGAATGAATAGAAAATCCAAGTAGTAAAATCAGAATAGAGAAATAATTATGAAAAAAAGAAAGATAATCTGTAGGAGATTGTTTCAAAAAATTTCAACTGAACTTCCTGATAACCAGGGAGAAACAGGGAACATGATGGTTTATGTGTGCATGCCCAGTCTTGTCTGACCCTCTGTTAGCCCCTTGGACTGTAAACTGCTAGGCTCCTCTGTCCGTGGAATTTTCCAGATGAGAAGACTGGAGCAGATTGCCATTTCCTACTCCAGAGTGTCTTCTCGACCCAGGGTTTGAACCACGTCTCCTGCATCTCCTGCCCTGGCAGGCGGATTCTTTATCACTGTGCCAGCTGGGAAGCCCATGTGGTGGTTTATACAAGTGCCATTAGACAAAAAGGGATTGTGTTTTCCGTTTTTGGTTGTTTATCAGAACTAAAACACATGGCATACACTGTTTTAATGGTTTTGCTACTTTCTTTATCTGTGTTCTTAGTATGGACCTCTTAAGAAGAATTAAGAAACTTAAATAAAAAATAATGAATTTCATTAGGCATGGGATAATTTTTTCAGTCATTTTATTGTCTTCATTTTAATATTTAATATAGCTATTTTGTTCATGACTAATTTTTAGATAGATACTAAATGAAAGTAGTGGCATTATTTGAAAATCAAATTATTGTATATAATTGTATAAAGGCAATTTTGTATGGTGCCATGGTCATATGATGTGGTTTTGTAGCTTTCTGATGTCATAAAATAATGATTAGAATGTAGATGGTGATGAATAATTGTATTTCATAAAGTCGGATACAAAACATAAGTGTAAAAGTGCACTTGAAGTTTTTCCATGAACAAAAGACATTTTTCTGTCTTAATATATTGTAAAAACTTTTGTTTGATCATAAAGGCAAGAAGAAACTTTTTCATCAAGAGCTGAATATTTCCAACTTTCTGCACCTTAATTGTGCCTTGCAATTCAGGTCAATTATTATAAAGTGAAGAAAATAATTTTTTATAACCTTTGTACAACTCAAAAATATTCACATAAATTTTCCCAAAGTTCAAAATCAATTATGTGAAACAAGCAAAGGACTTTAAAGATATCCCATCAAATTGTTAAATCAAATGGAGTTGATGCTTCCAGAATCTGCATCTTCCAACAGCTGCCATGACAAGATTAAACCTCTTCCATCTTCCTGAAACTGCATGTCAATCCTGCACAAGCTCTTTTTGGAATGGGGTCTATTGGGCAGACATTATCTATTTTCTTTCCTTCCATTCATTCTCCCACTCTTGGAATGCAGGCTAGTTTTTAAAATACTTATTTATTTTATTTGACTGCCCCAGGTCTTAGTTGTAGCATGCCAGATCTTTTTTGGGGCATGTGAACACTTAATTGTGACATATTGATAGCTTATGGTGAATGGTGTCAGGTTCTTGATCTCCAAAGAAAACTGAGCTTCAGAACCAGGGACCAGGCTTGATCACTCAAGAGCTTTTGTGTACCAGAGTTTTATTAAAGTATGAAAAGAGACAGAGAGAGCTTCTGACTTAGACACCAGAACAGGGACAGAGAGTTTCCCCCTCGCTAGTCTAAGCAAAGTAGTTATATACTTTTTAAATTAGCTATTACAATAAATTAAAAGAATGCCTCAAGTTTGTAAAAATTTTACCAGATCCACTCCCACAATTTACATTTTATGGTAACAGGATTAGAATTTAACAATAGAGAGATCTTACCAGACCTACTCCCATAACATACATTCTAAGATATCAGCACTAGTCAGAAGGTTTTCAGGAAGGAGAAACTGTTCACAAGCATGATACATTGTTGTTATATAACCCTAGTACTGAGTTTAAACTGAGTTGTTCATTGTGTAATCATCAGTTCCAGGCTTAAAATAAAAAAGAAACAAAAAAAGTTTTAGGTGACTAAGTAATGTAGAGAAAACAATAAATAAATAAATAAAAAGACGTTTGTCCTTTCCTCCTTCTTGAGAATTCCAGAGCCCTACCTTCTCCTCAAGAGCCCCAGACCCCTTTTTCCTCCTCAGGGACCCCAGACTTCGTATCAACCTGTCTAGGAATTGACTCTCTCAGTATGAGATCTAGTTCCCTAAACGGATTTAACCTGGGCCCCATGCATTGGGATCATGGGGTCTTAGTCACTGGACCACCAAGAAAGTCCATGAAGTGAAGGTTCTTGACCACCTGCAACACAACCTGAACTCTGCTCTGCTGCAGGTCAACAAAGCTTTCTAACACCAGAATCTTTCCTGAATCCTAACTCTACATTTGACTGTGGTGCTTTTCTGAGTTCCCAACCTGTATCCCTTGGCTTTCTTGACATTTTGCCTTCTTACCTGCTCCTCTATCTCCTTTCATGGTGTTCATTTCTTACACTACTGCCTTTCCCTTAATTTTATGTTAGGGTTTTGAGTTTTCCTGGTGGCTCAGATGATAAAGAACTTTCCTACAATTCAAGAGACCCAGGTTTGATCCCTCGGTTGGGAAGATCCCCTGGAGAAGGGAATGGCTACACTCCAGTGTTCTTGCCTGGAGAATTCCATGGACAGAGGAGCTTGGTAGGCTACCATACATGGGGTCCCAAAGAGTTGGACACGACTGAGTGACTAACATTATGCTGTAGTTGATTCACAATATTCTGTTAGTTTCAGGTATACAGCAATGTGACTCAGTTATATATATACATGTATCTTTTCTTTTAGGGCTTCCCGGGTGGCACTAGTAGTTAAGAACCCACCTGCCAATGCAGGAGACTTAAGAGCCACAAGCTTGATCCCTACATTGGAAAGATCCCCTGGAGAAGGAAATGGCAACCCATTCCAATATTCTTACCTGAAGTCACATAAAGTCGGACACAAATGAAATGAATTCGCATAGCACGCCTTCTTTTTCAGATTTTTTTCCCATATAGGTTACTGAAAAGGACTGAGTAGAGTTCCCTGCGCTATATAGTAGGTCCTTCTAGATTATTTTATATAAGCTAAAACTTCCTAGTTTACCCCTCTCCATCTTTCCTCTTTTGTAACCATAAGTTTGTTATTCTAACTCTATCCAACATTATTCATTCCTTACACTGCTGTTTTATCCATATGAAAGCTTACACATCTGTTCTTGATACCTGCAATTTTGGTTTAGCAGGTTTATTAAATCAACCACTGTAATAGCTTTTATTTTTTTTTCTGATTACTTCTAAATGTCAAACTCCATTCATAACCCACTGCCTTTGTCCCTGTGTCTGTTCTTAGCAGCTTACATAGGCCGCATAAGGGGTATACAGATACATATATATCCAACAGGGAAATTTTCTCTCTCTCTCCAAGACAAGCAGTCCTTTCAAATAGCTTCATTTTAGTCAGAAGTATTAATATCATCAACCCCTTAAACTGGAAAGCCCAGATCAGGTTTTTCTTTCATATCTTATATAAAACTAATTTTAATACCATCATCTATCCCTTCTAAATGCAGCAGAAATAAAAAATCACACACTTCCAACTGACCTCCACAGTTGCTTACCGAGGTTTTATTTCACTTCATGGATGTGTCAGGGGATTCCATTTAACATTCCAAATAGAGATTATTCATGACTTCACACAATCTCGCCATCTTCATTCCACCCTATATTCAGCAGATGATCTTAGATACCAACTTTATGGGGAAGATTAATACATGAGACCTTAAAAGAAACAAGCCTGCTTCTCTCAGAGAACTCATCAGGATTATTAGCTGAAGATTACACTTGGAATCAAACTAAGTTATATTTAACTACTATCAGTCTTGGAAGTTTAAGCTTTTTATGCCTAAGATGAGTGAATTTTCAGTGGTATTTCTCTTACCTGAGATAATGTATATCACTCCATATCTATTACAAATGTTTGTTCAAGAAGTAATAGATGGCCCAAATATGGAGCCTTAAACAAATATGAGTTTGTTTTTGTTATACAGCAAGAAGCCTTTGATGAGCAGTTACTAGTGCTAGTTGAACAGCTCAATGAATTGACCCAAGGCATTAGATATTCTCTTGGCAGCTTCAGCCATCACATCTGAGTTTCAAAAAGAAAAGAAAAAAGGGGGTGTGAAGACGACAACGGGCTTCCCAGAAATCACACAACTGAGTTTTGCTTAAATGCATCATTCAGAACTCTTCTTGGAAGCTCCTCAACAGAAATGTGGGGATTAACTTAACCAATAATATCCACTTGCTGCTGCTGCTG
This sequence comes from Ovis canadensis, assembly GCF_042477335.2. NCBI lineage: Eukaryota > Metazoa > Chordata > Mammalia > Artiodactyla > Bovidae > Ovis > Ovis canadensis. The sequence goes on from NC_091245.1 coordinate 243,394,770, forward strand.
CTGCTCAGTCGCTTCAGTCGTGTCCGACTCTGTGCGACCCCATAGATAGCAGCCCACCAGGCTCCCTCTGTCCCTGGGATTCTCCAGGCAAGGACACTGGAGTGTGTTGCCATTTCCTTCTCCAATGCATGAAAGTGAAAAGGGGAAGTGAAGTCGTTCAGTTTTGTCCAACTCTTAGCTACCCCATGGACTGCAGCCCACCAGGCTCCTCCATCCATGGGATTTTCCAGGCAAGAGTAATGGAGTGGGTGCCATTGCCTTCTCCATCCACTTGCTATCTTTTGTCTATTAACAGTTTTTTCCAAAAGCTTGCCTAAAATCTCACCTCCTTCAAGAAAATTTCTTCACCTGTTGTTGACCACACTTATCCCTAATTCCTGTAGATTTCCATTTCAGTGATAGCAGATTCATACAGTATACCATTAAGAGATTTTGCACTTAATGTTTTGATTAAGTGCAAAAAAATTAAAATTTGTTTTTTGCACTTAAAATTGCACTAATATTTTGCACTTAATGTTTTGTCTCCTTAAAATGTGAATGTGTACTGAAGGCAGAGGTTATGTTGTAGGGCTCTTTGCTGTTCACACAGGACCATGTGAAGCATATACTCCCAGTTATTCGGGAATTTAGATTCATGCAAGCTCAAATCTGAAATGTGTGCATGCTTGGTCGTGTCCAACTCTTTGCAACCCTGTGGACTATAGTCTTCCGGATTCCTCTGTCCATAAAATTTCCTAGGCAAAAATACTTAACTGGGATACCTTTTTCTTCCCCAGGGGATCTTCCTGACCCAGGGATTGAACCCATATCTCTTAAGTCTCCTGCATTGGCAGGGAGATACTTTACTATTATTGCTACCGGGGAAGTTCCCAAATCTGAAATAAGAAATCATTAATTTTAACTGTGTACTCCTTGCAAGATAATTTATCTTTCGTTCTTCCTCTGTAAATGTGAAAAAAAAAAAACACAAATAACTGCCAGGGAAGATGTGAGAAATCAACATAATAAAATGTAACAAGCACAATGTATTCCTAATATGCATTACTTTCCTTAATAAAAGCCTGATTACAGTTGACAATAGATATGCTTTCTACTTAATATAATATGTAGAACTTACATTACTTTGAAGACCAAAGATTCAAAACTTTAGAAATTAATCCCTTTAGAATTTACTCTATGGAAAAAAAAAAACTAACACTTTGTTTTCCTTAAACTAAAATATTTTTCATAGCACTTAGTTCAAAGCTATTAAATATATTTTCAATGATTATATTCATTTTAGATATGGGCTTAGGTAATCATATCACAACAATCCTTAAAGATAATATCTTTCATATTTTTAGTCTTATTTCGCTTCAGTTAGAGCTAAGGGGTCTTATCTGGAAGCTGTATTTGCCAGGAAAACACACTGTTTTACTCACAGAGTGTGCTTATTTGTGAGAGAATGATAAAGATAATGATGTGGGGAGGATGCAAATCATTTATCCAACTCCCCACTTAGTGCTACCTCTATTTTATGGCCCTACATGATTTTGTTAGTGTGTGTGGGTTTGTTTTTTTGTTTTTTTTTCAATTAAGGTCTACTTTTTGGAAAGTTGCTGGAAAATGGTGAATAAAATCCAAATGATCTAAGTACTGTTGGAGAAAAAAATTATCTAAAGGTTTGAAAGAACTGTTCTTAAAGAAAACTATCACTTCCTATACTTTAATAAAATATCAATTTTTTCCACCTATACAATATCCTTATAGAATAAGAAAAAGGAAAACCAGTTTTAAAAAGTTATCAAGATATTAAAATATACATGAAGGTAATATAATATTTGATTGAGGTCATACCTGAATGGTCTAGTGGTTTTCCCTAATTTCTTCAATTTAAGTTCAAATTTGGCAATAAGGAGTTCATGATCTGAGCCATAGTCAGCTCCTGGACTTGTTTTGCCAACTCCATCTTTGGCTGCAAAGAATATAATCAGTCTGATTTCAGTATTGACCATCTGGTGATGTCCATGTGTAGAGTCTTCTCTTGTGTTGTTGGAAGAAGGTGTTTGCCAAGACCAGTACATTCTGTTGGAAAAACTCTATTAGGCTTTGCCCTGCTTCATTTTGTACTCCAAGGCCAAATCTTCCTGTTACTCCAGGTATCTCTTGACTTCCTACCTTTGCATTCCAGTCCCCTAAAATGAAAAGGACATCTTTTTTGGGTGTTAGTTCTAGAAGGTTTTCTAGGTCTTCATATAGCCATTCAACTTCAGCTTCTTCAGCATTACTGGTAAGGCATAGACTTGGATTTCTGTGATATTGAATGGTTTGCCTTGGAAACGAACAGAGATCCTTCTGTCGCTTTTGAGATTGCTTCCAAGTATTGCATTTGTTGACTATGATGACTACTCCATTTCTTCTGAGGGATTCTTGCCCACAGTAGTAGATGTAACGGTAATCTGAGTTAAATTCACCCATTCCAGTCCATTTTAGTTCACTGATTCCTAAAATGTTGATATTCATTCTTGCCAACTCCTGTTTGACCACTTCCAGTTTGTCTTGATTCATGGACCTAACATTCCAGGTTTCTATGCAATATTGCTCTTTACAGCATCAGACTTTACTTCCACTACCAGTCACATCCACAACTGGGTGTTGTTTTTGCTCTGGCTCTGTCTCTTCATTCTTTCCAGAGTTATTTCTTCACTGATCTCTAGAAACATATTGATCACCTACTGATGTGGGGAGTTCATCTTTCAGTGTCCTATCATTCTGCCTTTTCATACTGTTCATGGGGTTCTCAAGGCAAGAATACTGAAGTGGTCTGCCATTTCCTTCTCCACTGGACCACATTTTGTCAGAACTCTCCACCATGACCCTTCTGTCTTGGGTGGCCCTACATGGCATGGCTCATAGTTTCACTGAGTTAGACAAGACTGTGGTCCATGTGATCAGGCTGGTTAGTTTTCTGTGATTGTGGTTTTCAGTCTCTTTGCCCTCTGATGGAGAAGGATAAGAGGCTTATAGAAGCTTCCTGATGGGAGAGACTGACTGAGGGGGAAACTGGGTCTTGTTCTGATGGGAAGGGGCATGCTCAGTAAATTTTTTTTTTTTTTTAGGAAGAAACATATTTTTTTTTTTTGGAAGCAGAGACAGATTTTATTTTCATGGACTCCAAAATAACTGTGAATAATGAGTGCAGCCATGGATTTAAAACATGCTTTTTCCTTGGAAGAATATCTATGGCAAACATAGACAACATATTAAAAGGCAGAGACATCACTTTGCCAACAAAGGTCTGTATAGTCAGTGCTATGATTTTTCCATTAGTAATGTATGGATGTGAGTTGAAACATAAAGATTGCTGAGAGCAGAAGAATGGATACTTTCTTTTCTTTTTTTTTTTTTTTTGAACACCCCTCCCACCTCCCACCCCATATCATCTCTCCGGATCATCCCCGTGCACCAGACCCAAGCATCCTGTATCCTGCATCAAACAGACTGGCGATTCATTTCTTACATGATATTATACATGTTTCAATGCCATTCTCCCAAATCATCCCACCCTCTCCCTCTCCCTCAGAATCCAAAAGTCCAGTCTACACATCTGTGTCCCTTTTGCTGTCTTGCATACAAGGTCATCATTACCATCTTTCTAAATTCCATATATATGTGTTAGTATACTGTATTGGTGGTTTTCTTTCTGGCTTACTTCACTCTGTATAATAGGCTCCAGTTTCATCCACCTCATTAGAACTGATTCAAATGTATTCTTTTTAATGGATGAGTAATACTCCATTGTGTATATGTACCTCTGCTTTCTTATCCATTCGTCTGCTGATGGACATATAGGTTGCTTCCATGTCCTGGCTATTATAAATAGTGCTGCAATGAACATTGGGGTACATGTGTCTCTTTCAGTTCTGGTTTCCTTGATGTGTATGCCCAGCGGTGGGATTTCTGGGTCATATGGCAGTTCTATTTGCAATTTTTAAAGGAATCTCCACACTGTTCTCCATAGTGGCTGTACTAGTTTGCATTCCTACCAACAGTGCAAGAGGGTTCCCTTTACTCCACACCCTCTCCAGCATTTATTGCTTACAGACTTTTGGATTGCAGCCATTCTGACTGGCGTGAAGTGGTACCTCATTGTGGTCTTGATTTGCATTTCTCTAATAATGAGTGATGTTGAACATTTTTTCATGTGTTTGTTAGCCATCCATATGTCTTCTTTGGAGAAACGTCTATTTAGTTCTTTGGCCCATTTTTTGATTGGGTCGTTTATTTTTCTGCAATTGAGCTGCATAAGTTGCTTGTATATTTTTGAGATTAGTTTTTTGTCAGTTGCTTCATTTGCTATTATTTTCTCCCATTCAGAAGGCTGTCTTTTCACCTTGCTTTTATTTTCCTTTGTTGTGCAAAAGCTTTTAATTTTAATTAGATCCCATTTGTTTATTTTTGCTTTTATTTCCAGAATTCTGGGAGGTGGATCATAGAGGATCCTGCTGTGATGTATGTCGGAGAGTGTTTTGCCTATATTCTCCTCTAGGAGTTTTATAGTTTCTGGTCTTATGTTTAGAATTTTAATCCAGTTTGAGTTTATTTTTGTGTATGGTGTTAGAAAGTGTTCTAGTTTCATTCTTTTACAACTGGTTGACCAGTTTTCCCAGCACCACTTGTTAAAGAGATTGTCTTTACTCCATTGTATATTCTTGCCTCCTTTGTCAAAGATAAGGTGTCTATATGTGTGTGGATTTATCTCTGGGCTTTCTATTTTGTTCCATTGATCTATATTTCTGTCTTTGTGCCAGTACCATACTGTCTTGATGACTGTGGCTTTGTAATAGAGCCTGAAGTCAGGCAGGTTGATTCCTCCAGTTCCATTCTTCTTTCTCAAGATTGCTTTGGCTATTAGAGGTTTTTTGTATTTCCATACAAATTGTGAAATTATTTGTTCTAGCTCTGTGAAAAATATCGCTGGTAGCTTGATAGGGATCGCACTGAATCTGTAGATTGCTTTGGGTAGCATACTCATTTTCACTATATTGATTCTTCCGATCCATGAACATGGTATATTTCTCCATCTATTAGTGTCCTCTTTGATTTCTTTCATCAGTGTTTTATAGTTTTCTATATATAGGTCTTTAGTTTCTTTAGGTAAATATAGTCCTAAATATTTTATTCTTTTTGTTGCAATAGTGAATGGAATTGTTTCCTTAATTTCTTTTTCTACTTTCTCATTATTAGTGTATAGGAATGCAAGGGATTTCTGTGTGTTGATTTTATATCCTGCAACTTTACTATATTCATTGATTAGCTCTAGTAATTTTCTGGTGGAGTCTTTAGGGTTTTCCATGTAGAGGATCATGTCATCTGCAAACAGTGAGAGTTTTACTTCTTCTTTTCCAATTTGGATTCCTTTTATTTCTTTTTCTGCTCTGATTGCTGTGGCCAAAACTCCTAGAACTATGTTGAATAGTAGCGGTGAAAGTGGGCACCCTTGTCTTGTTCCTGACCTTAGGGGAAATGCTTTCAATTTTTCACCATTGAGGATAATGTTTGCTGTGGGTTTGTCATATATAGCTTTTATTATGTTAAGGTATGTTCCTTCTATTCCTGCTTTCTGGAGAGTTTTTATTATAAATGGATGTTGAATTTTGTCAAAGGCCTTCTTTGCATCTATTGAGATCATCATATGGCTTTTATTTTTCAATTTGTTAATGTGGTGAATTACATTGATTGATTTGTGGATATTGAAGAATCCTTGCATCCCTGGGATAAAGCCCACTTGGTCATGGTGTATGATCTTTTTAATGTGTTGTTGGATTCTGATTGCTAGAATTTTGTTGAGGATTTTTGCATCTATGTTCATCAGTGATATTGGCCTGTAGTTTTCTTTTTGTGTAGCATCTTTGTCAGGTTTTGGTATTAGGGTGATGGTGGCCTCATAGAATGAGTTTGGAAGTTTACCTTCCTCTGCAATTTTCTGGAAGAGTTTGAGTAGGATAGGTGTTAGCTCTTCTCGAAATTTTGGGTAGAATTCAGCTGTGAAGCCGTCTGGACCTGGGCTTTCGTTTGCTGGAAGATTTCTGATTACAGCTTCAATTTTCGTGCTTGTGATGGGTCTGTTAAGATTTTCTATTTCTTCCTGGTTCAGTTTTGGAAAGTTGTACCTTTATAAGAATTTGTCCATTTCTTCCACATTGTCCATTTTATTGGCATATAATTGCTGATAGTAGTCTCCTATGATCCTTTGTATTTCTGTGTTGTCTGTTGTGATCTCTCCATTTTCATTTCTAATTTTATTGATTTGATTTTTCTCTCTTTGTTTCTTGATGAGTCTGGCTAATGGTTTGTCAATTTTACTTATCCTTTCAAAGAACCAGCTTTTGGCTTTGTTGATTTATGCTATGGTCTCTTTTGTTTCTTTTGCATTTATTTCTTCCCTAATTTTTAAGATTTCTTTCCTTCTACTAACTCTGGGGTTCTCCACTTCTTCCTTTTCTAGTTGCTTTGGGTGTAGAGTTAGGTTATTTATTTGACTTTTTCCTTGTTTCTTGAGGTATGCCTGTATTGCTATGAACTTTCCTCTTAGCACTGCTTTTATAGTGTCCCACAGGTTTTGTGTTTTCATTTTCACTCGTTTCTATGCATATTTTGATTTCTTTTTTGATTTCTTCTGTGACTTGTTGGTTATTTAGCCTCCATATGTTGGAATTTTTAATAATTTTTCTGCTGTAATTGAGATCTAATCTTAATGCATTATGGTCAGAAAAGATGCTTGGAATGATTTCGATTTTTTTGAATTTATCAAGGCTAGATTTATGGCCCAGGATGTGATCTATCCTGGAGGATGCTCCATGAGCACTTGAGAAAAAGGTGAAATTCATTGTTTTGGGGTGAAATGTCCTATAGATATCAATTAGGTCTAACTGGTCTATTGTATCATTTAAAGTTTGCATTTCTTTGTTAATTTTCTGTTTAGTTGATCTGTCCATAGATGTGAGTGGGGTATTAAAGTCTCCCACTATTACTGTGTTATTGTTAATTTCCCCTTTCATACTTGTTAGCATTTGTCTTACATATTGTGGTGCTCCTATGTTGGGTGCATATATATTTATAATTGTTATATCTTCTTCTTGGGTTGATCCTTTGATCATTATGTAGTGGCCTTCTTTGTCTCTTTTCACAGCCTTTGTTTTAAAGTCTATTTTATCGGATATGAGTATTGCCACTCCTGCTTTCTTTTGGTCTCCATTTGTGTGATATATCTTTTTCCAGCCCTTCACTTTCAGTCTGTATGTGTCCCTTGTTTTGAGGTGGGTCTCTTATAGGCAGCATATATAGGGATCCTGTTTTCATATCCATTCAGCCAGTCTTTGCCTTTCGGTTGGCATTCAATCCATTTATGTTTAAGGTAATTATTGATAAGTATGATCCCATTGCCATTTACTTTACTGTTTTGGGTTCGGGTTTATACACCCTTTTCGTGTTTCCTGTCTAGAGAATATCCTTTAGCATTTGTTGGAGAGCTGGTTTGGTGGTGCTGAATTCTCTCAGCTTTTGCTTGTCTTTAAAGCTTTTGATTTCTCCTTCATATTTGAATGAGATCCTTGCTGGGTACAGTAATCAGGGCTGTAGGTTATTTTCTTTCATCACTTTAAGTATGTCTTGCCATTCCCTCCTGGCCTGAAGTGTTTCTATTGAAAGATCAGCTGCTATCCTTATGGGAATCCCCTTGTGTGTTATTTGTTGTTTTTCCCTTGCTGCTTTTAATATTTGTTCTTTGTGTTTGATCTTTGTTAATTTGATTACTATGTGTCTTGGGGTGTTTCGCTTTGGGTTTATCCTATTTTGAACTGTGGGTTTCTTGGACTTGGGTGATTATTTCCTTCTCCATTTTAGGGAAGTTTTCAACTATTATCTCCTCAAGGATTTTCTCATGGTCTTTCTTTTTGTCTTCTTCTTCTGGGACTCCTATAATTTGAATATTGGAGCGTTTCATATTGTCCTGGAGGTCTCTGAGATTGTCCTCATTTCTTTTAATTTGTTTTTCTTTTTTCCTCTCTGCTTCATTTATTTCTACCATTCTATCTTCTATTTCACTAATCGTATCTTCTGCCTTATTCTACTATTTGTTGCCTCCAGAGTGTTTCTGATCTCATTTATTGCATTATTCATTATATATTGGCTCTTTTTTATTTCTTCTAGGTCCTTGTTAAACCTTTCTTGCATCTTCTCAATCCTTGTCTCCAGGGTATTTATCTGTGATTCCATCTTTATTTAAACATTTTGGATCATTTTCATTATCAATATTCAGAATTCTTTCTCAGGTAGATTCCCTATCTCTTCCTCTTTTGTTTGGTTTGGTGGGCATTTCTCCTGTTCCTTTACCTGCTGAGTATTCCTCTGTCTCTTCATCTTGGTTATATTGCTGCGTTTGGGGTGGCCTTTCTATATTCTGGGAATTTGTGGAGTTCTCTTTATTATGGAGCTTCCTCACTGAGTGGGGTTGTATCAGTGGCTTGTCAAGGTTTCTTGGTTAGGGAGGATTGTGTTGGAGTTCTGGTGGGTGGAGCTGGATTTCTTCTCTCTGGAGTGCAATGGAGTGACCAGTAATGGGTTATGAGACATCAGTGGTTTGGAGTAACTTTGAGCTGCCTGTATATTGAAGCTCAGGTGTGTGTTCCTGTGTTGCTGGAGAATTTGGGTGGTATGTCTTGCTCTGGAACTTGTTGGCCCTTGGGTGGTGCTTGGTTTTAGTGTAGGTATGGAGGCATTTGATGACTTCCTATTGATTAACGTTCCCTGGATTCAGGAGTTCTCTGATGTTCTCAGGATTTGGACTAAAGCCTCCTGCTTCTGGTTTTCAGTTTTATTTTTACAATAGACTCAAGACTTCTCCATCTATGATAAAATATCTAGGTTAAAGATGAAAAGTTTCTCCACATTGCAGGACACCCAGAGAGGTTCACTGAGTTACATGGAGAAGAGGAGAGGGAGGGGGTAGTTAGAGGTGACTGGAATAAGATGAGGTGGGATCAAAAGAGGAGAGAGCAAGCTAGCCAGTAATCACTTCCTATGTGTGCTCCACAGTCTGGACTGCTCAGAGGTATTCATGGAGTGTTATACAGGGAAGAGGAGAGGGAGAAAGTAGACAGAGGTGGCCCGGAGGATAAAAGAGGGAAATAAAAAGGAGAGAGGCAAATCCAGCCAGTAACCAGTTCCTTAGGTGTTCTCCACCATCTGGAACACACAGAGATTCACAGAGTTGGGTAGAGAAGAGAAGGGGGAGGGAAGAGACAGAGGCTACCTGGAGGAGAAAAAGGAGAGTCCAAAGGAGAGAGAGTGGTCATGGTAGTAATCTCACTCTCAGGTAAAATTGGGTACTGAAGATGGGGTTTTTTAATGTACAAAATTGACCAAAAAAAAACATAAAGCAAAGATTAAAAATCTAGAGTAGAGGTTGGATTTTCAAAAATACAATATTAAAGAAAAGAAGAAGAAAAAAAAAAGCCACAAGAATTATTTAAAAACGACAACAACAACCACACATAGACTATATATAACATTTGCTTTAAAAAATAGGGTCTTTTTTGTTTGAAAAGTAATAGTAGGTTATAGAAATAAAAATTAAAGGAGAAATAGAGGACTTAACAATTTTAAAAAGTTAGAAAAAAAAAAGTAGAAGAAAAAACAACCACACAACAACATCAACAAAAAACAACAACAAAAAAAGAATGATTGTAAAAATAGTAAAGATATATCTAACTCTTTCTCTGGTGTTCTGGGCAGTGTGGGGTCACTTCCAAGGCGGTTCCCTCTGTTTAACTTCTGTTTGCTAGTCCCTTCAGTGTCTGATTTCCATCCTGACACAGGGGGGGCGGTGGTGGACACATTTTTATTTTTTAGTCTCGCTTGTTCATTCGCGCTGTGGGGAGGGAGGGATGCTGCAAACAAATAGCACTGTCGTGTGCACACAGTGTCTCAGCCCCACAGGGCCTGCCCCTGCTTGCGGCGCACAAACCGCTGAGGCTCTACGTTGCTCCTCCGGGAATCTTCTGAGGCTGGCCCTAGGCTGCATGCACCTCCCCGGTCTAAGCTGCTCAGGTTCGGCACTCAGGTAGCCCTCAGAGGTGCAGATTCGGTTGGGACTGCGTTTTGCGCCCTTCCCATGTCCAAGTAGCTCAGGTGTTTGTCTAGCGTGGTCACTGCGACTTATCGCCTTTCCCGTCTCTGCTGCTCAGTTTTCTGGGTGTACTGCTGGCGCCCCGTGTGAGGCAGATGGTGACTGTCCAGAACCCCCAGAAGTCTTAGCAAAGAACCTTGCCTACAGTTTGGTAGGTAAAGTCTCTCCAGGACTGCGATTGGCCCCTTCCAGCCCTTACGGCTCTGGCTGCCTGTCCCCCACGGGGGATGGTCTGCAGCTGGCTATTTCCGTTCCATCCTTTGTTCTGTGCACAGTCCTGGCAGTGTCTTATGTTCGAGCTTTTCGCGTGGTAGCTATCCCACAGTCTGGTTTGCTAGCCCAAGTTAGTTCATTCTGGTTACGCGCGGGGCATTCCTGCCAGATTCTTAAAAAGCACTGCAGCCCGAGCCTCCCAAGCCTCCCTGCCCTGACCCCACTTGCTAGTGGCGGATGCAGGCGTCTGTGCTGCTTTTCTGCTGGGGGAGTTACTGTTGGGTTTGTAATCTGTTGGTTTTAATTATTTATTTATTTTTCCTTCCTGTTATGTTGCCCTCTGTGCTTCCAAGGCTCGCTACAGACTTGGCAGGGAGAGTGTTTCCTGGTGTTTGGAAACCGCTCTTCTTAAGATTCCCTTCCCGGGATGGGATTCCCTTCCCAGGATGGAGTTCCCTCCCCATATCCTTTGTCTCTTTTCTCGTCTTTTTTATTTTTTCCTGCCTGTTTTTGAAGACAATTATCTGCTTTTCTGGGTGCCTGATGTCCTCTGCCAGCATTCAGAAGTTGTTTTGTGGAGTTTGCTCAGCGTTGAAATGTTCTTTTGATGAATTTGTGAGGGAGAAAGTGGTCTCCTCGTCCTATTCCTCCACCATCTTAGGACCACCCCCAGAAGAAACATCTTTAATCTGAGAAAAATATCTCCAAAACTTACAGACAATTTATATTTAATGGTAAAATAATAAAAACTTTTCCTATGAGTTAGAAAATAAACCTAATATGCTTCACTGAAAACACTTCTATTTATTTTTTTAATTTAAATTTATTTATTTTAATTGGGGCTACTTACTTTACAATATTGTATTGGTTTTGCCATACATCAACATGAATCTGCCACAGGTGTACACGTGTTCCCCCTCCCACCTCCCTCCCCGTACCATCCCTCTGGGTCATCCGAGTGCACCAGCCCCAAGCATCCAGTATCCTGCATCGAACCTGGACTGGTGATTAATTTCTTATATGATATTATACATGTTTCAATGCCAATCTCCCAAATCATCCCACCCCCTCCCTCTTCCACAGAGTCCAAAAGAGTGTTTGATACATCTGTGTCTCTTTTGCTGTCTCGCATACAGGATTATCGTTACCATCTTTCTAAATTCCATATATATGCGTTAGTATACTGCATTGGTGTTTTTCTCTCCGGCTTACTTCACTCTGTATAATAGATTCCAGTTTCATCCACCACATTAGAACTGATTGAAATGTATTCTTTTCAATGGATGAGTAGTATTCCATTGTGTATATGTACCACAGCTTTCTTATCCATTCGTCTGCTGATGGACATCTAGGTTGCTTCCATGTCCTGGCTATTATAAACAGTGCTGCGATGAACATTGGGGTACATGTATCTCTTTCAATTCTGGTTTCCTTTGTGTGTATGCCCAGCAGTGGGATTACTGGGTCGTAAGGCAGTTCTATTTCCAGTTTTTAAAGGAATCTCCACACTGTTCTCCATAGTGGCTGTACTAGTTTGCATTCCCACCAACAGTGTAAGAGGGTTCCCTTTTCTCCACACCCTCTCCAGCATTTATTGCTTGTAGACTTTTGGATTGCAGCCATTCTGACTGGCGTGAAATGGTACCTCATTGTGGTTTTGATTTGCATTTCTCTAATGATGAGTGATGTTGAGCATCTTTTCATGTGTTTGTTAATCATCTGTAGCTCTTCTTTGGAGAAATATCTATTTAGTTCTTTGGCCCATTTTTTGATTGGGTCGTTTATTTTTCTGGAATTGAGCTGCAGGTATTGCTTGTATATTTTTGAGATTAGTTGTTTGTCAGTTGCTTCATTTGCTATTATTTTCTCCCATTCAGAAGACTGTCTTTTCACCTTGCTTATAGTTTCCTTTGTTGTGCAGAAGCCTTTAATTTTAATTAGATCCCATTTGTTTATTTTTGTTTTCATTTCCAATATTCTGGGAGGTGGGTCATAGAGGATCTTGCTGTGATGTATGTCGGAGGGTGTTTTGCCTATGTTCTCCTCTATGAATTTTATAGTTTTTGGTCTTATGTTTAGATCTTTAATCCATTTTGAGTTTATTTTTGTGTATGGTGTTAGAAAGTGTTCTAGTTTCATTCTTTTACAACTGGTTGACCAGTTTTCCCAGCACCACTTGTTAAAGAGATTGTCTTTTCTCCATTGTATATTCTTGCCTCCTTTGTCAAAGATAAGGTGTCTATATGTGTGTGGATTTATCTCTGGGCTTTCTATTTTGTTCCATTGATCTATATTTCTGTCTTTGTGCCAGTACGATACTGTCTTGATGATTGTGGCTTTGTAGTAGAGCCTGAAGTCATCAAGCAGGTTGATTCCTCCAGTTCCATTCTTCTTTCTCAAGATTGCTTTGGCTATTCGAGGTTTTTTGTATTTCCGTACAAATTGTGAAATTATTTGTTCTAGCTCTGTGAAAAATACCGTTGGTAGCTTGATAGGGATTGCACTGAATCTATAGATTGCTTTGGGTAGTATACTCATTTTCACTATATTGATTCTTCCAATTCAGAAAATCTTTAATTCAATTTTCTGTTGATGGGCAGGGCTGTGTTCCCTCCCTGTTATTTGACCTGAGGCCAAACTATGGCAGAGGTAATGAAGATAATGGCAACCTCCTTCAAAAGATCCCATGCACACACTGCTACACTCAGTGACCTCAACCCTGCAGCAGGCCACTACTGAGCCACACTTTCACTGGAGACTCCTGGACACTCACGGGCAAGTCTGGGTCAGACTCTTGTGGGGTCACTGCTCCTTTATCCTGGGTCCTGGTGCACACAAATTTCTGTTTGTGCCATCCAAAAGTCTATTTCCCAGTCCTGCATAAGTTCTGGTGATCCTGTGGTGGCGTTAATGGTGACCTCTTCATTAAGGTGACCCTCTTCCCAAAGGGTTTATGCCATACCCAGATCTACTGCCCCAGAGTCCCTGACCCTGAGGCAGTCCACTGCTGACCCGTACCTACTCGGGGGACACTCAAACACAGTTCTGTCTCAGTCTCTGTGGTGTCTCTGGGTCCTGGTGTGCAAGGGATGTTTAAGCCCTCCGAGCATTTCTGGTGGCTATGGGGTTTGATTCTAAATGCAATTTCGCCCCTCCTACCATCATGCTGGGCCTTCTTCTCTGCCCTTGGACATGGTGTATTTCCTCAAAGTCACTCCAGCAGCATGGAGCTGCCGCTCCAGCACCTACCATCTTGCTGGGGCTTCTCTCCCTTGGACGTGGGGTATCTCCTCATAAGCGCCTACAGCTGGGAGCTGACTGTGGCTCAGATCATGAACTCCTTGTTGCCAAATTCAGACTTAAATTGAAGAAGATAGGGAAAACCACTAGACCGTTTAGGTATGACCTAAATCAAATCCCTTACAATTACACAGTGGAAGTGACAAATAGATTCAAGGGATTAGATCTGATAGAGAGAGTGCCTGAAGAACTATGGACAGAGGTTGATGACATTGTGTAGGAGGCAGTGATCAAGACCATTGCCAAGAAAAAGAAATGCAAAAAGACAAAATGGTTGTCTAAGGAGGCCCCACAAACAACTGTGAAAAGAAGAGAAGTGAAAGGCAAAGGAAAGATATACCCATTTGAATGCAGAGTTCCAGAAAATAGCAAGGAGAGATAAGGAAGCCTTCCTCAGTGATCAATGCAAAGAAATAGAGGAGAACAATAGAATGGGAAAGACTAGAGATCTTTTCAAGAAAAGTAGAGATACTAAGGGACTATTTCATGCAAAGATGGACACAATAAAGGACAGAAAATATATGGACCTAACAGAAGCAATAAGATATTAAGAAGAGGTGATAAGAATACTCAGAAGAACTATACAAAAATATCTTCATGACCCAGATAATCACGATGGTGTGATCATTCACCTAGATCCAGACATCCTGGGATACGAAATCAAGTGGAACTTAGGAGGCATCATTATGAACAAAGCTAGTGGAGGTGATGCAATCCAGTTGAGTTTTTCAAATCCTAAAAGGTAATGCTGTGAAAATACTGCACTCACTATGCCAGCAAACTTGGAAAACTCAGCAGTGGCCAAAGGACTTGAAGAGGTCAGTTTTCATTCCAATCCCAAAGAAAGGCAATGTCAAGGAATGCTCAAACTACTGCACAATTGCACTCATCTCACATGCTGGCAAAGTAATGTTCAAAATTCTCCAAGCCAGACTTCAACAGTTTGTGAACCATGAACTTCCAGATGTTCAGATTGGATTTAGAAAAAGCAGAGGAATCAGAGATCAAATTGTCAACATCCATTGGATCATGGAAAAAGCAAGAGAGTTCCAGAAAAGCATCTATTTCTGCTTTATTGATTATGCCAAAGCCTTTTCTGTATGGATCACAACAAACTGTGGGAAATGCTTAGAGATGGGAATGCCAGACACCTTACTTGCCTCCTGAGAAATCTGTATGCAGGTTAAGAAGCAACAGTTAGAACTGGACATGGAACAACAGACTGCTTCCAAACAGGGAAAGGAGTACGTCAAGGCTATTTATTATCTTATTTAACTTGTAGGCAGAGTACTTATACCCTGCTTATTTAACTTATATGCAGAGTACATCATGAGAAATACTGGGCTGGATGAAGCACAAGCTGGAATCAAGATTGCTGGGAGAAATATCAATAACTTCAGATATACAGATGACACCACCCTTATGTCAGAAAGTGAAGAAGAACTAAAGAGCCTCTTATGAAAGTGAAAAAGGAGAGTGAAAAAGTTGACTTAAAACTCAACATTCGGAAAGCTAAGGTCATGGCATCTGGTCCTATCACTTCATGGTAAATAAATGGGGAAACAGTGACAGACTTTATTTTGGGGGGCTCTAAAATCACTGCAGATGATGACTGCAGCTATGAAATTGAAAGATGCTTGCCTCTTGGAAGAGAAGCTATGAACAACCTAGACAGCATATTAGAAAGCAGAGGCATTACTGTGCCAACAAAGTCTGTCTAGTCAAAGCTATAGTTTCTACAGTGGTCCTGTATGGATGTGAGATTTGGACTACAAAGCACCGAAGAGCACCGAAGAATTGATGCTTTTGAACTGTGGTGTTGGAGAAGACTGTTGAGAGTCCCTTGGACTGCAAGGAGATCCAACCAGTCCATCGTAAAGGAGATCAGTCCTGAATATTCATTGGAAGGACTGATGCTGAAGCTGAAACTCCAAAACTTTGGCCACATGATGCAAAGAGCTGACTCATTTGAAAATACCCTGATGTTGGGAAAGATTGAAGTTGAGAATAGAAGGGGACTCCAGGGGATGAGATGGTTGGATGGCATCACCAACTCAATGGACATGAGTTTGAGTAAGCTCCAGGAGTTGGTGATGGACATGGAGGCCTGGCATGCTGCAGTCCATGGGGTCACTAAGAGTCAGACATGACCTAGTGATTGAACTTAACTGAAATGAATAAAATATTATAGCAACTGCTCATATTTTTATTATTCAGCATCCAACTCAATAGATAGAGAATCTGATTTCATAGATACTATTAGATATTAGATATTAACAAATAACAATAACCTAGTAGCTTAAAATACTAAAAATTTATTATCACAGTCTCCCTGTGTCAGAAATTTTGGAGCAGTTTAGCTGGGTGGTTCTGAGGATCAATTATGAGGTTTCAGTCAGGATGTTGGCAGGGACTGTGGTCGTCTATAGTAGGACCATGCCAAAGGGTTCACTTCCAACATGATTCTCTCGCCTGGTTATGGGCAGATGGCCCGAGGTCCTCAGGGGTTATTGGAAGAAAGACTCTTCCTCAGCACATAGAGTTGCTGGAATGTCCTCATGACAGAGCTAGTTTCCCCACAGAGCGTCAGAGACAAGTGCTCAGTAATTCAGTCGTGTTTATCTCTTTTGCAACCCCGTGGAATGTAGCCCTCTAGATTTCTCTCTCCATGGGATTCTCTGGGCAAGAATCCTGGAGTGCCATTTCCTCTTCAATGGGATCTTCCTGACCCAGGGATTGAAACTGTCTCTCCTGAGTCTCCTGCATGGCAGGTGGATTCTTTATAGCTGAGCCACCAGAGAAGTTCCAGGAAATACAAAAGAAAGGACAAAAAGGAAGCTGCAAAAACAAACAAACAAACAAAACAACCACTTAACAGGTATAGTACGTTTAAAGTTATGAGTGATATACATATACTATTCACCTATGTATAAAATAGATATCTAATGAGAACATACTGTATAGCACAAATAACTCTACTTAATGCACTATGCTGACCTGAATGGGAAGTCCAAAAGGGAGGGGATTATATGTATATGTATGGCTGATCAACTCACTGTACAGTGGAAACCAACACAACATTGTAAAGCAACTATACTCCAATAAAAATTAATTTTAAAAAGAATAGATTTTTTAAAAAGGAAGCCGCAATGATTCTCATGACTTTGTTTGGATATCAAACAAATTCCACTTCTAATGCATTCTGTTTGCTAGAAGTAAGTCATCACACACAGCCCACACTCAAGGAGAAGGGAGTCAAGCTCCACATCTTGCAAGGAGGAGGAGTATCAAAGAATTTTTGAACATATTTCAAAATCACCACAACATATCCACCTACTTTCTACTCATCATTCCAGTTATTTTGAAAGGATTCCAGACAATGCATCATTTCATCCATAAATAAAAAACTCCACAATTTCATTCTCACAACCAAATTAGATAACTTTTTTAATATCATCAAGTATGCAATATGCTCAAGTATCTTTGATTTTTTTCATAAAATTATTACAGTTGGTTTGATTTGTTTGAATCATTATCCAAACAAGGACCACCTATTACATTTAACAGTTTTCAAATTGGTGTTAAATCCTCCTTTGATCATCTAATTTGAAATATGGTTGCAACCAGACAAAAGCATAAGATGGCGCTCTTTGTTAGTGGTCTTTTGAATGATATGTATTTAGTGCTTTGTTTCTACATTGCTTATTGTTTTTTTCACAAGGAACAGTCAAGAAGCAAGGAAGCAGATTTTCTTTGGTTACCTTTGAACCTGGAATTTCTGTTATTGCTTTGGTTATATTCCTAATAAGCCACAGGTGTACACTACAGGAGAGAGTGGAAACAAAGACAGGGGTATGATGACAGTTAATTGTCCATAATCTCTTTATCCTGAGGAACACTTATACATCTGTTACATATTTAGGTATTTGCTACTTACAGTTTTTTCATGATTTTTGAGCAGAGAGGCATCTATACCTAAAGCACTATAAAAAGAAAAAATGCTATCAAGGGGCCTTAAAGTAGCAAGACAAAGAGAGTACAGCTTTTTGTGTCTGCAAAATGAATGGCTCCATTCATTTCAATAGGGATTTTGTTTTATATGTACTGTTTAGGTTTGGGCACTAAACACTTGACTCCCATTTCAGAATGAATTACTTTGTTAAATGCAGGTATTTAAATAGAATAAAGCATTTTACAAAATTCTTTAATAAGTACACTTATCCTGTTTTATTGAATATTTTATAACATTAGCCTCTGTTCTTTCTCTAATGGGTTTTGCATTATACATATGTGGATGCATATATGCCTTATATATATAAATATGCATGTTTTAAATTTATATATTAAAATAGCTCCTAAAATTTGTCCCACACTCCCATTTTTTTTGTATTTTTTAACTAATTATAATTTTAGATCCCAATTTGCAAAAATAAATGTTTAAGTGCAATTATAGCTAATCTTATATAAATGACATTCTAAACGTAAAATGTTCGAGATTTTAAAAAATGAAAGTTTCATGGTTTATTGCATTATAGCTATGTATGAGAAATTTAGATTTAATCATTACTGAAAATTAGTAATTTATTTAGAAGTATCTTAAATATTATTTGCAGGTGATTCTTTCTCCAGTCATTGACAGATCCAGTTTTTCATAAAAATGCTGAATGATTTTTTCCTGATAGTGTATTTCACTTTGAGCATTTTATTATAATTAATGCATTAATAAATACTAAATTTATACATTGCTACATTACTCATTACTAAAAGAATTTGCACAACTTACTATGACAAACTTTCTGTAGCTGACTTGTACCTGTTATGTGATGAAATGGAAAAAATATAATTACTAATAAATTCAAACTACTGCTCAACTTTATCTCACAAGGCACAACCATTTACACCAAGAAATGTACACAAACAAGACTCCTATTTGCAGCTGGCATTAAACTTTAAGAGCGGTTGACTTTGTTATCTAGATCCAATTTTTAATGCTCACTGTTAAGTTCCTTTCTTTTTTTAATTTTCAAACCACCAGAGGATGATTTCCTTAAGAATGTTCTCCCAGGTATGTTCAGAATATTAATTAGGCCCATCTATTTCTGTCGGGTAATAACAATGTCACAGGCTGAATGGACGCTGTGACCTGTGAAAGAACTATTCATATGCTTTCGTCTGCCCCAGTGCATTCTTTAACAAATGAACATAGACCTTTTTCACAGTCATCTTAAATGTTTCAACTCTGTGTTTCATGTTTGGCTCTTGCATCTCCAACCATTTCTTTTCTGCCTCTTTTGGGGAAGACTTCCTTGCTACTCATTTAAACGCTTCTGCCTTTATGACTATTTTACTACCATACCTATGGGGCTTCTTACTGTATTTGCCTGTAACTGAAGGAGATTTTAAAGGAATTAAATTTATTCAGACTAAATCTTCTGGGGGATGCAAAGGCATCTTAAACAATTAGCAATAATTAAAAAGCATCTATTCAGACTGGATAAAAGGTAAATAGATTTCATTTAAATATAGTAGTTAGTTGGTACAGTTTTCCCATTTGTATGCTTTAAAAAAAAATTTAAAAACCTCCTGTTGGCAAGTAACTTTGAAATAACAAACTAAAACATTGGTTTTTGTCCTTTATATATTTTTTTTTACTCATGAGTAAAGTTCTTGACAAATTGCTGAACTAAAAATTTTAATTATCTTTAATTTAGGTGGTACACCTAACACTGAATATGATATCAAAAGAATGGTGCCTGAATAAAACCTAGATTTGCTTTATAAATTTTTAATCCAGAATTAGTGTGGAACTGCTTAAAGGTTTACAGTTTTTTGACTTCTGGTTTTTTTTGTAAGTTTTGATCAGATTTATCTGTCTCAATGAAATATTTGCTTTGTGTATTTTAAGGGTAATATGTTTCATGTGTTCTAAGTCATCCTTAAATTATTTCAAATTAGGACTTATCTTATGGATAGTCAGACAAGATAAATTATATTTTTATTCAAACACATTTACAAGACTACATACAGTATATGTGTAAATGTAGTGATACATAAAAGTAACCTTATGCTCATATATGTACATATGAGTATCTACACACACACCAATTTATACAAAAACGAATACACTTAAATTATTTTGCTTAAGAAATGCATAGTTTAGTAGATTAGCCAGCCACTTTTTGTGTTTGATGAGGTACAAATGAAGGCGCTTAAAATCTAACTCTGTGACTTGAATCTAACTCTGTCATTGGATATCATAATGTTATAGTTTCATTCATCAGTGTTTTAAGTAAAACCATATTTTTATAAATTATTTCAGTTAATATATTTTTAAATGATGGACTGTGAAAAAATGTGACATGGGATAAAATAGGCTAGTAGAAAGAGAAAGACTTGAAAGCCTAGAGAAAATACTGAAAAAATGTGCAGACCAAAGACACATTTTTTTCAAACACTACCCAAACTCAGTCATTCTATAATAGTGAAAAATATGTGTAATGATTTTGGGGGCAAAGATAGCACCACTAAGATTAAAGCAGGCTATTTTAAGGTTAAGCTTACAGATTCAATCTCCAAAAAACATTCATGCTTAACTCCACTCAGCCATTTTACAAATATATTATAAACAAGAAATTAAAAATAAAATAGAGGGAATAAAAAAGCCATCTTTGGAACAGAAAGAAAAACAAAATGGAAGATTGACTTATTTTCTAGTGATGACTGGTTACACAATCTCCAGGTATAGGAAAGAGCACAATGCTGAAAGCATTCTCAGTTTTTGTGAAACAAAGCACTTTTTGCATAATAATGAACTACAGAAAAGACTTCATTAAAAAAAAAAAAGAATCTGAGTTTAGAAAATGGGTTTGCCATTTTCTCATTGCCTAAGAGAAATTTAAATTTACCTCACCAAACATAAACTTTTATAAGGAGGATAATAATGCATTTCTTGAGGGGTAGTTATGAGGATTAAGAAATAACTAAAGTGTAATAATATAATCTCAGGGAGATGAAACAATAAAATTTCCATTAGTCTCATGTAATAATGCTAAATCACTCTATTTGGAGTACAGAAAAATACTACCTTTAGTAAGAAATAATAAAGAACTTTCATGAACATAAAGTAATTTATAACACAAAAGTCAAATATGTGTTTAGATGATATTTAGAAAGAATTCTAGGACTACCTCAACTTGTAAAGTCTCTGAACTTTACCTTTAGGATATATTCCTTTTCTAACTGGCATGGAAGATTGTGGTATACTCTTCTTTCCATCCTTCTTTCTGATCTATTGCTTATTCTGACTTCTGGAGTCTACCTGGCTCACATCAGATGTATTCATCAAGATGCACCAAGGATACCAGTCTTCTAGTCAAATATTTCAGCTTCTGAAAATGCTTGGCCCCCATTCCTAGTAGTTATTTCATTTCATAAAAGCCTTATTAGTAATTTTTAAAGTCCATATATTTTAATCAAATAAGTATGCATTTAATAGTTTAGCTTTACATTCTTAACAATCTAGCATTTTTGAAGTTTACATTAGTGGAAAAAGACGTATCTAACTGTTGTGCACTGACGTTCTATAATTTGTACTTGTAGATTTTAAAAATATATTTAATGTGTACAGCTATCCAGTAGAGTTCCACTATGCTATGATCTTAGAAGAGTTTCTATGTAATATTCTAAGATGAACTTTCAACATATAAATAAAAGAAATGCTAAAATTAAATTATCATTTAATAATATGACAAAATAAAACATCTGAGTTTTGAAAATTACATGTGCATAATTTCATAGAAGGAAGTATAACCAAAAAAAGTTATTGTGCTTCTGATTTTGATTCAGTAGAGATTTTCAAATATCGGTTTATAAAGGAGATGCCAAATAAATAAAGTGACACATAAATTATTGAAATTATTGGTTTGGTTATTGGCCACCTACTTTACCTCACTGTAGATTAAAAAAATCATATGAAATTAAAAAAAGAAAAAAGACTTAACTACCAGATGAGGTGACTTTTGAAGACCATTCAAGGATATCCCATATTCTTTCAAGCTTGGCTAGAGACTATTAGTTTGGCTTTTGGGGATTTTTAGTATTACTTGTAACTAGCACTATTAATTGGCTTTAAAATTCCTGTGACTTTAGAAAGGCTTGCCCTCAGCTAAAATAATAAAATTCATTTTTAATATAGAAGTTTCCCTAAAGAGATCTGTCCAAGTATGAAAAACTGCAGCTTTATTAATGAGCTTATAATGACTTACTTTAATCAACGGCTATTTTTCCACATCAATAGTAGATCTCATTGTCTTAAAGTCCAGTAACATGATTTAATAGCTGTATTCTGGAACATACAGATTTTTATAATATTTTATTTTGTGCTCTTAAAAACTATTAACATTTTGCATTCTTATAAAATAGATATAACCCAATACAGAACCCAATCAAAAAATTAGATGAAAAAAGAACATAGTGGTAAGATTGTTTTCAATATTAAGGTCAACAGAGAAAGCCTATTTTTTATCATAACTTTTTCTTCTGAATTTCACAACAGGCTATTCCCAAATGTAAGGAGATAATGTGGCATAGAAGAAAGATGTAAGTCAAAGTGGAAATTCCAGTTTGCCATTTATTGATCCTAAAGGTCTTAGGAACACTAAAGTCTTTAAAGCCTATTTTTTCCTCCAAAGAGAGACAAATATTACTCATTTCTCTGACTCCAGGGAAACAAAGAGACAAGTTACCTAAGTTCTCTATGATATGAAAAGTATAATATTTATTTTACAGAGTTGTTATGACTAGGCAATAAATGAGGCAACTATAACTTACTTTTTTTTTTCCAAAAACTATTAAACGTGAAAGTTTTGTCAGTCTGAGCATAATTCATATCAAAGATCTGGACATGGGTCCTGAGAATAATAAAGTTAAAAACAATTTGAAATTTCCTAGTGAAAAATAAAATCTTATATGTAGTCTATAAAAACTAATGCATATATATATGCAAGAAAACTTTGACTAGTGATCAGTTCATATTTTGCCTTTCCTTTAAATTTTCAAAAGAACATGAAGCAATATGAAGGCAAAACTTCTGCTTCCAAATAATGTTGGAATAAGTGATTTAAACTCCTAATGAGAACACCTAGAAAAGCCAAATTAAACATTTTTAGGAAATGGCAACCCACTCCAGTGTTCTTGCCTGGAGAATCCCAGGGACAGGGGAGCCTGGTGGGCTGCCGTCTATGGGGTCGCACAGAGTCAGACACGACTGAAGCAACTTAGCAGCAGCAGCAGCAAGACCTGCTTCAGTATAACAGATAATTTAAAAAGTAGTGAGGACTCACATGCTACAACTCAGAAAAAAAAAATATTGCTACATTGATGCACTGTATCAAGGGGTTATCACTTTTGTATTAGAGGCATCTACCAAGAGGCTGAGAACTAGTAATCTGAGAAACTAGATACTGGATTGCAGTGTCTGCCAGAAAGTACTCTGAAATAAGGCTCTGAAAAGCTATTATCTAGGAATTAAAGGGCTGAAACCCACCCTAGTATGTGCTGAAGTTTATCTTTAGTTCAGTTCAGTCGCTCAGTCGTGTCCAACTCTTTGTGACCCCATGAATCACAGCACGCCAGGGCTCCCTGTCCATCACCATCTCCCAGAGTTCACTCAGACTCACGTCCATCAGGTTGGTGATGCCATCCAGCCATCTCATCCTCTGTCATGCCCTTCTCCTCCTGCCCCCAATCCCTCCCAGCATCAGGGTCTTTTTCAATGAGTCAACTCTTCGCATGAGGTGGCCAAAGTATTAGAGTTTCAGCTTCAGCATCAGTCCTTCCTATGAACATCCAGGACTGATCTCCTTTAGGATGGGCTGGTTGTATCTCCTTGCACTCCAAGGGACTCTCAAGAGTCTTCTCCATCACAGTTCAAAAGCATAAATTCTTCGGCGCTCAGCTTTCTTCACAGTCCAAGTCTCACATCCATACATGACCACAGGAAAAACCATAGCCTTGGGTAGATGGACCTTTGTTGGCAAAGTAATGTCTCTACTTTTCAATATGCTATCTAGGTTGGTCATAACTTTCCTTCCAAGGAGTAAGCATCTTATAATTTCATGGCTGCAATCACCATCTGCAGTGATTTTGGAGCCCAGAAAAATAAAGTCTGACACTGTTTCCACTGTTTCCCCATCTACTTCCCATGAAGTGATTGGACTGGATGCCATGATATTTGTTTTCTGAATGTTGAGCTTTAAGCCAACTTTTTCACTCTCCTCATTTACTTTCATCAAGAGGCTCTTTAGTTCCTCTTCACTGTATGCCCTCAGGGTGGTATTATCCATGTATCTGAGGTTGTTGATATCTCCTCTGGCAATTACAATTCCAGCTTGTGATTCATCCAGTGCAGGATTTTGCATGATGTATTCTGTATCATCACACAAAATGTGGATACTCTGTGGAAAATTCTTAAAGAGATGGGAATACTAGACCACCTCACCTGCCTCCTGAGAAACCTGTAAGCAGGTCAAGAAGCAACAGTTAGAACCAGACATGGAACAACAGACTACTTCAAAACTGGGAAAAGTGACTCTTGAGAGCCCCTTGGACTGCAAGGAGATCCAATCAGTCAATCCTAAAGGAAATCAGCCCAGAATATTCATTGAAATGACTGATGCGGAAGCTGAAACTCCAATACTTTGGCCACCTGATGCAAAGAACTGACTTATTTGAAAAGACCCTGATGCTGGGAAAGACTGACGGTGAGAGGAGAAGGGGACGGCAGAGGGTGAGATGGTTGGATGGCAATACCAACTCAATGGACATGAGTTTGAGTAAGCTCCAGGAGTTGGTGATGGACAGGTGGATGCAGTTGGTGTGCTGCAGTCCATGGGGTCTCAAAGAGTCAAACACAACTGAGTGACTGAACTGACCGACCACAGTGTCTAATGTTAATAATAAATTGCCTTCATTACTCAACTGAAATGGAATATTGTTTCCAGGATTATATTATCAACAGGTATGTCAGGATTACCTATATTTTCTAACATCTTTTGATATTTGACTTCTTGAAGGAGATTCATGTTGACTTTCTATTTACTTGCCCCTCCTCTCCAGTTTCATCACTACAATCTCCTTGGGGACAAAGTCTTTCTTTATCTTCTTTTTAATTATTTCTTGTACATTTTACACCATCTCTAACAGATGACAGGAATTATCTACCCTATTAAATTTGAATAAAATAGTTTACATAAATCAAGTTAAAGTGAATTGATCTGAAAAACGTATTCTCCAATAGTTGTTCTTTTCCTTTTGATTCTTGTCTAATACCAAATCTGTTATTGAGATTACTTACCCTCATGTTTAGTCTTGATCTGTAAATAAAGACATAATTATTTATTTATTTTTATTTTACTTTATAATTAGTAAAATATTTTTCATGTAAGAGATTTTTTGGTTTCTTTGGCTCTTGCAATTTGTCAGAGAGAGAATTTTTATGCTTCAATTTATTTGTATTTCCAAACACATACCAGAAAAAAATAAAGCCATGTTTGATAGCAGACACTTACCCTTAACATAAACCTCTATATGGAGATCTTATCAGTTGAAAATAGCAGATTAAATTAAAATCTGAAGATGCCATATAGAAATAGGAAATAATTAAAATCAAGATATTAATTATATCAACACGAGTTTAACATATTAATGAAATTATAGGAACTTCCTTAATTATACCAAAACTTACCAATACCTGTGCCTGTGGAAGCCTCCTGAGTTATTGCACCTCCTTGCATTGCTGAGCCTGAAGAGCTTGATATGAACCTGTTCTTATTCTTAATAACTGAACCTCCTCTAAGCTATTCCTTTTATACTCACCCTCCCCATTCCAAGTCCCAGCAGAAGGTTTAATAACGGATTCCAAGATTAAGCATGACTTTCCACACATTTGGCGAAATTCATTAAGATGATTTCTCTCACAATTCTGGTGTCTTAGCTGAGAAGGCTAGAATGCTGTGAAGCAGGCTGGCATCCCTATCTCTCTGCAGGCCTTCCTCATGTGGCTGACTTGGACTTACTCAGGGCATGGCAATCTCAGGATAGTCTTTTTTGCATTGTGGTTGGCTTCCCCCAAAGTGCTCCTTCTAAGAGCAAGGAAGAAGCTACTAGATACAACAAATTTGACCTTAAAAATCACAGAGTTACTTCTACTGTCTTCTATTGATTATACAGGGCCCACCTAGATCAGCATAAAAGGAAACCACACAAAAAGATTAATACTAGGAGGCATAGCTCGCTAGGGCCATCTTGGAAGAGGCCCTGCCATCTTTTATAACCCATAAGTGAAAAAAAAAAAAAAAAACCCTAACAGAGACCATTTGTAAGAAATGTATTTTTGCCTCAATAGCTTTTTGTCTCTTTAATTTTGAAACTATGAATTCAATAATAACCTCTGTTACATAACACAAACAGTAATTTTTGCCCTGGGCAATATATGTGGTATGCAATAGAGATCCAGTTTGTATCTTTAGTTTAGTTTGTATATGTTCTTCTGGTTTAGCACACATTTCTGAAAGGATTCACAAATTCTTAATTAAAATGCCACATGAAAGTATTTTAAGATATACTTGCTGAATACCTACCATATGCTAGGTGCCAGGGATATATCAATTAACAAAAGTCTGTCTTATCTTCAGAGAGTTTAGAATTAGGACAAGCAGTGCTTGCTGTTTCCATGTTTCAATTTCCCCTTGGACAGATCCTTATATAGTTTATCCAAAATTCTTTTTCTCAGACCCTCACACCTTATCTGAAATGTCTTTCATGATGAAAAGAAGCTGTCTTTCAGGTTGCAAAAAGAGTTTAGCAAATGAAACACAGTGTGAGTGATAAATGTTAACTATTTCTTCTCTCCTTCCCCTATATGATTTCACATGGGATTTATTAAGAGAAGATGTATTTCTTCTGTTAGGTCATGAAGAATATTTTTTTTTTCATCTATATTCTCCAAGGAAGCTCATGGTGAAATAGATAGAATGTCAGAAATAATTAAGAAAAATGCAAGGGTATCCAACAACCTAAAATTATACCTTTTGGTGATGCCTACTTTCATCTCCTTGGTCCCTTGACAGATATAAACACTAACTTATCACATCCTTTAGATGACGGTGTGTTAAATCAATGTGAATGAACTCATGGGACAGTAAATGGGGAGGATGAAAACATTCTCTTAGAAAGCAGAGGTCATGGAATCTAGGAAGTCAATATACACTATGCTATAGATACGAAATCTAGAATCCTTCAGAATTCTTATATTTAAAGCCTCCTAAATCTGTTTCATCATTTTCACTTGTTTCAATTATACTTTCATTTGATCAGTTTTTAACCTACTATTTTCTTTAACCACAGAAATTCCTTTTTAAAATATTTATTTCCGTTTTCCCCTCATCTTTCAGTGTTAGCTATTTAGATCACTATGGTAGTAAAAACAACACAGAAAAAGTGGACCACTTATATCAGAAACATGATACCTCACAATCATGGGAATCTCCTTTGTAAAGACTCAGCATGTATTTCCTTACCTCAGCTGAAATACTTTTATTGTAGATGCACAAACTAATTTTAATAAATGTACCTAAGAATCAGTTATTATTATTTTTCTTTTTGATTAGGTATGATGTGTGCATGTGAGCTCAGTCGTGTCCAGTTCTTTGTGGCCCCATGGAGTATAGCCTGCCAGTCTCCTTATGCCTATGGGATTCTCCAGGCAAGAACACTGCTGTAGGTTGCCATGCACTCCTTTAGAGTATCTTCCTGACCCAGGGATCAAACCTGCATCTCTGTGTCTTCTGCTTTGGCAGGCAGATTCTTTACCACTAGCACCACATGATTAGCTATGCTGCTGCTGTTAAGTCACTTTAGTCGTGTCCGACTCTGTGCGACCCCATAGACAGCAGCCCACCAGGCTCCTCTGTCCCTGGGATTCTCCAGGCAAGAATACTGGAGTGGGTTGCCATTTCCTTCTCCATTAGCTATGATAAGCTATGATAAGTAGATATAAATTATTTATTGATATTCTATTAATTAATTTAAATACATGCTATTAAAAATTTTGAACAAGTAAATAAAATATCTGTAACTATATTAATATCTGCCTGTCTAAAACTCTTGATTTCTCATTATAGTGGTAGTTACAATAAAACAGATAAAAGCTTTAAAATGTAGGAGTGTTGAGCAAGTCAAATAAGTTGCTCACAGCATAAATTTAGCTCTGCTCCTCCAAGCCATACATTTTAACAGAACAAGGTCATCCTTAGATTAACCCTGTCTTTAGATGGATGCATATGTCTAATTCTGAGAATGACATTAGATATTTCATTTACCTGCACATTCTCCAGTATTAGCTATATAAATAATAATGGTCTGTAATTGGCTTTGCTTTTTTTTTTTTCTAACAGACTTGGGTAGGGGAGAAGTTATTGACTTTCAGACTTCTAAAGATACCGAAAATGCTAAGGCTTTATCTGAGTAACTAAAAATCCCAATTAGTGGAATCTAAAATATTAGCATTTTGTTACATCTATTATATCAAAGTTGCAGTATGTATTTGCAAATATATATTTTGTATCCCTTCTATAATATCTTGGATACTTCACAGAAGTTCCCATAAGTGGGAAATTTAAAATTATATCCTTGTGTCTAGAGATATAAATTTTGTATAAGAGACAAGAATATATTTGCAATTAGAAAATGCAATTTGAGGTAAGCTGACATCACTGTAAGTTTAACAGGTTCCCTTCCAAATTTTCAATTCACGTTTTCACTTGGCAACCATAAGATGTATAAATATTTGGAACATTTTAAACTAAATACACTTGAAAGACATTTTGGAGATTTAAAATTTTGTACTTTAATAATTTGAAATGTATTCTTGAAAACTGACTTTCCATATACATAAATATGTACATACATGTTAATAAACTTTCTATTTTATATATATATGATTCAATATACTGCCTTTTTTTGTTCTTTTTAACAGTTAACAACTATGTATATTTAAAGTACACAATTTGATTATTTGATGTGTATATGTATCTTGAATTAATTATTTCAGTCAAGTTTATTAACATATTTGTCCCTTAGATACCAATTTTCTTGTGTGCCAGGACCACTTAAAATCTACTCTCTTAGCAAATGTCAAGTACAAAATATTGTTAACTATACTCATATTGTACATTAGATCTACAAAACTTATTCATCTTGCATATTTCCCTAGCATAGTGTCCTTCACATTCAGTTCTAACAGGGTACTTCTAGTGGTGATGAATTCCATCAGTTTTTGTATGTTTGGCAATGTCTATCCTCTGCTTCATTTTTTAAAGGATAATTTTGCCAGGTACAGTAATCTTGATTGGTAGTATTTTCCTTCAGTATTTTGAATATCTTATCTGAATCTTATCATATGCAAATTTTCTACTGAGTAATCCATGGATGGCCTTATGTTATTTCCATTTTTGCTATGAATTACTTTTCAAAATTCTCTTTGACTTTTAGCAATTTAATTATAATGTGTCTCAGTGGAGATCTCTTTAATTTCATTTACTTGGGAATTTGGGGGCTTTGGGATTTATGAATCTGGGTGTCCATTTTCCTCCTCAGATTTGGGAAATTTAAAGCCATTATTTCTTGAAATACATTTTTTTCCATTTTCTGTTTCTCTGCTCTTTCTGGTAACCCCATAATGTTCATATTGAATCTTTTGGTTATTTCCCACAAGACTTTCTTTACTCTTTTTCATTCGTTTTTCTTTCTAAATGACTTGTCTTCAAGTTCACAGATTCTTCTTCTTCTTCTTCTTTTTTTTTTTTTTTTGCTTGAGTCTGCTGTTAAAGTTTTGTATTGTATTTTTCCTTTCATTCACTGCATTTCTCAGCTGCAGAATTTCTGTTTGGTCCTTTTTTATGATCAGTCTCTTTGTTGAACTTATTGTTGTGTTCATGAATTGTTTTTCTGATTTCATTGGATTATGTTCTCTTTTAGCTCACCAACCTTACTTTAAAATTACTTTGAATTCTTTGACAAGCATTTTTTTTGTAGCTCTTTATTCTTTATATTTAGTTCATGAAAATTTATTGGGTTCCTTTGGTGGTATCCTATTTCCTTGATTTTTTATGTTTATTGTGGACTTGCATAGTTGTCTATATGTTTGAGGGAACAGTTACCTCTTCCAGACTTTATGGACTGGTTTGGTGGGGAAAGACCTTCATTTATGGGTGAATGTGAGGGCATTCATGGGTAGGGTATGGTGGTTCTGTGGGGGCTCAGCAGTGGTATAGTCTCTATAGTCTCTGTGGAGTTCTGTCAGTGAAGATAACACCACTAGTGAAGACTGGTGAGATCTTCAGTGGCCCAGGCTGTGGGTATTTGTGATGCTGAAGTCTCCTGAGGTCCTTCAGTTTTCCTTTTTCCTTGTAGGAGGAAGTCCTAGCTGAGGGAATTTCTCCTGGCTTTGGGTCTGGCCTGCAGGTGTACATGCACTGGCAGTAGCACCAGGTTTGGGGTCCATGTGTGGTTGTAGCAGCAGTGACATTGGTGTCTGGGCTGCAGGAGAGGGGAGTGTTGGTTCTAGCCCAAGAGTTTGGGAATGAGGCATACACAGCAGCAGCTCCTTTGAAAAAAGTGTTTTATAGCAGTGCTTGCTTCTTTTCCAAGGGAGGTAAGCAAAGTGGCCTGGGTTCAGGGCCTGTGAAAACTATAGGCATCTTAAGTAGTGAATGTTGCAGGTTTCTGTAGTGGTGGTGAGGGCTGTTGGGATCCTCCTGTTCTCCTTTTCCAGCATAGGAGAAGGTTGCATGGAGGGGATCCCTCTTGGGGATGGGCTATGCCAGACTGAGGTATGGGGTGACATAGGCAAATGCTTCCTGTGCTTATATAAGAGGTGATCCTGGGTTTCCATGACCCGCAGTGTTTCTGCAGCTCTGCCATTGTATTCTGGAGCTCTCTGAAATCATTGGCATATAGTTGTTTATTCATTGTTCTTATTGTTTTTGTTGGGACCTCCTAGTCTTCCCTCTTGCTGATATCACCCACCCCCCATATACTGTTATTAAAAATTTTTTTTTTTGCTTTTTAAAAATTTTTTTAATTGAGGGATAGTCATTTTACAGAATGTTGTGGTTTCTTGTCATACAACAACAAGAATCAGCCATAGATATATCCATGTCCCCTCCCTTCTGAACCTCCCTCCCAATTCCATCCTTCAGCCTGTCACAGAGCCCTGTTTGAGTTCCCTGAGTCATACAGCAAATTCCCATTGGCTATCTATTTTACATATGGTATTGTAAATTTCCATGTTACTCTCTCCATAAATCTCCCCTTCTCCCTCCTTCCCTCCCCACCATGTCCAAAGATCTGTTCTTTATGTCTGTTTCTCCACTGCTGCCCTGAAAATAAATTCATCAGTGCTATCTTTTTAGATTCCATATATATGTGTCAGTATACAATATTTATGCTATTTAATATTAAATTGATATTCTGCCAACTAACTCATTTGCTAGGGTCACAGTTAAACA
Source organism: Ovis canadensis (assembly GCF_042477335.2). NCBI lineage: Eukaryota > Metazoa > Chordata > Mammalia > Artiodactyla > Bovidae > Ovis > Ovis canadensis. The sequence continues at coordinate 243,426,018 of NC_091245.1, forward strand.
TATATATTAGTATTCACCACTTTTGTTGCTTTTACTTTGTCTACTCTTCTGCTATGGGGGTGGAGGTGGAGGCCAATTATCCTAAAAGACCAGTTACAAATGAGACACCACCTGAGCATATAGTGAAAGGTAATGGTTGTCTTGGGAACCTAGTCAAAATTAATACTTTCAAACCCTGACTCTTCTACTCAGGTAACCTTTTAGTTCAGCAGCTTTCAGGTACACGTTGATATTAAAAATCAGATCTCTTAATACTGGTAGAAATGTATTAGCTGACTGTCTTTTTTTCTTCTTAATGAGTTATATTCCTTGAATTGTAGTTTTACTTGGGGTAGTTGGACCTTCTAAGACCTTACAGTTGTTATTCCAGCTGAACAAATTTCAATACACTTGGATAGAAATTTAATCTATAAATCAAACAGTTAGCAGGAGAAAATTTTAAATTCTCAGTTTTTGTGTGTTTTATTCCAAGATGTTTACTAATACTAATATGCAGTTCTTTTTACCAACTTGAAGAAGTAATATTTTTTGTAAAAAATTGTAAAATGTAGAAAAATTAAATAAGAAATCGAAAAGTACCTATAAATCCATCACTTTTATCTTGTTACATTTTGTTCCAGTCTTTTTATCACATATTTTGGAATGATGCCATATTTTTCTTCCTTTTGCCACTTACACTCTCAAGAATCTGTTGCCTAAAATAATTTATCCAATTACTATAATAGTATAATACCACATTGGTAGTATTACTATTGCACTGATAATGTATTTGAAATACTGTACTGTGGTTAATTTGTAATATTTTCTTCTGGTACAATGTTGACTCAAACTGTGTGATATTTTTCAGTTTTTCTTATTTATTGTCAAATTATTCTCACAATTCTAGAATAGTTCTAGAGTCTGGAATGCCTTCATCAATTTATGGGCCTTCCATCAAAGTAAGGAAGCTTCAATATCATCATCCTCTGTCTAAATTTGGGATTTGACAATAGAATAGTCTCAACAAGAGAATTTTGCAACTCATTTATTTATTAGCAAAGTTGAACATACTTTTTACTTTATTAAAAATTTATATTTATTACTATTTGTAAGTAAATTATATATACTCAGCTCTTATCCACTTATTTGTTGATGTTTTCTATTTTCATTTTCCTTTAAAAACTTCAATATAAAAATATTTTTAATTTGATGGAAGTTAAATTAATCTTCCTTCTTGCTAGTGTCTTCCCTTGTGTATGTGTGTTTAGAAAATTCTTCCCAAATCCAACATTAGAAAAAAATGATTTCTATATTTTCTTCCGAGTGTTTCATGATTTTGTTACATTTAATTATTTAAGGAATTTAATGCCTGGTTAAAGAAGAAAGTCATGACTGGGCTAATGCATTTATAGCAACTACTTCATTTAACTACCATACCAGTTCTGTAAGATATATATCACAAATCTTAATAGAAAATCAAGAGACAAAGAGATGTTATTACCAAAAGTTAAACATCTAGTAAGTGGTGTGTCTGTTATAATCCACCTTAGCATGGAAAGTTTTCTCTGCAACTTTATAGATGTAAAGAAGTTTTCCACAAGAACTTCCAGAGTGCTGCCTAATCAGACTTGATTATGGGAAGTCCTCATTATTTAGTCCTGGTCTTTGCACCATACCACCAAGGTGCTTCCTTTGCCTATGATAAGCTTCATGAGAAGATTGATTACCGTATACTGCTTTTCACTAGAGACTAGTGTCATCTTCTCTCTTTTGGATCAAATGCTGTCATCTTCTTATCTACTTCTTTTAAGCATAGATGAGAATCTTTTCCTTGATTTTACATAGGCTTGGATTGTGGACTGTGTTTGTTGCTCAGTCATGTCCAACTCTTTGCGACACCATGGACTGTAGCTTGCCAGGCTTCTTTGTCCATGGAATTCTCCAGGCAAGAATACTGGAAGTGGATTGCCATTCCCTTCTCCAGAGGAAGTTTCCAACCCAGGGATTGAACCCTGGTCTTCTGCCTCACAGGCAGATTCTTTACCATTTGAGTTAGAGGGCAGTCGTAACCACCTGTCTCCTGAACTGGCAGGCAGACTCTTTACCTCTGAGCCACCTGGGTAGCCCTAATAAATGCTTAGTCATGCAAAGATCCGGAGATAACTTCTCAAGATAACTTATCCGGAGATAACCTTGCTAAAGGTTCAGAAATAATGAAAGAGAAGCTCAAAATGAAGATTAGTGCACAAGTTCAGGGGCTCTCTCTGGAATGACTCCTGATTTCAACAAGAGACATCTCACCCCTACTACTTGAAAAGGAAGCTCAACTTTACCACCAGAAGGGGCAAGGTGCCCCAAGGCTAGCCTCACGCAGTAGGGCTTCTGACATCTTTGTGTGTAATTGGGGCCAGAGTAACTTTTGACCATAGAGGGAGCAGAAAGATTTTCCCTTTTACTCACTCACTCAAATGGTTGTTCACTCATCCACATCTTCAGTCTTAATTTTTCTGCCACAGCATGCATCTCTTCATACTATAAAGTGTGAATATACATTTCAAATTATGGTGCTGGAGAAGACTCTTGAGAGTCCCTTGGACTGCAAGGAGATCAAACCAGTTAATCCTAGAGGAGATCAACCCTGAATATTCATTGGAAGGACTGAGGCTGAAGCTGAATTTCCAACACTTTGGCCACCTGTGGTGAAGAGCTAACTAACTGGAAAAGACCCTGATGCTGGGGAAGATTAGGGGCAGGGAGAGAAGGGGGTGACAGGATGAGATGGTTAGATAGCATCACTGACTCAATAGTTATGAGTTGGAGCAAACTCAGGAGATAGTGAAGGACAGGGAAACCTGGTGTGCTGCAGTTCATGTGGTCCCAAATAATCAGACACGACTTAGCAATTGAACAACAACAATGACATATTTCCTTCTGAGGAAACTCCTCCCCTAAACACACACACACACACATTCACATGCATAGGTCTGGTCTATTCTGATTCTGTGACATCAATAAAAGGACCAACTATAGTGGTCCAGAGCAGTATCAGTCATCTAGAGGAACTATGTCAGGTTTGCTCAGGTTATTTTTCATTCCTTTCTCTAACCAGCCATCTAAAACAAATGGTGATCTCTCTGGCTATCCTTGTCTATGTGTGGGAAAAAAAACCTCAAAACCAATGACTTTAAAAAGATATTTCGTTTACGTGTTTGTATGTAATTTAAGACTTGGTAGAACCAGTTTGTCTTTCTTTTACTTGGCATCACCAAAGATAGTTTAATTCCTGGGAATTAATGTCAACTGAAGAATTGTTCACTTACATGTTTGGCAGCTGTAACTGTCTGTCAGTTGAGACCTTAGCTAAGGCTACCTTACCCAACAGAGCACCTATACAGGATGTTTTGATGTGGCCTGGGATTCCTCACAATGTTATGTTTGGGTTCAAAGGGTGTGCATCCCAAAAGACATAGAACCAGATGGAAGTTATATCACTTTATAACCTATCATTGAAAGTCACATAACATCACTTCCACCACATTCTATTAAACCAAAGCAACCACAAAGCTCCATCCAGTTTCAAAGAGATGGGAAATGGACTGTACTTCTTCAAGGAGGGTTGACAAGGTTCTGGAAAAGTCTGTGAGTACAGAAGTATTGCTGTGCTGATTTTATAAAACAACATACCACAGTCTCCCTTCTGGTTATAAAACACACATTCATTTCATATCTAAAAAAAAAAAAAATCCATCTCTTTTCTAAGGCTCTCAAAGTTTTACTCCATTATAATTTCAGGTTAAGGTTCAAACTCTAAATTATGTTCAGTTGCTTATCAGGCTTCTCAGTGTGTGCTCCTCAAGTATTAGTTCCTTGAGAATAATTTTTATAGTTAAAAAAAATTAAATAGACAAGTTATCAGCTCTGAAGACTACCAATTTATGATGGCAGGACATGCATCAGATAGATAACCACTGCAAGTACTCATTCAAATGGACTGAAAGGAGAGGTTCGGATTAATCAGTGGGCTACAGAACTCTGAAATCCAGGAAGGTTCATGTTGGTAGTCCCTTTACTGGTAACTACTTAATGAGGCTAAAGAGCTTAAAAAGGACTTTTATTTATTCTTTTATTAACTCCCTAATATTTAAAATCTATGCAGTGAGCAGGAATATATGGATTAATTTTTTAAATTATGGTAATAGAAATGTTTTACATTGGAAAAAGAGATCAAATGAGGAATTCATAAGGCAAAACATAGGATTAATAATCTAAGCACAAATAGAGATTTGAAGTCAAAATCATGAATATGACAAATTATAACATAAATAAATTATGAATACAATGTAAATTAAAATCTTCTTATAATTTTAAGCCTGTAATTTGCTAATTAATATACGAATGTAAGAGAAAAACAGCTATGGTAACTGTATTTTGTTTTATTTTATCTTATACTTTTCTGGGATATCCTAAAGGAATAAAAAAACAAGGAAAACCAAAATATCCTGTTAAGTATAAAAAAGCTATTTAGTTCCACTGAGGATTGTGAAGTTCTGGGTAAATTCACTCTCAGAATAATGGAAAATTCACCATAAATTTATCAACATAAAAATTTATTTTAATTCAGATGAAAATCTAAAATAAAAATAGTCTCCTGAATTTTTAAATGTAGCTTGCTCAGTTAGAATCATTAGTTTTATCTTACTCAACATAAATATAAATATTACTACATAAGATAGTGATCAGCTCAGGATCTATTGAAATATGAAGTCCAAATTTTTCTTTATTTCTATGAAACAATAATTACTATTTTTATTAAATGGTTGAATAAACAAAGAAATAGAATAACAACCCAAACAGAGATTTGAAAGTCAAAGTTGAAATTAGAACATATGTAAACTGATATGACAATTCCAATCCTGTATTTTGAAAATTAGCATATGAAAGAAAAGAAAAAGTATGATGATCAAGATTATTTTATGTATCTCCTCCTAGAATCTACAGTAGACAAAAGAAACCATGAAAATGACTGGCTGCTATAATTTTTGAAATTTTGAATGGTACCACTTTTCAGTAATACTCAGAGATTGTGCACTAGATGTACTTGTTGTCATTTGTTGTTTCTAATTTTGACTTTGAAGCTGGATAACTAAATTATCCAGGGCATTGTGAATCAAACAAGGTAAATTATTTCAATAAAATAAATAGAACAAATCATCTTGGAGAAATAGATCCAGAGGCTTTTGATAAGCAAAAGTCAACTTGAACTTTGCTTCATCAGGAATACTTGCTTGACTCACATTTTGTAACCATGTTCCAAACATGTTATTACTAGATGTCATGGTACACAGTAGTGTGAATACATAGTTTTGTAAAATATTTGTGGCAGAATTCTTAAAGCACCTTTTCATGGTGAAAGTCATGACAGCATGAAATAAACTTATATTCACCCTTTAAAATTCAGTTCCCTGAACATTTAGTTCTGGAAGGGAACTGCAGCCTGCATTTTGTTTCTGAGGTTTCCAAATTCTCTTCTGGAAATCTTCCATCAAAATCACACACTGGAGACTAATGGCCAGTGCAAATGTACATTACTCAACCATTCGGAGCCCACAGATTATCCTCTAGACTGATTTCACAGGACAGACACCAAAGCAGAAAAATAGCCAACCTGCATGATGCTGTAAACCCTTAAAAGCAACAATGGGTAAAACAAGACTCTTGGTATTGAATGCCCCTCTATCCTATTCAGCACATTTTGTAGAGTATCTCATTTTCAAAAGCACTTTGACAGTTCACCTTTAATGAAATCAAAGCTTTTAAGGGGAAAAGACTGATGCTATTGCAGCCCTTGATATCCTCTCTCTACCAGATGGGCAGAGTGTTAGATGCTTAACTTAGCACAGTGTTAGCTGCAAGATGCATGAGTTCCAAAATGATTCTAAGTGTTCATTTAACATGAGTCTTCCTTTGAGAAAAGGCTGCCAGTGGTGCATAATTGTGCCAAATGTGCAGTAGTTTCATAATGTGAGCTGTAATCCAGTAGGAACTAAATCCTGCCATTCCTCTCTTTAGGGAGACTTCTCAAATTCTGCTCTTCTTATTGTGAATAGTAACCTGAAATAGTTAGGGGTTACTGGAAATCTTCTTTAAAAATTGCTGCACATGTGCCGAAGCTTTCTTACTGTAAGTCTCAGTAATGTGTTTATTAATTGGGCTGTCCCTAGAGCCACAAGATGGGAGCCAACATATCATTTCTTCTCCACTAATGAGTTATTCTTTTATTTTGTGTATTATGGCTTTAGTTATAATTTCATCTTTAAAATTAAGTAATCAGTGTCTTCTTCAATGACTAAAATCATTTTTGTGTACTGATAGAGACTCTATTTCCATGGCATTGGTGTTACAATGGGATCTAACTTTATGAAAACGTAGATCTGTGCAGAAGCACACTTTTCCTGTGGGGATTTCAGTTCACCAATCATATTTGTGTGTGTGAGTGAGCGTGTTGCAGTGTTCACATTCACCCATTAACGAACAAACCCAGAAACAATTTCCCACAGCACTGCCACATTCTGTGACTGTTCAGATAGGAAGTGAAGAGTTTTTTATCAAATGGAACTAACCAGGGGCCTTTATAGAAAGCAGAATGCAATTACCCGAATTGCAATTTGGCCAGGACATCGGATCTAGTGCCTGAATTCTTTTGGAAAGTACCAATACTCTGGTTTTATGCCTTATCAAAAAGTTGATGCCCATGGTCAAAAAGTGCCTTTCTTTTGGATCATTTGGCAATCCAGAGCTGAAGTTGCCTTTTTTAGGGGAAAAAAAAAAAAAGTGTAATTGGACAAATAGTGGATTGGTGCAACCAGTTCTCACTGGGGCAGTTGTTTTATTTTTTAAAAGAGAAAAATAAGGATTCTATATTTGCCTCAGATCAATTCACAGTTCCCTTTGTTATTTCCATGACCAGCAAACCTAATGCATCTAAATCCTTGATTTATCATGAAAATTAACCCTGTCTCTTACCAAAGTAAAACAAGATAAACAATAATTTCATTCTTTATATATTTGCATAATTTGTATCTAGAGTTAATACATTTTGAAGTTCTAATATTAGCATAGTTTCTATACACCATCAGATAATTATATTATTAATGATTTATATGCAAGGATTGTAGTAAAACATATTCAAGTTAATTCAGAAGTGATCAGTTTTAATAGAGAGAAGCTACATGGTAAGTATTTAATTATACACTGAAAAGGGCTTTCATGATATCTACTGCAATAGAATTATTTGACAATATTAGGTTTTAACCTAAATATACTTCAATTGATGGAAATAATATATCAAAATTTCTGAAAATAGTACAATTTCTGTATCTGTTCAAATATACCTAATAAAAAATAATAAATGCATTTTTAAAAGAAAAAGGCTTAAAGCATTTTTAGCAGCCTTAATTATTATAATAGGATTGGGTTCTTATTAACTAAGAAAATATTAAAGGAAAGGTAATCCTGATGTTAGTTAAAAGGAATGATAATGTAATTCAATTTACAAGTGTAGTAGTTTTCAGTTTAAGTTTTATGTTTCAAATACCACACAATTATCCAAGTCCCTTTGCTTGTGAGTGGAATTTATTTTCTCATTTATCTTTATGCTCATAGAACTAATCCCAAAGTTACTCTTAAATGTACTGCTCAAGCTTTTCTATTTCCGTTTGGGTCAGGGGGTCAGAACACTATTCTCGTGAGGTCAGGGTCATCCTCATTAGCGTTGCTCTCTTCTGAGGCCACCGATTATGCCTTTCGTCCTGAGAAGCCTGGGGTGCCTGAAGGAAAAGCAGATGGATCCAGAAAAATCTATCATAGCCATAAGTACCCCGACTAATGTCAGGTCAGGACTGCCATTTTCATGAACAAAGAGTGGCATATTATTACTCTTCAGCCTCTACCTTCTTCTTAAATTTACTCATCAGAAGAAAAGATGCCTATGTCAAGGATAAGCCAAAAAGGAGTTAACATATTTACATTTAAAAAGTAATGTTCCTCTGATAATAATGGAAGGTTTTTTAAAGCACTACATTTAAAAGATAATAATTTTTTAAATGAGCCTAATTAAAATTTTTTCACAGAAAACTTAGCTGCATGAAGAAATTCTCAAGCCATAATTTTAATTAAATGATGGATATAATTCAATATTAAATTGGGTAGACAATTTCATATAAGTATATGTTAGCTATATATTAATATATAGCATATATTAATTATAATATGTAATGTTACTTAATGATGCGATAATGTATATTATGTTGCATATTCATTATGATTATATTAAACATACTATAATTTATTATTATAATACTATAATTCCCAAATAATGCTACACATTATTATATCCCTGAAGGAAACAATCTTCATGAAGAGCAAGATCAACATACAAAAGGCAGTGGAACCTTGGGAAAGGATGAGAAGAGAAAACAAGATGATAGGGGAGATCAGGAGAGAATGCAAATAACATAATTTGACACCTTGGATTCAAGTGTATCTGAACCAGGTCTTATTTACCCCTAGAATTTTAATTACATGAAGTTATAAATCTCCCTTTATGTTTTTTTAATTGATTTAAGTTAAAGACACAAAACATTCTTAATAATACATATGTTATTAGCTCAATTAATGGGTAGTTAACCAATCAAAGAAATAAACTGTACAATACTTCAAAATTGAAAGCATGTGTGTTTATGCTTGCACAATGTTTTAAGATTCCACTGTGTATGTACATCTTAAAAAGGAAAAAAGGACCTCATTTCATTTAACAAAGAGTAAAAGAGAATATAGTCCAAAAATTTAGAATTAGAATATTTTAAAATGTTTTTAATAATTGTTATAAAATATAATAAAGAGGCAACCTATAGAATAAGAGAAAATATTTACAACCAATAGGAAAAATATTTGTATATTTTATAAGGGTTTAATATCCAAGATATACAGGAATGCATACAAATCAATAGCAAAAAAGAATAGAATATTTTTAGTTCAGTTCAGTCACTCAGTCGTGTCCAACTCTTTGCGACCCCATGAATCGCAGCATGCCAGGCTTCCCTGTCCATCACCAACTCCCAGAGTTGACTCAGATTCATGTCCATCAAGTCAGTGATGCCATCCAGCCATCTCATCCTCTGTCGTCCCCTTCTTCTCCTGCCCCCAATCCCTCCCAGCATCAGAGTCTTTTCCAGTGAGTCAACTCTTTGCATGAGGTGGCCAAAGTAATGGAGTTTCAGCTTTAGCATCATTCCTTCCAAAGAAATCCTAGGGTTGATCTCCTTCAGAATGGACTGGTTGGATCTCCTTGCAGTCCAAGGGACTCTCAAGAGTCTTCTCCAACACCATAGTTCAAAACCATCAGTTCTTCGGTGCTCAGCCTTCTTCACAGTCCAACTCTCACATCCATACATGACCACAGGAAAAACCATAGACTTGACTAGACGGACCTTAGTCAGCAAAGTAATGTCTCTGCTTTTGAATATGCTATCTAGGTTGGTCATCACTTTTCTTCCAAGAAGTAAATGTCTTTTAATTTCATGGCTGCAGTCACCATCTGCAGTGATTTTGGAGCCCAAAAAAATAAAGTCTGACACTGTTTCCACTGTTTCCCCATCTATTTCCCATGAGATGGGCAAAGGACTTGATTAGACTTTTTTCTAAAGAAGAAATATAAATGGACAATGATTACCTGAAAAGATACTCTATATCACTAATCATCAGTGAAATGCAAATCAAAACCACAGTGATACAACATATCTGATCATTTTTTTTTTAACAAAAGGTGAGTGATAGCCAGTGCTGGAGAGGATGTAGAGACAAGGAAATCCTCATACACTATCCGTCGTAAGGTAAATTGATACAGCCACTATGGAAAATAGTATGGAAGTTACTCAAAAAATTAAAATGAGCATGTGATCCAGCAACCCCATGTCTGAGTGTGTATCCCAAAGAAATGAATTTACTATCTCAAAGAGATAACCTGTACCCCCATGGTCTTTGCAGCATTATTCACAGTAGCTAAGACATGAAAACAAATATACAGGAACACTATTCAGCCATGAGAAATAAAAAAATTTTTGCCTTTTGTGAAAACATGGATGAAACTTGAGAACTTTTTTTTAAAGAAAATGTGGCATACCACCCCCAAATTTCTATATTATTTCACACATGAAATCAAAAAAAAAAAGAAAAGAAGAAGAAAAATAAGTTGAATGACCTCAGAAATAGAGACTGAAATGACAGTTACTTAATGCTAGGGGTGATGTTAGTCAAAAGTATAAGATTTTAATGATACTATGAATAAGTTCTGGGCATCTAATGTACACCATAATAATGGTAGTTAATAATATGTATTATATACTTGAAATTTACTAAGAGAATATTCTCACCACACTCACAAAGAAGTAAGTATACAAGATGATATATAACATGACTATTTGGATTTACAAAAAAAAAAAAAAAACACATTTTCACTTTGAAAACTTCAGCCAACATTTTGGATCAATTTTCTCCTCCCTGCTTGATGAACCCACCCAATCGTCTTTCTCTTTCCATCCCTCTTATTGCTTAGGTATCAGCAAATCATGACATTTACATGGATGCTTTGCTTCCAAAACTACTGAACTGGGGTCCTGGTTCTTTACCTTTCAATGCTCTTCCTGAGCTTGCAGAATTGTCATTGTATATTAAATAAAACCACTAGGAAAACTCTTCTCTGGAGGATTCCTCTACTGGGACTCTTGTGTCCTTGTAGGTGGATGTTGCTGTTGTTGTTCAAGTCATGTTGTTGCCACCAAGTTATGTCCAACTCTTTGCAACCCTATGGACTGCTGCATGCCAGGCTTCCATATCCCTCACCATCTCCTGGAGTTTGCCCAAGTTCATGTCTATTGAATTGGTGATGCTATTCAACCATCTCATTCTCTGTTGCCCTCGTCTCTTTCTGCCTTCAATCTTTCCCATCATCAGGGTCTTTTTCAATGAGTTAGCTATTCCTGTCAGGTGGATGTTGGGGTTACAAATAAATTTTATCAAGCAGACAAATCCACAAATACAGAATCATGAATAATAAGGATCAACTGTGCCAAAACCCTTACTGCTCCTGATAAATGTTTATACTCAGAGAAACACTGGAAACAGCAAACAATCTGTTACTGGAGCAATGTAACTGGAAAGAAACCATGATATTCTCACAGGTGTGAAATTACTGTCTTCACTCTTTATATCAACGTGCCAGGTTTTCATAACTTTGGGTGTACAATGTGTACAGAAGAAACATTAAATCTTTTTGATGGTATGAGTACCAATATTCTTTAAAAACCATCAGGAAGACTTCAGAAGTTGAAGACAGGAAATATTTATCAAGTGATTCACCCAAAAAAAAGTAATGGTAAATGTGTTTAGTGGACAAAGAATGTATATGGGACAGAATGAAAGACATCTTTAAAATGAGGCCAGGAAGGCACAGTGCAAGCTACAAATGCTTAATATAGCACAGATATTTTTATTTGGGAATAAATCTAAACTATGTCCTTCTGATTTAGAAGAACAGAAGTATAACAAGGTCCAAGAAGTCGTCAATAAACTTAAGGTGAACATGTACAATGGCATGAGCAATGAAGAGCCTGCTCTGGAGCTTGTGTCCATGCAGTGGGAGATGCCTTGAGAAGGAAGGACAAATGAACTCAAATCTCAAGATCTTTTACCTATATTTTAAGGGCACCAATGCACCGTGCTCTCCCATGACCTTCCATGCTCTAGTCTTGTCCTTTTTGTATTGAGGATCAAAGACCAGCTATACTAATAGAAATTTGCATGTATGCATTTTTCCCTGGTGGCTCAGATGGTAAAGAATCTGCCTGTAATGCAAGAGACTTGGGTTTGATCCCTGGGTTGGTAAGATTTCCTGGAGGAGAGCATGGCAACTCCACTCCAGTATTCTTGCCTGGAGAATCCCCATGGACAGAGGAGCCTGGCAAGCTAAAGTCCATGGGGGTTACAAAGAATTGGACACAATTGAGCAACTAAGCACAGCACATCACACATTTTACTGCAACTGACAAAAGAGTCATGTTTGAACCTCCAACATTTTCCTCACTGATATTGACCTTTGCTAAGTATCTGCCATTTATGAATGCACTGGTATAAAGAAATACCAAGAACAGGAACTGACTGTGGCTCAGATTATGAACTCCTTATTGCCAAACTCAGACTTAAATTGAAGAAAGTAGGGAAAACCAATAGACCATTCAGGTATGACCTAAATCAAATCCCTTATGATTATACAGTGGAAGTGAGAAATAGATTCAAGGGATTAGACACAGTGCCTGAAGAACTATGGATGGAGGTTCATGACATTGTAAAAGAGGCAGTGATCAAGACCCTTCCCAAGAAAAAGAAATTCAAAAAGGCAAAATGGTTGTCTGAGGAGGCCTTACAAATAACTGAAAAAAGAAGAGAAGCTAAAGGCAAAGGAGAAAAGGAAAGATATACTCATTTGAATGCAAAGAACAGCAAGAAAGCCTTCTTCAGTGATCAATGCAAAGAAATAGAGGAAAATAATTGAATGCAAAAGACTAGATATCTTCAAGAAAATTAGAGATACCAAGGAATATTTCATGCAAAGATGGGCACAATAAAGGACAGAAATAGTATGGACCTAACAGAAGCAGAAGATAGAAGATATTAAGAAGAGGTGGCAAAAATACACAGAAGAGCTATACAAAAAAAAATCTTCATGACCCAGATAATCACAATGGTGTGATCACTCACCTAGAGCCAGGCATCCTGGAATGCAAAGCCAAATGGGTCTGAGGAAGCATCACTATGAACAAAACTAGTGGAGGTGATGGAATTCCAGTTGAGTTATTTTAAATCCTAAAAGATGATGCTGTGAAAGTGCTGCACTCAATATGCCAGCAAATCTAGAAAACTCAGCAGTGGCCACAGGACTGGAAAAGGTCAGTTTTCTTTCTAATCCCAAAGAAAGGCAATGCCAAGGAATGTTCAAACTACCGCAAAATTGCACTCATCTCACATGCTAGTGGAGGAGCTTGGTAGGCTGCAGTCCATGGGGTCGCTAAGAGTTTGGCACTACTGAGAAACTTCACTTTCACTTTTCACTTCCATGCATTGGAGAAGGAAATGGCAACCCACTCCAGTATTCTTGCCTGGAGAATCCCAGGGATGGGGGAGCCTAGTGGGCTGCCATCTATGGGGTCGTACAGAGTTGGACACAATGGAAGCGATTTAGCAGCAGCAGCAGCACATGCTAGCAAAGTGATGTTCAAAATTCTCCAAGCCAGACTTCAACAGTATGTGAACTGTGGACTTCCAGATGTTCAAGCTGGATTTAGAAAAGGCAGAGGAACCAGAAATCAGATTGCCAACATCCCTTGGATTACCAAAAATGCAAAAATATTCCAGAAAAAATATCTACTTTTGCTTTATTGACTATGCCAAAGCCTTTGACTATGTGGACCACAATTGTGGAAAATTCTTCAAGAGATGGGAATACCAGACCACCTCTTGAGAAATCTGTGTATGCAGGTCAAGAAGCAACAGTGAGAACTGGAAATGGAACAACAGACTGGTTCCAAATAGGGAAAGGAGTATGTCAAGGCTGTATATTGCCACCCTGCTTATTTAACTTATATGCAAAGTACATCATGCAAAATGCCAGGCTGAATGAAGCACAAGCTGGAATCAAGAGTGCTGGGGAAATATCAATAACCTCAGATATGCAGATGACATCACCCTTATGGCAGAAAGTGAAGAAGAACTAAAGAGCCTCTTGATGATGAAAGTGAAAGAGAAGAGTGAAAAAGTTGGCTTAAAACTCAACATTCAGAAAACGAAGATCATAGCATCGGGTCCCATCACTTCATGGCAAATATATGGGGAAACAATGGAAATAGTGACAGATATCATTTTCTTAAACTCCAAAATCACTGCCAACAGTGACTGCAGCCATGAAATTGAAAGACACTTGCTCCTTGGAAGAAAAGCTATGACAAAACTAGACAGCATATTAAAAAGCAGAGACATTACTTTGACAAGAAAGGCTCATCTAGTCAAAGCTATGGTTTTTCCAGTAGTCATGTATGGATGTGAGATTTGGACTATAAAGAAAGCTGAGCACTGAAGAATTGATGCTTTTGAACTGTGGTATTGAAGAAGACTCTTGAGAGTCCCTTGGACAGCAAGGATAGCAGACCAGTCAATCCTAAAGTAAATCAGTCCTGAATATTTATTGGAAGGACTGATGCTAAAGCTGAAACTCCAATATTTTGGCCACCTGATGTGAAGAACTAACTCATTTGCAAAGAACCTGATGCTGAGAAAGATTGAAGGCTGGAGGAGAAGGGGACAACAGAGGATGAAACGGTTGGATGGCATCACCGACTCAATGGACATGAGTTTGAGTAAGCTCCAGGAGTTGGTGATGGACAGCACAGGTGGCTGCAACTGGTGCACTAAGCGTGGCTGAGAGGAGCTACCCCACGTCTGAGGTCAGGGGCAGAAGCCGAGAGGACCCCATGCCCAAAGGGCAACGGCCAAGAGAAGTTACCCCATGTCCAAGGTCAGAGGCAGGGGCCAGGAGTGCCAGGCTGTGACGGCACAGGAACGGCCGAGAGGAGCTACTATGCGGCCGAGGTCAGGGGCGGTGGCCAGAAGGAGCCACCCTGCATCCGAGGTCAGGGGCGATGGCCAGGAGGAGCAACCCCACGTCTGAGGACAGGGGCAGTGGCCGGGAGGAGCAACCCCACGTCCTAGGAGTGGTGGCTGCTCCGGTGTAGGAGGGCCTAGAGGAGCCATCCCACGTTGAAGGTCGGGAAGGGCTGCGGTGAGGAGATACCCCTCATCCAAGGTAAGAACCAGTGGCTGTGCTTTGCTGGAGCAGCCGTGAAGAGATACCCCATGCCTAAGGTAAGAGAAACCCAAGTAAGATGGAAGGTGTTGCAAGAGGGCATCAGAGGGCAGACACACTGAAACCATACTCACAGAAAACTAGTCAATCTAATCACACTAGGACCACAGCCTTATCTAACTCAATGAAACTAAGCCATGCCTGCAGGGCAACCCAAGACCGGCGGGTCATGGTGGAGAGGTCTGACAGAATGTGATCCACTGGAGAGGGGAATGGCAAACCACTTTGGTATTCTTCCCTTGATAACCCCATGAACAGTAGGAAAAGTCAAAATGATAGGATACTGAAAGAGGAACTCCCCAGGTCAGTAGGTACCTAATATGCTACTGGAGATCAGTGGAGAAAGAACTCCAGAAAGAATGAAGGGATGGAGCCAAAGCAAAAATAATACCCAGCTGTGGATGTGACTGGTGATAGGAGCAAGGTCCGATGCTGTAAATAGCAATATTGCATAGGAACCTGGAATGTCAGGTCCATGAATCAAGGCAAATTGGAAGTGGTCAAACAAGAGATGGCAAGAGTGAACGTCGACATTCTAGGAATCAGTGAACTAAAAAGGACTGGAATGGGTGAATTTAACTCAGATGACCATTATATCTACTACTGTGGGCAGGAATCCCTCAGAAGAAATGGAGTAGCCATCATGGTCAACAAAAGAGTCTGAAATGCAGTACTTGGATGCAATCTCAAAAACGACAGAATGATCTCTGTTCGTCTCCAAGGCAAACCATTCAATATCACGGTAATCCAAGTCTATGCCCCAACCAGCAATGCTGAAGAAGCTGAAGTTGAACGGTTTTATGAAGAACTACAAGACCTTTTAGAACTAACACCCAAAAAGATGTCCTTTTCATTATAGGGGATGGAATGCAAAAGTAGGAAGTCAAGAAACACCTGGAGTAACTGGCAAATTTGGCCTTGGAATGCGGAATGAAGCAGGGCAAAGACTAATAGAGTTTTGCCAAGAAAATGCACTGGTCATAACAAAAATGCTCTTCCAACAACACAAGAGAAGACTCTACACATGGACATCACCAGATGGTCAGCACCGAAATCAGATTGATTATATTCTTTGCAGCCAAAGATGGAGAAGCTCTATACAGTCAGCAAAAGCAAGACCAGGAGCTGACTGTGGCTCAGATCATGAACGCCTTATTGCCAAATTCAGACTTAAATTGAAGAAAGTAGGGAAAACCACTAAATCATTCAGATATGACTTAAATCAAATCTCTTATGATTAAACAGTGGAAGTGAGAAATAGATTTAAGGGCCTAGATCTGATAGATAGAGTGCCTGATGAACTATGGAATGAGGTTCCTGACATTGTATAGGAGACAGGGATCAAGACCATCCCCATGGAAAAGAAAGGCAAAAAAGCAAAATGGCTGTCTGGGAAAGCCTTACAAATAGCTGTGAAAAGAAGAGAAGCAAAAAGCCACGGAGAAAAGGAAAGATATAAGCATCTGAATGCAGAGTTCCACAGAATAGCAAGAAGAGATAAGAAAGTCTTCTTCAGCGATCAATGCAAAGAAATAGAGGACAAGAACAGAATGGGAAAAACTAGAGATCTCTTCAAGAAAATTAGGGATACAAACGGAATATTTCATGCAAAGATGGGCTCGATAAAGGACAGAAATGGTATGGACCTAACAGAAGCAGAAGATATTAAGAGATGGCAAGAATACACAGAAGAACTGTACAAAAAAGATCATGACCCAGATAATCACGATGGTGTGATCACTCATCTGGAGCCAGACATCCTGGAATGTAAAGTCAAGTGGGCCTTAGAAAGCATGACTACGAACCAAGCTAGTGGAAGTGATGGAATTCCAGTTGAGCTATTTCAAATTCTGAAAGATGATGCTATGAAAGTGCTGCACTCAATATGCCAGCAAATTTGGAAAACTCAGCAGTGGCCACAGGACTGGAAAATGTCAGTTTCCATTCCAATCCCAAAGAAAGGCAATGCCAAAGAATGTTCAAACTACCACACAATTGCACTCATCTCACATGCTAGTGAAGTAATGCTCAAGATTCTCCAAGCCAGGCTTCAGCAATACATGAACCGTGAACTTCCAGATGTTCAAGCTGATTTTAGAAAAGGCAGAGGAACCAGAGATCAAATTGCCAACATCTGCTGGATCATGTAAAAAGCAAGAGAGTTCCAGAAAAACATCTATTTCTGCTTAATTGACTATGCCAAAGCCTTTGACTGTGTGGAGCACAATAAATTGTGAAAAATTCTGAACGAGATGGGAATAGCAGACCATCTGACCTGCCTCTTGAGAAATCTGTATGCAGGTCAGGAAGCAACAGTTAGAACTGGACATGGAACAACAGACTGGTTCCAAATAGGAAAAGGAGTACGTCAAGGCTGTATATTGTCACCCTGCTTATTTAACTTATATGCAGAGTACATCATGAGAAACGCTGGGCTGGAAGAAGCACAAGCTGGAATCAAGATTGCTGGGAGAAATATCAATGACCTCAGATATGCAGATGACACCACCCTTATGGCAGAAAGTGAAGAGGAGCTAAAGAGCCTCTTGGTGAAAGTGAAAGAGGAGAGTGAAAAAGTTGGCTTAAAGCTCAACATTCAGAAAACGAAGATCATGGCATCTGGTCCCATCACTTCATGGGAAATAGATGGGGAAACTGTGGAAACACTGTCAGACTTTATTTTTTGGGGCTCCAAAATCACTGCAGATGGTGACTGCAGCCATGAAATTAAAAGACACTTACTCCTTGTAGGGAAAGTTATGACCAACCTAGATAGCATATTCAAAAGTAGAGACATTACTTTGCCAACTAAGGTCCGTCTAGTCAAGGCTATGGGTTTTCCAGTGGTCATGTATGGATGTGACAGTTGGACTGTGAAGAAGGCCGAGTGCCGAAGAACTGATGCTTTTGAACTGTGGTGTTGGAGAAGACTCTTGAGAGTCCCTTGGACTGCAAGGAGATCCAACCAGTCCCTTCTGAAAGAGATCAGCCCTGGGATTTCTTTGGAAGGAATGATGCTAAAGCTGAAACTCCAGTACTTTGGCCACCTCATGCGAAGAGTTGACTCATTGGAAAAGACTCTGATGCTGGGAGGGATTGGTGGCAGGAGGAGAAGGGGACGACAGAGGATGAGATGGCTGGATGGCATCACTGACTCGATGGACATGAATCTGAGTGAACTCCGGGAGTTGGTGATAGACAGGGAGGCCTGGCGCGCTGCGATTCATGGGGTCACAAAGAGTCGGACACCACTGAGCGACTGAACTGACTGAACTGAGGGAAGCCTGGTATGCTGCAGTTCATTGGGTCACAAAGAGTCGTACATGACTGAGTGACTGTACTGCCTGATAAATAAATGAGACATGGGCCTCTATTTCAATATCCATAGCCTTTTCTGTCCACTTCTTTGGAAATGACAGTCTACACTAAACATAATCACTATCTATACTTCCATACAGTGTAATTCAGGAACCTACAATGAAGAAAGTCTTGTTTCTGTCAAGAGGAGATGACAGACTGAGCAGAGACTGAAGGAGAGATAACAAGATTAAAGAAGATCTGTAAGTGAGAACTTTTTTTTTTTACTGTTACAGGATAAAATTAACTGAAATGGAGTAAAATCGAGTACTTAAGTGATTGCAATGGGAAGTGTGTAGATTATAGTTCCAGGGTTCTCTTTGAAAGAATAAAGGTTTCTTTTAGAGGGGATGGTCAATAAGCTTCAATTGGCAAAATTAAATTACATGCATGTAATTATTAAATTTAAGAAAACAAACGTGTGAGAAAGTACAGAGTAAGACATGTATTACAGATATTTATTCAGGTCTCTTGCTAAGTTTCTCAGGAGGAAAAGGATCATCGCAAACAAAATACGTTGAATGACTTTAACTTTTTTTGGACTGGAAAACATTGCCTGTATTCCCAACACGAGGGCATGTGAATAATGAGCCAAAGGAATTTTAAATTAGACCTCTTTTTCGTCTTAGTTAAATTTAGCACAATTTGCATTTAAAGATGGGGCTTCCCTGGTGGCTCAAAAGAATCTGCCTGCCATGCAGAGGAAGCAGGTTTGATCCCTGGGTTGAGTAAATCACCTGGGGTATGAAATGGCAACCCACTCCAGTATTCTTGTCTGGAGAATTGCATGGACAGAGGAGCCTGGTGGGCTACAGTCCATGGGGTCACGAAAGACTCAGACACGACTAAGAGACTAAATAACAAAAGCAACGTTTAAAACTAGATGAGAAACATGTCAGCTAGAGTAAGCTGCTGCTGCTCCTAAGTTGCTTCAGTCGTGACCGACTCTATGTGCCCCCATACGGCAGCCCACCAGGCTTCCCCGTCCCTGGGGTTCTCCAGGCAAGAACCCTGGAGTGGGTTGCCATTTCCTTCTCCAATGCATGAAAGTGAAAAGTGAAAGTGAAGTCACTCAGTCGTGTCCGACTCTTAGCAACCCCATGGACTGTAGCCCACCAGGCTCCTCCGTCCATGGGATTTTCCAGGCAAGAGTACTGGAGTGAGGTACCACTGCCTTCTCTGCAGCTAGAGTAAGAGGACATGTGATTTTGATGCCTGGGAACCAGTTTTAGAAAATTGGTGAAGTGAAAGTCACTCAGTCGTGTCAGACTTTTGAGACTCCATGGACTGTGTAGTCTCTAGGCCAGAATATTAGAGTGGGTAGCCTTTCTCTTCTCCAGGGGTATCTTCCCAACCCAGGGATTGAACCCAGGTCTCCTGCATTGCAGCAGATTCTTTACCAGCTGAGCCAAAAGGGAAGCCCAAGAACTGTAGTGGGTAGCCTATCCCTTCACCAGGGAGCTTCCCGGCCCAGGAATCAAAACTGGGTGTCCTGCATCACAGGCAGATTCTTTACCAACTGAACTATGAGGGAAACCAAAGAAAAATAGTAGAAGGAATTGTTTTCTAGAAATGAAGCCATGGAGAACCGGGAAGTCAGAAATCTTTGACTATCTTGCCAATTCTCAGAGATTGAGTGAATAAATTCTCTTTGAAATTCCAACTGAAAAAAAAAAGAGTATTGATAGACCTACACCCCAGTGTGTGGGGGTTCTATGAAGTAGTATTTACTTTATAGTGGAATTTTTGTAGGATTTCTGCTAATATGTGTCAATTATAGCATAAAATCTAAAGATAGCATTAAAAGGTTTGATGTATTTTATATACCTCATGAGGAGTGCATAGCAACCCATTCCAGTATTCTTGCCTGGAGAATCCCACGGACATAGGAGCCTGGAGGGCTATGGTCCATAGGATCGCAAAGAGGTGGACACAACTGAAGCAACTAGCAGTAGCAGCATATACCTGATAACTCAATTCTCTATAAACTAGGCACTATGAAATGATAGACAATTTGCTGTGAAGGGGATAGAGTGCAGAATAAGGCAGTCCTTTACCCACAAAGATCTCAGAGTATATTGTGTTGCAAGGCTTTGGCATCTTATGGATTTTTTAAATTTGGAGTTTTACATAGGAAGTCCTGCTTTGTCAAGATCAGTTCAGTTCAGTTCAGTCACTCAGTCGTTCTGACTCTTTGCGACCTCATAAATCGCAGCACGACAGGCCTCCCTGTCCATCACCAACACCCGGAGTTCATTCAGACTCACATCCATCGAGTCCGTGATGCCATCCAGCCATCTCATCCTCGGTCGTCCCCTTCTCCTCCTGCCCCTAATCCCTCCCAGCATCAGAGTCTTTTCCAATGAGTCAACTCTTCACATGAGGTGGCCAAAGTACTGGAGTTTCAGCTTTAGCATCATTCCTTCCAAAGAAATCCCAGGGCTGATCTCCTTCAGAATGGACTGGTTGGATCTCCTTGCAGTCCAAGGGACTCTCAAGAGTCTTCTCCAACACCACAGTTCAAAAGCATCAATTCTTTGGTGCTCAGCCTTCACAGTCCAACTCTCACATCCATACATGACCACTGGAAAAACCATAGCCTTGACTAGACGGACCTTAGTTGGCAAAGTGATGTCTCTGCTTTTGAATATGCTATCTAGGTTGGTCATAACTTTCCCTACAAGGAGTAAGTGTCTTTTAATTTCATGGCTGCAGTCACCATCTGCAGTGATTTTGGAGCCCCAAAAAATAAAGTCTGACACTGTTTCCACTGTTTCCCCATCTATTTCCCATGAGGTGATGGGACCAGATGCCATGATCTTCGTTTTCTGAATGTTGAGCTTTAAGTCAACTTTTTCACTCTCCACTTTCACTTTCATCAAGAGGCTTTTTAGTTCCTCTTCACTTTCTGCCATAAGGGTGGTGTCATCTGCATATCTGAGGTTATTGATATTTCTCCCGGCAATCTTACATTTAAAATAAGACTACTTTTTGCTTCAATAATTATCTCATGAAGACAAGAAAAAACTCACAGGATAAATTATTGTTTTACATACTGAATCAATTTGGTTTTATGAAAATGCACCTATAGTGGCCTTATTTTCCTTATTTTGTCACAAGCCAGGGGAAAATTCATCACTAACTTCACCCATTTGAGAATCACTAAGTTTGACACATAAAAAGGGTTTGCAGTGTCATGCGTCTTATTCTTTCAATTGGAAGGATATGTCACAGCACGGAGCAGCCAAAAAGTAAGAGAGAAGGGGTCATATAGTCAAACATTGCCTGCATATCATCCACCAACAAGAGATAAGTTAGGATAATATTCAATTTTGAAATGTAACATGTTTTCTGAGGGCTTCCTATCTATTTTTTGATGCTTTCATGTGAATTTTTAATCAGATCATTTGATAACATCTTGATAAGATCTAGTGCACCATTGCTATTGCTAATTGCTAAGTCCCTTCAGTCGTGTCCAACTCTGTGCGACACTGTAGACGGCAGCCTACCAGGCTCCCCCATCCCTGGGATTCTCCAGGCAAGAACACTGGAGTGGGTTGCCATTTCCTTCTCCAATGCATGAAAGTGAAAGGTGAAAGTGAAGTCACTCAGTCATGTCTGACTTAGTGACCCCATGGACTGCAGCCTACCAGGCTCCTCCATCCATGGGATTTTCCAGGCAAGAGTACTGGAGTCGGGTGTCATTGCCTTCTCCATTAGAATTTTCATTTTTACTAGGGGAAACAGGGAAAGGCAATTTTGAATTACTAGGGATGTAACTATTGGAAGATTGAGTCTGAAAGGGTTTGAGAATCTGAGGATTGCATGTGGTTTAGGCATCTGGAAGGCAGGTAATAAGTATAATTGGAAATGAGAAAAGATCAAGAAAAATATTGGGAGAGAACCAAAGATAAACTTGTGAATTCCAACTTCTTTTGGTTTTCTTATTAAGATACCACTCCAGTTCTTCTAAAAATAATCAACCCTCCCCCTTTTGGGGACAGAAACTTAAACAGATGCAGATAATTTAAGATGGAAAAAACTTTGGTTCTATTTAAAAAGGGGAGGAGGGAGAAATCCAACATTCTAGCTGTAGGAGCTGTGCCCTCAGCAATCATAGCTGCCTATATTCAACACCAACGGTTTTGAGAAAAGGATTTGAGTGTTAGTTCCTTCAGTTCGGTTCACTCAGGGGTATCCAACTATTTGTAAGCCCGTGAACTGCAGCATGCCAGTCTTCCCTGTCCATCATCAGCTCCCAGAGCTTGCTCAAACTCATGTCCATTGAATCAGTGATGCCATTCAACCATCTCATCCTCTGTCATCCCCTTCTCCTCCTGCCCCCAATCCCTCCCAGCATCAGAGTCTTTTCCAATGAGTCAACTCTTCACATGAGGTGGCCAAAGTACTGGAGTTTCAGCTTCAGCATCATTCCTTCCAAAGAAATCCCAAGGCTGATCTCCTTCAGAATGGACTGGTTGGATCTCCTTGCAGTCCAAGGGACTCTCAAGAGTCTTCTCCAACACCACAGTTCAAAAGCATCAGTTCTTCGGTGCTCAGCCTTCTTCACAGTCCAACTCTCACATCCATACATGACTACTGGAAAACCCATAGCTTTGACTAGACAGACCTTTGTTGACAAAGTAATGTCTCCGCTCTTTAATATACTGTCTAGGTATGTCATTGCTTTTTTCTGAGGAGCAAGTGTCTTTTAATTTCATGGCTGCAGTCACCCTCTGCAAAGATTTTGGAGCCCAGGAAAACAAAGTCTGTCACTCTTTCCATTGTTTCCCCTTCTATTTGCCACGAAATGATGGTACTGGATTCCATGATCTTAGTTGCTTAGTAGTGTCCAACTCTGCGACCCCATGGACTGTAGATTGCCAGGCTCTTCTGTCTATGGAATTCTCCAGGCAAAAATACTGGAGTGGGTTTCCATTTTCTTCTCCAGGGGATCTTCACAGCCAAGGGTAGAACTCACGTCTCCTGCATTGCAAACAGATAATTTTACCGTCTGAGCTACCATTCAACACCAATGGTTTTGAGAAAAAGATAAAGATTTAAAAATAAAGGCTGTTACAGGCTGAAACTCAGAGAACTGATATAAGTATTCTGAATTCATAAAATGTAAGGAGCTTTTGTGTCCTAAAATATGCTTTACTTTTGCAAGTCCTTATATTTAACCTAAATTATCCTGCAATCTGACATGTAAATTCTAAGGTGACAAAAAGAATAGCAAAGGAGGTTGAATAAGATGATAAATTGAACATACACCTTGCTCCTGAACAAAGTTTATTTAGTGTAATGGATTAAATGATTTTGTCTCTGCAAAATCCATATGTTGAAATCATAATGCCCCATATGTTGGTAGTAGAGATAGGGCCTTTGGGATGTAATTAGGTCATGAGGATAGAACGCTCATGAAAGGGATTTGTGCTCTGGTAAAATACATCCCAGAGGTCTCCCTTGTGTCTTCTGTTATGTGAGGATGAATCAAGAAGGCAGCCATCTATGAGTCAGAAACTGGGTTCTCACTAGACACCAAATCTGCTGGCACTCTGATCTTGGTCTTCCCATCCTCAAGAACTATGAGAAATAAATGTTTGTTGGTTATAAGCCACCAGTCTATGGCATTCTGTCAAAACAGCCTGAAAGGACCAAGATGTTTAGGTTCTTTAAAAGTAGATGCAAGACACTTGGGCTTCCTGGGTGGCTCAGAGGTAAAGAAGCTGCCTGCCAAGTAGGAGATGCAGATTCGAGCCTTAGTTGGGGACAATCTCTTGGAGAAGGATATGGCAACCCACTCCAGTATTCTTGCCTGGAAAATCCCATAGACAGAGGTGCCTGGCTGGCTACAGTCCATGAGGGTCACAAAAGAATCGGACGTGACTTAGTGACTCAATGACAACAGCAAGATACTTGGCAGGGAAAAGTGATTAGAAGAAATTTTGAGGAAAAATTCTGAATGATGGAAAGCGAAGATAAAAACAGCAACTGTTTTTGGACTCACCACCTGAATACTATCACTTATGCCAGCGAGTGTTAGCATGATATCTTTTGTTCTGTTTCCTTTATGTTCACTTTAAAAAAACAAATGTGTACCCACCAAAAGAGTGATTTTCCAAATTTTTAAAACAAAAATGGAATCACGCTTTACCATATTTTTCTGTATTTTTTCTTTTTTTGGTATAATATAAATGTTCCTCTGGATCCATTGGTAAGGTCATAAAGAAGATGCTCATTTGCTTAATTTTAAAAAATTTTTAATATGATTTTCATGTCTGTCTTTCTGTTTCTTCACCTCTTAATTTAGCTCCTTATCTATCATTTTCTACCATATCACCTTATTTTACTTTACTCTTAGCATATAATTGCTCTCTGAAATTACCTTATTTTTTAACTAATTTATTTTTCATCCTCACTAGTCTATGATTAACCAAAGACACACTTTCCTTTAGAACTTGCTTTAATACCAACATTTAAAATAGGACATGAACACTGTACATATAAATTAAATATTTGTTGAATGAATAATGAATAAGCTCATTCCTTTTTTATGGTTGCATAACATTTCACAGCATGAGAGTATCTTAACTGATTCAACCTTTATCTCCTTAATTGACAATGTAGTTTGCTGATTTATTTTTCCTACTCAAATAATGCTACAATAAACATTTTTTTATGTATCTGTGTTTTCAGTTCTGTTTGATAGATTCTGCAAACTGAGATTATTTAGCTAAAGGATATGTGTATATGTATTTATTTGTATATGTATTTTTCAATTTTAATAGATACTACCAAATCTGTTCCAAAGGAGTAGTAGTATGTGGTACCTCTGCCAACATATATAAAAATTCCCATTTCCCCACATTCTCATTAGCACTGAGCATTACATATTAAACACATATACATGTACACATTTTTCCCAGCCTCATGGGTTAAGAAAACTAATATGTTACCTGTATTTCCGTTTTAATTTTCCTAATCACTGGTGAAGTTATATATCTTTATTAATAACCATTTTCCACTGGCATCTCCCGTGTGACTTGCTTGTTTACATCACTGCCAAACTTTATTTTTTGTGTCCTTTTTATCAACCTGTTATTGCTGTACCTATTATGCAAATTTTCTCTCAGTCTAATTTGTTTTTATACTTTGTGGTATATTTTTCCACATAGTAAGTTTAAATTTCTTTGTAACAAATCTCTTAATCTTTTCCAGTGATGTTTCCTTTGTTGCTTTTAAGGTTTCTCCCTCCTCCCCGAAAACGTGTTTGTACAGATATTCTCCCAGTTGTCTTGAAAATATTGTTAGTCTTTTACATTTAAATTTTTAATCTACCTAGAATTTATGTTTGTAAATGGTGTAACAAAATGGTCCATGTTTATGGACCGTCCTGTGACCCAAACTGGCTCATGAGGCACAAGAAGAAAGTGACTGCTATAAAGAACTTTCCTTGTTTCTGTCATGGAGCTTTCATATGTAACCAATTCTTTCTTTCTTCCTCAAGTCAGTTAGGAAGTCTGCAGCACTGACATTGTCGGCAGTGTCTAGAGATCCCCAGAGGAAGCAGAAGGAAGATGAAACTGCCAAGTTGAAGGCAGAATGGAGAAGCAATTGAGCTATAGAATCCAACTCTAAACTTCCAGTTGATAAGCTAATAAATCTCCTTCACTTATGGTTCTTGAACTGCAGCATGAATAAAAGTGACATGAAAAGCTCATTAACACATGGGTTCTTGGCCCCACCTCCCAAGATTTTGATTCAGTAGTTCTACGATAAGTCCTGAGAATTTGCATTTCTAACAAGATCCTAGGTGACACTAATGCAGCATGCACACTGACCACACTCTGAGAAACAGAGTCCTGCACTGTTGCAGCCACTTTGAGACTCATCTTCTTTTATATTCAGCCAAATGCATCATAACTGATACACCATCCTGGGTTTGTTTTTTTTTTTTTCACTCATGTTCCTCATCCATCACTAAAATGTGTTTGCATATTTATTTACTTAATTTTATACTTTTATTCTGGTAGTTCAGGCAGTAAAGAATCTGCTATTAATGCAGGAGACCTAGCTTCGATCTCTGGGTCAGGAAGATCCCCTGGAGAAGGGAATAGTAACCCATTCCAGTATTCTTGCCTGGGAAATCCCATGGACAGTGGGGTTTGGTGAGCTACTGTCCATGGTGTTGCAAAGAGTTGGACATGACTGAGCAACTAACACTTTCACTTTTTTCAGACTTCTCTTTATTTATGTCCTGTTCTTTTAGGGTTAATTTATTCCTTAGGTTTGCTAGAGGTTTTGTCAACCAGCATAAATACTATAAGCATTTATTTTTCTTGTCTCTGTGTAAAACATGTGTGTGTACATGTGCATGTGTGTGTATTATATGTCTATAGTTTTAAGACATTTATTAATGTTCAGACAGTTAAATAAAATGATAATGAAAAATGATTTGCATTGTAATCACTTTGGTTTTCAAGATATAAAATTTGTCACATTCAGGATTCTGGAAGAAGACAGTCAGCACACTCTAAATTTTTCACTGATGAAAGTTTAATAGGCGATTTTTAGAAGAGTTAACATATTTAAAGGAACATGTTTGAGATGGGGAGGCATTCAGTGAAACATCAAATAAATATTTTTCATAGATGTAAAAACATAAAATTTATCACCATGAAAACTGACAAAAATTAAGAATGTACATTAGCAAGTTAAGTAATAACCTTGAAAAAAGAAAATGTTGGAAAATGAGTAGAGAAAAATAATTTCATAAAGTAAATAATTCAATAAAAATAATCTATGATACCCTTTCAAAGTAATGTTCTCATAATATTACTCATAATAGTCCAAATTATTACATTTCAGTGGTGACAGGTCTGCAGGATAAAGAGAAGTAGGCAAGGTTCTTATCTTATGTAAGGAAGAAATTGACAGAGCTATATCTAAAGAATAGTAGAAAAGTGAGTTGAAAGATGTATATTAAGATTTTAAAGATATATACTAGGCAGAGAGAGGATTTATGATTTCAACCTACAGATGAGGGGAAAAAAAACAAGTGATCTTTACAGATCAAACTAAAAGAAGTTGAGGAAAACCCAGCAACAGAACAGAGCAGAATAAGTGTAGTAAGTGATATAAAACAAAATGATATGGCAAGGAAACATTTAGCATTACAAATCTCAAAAAATAGATTAAGTTCTCTACATAAAAGTTCAAAAAATGTAGTTATAAGATTTTTAGGAAGATAAGTACCTTCAAAGTAACATTGTAGAAAGACTGAAAATTAACTGATGGTATTTAAGTACTAGGCCAATGCAAATGCTAACTCAAAGAAAGCAGTTATGTTATATTGAGATTGAACCAAAGAGAATTGAAGGGGAGGTTCATTAAAAAGGAAAAAGAGGTATATTGGGTACTGATGAAGTTATGAGTCAACATCAGTTACAAAAGTCATGAAATTTTGCTAAACAGTTTCAGAAATCTTCAAAGTAAAAATGGATTCAAACATCAGGGGAAATCAAGTTTCACAGTAGTAGTGGGAGAAACCAAATGATTTGCCCAACTAAAAGTTGATTTGGCAACTAAAAGTTGAAAGAGATAAAAATAAAGGGTAACAAACATTCTCTGCAGAGGTCTAGACAGGAAACATTTTAGACCTGAAGAACATGTGGTCCATGTCACAACTCTGCTATTGTAATATGAAAACAGCCAAAAAATAATACAAAAATGAATGGGAGTATCTGTGTCTCAATAAAACTTTATTTACAACAGTGGAGGAAGAAAAATAATGTTTCCTTTACCTTGAGTTCTCAGCTGAGACTTTCTGTAATGAAAAACAGATAACCAAGAGATAAAATAGACAGAAGTTCTTTACCATGCCTACTTCACATATACACAGGAGATCACAGGAGATACCCAGGGGTAAAATGAGCAAAAAATGCTCCTCTTCTGTGATAATAGTCAATCTCACCTGGTTGATGAGATAAATAAACTGATAATCATAAATTGATGATGAGATAAATCCCCCTGAGAGGGGATTTATGAAAACTGAGTTCCTTTTGGGTGATCTTTCTTTAAGCAAACAGAAGGAGTTTGGAGAAAGTTTCCTTTTGCATGCTGTTTTGCAAGTGCCTTTTGCTCAAAATAACCAATATACGAAAGTAGCATATTCTGGGGTTGCAAATCCTCATCCTTGGTGGCTCAGATGGTAAAGAATCTGCCTGCAGTTCAGGAGACGCTGGTTTAATTCCTGGGTCTGGAAAATACCATGGAGAAGGGAATAACTCCCTTCAGTCATGGTTTGAGGAAAAACCCTGAGACTTCCTAGTGCAAAGACATTTTCTTCTTCTGCAATGTCCTAATTGTGCAATGTCCTCTGTGCTACCAACCCTTGAAGGCTCTGGTCAGATTCCTGAATTTCATTCTAACAAGAGTCATCATGCTGGATCCAACCACAGATGGCCTGGACTGCCATAGAGGAGAGAGGACACTGCCCCAGAGGTTAGAGGAGCTCCTACCAGCACCCCTACCAGCACATTAATGAAATGTGCATAGCTTTGGCCCTTTGTCAGTGGACAGGTTCTTACCATTCACCAGAGCTCTCTACTCTGAAGACACAAGGAGCTTCACACAATTTGTATCTGTTAGATTTTTCAGAAGTGTCTGATATTCTCAGGGACACACAACAACTTGTCTGAGTGGTCTCTGTAAAGTTTCTTTCACATGAAACTTAAAATGAAGGGGTGGGTGGTCCTCAGCACCCAACAAAGATTCTCTCCAGAAAAAGCCCCCCTCTCTCTACTAACTTACCTCTGGCTGAAGTCTGAGTCTGCAGTTTACATGGGCTGAAAGTGGTTGATGTGCAAGAATTGTGACGTGGATTTTCAGGTCCTCTTTGCAGGACTCTCATAGCTTTGCACAGCTCCTCACAGTGAGGTGTGATAGTATTTGCCAGATTTTTCTTTTCATGACCTCAGCCAAACTTGAGGTAGGAAGAGTTCCAATTTAACATTTTGTTACATAAAAATTACTTGTATCCATGGAAATTTCTTTTTTTAAAAGCATGTAATATTTTATATAAAGAACATCTGATGAGGATCCCAAATCAGAAATCATTCAGGCTACATTTCAGGGAGTGGACTGCACTGCTGCTACTGCTGTTGCTAAATCACTTCAGTGGTGTCTGACTCTGCGCAGTCCCATAAACAGCAGCCCACCAGGCTCCTCTGTCCCTGGGATTCTCCAGGCAAGAATACTGGAGTGGGTTACCATTTCCTTCTCCAATGCATGCATGCATGCTAAATCGCTTCAGTCATGTCTGATTCTGTGCGACCCCATGGACAGCAGCCCACCAGGCTCCCTTGTCCACAGAATTCTCTAAGCAAGAATACTGGAGTGGGTTGCCATTTCCTTCTCCAGTGGACTGCACAAATAAAGGCAAATATTTATTTAGATATTAAGAAGACTTCTCTACATAACCCTTGGGTTAACTTGGGAGATCAAAGCTAAAATTAATTCTAATGAAAATAATGAATTCTAGTTAGAAATCTACCCAATTTATCATGTGAATGTGATTGAAATGCTACAAAGAGGAAAATACACAGCCCTGTAAACATTTATTAGAAGACAAATAGAACTGAAAGTAAGTGTAGGTAAAGAAGCTCTGGAACAGAAAGTAAAAGAGGTATGACTGGGCTGGAGCGATGTGCTCCAGGTTATACCAGCACACAATCGGTTGTCATGGTAACAGCTGAGATAAAAAAGGGTGGACTAAGAGGAGGAGAAATCAGGTATATGTTATGCCTCACTAATCAAGATTAGGAGAAAACATTGATCTTCTTAAATGTCTAATGGGATACAATGCCATGAGAATTATTCACTTTGGTCAGTATTTTCTTATACTCCCTACCAAAAGCCATTCTACAGTTGAAAATAAAGCAAAACAGTTAGAATATACAAAAGTGACCTTGCAGTTGCATAAAACAGAATTAAATTGGTTTATGTAAAGCACCAAGCTGACTATAGTTAAATGAAACGGTATGGAAAGTTAAGTAATTCCATCCTAATTCACTCTGCTGTAATAAAACATTTAAGTATACACATTATGGATATAAGGTCACCTACTGTTTTGAGTCTCCCAAAAAGAAGCTCATAGCTAAGTTATAAATTAATTTAAAAGGTTTTATAAAATTATAAATGTTTTGCCGAGCCTTTAGAAATGCTTCCATGGGAAATTACTAAGAATGTGATAAAAAATAGTTTGAACAGGCTTAAACTGGTAATTTAAACTTTCCTAACATGGAAGATGATCATTTTTCAGAATCAGCTCAGCATCAGAATTTTTTTCAAGATTTGAATCCACTCAATAAATAAATTAACTTAATAATTTCTCAAGACAGTTTTGCTTTTCTTCTCCTTTTTAACTTTACTTTTAGTAAAAAATAAAAAAAAACATTTTGAATGATTTCAAGAAAACAAACCCAATGTATACCCTATTGAGGTTAAGTTAAAGCTGATTTTTAAATTGTAGGGTTAGGTCTATTTTATGTTGATTTGTTCTGTTTTATTCATAAGGTTAAATATTTAGTCATACCCTATTCAGTTTTTGATGACTGCTGTTATGAATTCCCTCCAAACACAACACTGATTGTTATGACAATACTAAGCAGAAAAATGAGACTTATCCTGCCAAAGAATCAAGATATAAATCTATTTAAGAATTATAGATACAAGTAATAAATAATCTAATTAATTGATAATGAGTGGGGCAGTTTGAATTTATTCTCTTTTTCCTTCTTCAGATTGGAAGTACAAGGAAGGGAGAAATAAATTCTACCAAGGGGAGGGAGGTTCATAAAGACCTCATGACATGTGTAAGGCTGGAAATAAATCTTGAATGGCATGTTGGTGTGTGCCAGATAGGCAACCAGAGTTAGTGTGCCCCTTCTCACTGGCTCCATCCTTTCCAGTTAAAAAAGGAAGATTAGGGTTACGGAAACAACAATTATTTATTTATTATGTGGAATAAATTACTTTGGGTATGTGTTTCAACCTCCCAGATATAACCCTTATGTTGAGGGAGATATAATGCCTCCCTAACAGGAGGGAATCATTTTCACTACAGTGTGTTAAATGTTGATTCATGCAAATAGATCCTGATCCCACTGTATTTGTAGTTGTACAATTGTTTACTCATTCCAATCATTATTACCATACCACCTCCACTGAAGGCAGTGGGCAGTTAACTTAGTGCTTTTAACCTTGTAAGGAAAGGGTAAATAACATCAGCCTAATAACAGTTTTAAAGGCAATGACAGGAGAGGAAGGGAAGGTATAAAATAGAAAAGCTATAATAATATACAAAGATGTTTCACAAAGCTAAAGAGTAATGTTTATTTGAAAGTGTAATGAAATACAGAATATCCACCCAAAAGTGGCTCTGGACAATTTATCATATTTTGAGCACATTCCTAAAAATTTAGTCCAGTTTCTTTTTTGAAAAGAATGCTTAATTAAAATTTCATGTGACCAAAGAAATTTTACCATAAATTGAAATTATCACTATGAATTCTAACAAATGACTTACAAGTACTTTTTTATGCTCCATGGCCTCACTCCTATTCATTTCCTTGCATCTTTACTTCTTGGACCAAACTTTGGTCAATCTAAGTTTCATTACAATATTTTCTTGCTAAAGTCTTTCTCTTTCTTTCTGTTTTAAAAAAATCATCTAACATCAAAGCATTTTTACTTATATTGAAAACCCTCATCAACTGCTGTTTGTTTCTCTTTGGTAACATCAGCAACTCCACTGAATCTAGGCAGTCTTAGCAGGATATATTCCTTTCCCATGTTCTCCTATTCTATTTCCTGCAGCGTCTGATGTAAAACAGATTTTAAAGTTCATGATAGAACAGAGGTCAACATGAAAGACTCTAGGATCCTGGCCTTTGGTTTTTGCTTCTGGTCTTTATTATTATAACAAATAGTTAGTTGAACTATTATTTTCCATGTCATGAAAAAATATTAGAATGACAACCCTCTCTTTTTAATCATAGATCAAGATTTTCAAATACATAAGAACAGATATAAGAGAAAAAATTATAACAGTATCACAAGATAAAAAAGGAACTGGAACATTCTTAAGTTTCTAAATAAACAGCAAGCATACCATCAAAGTCTAAGCTTTCCTCCTTCTCTCCTGTTTTGATCCAGAATGTGTCTTCAAACAGTCTCAGGCCAGTGCCTCTGCCTGTGCTTTAGATTCTACTTCCTGCTGCTTCATCTGGGAACATACACTGAACATTTTTTCTTTTTCTTTTCTCCCTTTCAAAACAACAACCAGCCTTGTCCCATCTGCACAGTACCCACAGCTTCTGCATGACTCTCTTTTCTGAACAGCCACAGTTCTGTACCTGATGGCCATTCTCTGCACTCCATTCTCATCTTCCTCTCTCTCCTATTTTTATAATTTTTTTTCTTAACCCACTTCATGTTTCTATCAGCAGCACTCTGATCACAATAAACTGTGGAAAATTCTAAGAGATGGGCATACCAAACTACCTGACCTGACTCTTGAGAAACCTATATGCAGGTCAGGAAGCAACAGTTAGAACTGGACATAGAACAACAGACTGGTTCCAAATAGGAAAAGGAGTAAGTCAAGGCTGTATATAGTCACCCTGCTTATTTAACTTATATGCAGAGTACATCATGAGAAATGCTAGGCTGGAGGAAGCACAAGCTGGAATCAAGATTGCTGGGAGAAATATCAATAACCTGAGATATGCAGATGACACCACCCTTATGGCAGAAAACAAAGAAGAACTAAAGAGCCTCTTGATGATGAAAGTGAAAGAGGAGAGTGAAAAAGCTGGCTTAAAGCTCAACATTCAGAAAACGAAAATCATGGCATCTGGTCCCATCATTTCGTGGCAAATAGATGGGGAAACAGTGGAGACAGTGGCTGACTATTTTCTTGGGCTCCAAAATCACTGCAGATGGTGACTGCGGCCATGAAATTAAAAGACACTTACTCCTTGGAAGGAAAGTTATGACCAACCTAGACAGTATATTAAAAAGCAGAGACATTACTTTGCCAACAAAGGTCCATCTAGTCAAGGCTACAGTTTTTCAGTAGTCATGTATGGATGTGAGAGTTGGACTATAAAGAAAGCTGAGCACTGAAGAATTGATGCTTTTGAACTGTGGTGCTGGAGAAGATTCTTGAGAGTCCCTTGGAACTGCAAGGAGATCCAACCAGGTCATCCTAAAGGAGATCGTTCCTGGGTGTTCATTGGAAGGACTGATGTTGAAGCTGAAACTCCAGTAGTTTGGCCACTTGATGTGAAGAGCTAACTCATTTGAAAAGACCCTATGCTGGGGAAGATTGAGGGCAGGAGGGGAAGGGGACAACAGAGGATGAGATGGTTGGATGGCATCACTGACTCAATGGACATGGGTTTGGGTGGACTCCGGGAGTTGGTGATGGACAGCCTGGCATGGTGCAGTTCATGGGGTCACAGAGAGTCAGACACGACTGAGTGACTGAACTGAACTGAACTGACCCAAGTAACTCTTACTAAAGTCACCAAATCAAGAGGCCATTTTTCAATGCTTTTCCCAGCAGCAGTCAACTGAGAAGGACCCACCTTCCTTCTTGAAATACTCTCACCTTTTGCATCAACATCCTAAGTGCATGCATGCATGCTAAGTTGCTTCAGTTGTGTCTGACTGTGTACCATCCTATGGAGTATAGCCTTCCAGGCTCCTCTGTTCATGGGATTCTCCAGGCAAGAATACTGGGGTGGGTTGCTGTGCCCTCCTCCATGGGATCTTTCCAACCCTGGGATTGAACCTTCACCTCTTAAGTCTCTTGCTTTGGCAGGCAAGTTCTTTCCCACTAGCACCACCTGGGAAGCCCCAACATCCTATATGAAGGGACAAAAAATTATTAATTTCATACACTCCCTGCATTTTTCCCTTTTCATGCCCTACCTCTCCTTTCTTATTGCCCTCTCTCCAGTTTGAGAAATACTAGATTCTTCTACTTTGCTCTGGAATTTTGAGATGTCTCATCTGTAAAACAGGAGAAAGGCAATAGTCAGAGTCATTAAAATATATGTAATATTAGAGAAGGAAAGGCAGGTGTTTATATAATAGGGTGGACTGATAAGAATGAGAAAGAAAAAGTCAAATATATTCTTTGTGAGCACAATAGTACTATATTTTATATCAAGCTATTTTACCGTGAGTGAGATGGAATACTACTGACATGTTTTCAGAAAGAGACATTAGAACAAGCGTAATCTGATTGAAGTGGAGCAAGATTAGAAAGGAATTTTACTGAATATTTACTAATTAACTAGAGGGGCAGGAAAAGATGGTAGAGCAGAGAAACCTTAGGCTCGCCTCCTCCCATGAACACTCCGAAAGTACAACTACTTATAGAGACACTCTCTCTGAGGACAACCCGAAAACTAGCAGAAAAGATTTTCCACAATCAAAGATAAAAATAAAAAGCCATACTGAGATAGGTAGGGAGGAGCAGAGTTTCCAGCTGGCTAGGACTCACACCCATGGGCCGGGGGGATACAACAGCTTCCAAGGTCCCCTCTGAGGAGCAAGGTCTCTGAACTCCACATCAGGCTCCCTAGCCTGGGGAGCTTGCACTGGGAATATGAACCCCAGTGACATTTAATGTTGAAAACTAAGAAGATTTACATCTAGGAGAGCCAGAAAGCTATAGGAAACTGAGACTCTGCTTTCTAAAGACTCGTGCAAAAGCTCTTATCCTGAGTGCCAGTGCAGAGGCAACAGTCTGAAAAGCACCTGAAGGAGATTCATTGACTAATTTTATGGCAGATGCTAAGGGGGAAAAATCTGTTGGAACGTTCTCTGGCTACAAAGGAGCTAGTGGGCACAATTTTTGGTGGGGAGGACTGAACTTATACTTGGCTAACCTGGTGCTAATAGGTACCATTTCTGATTTTCTCCGTCTAACTAACTAGCACTGTTTGGTCTCCCCAGGGTCACCTGTGGCACTTCTTCAAGTGCCCCCCTTCCTCACTAGTCTTGGTGCGTGCCCTTGGCCAGCACTGGAGGTTCTACAAAACTACCCTGCTCCCAGTCAGACCTGGTGGGTACCATCAGCTGGAACTGGAGTCTCTCCAAAGTAGCTCCCATCCTTCCAGTTCCAACAGATGCTCTCATCCAACATCATAGCCCCTCTAAAACTGCTCCCATCCCACCAGTCCTGGTGAGGCACTTGTCTGGCACTGGCAATCCCCCTAAGTGACTGCTTTCCAGGGTCTGACCTCTAATATCAGAATACATGCAAATAGCTATGACTGGGCCATTTGGCCAACTTCACACATTAGTCTGTGCATAGCATCTGCAGCCCAGTTACAGAGTTCTCATGAAGGACACTCCTGGAGTGACTCTAGAAACTTAGGGAGTGGCACTGCTAGAAACCCAAAAGATACCTTCTACAGAAAGCCACACTTTCAAATCCAGGAAATGTAGCTGATATGCCTAATTCCTGAAAGAAACCCAGTTGTTCAGACACTAAATTGTCTCTGACTCTTTGCGACCCCATGGACTGCAGCACATCAGCCTTCCTTGTCCTTCATTATCTCCCTGAATTTGCTCAAACTCTTGTCCACTGAGTCAGTGATACCCTCCAACCATCTCATGCTCTGTCATCCCCTTCTCCTCCTGCCTTCAATCTTTCCCAGCATCAGAGTCTTTTCAAATGAGTCAGCTCTTCACATCAGGTGGCCAAAGTATCGGAGCTTCAGCTTTACCATCAGTCCTTCCAATGAATATTCAAAGTTGATTTCTTTTAGGACTGATTGGCTTACTCTTCTTGCTGTCCAAGGGACTCTCAAGAAAGAGTCTTCTCCAGCACCACAGTTCAAAAACATCAGTTCTTCAGTGTTCAGTCTTCAGTTAGCCCAAGTGAAGAGACAAAGAAATATATTCCAAGCAAAAGAGTAAGACATAACCTCAGAAAAATAACTAAATGAAATGGAGAAAAGCAAATTTCCAGATAAATAGTTCAAGTTATTAGTCATTTTAAAACTCCCTTAACTCAGGAGAGGAAAGGAGGAACACAATGGGAAGTTCAACAAAGAGATAGAGAATATAAACAGGAACCAATCAGAGCTGAGAAATAAAACAACGGAAATGAAAAGAACACCAGAGAGAACCATCAGCAGATTCAATGATACGGAAGAGTAGACCAGTAGTGTGGAAGACAGGCTAGAAGCAAAAAGAAAAAAAGTCAGAATTTAAGGGATCTCTGGGACAATATCAGTCATAACACTCATATTATAGAGGTCCCAGAAGGAAAAGAGAGAGAGACAGAAAACCTATTTGAAGAGATGATGGCTGAGTACTTCCCCAACCTGATAAAAGCAATAGACAAACATTCAAGCCCAGGAAGCACATTGAGTCCCAAATAAGATAAACACAAAGAGACCCACACCAAGACACATTATAATTACAATGTCAAAAGTTAAATATAAAGAGAGAATTTTAAAGTCAGCAAGAGAAAAGCCATAGTTACAAACAGGGGAGCCCACATAAGATTATCCCCAGAGAGGGCATGGCAGTTCACTCCAATATTCTTGCCTAGAGAATCCCATGGATCAAAAAATCTGGCAGGCTACAGACCATGGGGTCACAAAGAGTCAGACATGACTGAAGTGACTGAGCATGCATACATACAGATAAGATTATCAGCTGACTTCTGAGCAGAAATTTTGAAATACAAAAGGGAGTGGCATGACATATTCAAAATAGTAAAAGGAAAAAAAAAACCAAGAACTTATAACCAAGAATACTCTATTTAGCAAGTTTATTACTCAGAACTGGAAGAAAACTAAAGAGTTTCCTAGACAAGCAAAAACTAAAGGAATTCATCACCACTAAACCAACCTTATGAGAGATGTTAAAGGGATTTCTTTACACAAAAAAGAAAAAAGAAGACAACTAGAAATATGAAAATTATGAAAGAAAAAATCTCACTAATAAAGGCAAACATATGGTAAAGTTAGTGGATCAACCACTTGTGTGTGTTAGTCACTAAGTTGTGTCTGACTCTTGCAACCCCATGGACTGTAACCCGCCAGGCTCCTCTGTCCATGCAATTCTCCAGGTAAGAATACTGGAGTGGGTTGCCATTTCTTTTTCCAGGGGATCCTCCTGACCCAGGAATCGAACTCGGGTCTCCTGCATTACAGGCAGATTCTTTACCGACTGAGCTATGAGGGAAGACAACCGCTTGTGTAGCTGTATGAAAATTAAAACAAACCTGGTAAAATCATAGATATCTAAAATTAGTCAAGAGATATACAAAATAAGATGTAAAATATGATGTCAAAAACATAAAACACAGCAGGGGGTGAGGGAGTACAAATGTAGTGCTTTTAGGATGTGTTCAAACTTAAGAAATCATTATCTTAAAATAGATTGCTACATACATAGCTTAGTTATAAGAGCTTCATGGTAACCACTAACCAAAACCTGATAACAAATACACAATGAGGAGAAAAAAATACAAGCATAACACTAAAGAAGTTATCAAAACAATAGTCAAGAGAGCAAGAGAGTAAGAAAGAAACAAAAAGAACAGAAATAACCAGAATATAATTAATGAAATGGCAATAAGTACATACTTGTCAATAATATCTTTTAAACATAAATGATTAAGTGTTCCAATCAAAAGATGTGAGGTGGTTGAATGCGTAAAAAGCAAAAACTGAACAAAAAAAATCCCTTACATAGTTTTACCTATCCTTCTCAAAATAGTCACAAAAAATTCATTAGGAAGGAACACTTCAGACTATTTTAAATAATACCAAAAAACAAGCAAACTGACTAAAAAATGGACAGAGGACCTCAGCAGACGTCTCTACAAAGAAGACATAGAAATATTCAACAAACATATGAAAAAATGCTCAACGTCACTAATTATCAAGGAAAAGCAAATCAAAACCACACTGACCTTAACACTGGTCAGAATGGCTACCATGAAAAAGAGCACAAATATCAAATGTTGGTGAGGATGTGGAGAAAAGAACACCCTGGTACACAGCTGATGAGAATGTAAATTGGTACAGCCAGTATAGAAAACAGGATGGATGTTTCTTAGAATACTAAAATTAGAACTACCATATGATCCAGCAATTTTACTCCAAAGACCTTCATGACCCAGATAATCTTGATGATGTGATCACTAATTTAGAGCCAGACATCTTGGAATGTGAAGTCAAGTAGGCTTTAGAAAGCATCACTATGAACAAAGCTAGTGGAGGTGATGGAATTCCAGTTGAGCTGTTTCAAATCCTGAAAGATGATGCTGTGAAAGTACTGCACTCAATATGCTAGCAAGTTTGGAAAACTCAGCAGTGGCCACAGGACTGGAAAAGGTCAGTTTTCATTCCAATCCCAAAGAAGGGCAATGCCAAAGATTGCTCAAACTACCGCACAATTGCACTCATCTCACATGCTAGTAAAGTAATGCTCAAAATTCTCCAAGCCAGACTTCAGCAATATGTGAACCGTGAAACCCCTAATGTTCAAGCTGGTTTTAGAAAAGGCAGAGGAACCAGAGATCAAATTGCCAACATCTGCTGGATCATGGAAAAAGCAAGAGAGTTCCAGAAAAACATCTCTTTCTGCTTTATTGACTATGCCAAAGCCTTTGACTGTATGGATCACAATCAACTGTGGAAAATTCTGAAAGAGATGGGAATACCAGACCACCTGACCTGCCTCTTGAGAAATCTGTATGCAGGTCAGGAAGCAACAGTTAGAACTGGACATGGAAAAACAGACTGGTTCCAAATAGGACAAGGAGTACATCAAGGCTGTATATTGTCACCCTGCTTATTTAACATCTATGCAGAGTACATCATGAGAAACACTGGACTGGAAGAAACACAAGCTGGAATCAAGATTGCCGGCAGAAATATCAATCACCTCAGATATGCAGATGACACCACCCTTATGGCAGAAAGTGAAGAGGAGCTAAAAAGCCTCTTGATGAAAGTGAAAGAGGAGAGTGAAAAAGTTGGCTTAAAGCTCAACATTCAGAAAACAAAGATCATGGCATCTGGTCCCATCACTTCATGGGAAATAGATGGGGAAACAGTAGAAACAGTGTCAGACTTTATTTTTGGGGGCTCCAAAATCACTGCAGATGGAGACTGCAGCCATGAAATTAAAAGACGCTTACTCCTCGGAAGAAAAGTTATGACCAACCTAGATAGTATATTCAAAAGCAGAGACATTACTTTGCTGACTAAGGTCTGTCTAGTCAGGCTATGGTTTTTCCTGTGGTCATGTATGGATGTGAGAGTTGGACT
This sequence comes from Ovis canadensis, assembly GCF_042477335.2. Classification (NCBI taxonomy): domain Eukaryota; kingdom Metazoa; phylum Chordata; class Mammalia; order Artiodactyla; family Bovidae; genus Ovis; species Ovis canadensis. The sequence continues at coordinate 243,465,702 of NC_091245.1, forward strand.
GTGAAGAAGGCTAAGTGCCGAAGAACTGATGCATTTGAACTGTGGTGTTGGAGAAGACTCTTGAGGGTCCCTTGGACTGCAAGGAGATCCAACCAGTCCATTCTGAAGGAGATCAACCCTGGGATTTCTTTGGAAGGAATGATGCTAAAGCTGAAGCTCCAGTACTTTGGCCGCCTCATGAGAAGAGTTGACTCATTGGAAAAGACTCTGATACTGAGAGAGATTGGGGGCAGGAGGAGAAGGGGACAACCCAGGATGAGATGGCTGGATGGCATCACGGAGTCTGAGTGAACTCCGGGAGATGGTGATGGACAGGGAGCCCTGGCATGCTGCGATTCATGGGGTCGCAAAGAGTCGGACATGACTGAGCAACTGAACTGAACTGATACCTCTGAAAAATCCAAAAACAACATTTCAAAAAGATACACGTACCCCAATGTTCCCAGTAGCATTATTAACAATTGCCAAGATATGGAAGCAAACTAAGCATCCATCAACAGATAAATGGATAAAGAAGATGGGGTATATATGTACAATGAAATATTATTCAGCAATAAAAAAAGAGTAAAATCACACAATAACTTGGTGGTTGCCAGAAGGGAGAGTGATGAGGGATTGAGTGAAATAGGTGAAGGTGATTAGGAAATAGGAATTTCCAGTTAAAAATAAATCATGGGGATATAATGTATAGCATAAGAAGTATAGTCAATAATACTATAACAATTTGTATAGTGACTAGCGGTTACTAGACTTACCGTGATGACCATTTCACAATGTGATCACTACATTGTACACCTGCTGCTGCTGCTGCTAAGTCGCTTCAGTCGTGTCCAACTCTGTGTGATCCCATAGATGGCAGCCCACCAGGCCCCCTATCCCTGGGATTCTCCAGGCAAGAACACTGGAGTTGTTGCCATTTCCTTCTCCAATACATGAAAGGAGAAATGAAAGTGAAGTCACTCAGTTGTGTCTGACTCTTAGCGACCCCATGGACTGCAGCCCACCAGGCTCCTCCCTCCATGGGATTTTCCAGGCCAGAGTACTGGAGTGGGTTGCCATTGCCATCACCAATTGTATACCTGAAACTAACATAATATTGTATGTGAACTATACCTCGATTAAAAAATAAATATACAAAATAATTAACTGGATTTTTGGGTATCTTCAAAGTTATTGTAGATATACCAAAGGAGGGATAGACATAGTTTGAAATAATGATATTTTGAATTCTTAATGGCTTGATGTTTTCTTCAGATAGACTTAATTCCTTCATCAACAAGGATTGGCTCTATGCAAAATATTTCCTAACACATGTTTTCAGCACAGATACGATCTCTGAATGGTATACTCAGGTATTCACTTCTATTTTATATTTCCCCCAAGATATATGAACAGCTTCACTAAATTCAAAATAGAACTCATGGTCTCTGCTGCATACCCTCTCTCCTACCTCCAAATACATTCTCTTCCTTATTCTTAAGGGTTATCACCATTCTGAATGCTGTCTCAATCTATTGATATGCTCTGCAATCCTTGGTCTCATCCAAGATGAACCATTAAAAGATAAAATAACACAATTTATAGTCTGGTGCCAGTTAGAAGGTGTATATCTACAAGTAAAGGGATATCTAACCAAAGTGACCAAACAGGGATTTATTATTTCACATAAAAGTGTGAAAGTATAAGTCCATTCATAGGAATTGGTAACTAATCATAGGACTTAGGACTTAGAACTTGGGTGCCTACCACAGGGTTCCAAGGTTAGTTAGGGGAATATTTAGGAACCTGGAAAAGAAATGATAATTTGCGTTTATCTACAGCCTACGCAACTGTATTTAACATGAAGTTTTAGTCAATGACAAATCATTTTGAAAGTTAAAATCTTGATGGAGCATTTCATTAATATCCCCAGCCTATTAACTTTTCCATCAATTTTATTGTCATTTTACAAGCTGGGATTTGGAGTTGTTTGGGACTTGTTTTCTCGCCTCCTTTTTGCGAGGTGGGGAGTATGTCTTAAACTCCTAAGTGAGTGTAGGAAAGGCTGTGGTTCCAGCAGGCATGACTGAATTTCAGAATTGTTTCTATAACTGGAGGGAGAATTTGCTTGCAGGTATTCCAGGCCATAGCTCTCTGAAAGTTCCTCCCACATGGCTTGCTTAGCTCTTACTTTCATTTTGTATTAAACAAAAAGTCATCTGAGGGCTATTTAATGCTCTGGTTTGTGTGTTCCAATACCAGATTAAAGTTAAACAGATGAACCATTTGGGGGGTAAGGATTGGGAAATCCAAGGCTGCTAAAATGCTTTAAAGTTTCAAAATGGTTTTGTTTTTTTAAACCCATTTTCCATGTTCCAGCAGCTGTGGGTTTTCCCAGGGCTCCCCCTGTGGCTCAAAAGGGAGCTGCTTAATGCTTAACAGATGAGCCAATTGAGTTTTTAAATGCAAAATTAAACTTAAAATGCACAAAGAGCACAAGGGAATCCACAGCCAAGAATAGGCTGAAGGAGGAGCAGGAGCTGCAAGCACTGGGCTGTGGGGAGACACAGCCTCTTCTACTGGAAGCAGCAGCCAGTGTGAGGAGGGTACAGGCACATCCATCTTTCCATCAACCCTCAAACAGGCTGTAATTATACTCCATCTTGCCCAGAGTTTTTTCCATAACTACTTTCTTTAGATTTACTTATGTATGTCTATTTTTCTTTAGGAATAGAAAAAAAAAAGGCAACAAGAGATAGATGTATGGACTCCAGAATACAAGGCAAGTGTGTTTTGATCTCCAACAGGTTTGTTCTCTCAGTGATAGTGAGAACATTTGGTTCTCTCAGCATTATTTTTCTCCTTTAGATTTCTAGATACTTTGCCTCTGGGACCCCAGACACTCAGCAAATCATCTAGACTCTCCGAACATTCGGCTTTGAGTACAAGGAGCCAGGATGACTGGGGAGGTTTGCTGGGACAATTTGCCAAGTTACTGAATGAACTGTTTTATCATTTATCTAAATATTTGAACATAAGAAGCAGTGGATTTGGTGTTTAAAATCAGAGAAAAAAAATTGCTAATTTTGAAAAAGTCATCTTTGATTCAAGACAAACTACCTAAACACCCTAAAGAAAAAAATCTCCATATTATTGGTGTAAGGGTTTTTATTTAAGAGGGTCCCAACATGAAGACTAGAATTCTGTGGATTGCCTTTTTCTTATTCAATTCAGTTCAGTTCAGTCGCTCAGTCGTGTCCGACTCTTTGCAACTCCATGAATCACAGCACGCCAGGCCTCCCTGTCCATCACCAACTCCAGGAGTTCACTCAGACTCACGTCCATCGAGTCAGTGATGCCATCCAGCCATCTCATCCTCTGTCGTCCCCTTCTCCTCCCGCCCCTAATCCTTCCCAGCATCAGAGTCTTTTCCAATGAGTCAACTCTTCACATGAAGTGATAAAACTGTTGAATTCCCAATTTCAGAAACCTTTTGGGAAGTCAGTTTCATGATTCCAACAAGTTTTTCATAGCAACATGTACGTTGGCATTCTAGAATGGGATATGATCCCAGTGAGGCCCATCAGACCACATAACCTCCCAGATTTCTGGCAACTACCTACCAGAAGCATGAATTCCTTAGTATGGGAGGTGGGTCACTTGCTGTCTAGTGCATTTTAATTGCATTTAAGGAATATTTATGATAATCTCAAAATTGCTCAGAAATGACAAGCCCATTGGAAAACTTACATTGCTCAGATCTTATATTCAGCTTTTAAGCTAGGAAAACACTTTTGAAGAAATAATTCTAGTGGGTAGTAACCAAAAATCCTGTTATCATGCTGGCAAGAACTTCCCAATAGGATACCAAGAAAAGGATGCTAGAAAGTTTCAAGTTCACACTTGATATACTACCAAATCCAGCAATGATTAGTGAAATAACAAGATTTAACAAGCCTAAAAAAGGACACAGGCATATACATATAGATGTGTGTGTGTGCACACACACACACACACACACACACATCTCAGTCCTTGTCTAAAGTTGCTATTAAATTACAAATTACATTTCTTGGGTATTTTTACTTCTTTCAAATTCTCAAAGTAAATCTTATTATTTTAGATTTTGAGAGCTCACTCACTTCTTGCTAAAAAGATCAAAACAAACTGAAACAAAACCCCCACAATCTAGGCAGGAGACTATTATTATTTGGTCGCAATCTTCCTTGTAAAACTTGCCAACTCTTGCTTCATAAATATTTTACCTTGATCATTTAAATTTATAGGGTTGATTATAAAAGGGCAACCTCTAAAAAACTAGATTCAGGGTGAATAGTCCTACCCGTATTTGTATATTGAGAGGTTTATACCTCTTAGGTAATCAGATTCACTTGACTACATTGACTACACCCAGTCTTGTCAGTTAGCCTGAAGGAAAGATGCTGATGAGGTTGGGCTCCTGTGAAAGCAATCATATGGTTAATTGATTTAGTGTGAACCTAGCCATTGTGATTAAAGCCTAGGACTTGTGTTTAGGTAGAGGAGAGTGTCCATGCTTCAAGGCAACTCCTTGGCAGATCTAGTCCTCTCCAAGCCTTGAGAAAATGTGCTGGGACATCAGTATATTTCCCCAAGGACTTATAGTGTTTGGGGGATCATTCAATCATTAGATCATATTCAAAGAAGCTGGGTTAATTTGAATAGGTAATCACTGGATCACAGATATTTGTTACCTCTTTGAAAGTGTGACCATCAGAATGCAGATTTAAATAAATAAGACTACATTCAAAACTTAACGTATTATGTGCTGGAATTTAATGTGAATTCTGCTCATCCCCAAAACATCTTATACCTGTCATCTAATGATTATATATACCTGTATACTACTACTGGTGCACTTTTCATGAACACAAAAAGATGATCTGCTCTGCTTTTTAATAAAATGCTATGGATTGTCTTTTCCAAATACCAATTTTAGTAATTTCTTATAGAATTTAACTAACAATATTGAGGCCATATGTTAATATGGCCTAACATACACACATGTGTGAATACATATATAGATTAAATTTAATGCACAGAACATTTTAAAACTTAAAAATTTTTTTTTCTCTTTTTGCAAAATTACATAGAATCAAATCAATATTTTTTCCTCTGCAGTGAAAGCCTGGCTTCAGAGTTCACTTTTATAGAGAAACTGTAAAGTATTAAGCAAGTAGAATATGAGCTTTTTCTTTTTCTTTTTTTTTAATTACCCAACATACTTCTGGAGCTTTCACAATCGGAGGTTTACATGAATTGATGCATTAAAAAAGAAAAAAGAAAAAACAGCTATCTATGTTCCAGCAATTCAAATCCAAAACCATTTTGAGTGGATTTTTAATATACTCAAGGGAGTCACACAAGGGTAATTGATGATGACTTTGAATTACCTGCATCTTATTTATTTTAAAATCTATTCCCTAATCTGTTACCATATTATGGATAATAACATCATTCTGTCAGTTGTAAAACAGAGTTTTAAAACAATGGAATTTTACTAATTTAACTGTATCTATTGCCTTTCTATAACCTCATAAGAAGGGATTCCTGTATATATAAGGTATTTTAGAAACCCTACTTTCTCAGGAATAGCAGCAGTTATTAAGACTTACCATTTTAAAAAATGCAAATACAAAAAAGGGGACATACTATGGTATAGGTATAAGACTACCTCATCATTTTGTATTGTTCTCCAAATAGTTGCCTGCATTTTCAGGGTGGATCTCTGAATGTTAAGAGGGGATGCATAATGTGCAGAAGCTGGGAACACACAAGCCATGTTCGGCACATAGATTCTTTGTAGGAAAAAATGTTACACAGGACATGCTGCATCCAGAGCTTTATTTGAAAACAGAAATCTTATTTTTTGACCAGCTTGACTCAATATTTCCTATCATTGGAAGAAATTTGCTCCTAAAAGGGTTAAATATTAAAATCAAATGGAAAGTAATAGAAACACATAACCTCTATTCCCCAATGCAAAAATCAAATATGCAAATATGAAAATGAGGGGACTCTGCTTCTTCCCCTTACACAACTGATTAAATTGTCACTGCTGGAGATTACATGGGGTTTTATTCCCCTTACAGCCATATTCAATTGGACAGACTGGAAAATATATTGCCACAGACGAGCCCCACCACCTGGGTACACTGTGCTTCCAGTTGCCTGTAGAGGTCTTGTCCAAAACTTTGCAGCCACCCCTTTAAAAAAAAGAAAAGTATGAGATATGATCATTCATGATAGCCTGGATGATCTCTGAAGTCCTTTCCAACTTGGAGATTCCAATAAGACAAAAACCCCTCCTCCATTTACAGATACTAGCCTGCAGTTTAATTCCCATGTAACAAAGCCTTCCTTTTTCTATCGATCCTAAAGCCACTTCATTCATTTTGCATCAGATTTTCATTTTTCAAAAATATCAGAAGCTCTTCTCTCTCTGTGTTTGCCCTTTATTTCCTACCTGATGGATACATTCATTTCCTGACTTACCAGTTTGACACAGAGTCTGCTCCCATCCCCAATGTTTCCTTCCAGGTGGAAATCTTTGATAGCTGCAAAAATTGGACATAGAAACAGAAGGATTACCTTTGGTTCTCTAACGTCTTCCCACGATTTGGAAATGGTTCTCGCAGTCTGTCTGGATGTAGTAGAAGTTAGTACTCAGATGATGTCGCCTGTCTGTGTCACTCGGCACTGCGGGCTGAGTAGAGAACTGCCTCCAGCTGCAGTCTAGGGCCTCAGTATTAAGGACACACAGAACTACTTTGTTAATGAGATCGTTTCTCTGGTGCATAGAGATGTAGCCCTAAGGATAGAGAGATTTAACAAGCAAAAAAGGTGGTAGGGTGATGTTTTTGAATTGGAACATTCAAGAGAAAAATAACAGCAAAAAAAAAAAAAACGTTGTAAGCAGATGCTTTCTTGTAAGAAAAAGTGAACAGGAACATCTATTTGCCTTTAGATTTGTGGTAGAGTTACATGTGTTACTTTGCTATAGAAGTGAGGAATAGATCCCCAGAGAATTTTTAGATGGCTTGTTGTGTGGCTGGAGATATTTTTGTTGCTCTTATTTTATCCGTTCAGCCAAATGACACTTATGAAGATTTTTAACTAATTAAGATCTCTGCTGTATCTGTTGATATAACTGCAATTTGAAAAATTTATCTTCTCTGATTGGATGAATGAGTAAACAATAAATGTCTCACTTCTAGTATCCAGATGGGTAAATTTATAGTGAAATCAAGTGATGTCTCCCTGCCCCAAACCCAGAATTCCATATGCATTTTAAAACACAGACATATATTATGCTTAAATACATTCTGTTTTAACTTGAGAATTAAAAAAAAAAAATCATTGCTTTCTCATACTAGTATGCCTTTTTCTTTTAGTAAATCAGGCTCAATTCAGGTATCTTTTGCTGTCAAAATTAAATGCACAGTTGTGTGTGTTCCACTAGCTTGAACATACTAACACTTCAACATTTTCTCTGTTTGCTTTTTTCCTGTCTTTCCCAGTTTCTTTGTTTTTCTATTCTTTTCTATTCTAGACTTCCCAGAGTTTTTGTTTTATCATATTGTTCTCTTCACATTGCTCAACTGCTTTTTGATAAAAGTTCCATATTTGATCTAATTTTCTTGGTTTTAATTTCCCTATAGTTTTATATTGTTGCTTTTTTTTTCTTTTTTTTTTTCTCTTCTCATTGTGCTTTTTTTTTTTCCCCGAAAACACCATTCCAAAACTCAGAAGAGTCAGAATATAGATAAACTTTGCTATTGAGTGATCTTACATTTTCCTATCTTGGTTCAATACCATCTTTATTCCCTCAATCACTTTTATTGACCATTTTTAATCTTTATAGCTTATCCTTCTGTTTCATTTTTCCCTTGATGCCTTAATTTCCCAGGCTTCTGGTCTCACTTAAATGTAATAACCATTTATTCAACCCTTAATATAAGTACTGCCTTCCTTGCAACTCTTACTACAACACTGTGAGGTAGGTTTTTATCTCCATCTGATTCAAGGAAAGACAGAGGCCTAAGGATTAAAGTACTGCCTTAAGGCCACACAATAACTGTGATAGCAAGTATTTGTTCCTAGAACCATCAGGCACCAAATCACCTTCTCTTTCAACTAAATCCTATTGAGACAAAAAAAAATCAAAAGGATGTTTGTTTTGAAATTCTGCTATGTACAAGGGGAAAATATATACATGCTTACTTCATTATTTGTATGTACTTATATCTGAAATTATTAAGTAGAAATTTACTCCTTATATCTTCCTTTTGATAACACTATGTAGTTTTCTTTGTGATTTCAGAAAAAGAAGCTCTAAACCCAAATTACTATCTTCAACAAAATTTTTAACTAAAACTAGGTCCAAGTCTTCTTTGTACATATCCCAATTTATTAACACACAGTTGTAATTGTAAACAGTAAAAGCAAGTTCTTATTAGTAAAATAAATAAGAAATGGCAGCTCTAGAAGCATGAAGTGACTGTGTTGTCTGCAAACCCATTGGTTTATCATATCAGCCTTTCCAGTAATGACATCAGTGATCAAATATGTTTTTACAGTTGTCAAATAGTGGATCAGACATTTAATTCCAGCTTGCTTGCAGCTGCTTTTTCCCATCCTCCCCTCCCTGTATTATATTTGCCTTTTGAGAGAATTATGTATTCCTTTATGTTCTTCATTCAGATTTAGAAACTCTCATACTTCTTGCTATGATAATGGGATGTAGGTATTATTCTCAAAGCAGGTCAGTTTGCAAGTTCCATAAAGCTACCATTTAATCATTGCCACCTCCTTCATCTTATTCTTGCAAAGATATTATAAATATGTATATATACACACACACACACATATATATATATATACTTTTAAGAAGCACTTACATTTGATATTCCATTCGAAGTCTCTCATTTGCTGCAGTTATTGCCATGAAGAAAGTTATATTTCTAGACTTTGGACAAGAGCTTAATAAAATTCTCTTTGATGAATTACAGACCTGAAAGCTGTTCTTTTACTAAGCTGCAATTAATATTGGTACCTAGCAGTCTCCTGAGGAATAGCAGAAATAACAAAGTTAGCAACTAGCAGACCTGAAATAGCTACAGAGTGTTTTGACCACAAAGATAGGATAACAGTAATGCAGTAATTAAGAGAAGAGACTGGGAAGTAAGAGAAACTTGACCTTGAACTTTAGCTCTACCATTTGCACCATTATGGCTTAGGGAAGTTACCTCATTTTTCTCAACCTCAGTTTCTTTATCTGTCAAATGGGGATAATAATGCCCAAACCTCCAAGGGCTATCAGAAAAATTTAATCAGGCAATGCACATAGAGCATTCATGACAAAGTTTGGTGTTTAGTAAGTCCAGCATAAAAGATAGCTGATAGTGTTATCATCACTACACAGTAACTGAAAACTGACTTCCACTTTTTCTCTCAGCACCATGTACTGAACCAATCAGTCATTGATCCAGCTTATGAGTAGTCTTTGAGGTCTGCATATTTTCTTGTTACTTTTTCTCCCACACTAATAATAACTTTGTATATAAGATCAAGATAAAACATGAACTAAATGAAACATTCATAAGCCAGCACTTCAACATACATCATAGTGTGTGGAGTTCATATCTATTGGTAAGTATTTGAGTATAGTCCATATAAGGCTCTCATGTTGCTATGTCAACTTTTATTGGTATTTAATTTCCTGAATAAAAATTCCCAAGACTAAACCTAATGTCTGGCAGATAGAAAATACTCAATAAATTACTGGTAAAATGAGCTGAACTGAACCTATACATCTTATCAGCCTTAGGAAAAACCTAAATTCATTAAAGGTAAGCTTTATTCATTCATTTGTACAAACATAGATACCTTCATTCATTCAATAAAGCAGTTGTTATGGGTCTACAATATAACAGGCACTGCTCCCAAAATAATCCTGCCAAGGGCACAGGCCATTTCTTTCTTTACATAACTCTATCCTTTATACGTAGCACAGTGTGTGGCATATGAGAGGTGTTCAAGAAACATTTGCTGAATCAACAAATTCTGTTTTTGGACAGATTGTCTTTCAAGACACATAGGAACAGCCTGAAGAACTGCATGATGAAAACAAAAACAACAAGCCGATAGTAATAAGATCCATCTTTCATGATTACTTACCAGGCTAAGAGTAATCAGAGCTTAAAAGTTTGCTTCAAAGTTTCACTACTATAAGCCAGTATGTTTTCAATGGCGTCTGTCAGAGTTTTCCTAACAACAGTTTCCTAATCAACAGTTTTCCCTTGAAATTTTAAAAAAAGGTAAAAAAAAATATAGTGAGAGCTATAAACAGCAATATTAAATATACATTACTAGGAAATAAGGACAGATTAGCAAATCTAATTATTGCTAGTAGGAAAGGTCCAGGTATATCAAATTTATTGGAAGTCCCTAAGAAGTAGTATATTTTGGTGAGAATTATAGAACTTCATTAGCTTAGATATCAGACTCTCACTCTGGTTTTTACAGATGAAAAAGTAAGACTCCAAAGAAGTTCAGAGAACCACCCAAGGTACTTGGAGCCAGAACAAAGGTCCTGATCTCTGATATTTAAGAAAATAAATGATCTCACCAGTATATCACAAGACCTGTTAACAGTTATAAATGCTAACATGGATAATTCCATGAATAGTGACACTTTAAATTACCTGTTAGACCTTGAAAATACTAACCATAAGCAGAAAATGTGCAATAAAATATTCAATATGCTGTTGGTGTTGTTTTCTGTAAAAAAGGTTTAAAAATAATAGAAACTTCAGTTGTTCAAGCATAATGTACTTCTATTCAATTGAGTCCCTAAATCCAGATTAAGAGCAGAGTAAGTTCCAATAGGCATGCCTTTTTTCCCCCTAGCCATTCATATTGAATTTTAAATTCACATTAGCAACTGCCTATACAATTTGGGTGGGGTGGGGAGAAGGAGGGAGTAAGATTAGGGGTGGTGTTGAACAAGTTTGTGAATAGACATTTGCAATTTAATCTTGGAAGATGAGACTTTTGCAGGGTTCCTATGTCTTAAACATCACACAAATTTGCCTGCAAATAGTGATCTGAAAACATTAAGAAATATTCAAACTTGGAAACTACTCTTTACAAAGTAATCATCCAAACAGTAACAAAAAAATTTATGATCAGTTCTATAGTAAATTTGTTCATTTGGAAGAAAATGGCACAGCTTTGGGGGTGCTATGTATTTATAATATTGCTATACAAAAGAAACAAGGGGCAGTTATGTTAATTTCACAGAAAGTGAATAATTAAGCTTTCATTCCTAACTATATAGTCTTTACTTTGCTATTTAACTGGATGGCATAAATGTTCTTGAGAAATGAATCTATCTGTATAATCTTCTATAACATAACTGTGAAAAGTGACCTGGGAGGACCAGGATTGAACCTTTAAAATGAATGAATAAGCATGTGTAATTATTTCTTTGGGATTTATAACAACATTCTTGCTGTTAACAAATATAAATGTAACATTTACTAGGAAATAAGAGACTGCAGACGGAAATAAACAAACCTAGGATGTAGTTCATCTAAGTAAACACTGAGGTTATAAACCTTCAAACTCAAATATCAAGAGCCCTGCAAATTAATGCTACACACAATAGACCCTTTGGAAGCTAACTTAATCCACCCCCCTTAATCTACATGAGGGCCCTGCATAACAATGCAGGAGCTGGGTTTCCATTAAGAGTTTCCTCTGCAGGCTGTCAGCTGTTTGAAGAAATAACAATTTCCTAGGAATGAAAGCTTTTTCAGAAGGTTCCCACTGATGTGTAATAAAAGTGACTTTCCTTTTTTTTTTCCCTTCTACTCCTTCCTTTTTTTCCACCCTTCAGATGTAACTTTGTAGGGAGAAAAGGGGTGGACTAAGGCCATAGGCCCCCTACTAGCTTACCTTACTGGATTATCAGTGCAGGTGTTAATATAATTGAAGGTGTGGTAGCAGATACAACCCCCTAATAGCTTTTCCTATATGGAGATTACCTAGGTAGAGAATGCCAGAGTACCTGAAGAATAGGCAAGTGAGTACCTTATTAACATATCACCATTCAGCGGCAGCTGCATTTCTGGAAGAAGAAGAAGAAGGAAAAAAAAAACCTTTAAAGAGCCTATTCATCTATGTTAATGGGCCCATTGCACAGCACATTGTGTGAGAAATTAAGTCTCTGGCTGTGAACTTCCTGTGCTGTGCAAGCTGCCTTGACTCTTTTTTATTGCTTCAGTGTTATTATCTCCTCCTGGAAATAAAAACAATCATGTTCTCACATTTGAGAAGCCAAAACATTCTGAGATAACAAACTGGAGTTACTGGTTGAAAGTTTCTTTTGTTTCCCTTATTAAGTGAAAAAATATGTATTGAAATTAAAGCAACCCCCAAATTTACATCAAAGCACATCAAATTAACTGAGCTGCCCAGAGAATGACAAAGTTTTTCTTCTCTCTCTTTTCTCATAAAATATACAGTTAAATTGCTTTCCTGGTTATGGTTCCTTTTCTAGAATTAATTTTTGATGACAAAATATGTTAATGTATTCAAATTAGACATGATTTTTTTTTTTTACGTAAAACTGTCAAAAGACCTGCCATACTCCTAAAAGAGAAGTATAATACCTATTGGAAAAATTAAAATAATGGTATTTATCCTCAACAAACAATTTTAATTTCAAGACAAGCTTGGCCAACACTTCAAACATGACAATGGAAAAGTTAATCTAAGATTAATCCTCCTTTGAGTCTACATGTATGCCTAAAATATTTGTTCCTGTCTTTTTCTTGACTGCTGCAAGACTACCATGCAAAGCAATATACATTTGGCATAAAGACAAATTCTCTTCAAATGAACAAGACACATTTCCATCATTTTGTGCGCATGTTACATTATCATCATCACCATGATCATCATTAACAATCTCATCATAAAATAAAGAGCTAATGATCAATACTACTTGATTACAACCAATTAACAGAGAATTTCCCAGTGCAGTTAAAAAATAACTAATTTCTTTCAGATTTGAGACTTTTTCAAGTTAGCTTAATATGGTTTACTATGTAGTAAGTTTAATGAGTATTGAAGACAATAAGAAGAATACTGTAATTCAGTCCGTGGCTTCATTATGCCAATGGCCATTCTGTCTCCACCAGCACAATTGGTCTGGACAGAATTGTTATAAATAATTATTGTCTGCTTGTTTCTAGGTTTAGCTGTCATAAATCTTTCCTTTAAGAATATAGCAAATCAGTCAAAGATGAAATGTAAATTTTCATACATCCAAAATGGATATATGGACCTCACAGAGTTCATCAAGGAAATTCTTAGGGTATTAAAGACTAGATTGTTTGTTAGATTCAGTTTCTTTTCTTAAAAAATAAGTAAATAAAATTTATAAAAGAGAAAATAGTCAAATAGATCCTTCTGTGAAGGATATGATGGCAAAGATTATCATTCTGTACAGTAAAATCGGCATTGATATTTGAAACAATGTGCACCATCAAGCTTTTTCCCCAAGGATGGGCAAATTTTCCAAATTACTGCTTAGTAAGTGGGCTTCCCTGGTAACTCAGTGATAAAGAACCTACCTGCCAATGCAGAAGATGTGGGTTTGATTCCTGGGTCAGTAAGATCCCTTGGAGAAAGAAATGGTAACCCATTCCCAGGTATTCTTGCCTGAGAAATCCCATGGACAGAGCAGCCTGGCGGACTACAGTCAATGGGATCACAAAAGAGCTGGACATGACCTAACAACAGAGCATGCATGCAATATATTTATTTGAAGCATTTGTAAGAGATGAATCTATTGCTCTGGACTCAGTTGCTTGAGTCCCAGTGTGATGTCTATAAAGGGAACATTTAATAGACTTTGGGAGGGACTGCTGCCTTTCTTGGAGAAGGAAATGGCAACCCACTCCAGTGTTCTTGCCTGGAGAATCCCAGGGACTTGGGAGCCTGGTGGGCTGCCGTCTATGGGGTTGCACAGAGTCAGACACGACTGAAGCGACTTAGCAACAGCAGCAGCAGCAGCTGCCTTTCTAGTGGTTTCCTAAAGAGAAGACCTAAGAGTACAGTAGAATAAAATGACTAGCCACTCCTTGCTTAACTAGTTTATACTTCATGTTGCTTCATATAGACTACTAGATAAAAATACATTTTTCTCTGGCTTGAGTTGCCTCTTTCAGATTTTGCTATTTAGAAAGCCCCTCTTTTGTAAGGTATCTTTTAGAAAATGAACATTTTTTACACAAAATACCCTCTAATTTGGGGCGGGGGGCAAACATTTTATGTAGCTTTAATCTGTTGATGGGAGTACTGAAATACCAAGGAAGAGCTGAACAGTACTATTTTCTACATTATGGTAGCAAGTGATATCTCAGAAATCATGGAGACCAGTAATATAAAGAAGGGCTAAAAAAAATTGAACTACTTTCCTTAAAATAATTCAGACTGATGGGTCATTCACAGTCCTGTTAACACATAACAACTGTATGCTCCAGGTAATTAGAATGACATTGTTGCCAGCATAAAAGTGACATCAGAACCTGTTTTCATTGGCATTGGATCTGCCAGCCCTGTCACCTCTGACTGCCTGGTCCCACATCTATTAACCCTATTGATTGGGAGTCCTGCTGAGCCTCACCAGAAAACTGCTCCCTGCTGAAAGCTGGAGTGGATCAATCCTGAACCATGAACAAGAATTCAATAATATAACACAGTACGACGTTTAACCATTAAGTATTCCTTAAAGTAAATCAAATTACGGACCTTGCCATAATGAAGATCTTTTAAGATTTTGAGAAGTCAATTGATTCCAAGTCCCCAAAAGTCTAGAAGGGGCATCAGGCTGTGACAAGAGATACCTTATTTTCCTCTGTTGTGACCTAATTAATTGAAATAAGAAGGGCTGAGTTTGTGTAATCAAGATGGATATCACCTGTAAATAAGTAGCTTAAAATATTGTTATTTTCATAACAAAATGGAACTTTATGCAGATTTGCAGTGGAAAATATCACAGTACAAAGAAAACTTTTTCCTCCATAGCTACTAAAATAAATTTACTTATTAGTTGTTTTTAACAGGCTACTGAATTTTCTAAAGTTTTTGGGAAATTTGCCACCTTTCTCAAATTCATAATTAATAGAGAAGATAGATGGAGAGGTTCAGAACTTCGCATCTCTCTACAAAGAGAGAATGGCTCTATGTTTATGCCAATGATTTTAATGGACTAAGCTACAAGTTTATTTATATTTAAATGTAGTTGAATTTCTTCAGAATTTGATTCCCATCTTTCCAGATATTATATCCTTTCTTTGGGTTTTGTTTCTGCCCAGTACCCTGAATCTAAGCATCTTCTCTTAGAAAAAAAAATCTTCTCTTCCGAAAAACCACCAGTGAGATTTTTCACTTGTAAACTCTGAGGAATCTTACAGGACCAACCTCAAAGTCCTAAATTCACAAAAATGCAGATAGATTAGACAGATATATGGATAGATCAGTATTTACATATAAATATATATAATATTTTAGCATGTAAATATATATTTACTTTTTGTATTATACATGTATGTGTATATATTATATATGTAATATATTTTGTTTACTTCTGAATGTTTCTTTTTTCTCTTAATTACATTTTAAAATGATTATTTTTTAATTATGTTTATAATTAGTGAATGACTATTCCTAGAGTTTTAAATAAAACACTTTTGCAATTAAAAATGCAGAGATAATCTTTATTTTAAAACTAATATCAGTTGACATTTTGTTTTCCCAAATAGTTTCTATAAAATAGCTTGGAAAATTCAGTGTTGGGTTTTTTTTTTCTTTGCTGGCAAATAAATAGTCTATTGTCTGTTTATTGAAAAATGACCCAGTCGATGAGTTAATATAGTAAAATTAATGCCACATAACTAGAATAATGGAAATTCATGTTTGCTTGCCATAATTGGTGTTTATCTTTGATCAATAATGTATAAAGGTCTATGTGAAACAGCCAACATAGAATATATCACGTTATCTCTATTTAGCACCTCTAGGCAAGAATATTGTATAGGGAAAAAAGCCAAAATGACTGTTTTTCTTTATTAACAACTCTCTAAGGAATACATTGGAATGAGTTCTGTCTGCCAACTAATTGATAATTATTTAATTAGCAATTTATAATGACAATGGGATTTTACCCCCCACTAGTCCATCTCTTCTTTAAGACTGGAGTTGACAACCTTAGGCATTTTTGCACTAACTTCTGGGAGCTAATACAAGCCAAAGTGTGCCCTCACTGAGATTTCCCAAGTTAAACTCCAAAGGCAGTATGTGCCACCACCTCCTTGAAACCACAGCACTTCCTTTTCCTATTAGAGGGGATGACTGGCGCTTGAACAATGTGTGTGGGTGTACAGCCTTGTTGGGTCACAGTGGACTGTTCTAACAGCAGCTTCATTAGTTCTTTTTACAACAAAAGATAGGTTTTTCCCCCTGCCTTTTTCTTTCTTTCCCTTAGTTGGCATGCGGGTTGAATTTTGCTTGGACCCCCTGCTTGACGTTTTCTATTCCTGAACTTCTTTAGAATGGTGCAGCTATTCGAACTCTAGGAATTGTAACTGATAGACTGTTTGCCGGGGAATTCATGAAAGTTCTCTTTGTTCTCCCTTCTTTAACCAGGTTTACCAGTCCCTCCCTCCCACCAAAAAGGAAAAGGAAATCCACTTTTAATTATACATTGATGGAAATCACTTTGTAGGAAGGGAGCATTCACTGGAGAACGCCCACTTTTTACACTATTACAAGCCAAAAGAGGGGCTTGCCTCAGAACATCAGTTCTCAAGTGAAAATACATCTTCTCCATCACCCCTCTGTTCAGTTTGAGTTTTCAACCAATGCAAGAGTTTTGTTTAAGAAACAAAAATGCATAGTAGCTTGCGTATATTTTTAAGGATGTATATGAAATTTTAAATTTAAAAATATACATATTATATATATATATATATATGTATATATATATATATATATAAAGTGGGTCATCTTCAATCAACTATACAGGAGGATTTTGTATTTTTAAAAAGGACAAGATTGAATCTCCAGCTAAATCTCTGAAAACATTTAAAGTAGTTATCTGGCTGAAGTATTTGACAATTCATTCTTTTCATATTTTCCACTCAAAGAATAGGTATGGAATCATACAGGTTCTCAGTGCAAAGAGGTGGAGTTGTGGGATCTGTGTGAAAACAATGAGGGAAATATTTTAATGTTACATTTAATATTTTAATCTTGATTATTAATCAGGAACCTTCAATATTCTTTCTAGAATGAAATGGAGAAAAAATTAGAGGATCAAGAAACAAGCATGTTTTTAAGTAGAAATTTCCATTGCAATTGCCTTTTTTTTTTTTTGCAAATTTCTAAGGTATACACTTGTTTTTGAGATTAGAAAATACTCTTGTCTTTTGAGGGTTTGTCTCTACAAGAAAGAAAGGTAGCGAAGTCTTATATGTTGGAGCCAAGGCCCTTGCTTCCAAGGATCAACAGTCAGACTACAATAATGCTATACATATACAGTTTCCACCCCAGGACCCATTATTACCAGAGTATCACTATAGAAGCAAGAGTCAGACAGGACAACCCACTTTTTATCGGCAAAGCACCTAAGGCTTAAGAGAGTAACTAACTGGCCTTATTACACTGGGTCTACAAAGAAAACAGAATCACTACAAGGACTTTGTGAATAGGGAATTACTATCGAAATTACAGGAATGTGGGGAGAGGTATTTAAGTGCAGGTCTGGAAGAGGGAAATAGAGGTCAGAGATACAGTTAATAACCAGATCCAAATGAAACACTGGCTTAGGAAAATAAGTGAAAGCTTGCAGGAACAGTTGAGAAGTTGGGCTCGTCTTTAATCTCATTGTCAAGCATGTAATGGTGGGTTTGGGGCCATGGTGGGCTGGTAGAGCCAGCAGTCACAAAGACAGGTTACACATGAAGCAGGAGGACAGCATCGACCAGCTGGGGCCCAGTGGCGACCTTTGCACCTGTCCCATGGCTGATATATCTGACCATCATGGCTTTCCAAGAGTAATATGCTCTTTTTTCACTTTTTGCTTCCAAATCTCATGCAAATTCATTTATTGGTCAACTCTAACTCAGAATCATGTGGGGATAGGGTTTTTGGAAACGTATGGTAGTGCCAAGTTGGCAACCACAATCTAACACATTGGTATAAGACCCCAAAGCTAGAAAGTGGCAGAGACTGAATTAGGATAAGTTTTTGACTATGAGGACAAGGCTGCTTCCATCCTGTCAGGCTATGTTGAGCGGTCTGTACAAATAAGAGGCTAAAGCAAAGAGGGAAGGATATCAATCTAAATGTCATGATCAGTTGCAAGTGACAGAAATACAACTGAAAGTTGTCTAAGACAAAAGGGATTTACTGTCAAATGGGAATTAGTTGTCAAAAGGAAATGTATTACTCAACTGAAATATTCAGATTTCAGGGATGACTTGATCCTGGAATTCAGATGGTATTATTGAGAATCATTTTTTCCTTTCCCTCCCTTGGCTCTGCACTCCTCTGGATTAGCTTTATTCTTATCTACTAAGAATGGTGAAGACTGGGAAAAAATTATTAGGTCCTAAAGGCATAAAATTCTTCCATGGAGAAAAGATTTAGGTCTATTTCATGGAATTCCATGACTCCAAAGGAAGAAAATGCTTCTCTGTCCTAATACTTTGATCATAAATATCCTAATCAAATCTTGTTGGCTTGGCTTGGGTCAGCTGTTAATTTTGTATTAATAATCGAGGCCAAGGGATAATTGTCTGTGCCTTGAATTTGAATTCCTTCCAGAAATCAGCTAGGGAGAGAGAGTACCATCCAAACCTGATTGGAAGAAAGATGGATTTCCTGTGCTTAAGAACAAAGATGGACAATAAATATTTACCACGCTTCAATATGCCAGCAAAGTTGGAAAACTCAGCAGTGGCCACAGGACTGGAAAAGGTCAGTTTTCATTCCAATTCCAAAGAAAGGCAATGCCAAAGAATGCTCAAACTACCGCACAATTGCACTCATCTCACATTCTAGTAAAGTAATGCTCAAAATTCTCCAAACCAGGCTTCAGTAATACGTGAACTGTGAACTCCCTGATGTTCAAGCTGGTTTTAGAAAAGGCAGAGGAACCAGAGATCAAATTGCCAACATCTGCAGGATCATGGAAAAAGCAAGAGAGTTCCAGAAAAACATCTATTTCTGCTTTATTGACTATGCCAAAGCCTTTGACTGTGTGGAGCACAATAAGTTGTGAAAAATTCTGAAAGAGATGGGAATACCAGACCACCTGACCTGCCTCTTGAGAAATCTGTATGCAGGTCAGGAAGCGACAGTTAGAACTGGACATGGAAAAACAGACTGGTTCCAAATAGGAAAAGGAGTACATCAAGGCTGTATATTGCCACCCTGCTTATTTAACTTCTATGCAGAGTACATCATGAGAAACGCTCGACTGGAAGAAACACAAGCTGGAATCAAGATTGCCGGGAGAAATATCAATAACCTCAGATATGCAGATGACACCACCCTTATGGCAGAAAGTGAAGAGGAACTAAAGAGCCTCTTGATGAAAGTGAAAGAGGAGAGTGAAAAAGTTGGCTTAAAGCTCAACATTCAGAAAATGAAGATCATGGCATCCAGTCCCATCACTTCATGGGAAATAGATGGGGAAACAGTAGAAACAGTGTCAGAATTTATTTTTGGGGGTTCCAAAATCACTGCAGATGGTGACTGCAGCCATGAAATTAAAAGACACTTACTCCTTGGAAGAAAAGTTATGACCAACCTAGATGGCATATTCAAAAGCAGAGACATTACTTTGCCAACTAAGGTCCGTCTTGCCAAGGCTATGGTTTTTCCAGTAGTCATGTATGGATGTGAGAGTTGGACTGTGAAGAAGGCTGAGCACCGAAGAATTGATGCTTTTGAACTGTGGTGTTGGAGAAGACTCTTGAGAGTCCCTTGGACTGCAAGGAGATCCAACCAGTCCATTCTGAAGGAGATCAACCCTGGGATTTCTTTGGAAGGAATGATGCTAAAGCTGAAACTCCAGTACTTTGGCCACCTCATGCGAAGAGTTGACTCATTGGAAAAGACTTTGATATTGGGAGGGATTGGGGGCAAGAGGAGAAGGGGACGACAGAGGATGAGATGGCGGGATGGCATCACAGACTCGATGGACATGAGTCTGAGTGAACTCCGGGAGATGGTGATGGGCAGGGAGGCCTGGCGTGCTGCGATCCATGGGGTCACAAAGAGTGGGACACGACTGAGGAACTGAACTGAACTGAACTGACGCTTATTAAAGACCCTTTTTTCAAATCACTTAGTTACTGCATAAAGGAAGTGAAAGAGGCATGAGCTAATTAACTCTAGTGTCCAAACATTTGTGAACCGAAATTGCAATGGAATAATAATCAATAATTTTTGATTAACATTTGTGCCCAGTACTTTTCTGGGCATTCAGTTCAGTTCAGTTCAGTTGCTCAGTCATGTTCAACGCTTTGCGACCCCATGAACCACAGCACGCCAGGCCTCCCTGTCCATCACCAATTCCTAGAGTTCACCCAAACCCATGTCCATCAAGTTGGTGATACCAACCAACCATCTCATCCTCAGTTGTCCCCTTCTCCTCTTGCCCTCAATCTTTCCCAGGATCAGGGTCTTTTCAAATGAGTCGGTTCTTTGCATCAGGTGGATAAAGTATTGGCATTTCAGCTTCAGCATCAGTCCTTCCAATGAACACCCAGGACTGATCTCCTTTAGGATGGATTGGTTGGATCTCCTTGCAGTTCAAGGGACTCTCAAGAGTCTTCTCCTACACCACAGTTCACAAGCATCAGTTCTTCATTGCTCAGCTTTCTTCACAGTCCAACTCTCATATCCATACATGACTACTGGAAAAACCATAGCCTTGACTAGATGGACCTTTGTTGGCAAAGTAACGTCTCTGCTTTTGAATATGCTATTTAGGTTGGTCATAACTTTTCTTCCAAGGAGTAAGTGTCTTTTAATTTCATGGCTGCAGTCACCATCTGCAGTGATTTTGGAGTCCCCCAAAATAAAGTCTGACATTGTTTCTACTGTTTCCCCATCTATTTCCCATGAAGTGATGAGACCGGATGCCATGATCTTCGTTTTCTGAATGTTGAGCTTTAAGCCAACTCTTTTACTCTCCTCTTTCACTTTCATCAAGAGGCTCTTTAGTTCTTCTTCACTTTCTGCCATAAGGTTGGTATCACCTGCATATCTGAGGTTATTGGTATTTCTCCCGGCAATCTTAATTCCAGCTTGAGCTTCACCCAGCCCAGCGTTTCTCATGATGTGCTCTGCATATAAGTTAAATAAGCAGGGTGACCATATACAGCCTTGATGTACTCCTTTTCCTATTTGGATCCAGTCTGTTGTTCCATGTCCAGTTCTAACTGTTTCTTCCTGACCTGCATATAGGTTTCTCAAGAGGCAGGTCAGGTGGTCTGGTATTCCCATCTCTTTCAGAATTTTCCACAGTTTATTATGATCCACACAGTCAAATATTTTGGCATAGTCAATAAAGCAGAAATAGATGTTTTTCTGGAACTCTCTTGCTTGTTTGGTGATCCAGTGGATGTTGACAATTTGATCTCTGGTTCCTCTGCCTTTTCTAATACCAGCTTGAACATCTGGAAGTTCACGGTTCACATATTGCTAAAGCCTGGCTTGAAGAATTTTAAGCATTACTTTACTAGCATGTGAGAAGAGTGCAACTGTGAGGTAGTTTGAGCATTCTTTGGCAATGCCTTTCTCTGGTATTGGAATGCAAACTGACCTTTTCCAGTCCTGTGGCCACTGCTGACTTTTCCAAATTTGCTGGCATATTGAGTGCAGCACTTTCACAGCATCATCTTTCAGGATTTGAAATAGCTCCACTAGTATTCCATCACCTCCACTAGCTTTGTTCATAGTGATGCTTCCTAAGGCCCAGTTGACTTCACATTCCAGGATGTCTGGCTCTAGGTGAGTGATCACACCATTGTGATTATCTGGGTTGTGAAGATCTCTTTTGCATAGTTCTTCTGTATATTCTTGCCACCTCTTCCTAATATCTTCTGCTCTAGTCTTTCCCATTTTATTGTTTTCTATTTCTTTGCATTGATCACTGAGGATAGCTTTCTTATCTCTCCTTGCTATTGTTTGGAACTCTACATTCAAATGGGAATATCTTTCCTTTTCTCCTTCACTTTTCACTTCCCTTCTTTGCACAGCTATTTGTAAGGCCCCCTCAGACAGCCATTTTGCTTTTTTGCATTTCTTTTTCTTAAGGATTGTCTTGATTCCTGTCTCCTGTACAATGTCACAAATCTCCATCCATAGTTTATCAGGCACTCTGTCTATCAGATCTAGTCCCTTAAATCTATTTCTCACTTCCACTGTATAGTCATAAGGGATTTGATTTAGGTCATACCTGAATTGTCTAGTGGTTTTCTCCACTTTCTTCAATTTTAGCCTGAATTTGTCAATGACTTCATGATCTGAGCCACAGTCAGCTTTGGGTCTTGTTTTTGCTGACTGTGTAGAGCTTCTCCATATTTGGCTGTAAAGAATATAATCAATCTGATTTTGGTGTCAACCATCTGGTGATGTCCATGTGTAGAGTCTTCTCTTGTGTTGTTGGAAGAGGGTGTTTGCTATGACCAGTGTGTTGTCTTGGTAAAACTCTATTAGCCTTTGCCCTGCTTCATTCTGTACTTCAAGGCCAAATTTGCCTGTTACTCCAGGTGTTTCTTGACTTCCTAAAGATAATATAAAAGTATAATTTACAGTCTTTAGCTTCCTTAACAATATTTACATTTTCATTGAAAGAAAGTGAAGTCGCTCAGTCGTGCCTGACTCTTTGCGACCCTGTGGATAGTAGCCTCCACCAAGGTCCTCCGTCCATGGGATTTTCAAGGCAAGAATACTGGAGTGGGTTGACATTTCCTTCTCCAGGGAATCTTCCCAACCCAGGGATCGAATCCGGTCTCTTACTTTGTAGACAGACACTTTGATGTCTGAGCCACCAGGAGAGAAAATTTATACATACAATAATTAGCAAGCAATTGAAGATAGAATGTAATTAATGGTAATATTATGTGATATGGGTCAGAAAGAGGACCAGGAACAGGCTACCTAATAAGGCCACCCAAAGGAATTGGTATTTTGGCCTGCCTTTATAGAGTGATGAAGATAAGGAAAGGCATTGCATTTTAGAAAATAACATAAATATAGGCAGAGTCAGAACTAATCATATTATGGTATAATACAACGGATGTTACTTCCCCTTCTTCACTAACAGAATCTTTTTGGTCACGGTTAAGGACAGCCATTTGCCAAGTTTAGCAGAGGAATATTCATTGTTTCAAGCCAAATATAAAAATTTTGTCCTCTTAATTTCCCAGATTTTTGTACAGCAGGGGAGTCTGTGTGACCCAGCTTTACCCAATGATATGAGTGAAATCTATTGGAAAAGTCTGGTGCAATCTTTTGCATTTCTGATATAAGAGTAGAGATATGACTGATGATGATGGTCAGAACACAATATCCCAAAAATATGGTACCTTCACACACTAAATATTTTAAGCTGAAGGAGTTTAAGAAAATAACAGAAGGTCACTCTGACCTTCCCCCCACCTCTCTCCCATGAAACAGATCATAAATCCTCAGGAGAGAGATGCCCTCCCTATACCTGCAGGAAAGCAATATCTTTATCTCTGAAGACAAAATTATGCCAAAAGAATCCAAACAAATAGATGTGGCTGAGCTCCTCTGTTTATTACATTTACGTCCTATGTGTTGTTCAACCATGTTTCTACATGGCTGTCCAATCTTCACCAAAGCTTGAATAAAAACACTCAGGTTTAGTTGTTTCCTCCAGTCTTCCTTGCCTTAAAAACTTCCTGTGTCATATAAAATGTATATTAAATAAACTTGTATGCTTTTCTCTTGATAATCTGTCTTTGTCAGTTTGATTTTCAGATCCACCCAAAGACCCTAAGAAGGTTGAGGAGAACTTTTTTTTTTTTCACTTACATCACCAGAGCTTTATTTATTTCCTTTCTGTCTTAATTACAGTGTTTGAAGGTATAATAGCCACTTTCCCTTGTGGCTCAGCTAGTAAAGAATCTTCCTACAATTCAGGAGACCTGGGTTCAATCCTTGGGTTGGGAAGATCCCCTGGAGAAGGGAAAGGCCACCCACTCCAGTATTCTGGCCTAGAGAATTCCACAGACTCTATAAGTCCATGGGGTCGCAAAGAGTTGGACATGACTGATCAGTCACTTCAACCATGAGACAAAAAGCGTGAAAAAATAAAGTCAATAAGCTAAACATGGTAAAGCATGATGTAAAAAATAAATCTAAAAGGAACCAATCACCAATCACCAGACACTTTGGGGTAAAAGAAGTCTTTATTTCTTTAAGCCCCGGTAAGTACATGTTGTTTTGTCCTCTGCTGTGCTATGCTTAGTCGTTCAGTTGTGTCCTACTCTTTGGGACCTCATGGACTGTAGCCCACCAGGCTCCTCTGTCTATGGGTATTCTCCAGACAAGAATACTGGAGTGGATTGCTATGCCCTCCTCCAGGGGATCATCCCAATCCGGGGATCGAACCCAGGTTTCCCACATTGCAGGCAGATTCTTTACCATCTGAGCCACCAGGGAAACTCAAGAACACTGGAGTTGATAGCCTATCCTTCTCCAGGGGAACTGCCTGACCCAGGAATTGAACCAGGATCTCTTGCCAGCTGAGCTACCCAGGAAGCCCACAGTTGCTCTTATTTGCAGTCAAATTCATTTTTAACTGATTTTGAAAGCTATTAACCTGGATGGAAAGTTATGAAATGTATGATTTCACTAATCACCACATTCACATTCACATCTCTATGATTTTATGGGATAAATACTTTCAGTCTAAAATGCTTTTCTTTCTATACCTAAAGTCATCTACTTAGTCCAGCACATTTGTTATTCCATCCATGAAGATTTCCCTGTTTACCACCATCAAACTAAATGAAACTTTGGGTACCAACAAAACAGAGCTTGTGCTCAAGTCCAGCACTAATTTTCTTTCCAGTCTTATAGTATGTTTAGACATTTAGATGCTCATCTGTTTTAGTCTGCAGACTTCCATTAGACAAAGATGTTTTATTCAATTTTATGTTTTATACAGAAATGGTTTACATATATCAGATTTTTATCCAATTTTGTTTAAATGAAACCTTGTACCTTTTGTTTTGTTGACATCCTTGCCCTAAAAAAAAAAAAAAAGAAAAGAACAAACAAAGCCATACTGGTGCTTCAACTCCTTTCCTTAGTAGTAGTAGTCGCTCAGTTGTGACCCTATGGACTATGGCCCACCCGGCTTCTCTGTCCATGGGATTCTCCAGCCAAGAATACTGGAGTGGATTGCCATTCCCTTCTCCAGAAGATCTTTCCGACCCAGGGATCGAACTCAGGTCTCCTGCACTGCAGGCAGATTCTTTACTGTTTGAGCTATAGGAAAGATCCAAGATGAGAGGAAAGCAAACACAATACAGAAAAATCAGAAAGAGGGAAAACAGCAGGCCAGAGGAAAAAAATCTAAGAAACAAACAAACTGGACTGTGACAGCTCTACAAGACACTTAAGGAATCTGGTCAGTTTAAGAAAACAAGACTTCAGAGCTGAGATGATAAAAATAACAATGAGAAGGAAAGAGAAAGAAGGGTGAGAACACAAACTAAGAATCAAAACAACACCATCAGTTCAGTTCAGTTGCTCAGTCGTGTCCAGCTCTTTGTGACCCCATGGACTGCGGCATGCCAGGCTTCCCTGTCCTTCACCAACTCCCAGAATTTGCTCAAACTCATGCCATTGGGTTGGTGATGCCATCCAACCATCTCATCCTCTGTCATTTCCTTCAACAGGCTTAGGTAGTACGAGTGTGTATAAAAAAGGTTTAGGTAGTGTGTATAAAAATTACAAAAAACTTTCAGTTGATTTTATTTTTGAAACTTTTTATATTGCTTGAATTTTATTACTTGAGTGTGAAGTCACTCAGTCGTGTCCGACTCTTTGCAATCCCGTGGACTGTAGCCTACCAGGCTTCTCCGTCCATGGGTTTCTCCAGGCAAGAATACTGGAGTGGGTTACCATTTCCTTCTCCAAGGGATCTTCCCAACCCAGGGATCGAACCCGGGTCTCCTGCATTGGAGGCAGACGTTTAACCTCTGAGCCACCAGGGAAGCCCCTATATATTATGTTTATATAGAGAAACAAGTTTATTTCCTTAGTAGAAAGAGAGAAACTGTTTTAATGGACTTTATTTAAGAGCAGTTTTAGGTTCACTGTATAGTTGAATGGAAGGTCCAGAAATTTCCCATTTCTAGTCCTACACATGCATAGCGCCGCCCCCCTCCCAACTGTCAACATTCCTCATCTGAGTGGTACATCATTAAAATGGATAAAGCCACATTGACACATCGTTACCACATAGTTTGTAGTTTGTATTAGGGTTTAGTTTGCTGTTGTACATTTTTATGGGATGGACAAATTTATCATGATGTGTACCTACCAGTATAGTATCTTACAAAATAGATTTTGGTCCTCCTGGGAACAAGACATTTATGGGTTGTGACATGGAGATGTCCAGTCAAATCTCAGGAGAGAGAGCAGGCTGTAACTTTGACCAGTTTCTTCCTATTTGCTTAAATTTTAGGGTTTTTTTGGCTGGACTTCAGTGCTAAAATCAGAAAAGTCCTGGGAAAACTGGAGTGAATTGGTCACTCTAGATGTTGTAGATATGGATTTAGGGTATTGACAGCACACAGATGTTGAGTAGCAACAAGGATTGTCCTCACGTCACTCTCATCACTACATGAGTGCATTTTCTTTTAGCATGTACTGTAATTGTTTGCAACTTGCATCACCACTAATACTTTTGTATAAAATTTTATATATAAGATATGATGATTCCTCAATATATTTTTTAAGTTCCATAACAATGAGGACTATATTAATGTTTTTCTTTTCAAGGAATCCCATCCATGTTATTGAGAATTAACCTTTGATAAATGGAATTGATTAACTAATATAGAAGATAGCTATTTGAGAAAAATACGGGTAAATGAAAGAATAGAAACACAATAATGTATTCCAAGCACTTCAGAATGTGATCAAAGGATTCTGCAAGTATTAATATTACAGGTGTAAGAGTACACAGAATGAGATACTTCAGATTATAAACATTAAAGCAATTTCCACAGTTTGCTTTAATTAATTGCCAATAGTTGTTACATTTCTCTTTGATGTTATATTCAGAATAAAACTCTCTGAAGACACAAATAAAAATATTGCTGTAAAAACATTGAGAATTAAATAATTTCCCAATTATTTAGAGTGGAAAGATACACTATGATTATGTGAGGGAAGTGTTGAAAAGTTAGGTCTGATGGACTTAATGAAACTTGTCTTTCAAATGTTTCAGTCTCCCCATTGATCCAGCTGCATTTTGTATTTAACACACTTCTGTAATTCTCTAATCTGGGATGACATAATTATGTCTAAAAGTCTAGAGAGTGAGATTCAAGATCCTTCTTGGAGATGGCACAGTTATTTTGTTTTTATTTTGATAACTTTAGCTTGGATTGGGCTTTCCTAATAGCTCAGTTGGTAAAGAACCTGTCTGCATTGTAAGAGACCCCGGTTCGATTTCTGGGTTGGGAAGATCCGCTGGAGAAGGGATAGGCTACCCACTTCAGTATTCTTGGGCTTCCCTTGTGGCTCAGCTGGTAAAGAATCCACCTGCAATGCAGGGGACCTTGGTTCAATCCCTGGGTTGGGAAGATAACTTGGAGAAGGGAATGGCTACCCACTCAAGTATTCTGGCCTAAAGAATTCCATGGACTGTATA
Source organism: Ovis canadensis (assembly GCF_042477335.2). NCBI lineage: Eukaryota > Metazoa > Chordata > Mammalia > Artiodactyla > Bovidae > Ovis > Ovis canadensis. The sequence goes on from NC_091245.1 coordinate 243,493,729, forward strand.
GTCCATGAAGTTGCAAAGAGTTGGACACAATTGAGTGACTTTCACTCACTCATTCAACTGGGATTGGCTTAATATTACAACTTATAAAGCAATATTTTAATGCTCATTAAAAACTCATAAGATAGACATTATCTTCTTTATACAGAAGTATAAATTTAGGCAACATTTAAAATAATGAAAACAAAACAATAAAAACAAGCACCATTTGCTGAGAATCTATTATTCATAAAGCATTGTGTTAGGTTTGATTGTTGTTGTAGTTGTTGTTTAGTTGCTAAGTCATGTCCTACTCTTTTGTGACCCCATGGACTGTAGCCTACTAGGCTCCTCTGTCCATGGGATTTACCAGGCAAGAATACTGGAAACGGTTGTCCTTTCCTTCTCCAGGGGATCTTCCTGACCTAGGGATTAAACCCACGCCTCCTGCTTAGCAGGCAGATTCTTTACCACCAAGCCACCTGGGAAGCCATTGTTAGCTTTGATACACGTATTCATTTGACTATAATTCTGTGGGGCAAATACTATCCCCTTCATTTTAAAAGGAGGAAATGAAGGATTAGAGAAGTTAAATAACTTGTCTAAGGTAATATACCTACAGTGAGTGATGGTGACAAGATTTGAAATGTCTGACTCCAAAACTTATCTACACAATTTCTTTTGTTTTTCATTTTATATAATTTTAAATTTGATTTTCACAATCAACACTTCCATTTTGATGTCCTCTTTTTTAAGTTAATTTTTATTGGCATATAGTTGTTCACAATGTGTAGTTTCTGCTGTACAACAAAGTGAATCAGCTTTTTGTACACATATATCCACTCTTTTTTAGATTTCCTTCCCATTTAGGTCACCACGAAACACTGAGTAGAGTTCCTTGTGCTATACCCTAGTTTCTCATTACTTATATTTTGTATATAGTACCAGACATGTGTATATGTCAATCCTGATCTCCCAGTGCATCCTAACAATCCCCCATTTCTCCCCTTGGTGCCCAGACTTTTGTTCTTTGCGTCTCTATTTCTGTTTATCTCCCTCTTTCAAAAGACTTAGCATAATGAATACATGTGCACACACACACATATATATACATAAACATATGTATATATGCACACATACACATTTACTATAGGGAACTGGAATGCAAAAGTAGGAAGTCAAGAAATACCTGGAGTAACAGGCAAATTTGGCCTTGGAGTACACAATGAACCACGGCAAAGGCTAATAGAGTTTTGCCAAGAGAATACAATAGTTATAGCAAACACCCTCTTCCAACAACACAAGAGAAGACTCTACACATGGACATCACCAGATGGCCAACACCAAAATCAGATTGATTATATTCTTTACAGTCAAAGATGGAGAAGATCTATAAAGTCAGCAAAAACAAGACTGGGAGCTGACTGTGGCTCAGAACATGAACTCCTTATTGCCAAATTCAGACTGAAATTGAAGAAAGTGGAGAAAACCACTAGACCATTCAGGTATGACCTAAATCAAATCCCTTACGATTATACAGTGGAAGTGAGAAATAGATTCAAGGGACTAGATCTGATAGAGTGCCTGATGAACTATGGATGGAGGTTTGTGACATTGTACAGGAGTCAGGTATCAAGACCATCCCCAAGAAAAAGAAATGCATAAAAGCAAAATGGCTGTCTCAGGGGGCCTTAAAATAGCTGTGAAAAGAAGAGAAGCAAAAAGCAAAGGAGAGAAGGAAAGATATACCCATTTCAATGCAGAGTTCCAAACAATAGCAAGGAGAGATAAGAAAGACTTTCGCAGCAATCAATGCAAAGAAACAGAGGAAAACAATAGAATGGGAAAGACTAGAGATCTCTTCAAGAAAATTAGAGATACAAAGGAAACATTTTATGCAAAGATGGGCACAATAAAGGACAGAAATAGTAGGGTGGCAAGAATACAAAGAACTATGCAAAAAAGATCTTCACGACCCAGATAATCACGATGGTGTGATCACTCACCTAGAGCCAGACATCCTGGAATGTGAAGTCAAGTGGGCCTTAGGAAGCATCACTACGAACAAAGCTACTGCAGGTGACGGAATTCCAGTGGAGCTATTTCAAATCCTGAAAGATGATGCTGTGAAAGTGCTGCACTCAATATGCCAGCAAATTTGGAAAACTCAGCAGTGGCCACAGGACTGGAAAAGGTCAGTTTGCATTCCAATTCCAAAGAAAGGCAATGCAAAGAATGCTCAAACTACCACACAATTGCACTCATCTCACATGCTAGTAAAGTAATGCTCAAAATTCTCCAAGCCAGGCTTCAGCAATATGTGAACCGTGAACTTCCAGATGTTCAAGCTGGTTTTAGAGAAGGCAGAGGAACAAGAGATCAAATTGGCAACATTGCTGGATCATGGAAGAAGCAAGAGAGTTCCAGAAAAACATCTATTTCTGCTTTATTGACTATGCCAAAGCCTCTGACTGTGTGGATCACAATCAACTGTGGAAAATTCTGAAAGAGATGGGAATACCAGACCACCTGACCTGCCTCTTGAGAAATCTGTATGCAGGTCAGGAAGCAACAGTTAGAACTGGACATGGAAAAACAGACTGGTTCCAAATAGGAAAAGGAATACGTCACAGCTGTATATTGTCACCCTGCTGATTTAACTTCTATGCAGAGTACATCATGAGAAACATTGGTCTGGATGAAGCACAAGCTGGAATCAAGATTGCCAGGAGAAATACCAATAACCTCAGATATGCAGGTGATACCACCCTTATGGCAGAAAGTGAAGAAGAACTAAAGAGCCTCTTGATAAAAGTGAAAGAGGAGAGTAAAAAAGTTGGCTTAAAGCTCAACATTCAGAAAACGAAGATCATGGCATCTGGTCCCATCACTGCATGGGAAATAGATGGGGAAACAGTGGAAACAGTGTCAGACTTTATTTTTGGGGGCTCCAAAATCACTGCAGATTAAAAAGCAGAGACACTACTTTGCCAACAAAGGCCTGTCTAGTCAAGGCTATGGTTTTTTCAGTGGTCATGTACAGATGTGAGAGTTGGACTATAAAGAAAGCTGAGTGCCGAAGAATTGATGCTTTTGAACTGTGGTGCTGGAGAAGACTCTTGAGAGTCCCTTAGACTGCAAGGAGATCCAACCAGTCCATCCTAAAGGAAATCAGTCCTAGGATATCATTGGAAGGACTGATGTTGAAGCTGAAACTCCAATACTTTGTCTACCTGATGCAAAGAGCTGACTCATTTGAAACGACCCTGATCCTGGGAAAGCTGCAGGCAGGAAGAAAAGGGGATGACAGAGGGTGAGATGGTTGGATGGCATCACTGACTCAATGGACATGAATTTGGGTGGATTTCGGGAGTTGGTGATGGACAGGGAGGCCTGATGTGCTGCGGTTCCTGATATCACAAAGAGTCGGACAGGACTGAGTGACTGAACTGAACTGACACACATTTATGGTGACTTTCACATGAAAGAGCTTAACAGTAATTGCAGAGATGGTTTATCTGGTGGCTCAGACAGTAAAGAATCTGTCTGCAATGCTGGAGACCCGGGTTTGATCCCTGGATTGGGAAGATCCTCTGGGTCAGGCGGGCATAGCAACCCACTCTAGTACTGTTGCTTGGAGAATTCCGTGAACAGAGGAGTTTGGCAGGCCACAGTCTATGGGGTTGCTAGAGTCAAACACCACTTAGCAACTAACACTTTTACACTTTCTTTCTCTCTAGTTACAATGGAAGATATACACATGCTCTCCTCAAATTGTCCTTCGGCATAGTTGCTTGACAATGTGTTGTTTCTACTGCACAATAAAGTAATCATCCTGTTTGCCTACTCAAGGATTTTTCATCTGCTATTTTGTTCTTTTGTATCTCAACTGCTCTTCTTCCCTGGATCTTCCTACTTGAAAACATAAATTTTATTCAATACCTCTTTAGCCACTACTTTATTCTTGCTGAAACCAAAAGCAAAACTACTTTAAAAAGTTGTGTAAATTCAGATTATCCTTTTCTTCCCCTCTTGTTTCTCTTCAGCAAAATTCAACAGGCTTCAGCAGACTTTTGTCTCCACCTCTCTATGAAAGGACTTCCATCAAGGTTATCAATGGCAACTGTCTTACCAAATAAAATGATAGCATCTCTCAGCAGTAGTCAATAGAGTTGAATTCTTCCTTCCTATAATAATTTCCTCTGCTGGGCTCTGAAAGTGAAAGTGAAGTCGTTCAGTCATGTCTGACTCTTTGCGACCCCATGGACTGTAGCCTACCAGGCTCCTCTGTCCATGAGATTTTCCAGGCAATAGTACTGGAGTGGGTAGCCATTTCCTTCTCCAGGGGATCTTCCTGACCCAGGGATCAAACCCGGGTCTCCCGCATTGTAGACGGACACTTCACCATCTGAGCCACCAGGGAAGTCCTTAATATAGTCTTAAGGTCCTACATAATTTGCCCATATCTTTAAGTTTATTTTAAATTACATCCTTCAACCTTACTATACTCAAGAAACACTGGCTTTCTCTCTCTTCCTGCAGAACTTTTTCCTATTCCTGCAACTGCATCCAAGCATTTGCACCTGCCATTCTCTCCGTGTGAAATATTCTTATCTCATGTCCTTGCATGACTGGCCTCTTTCCCTTGGTCAGAACTTAATTAAAATATTATCTTCTCTCAAAAGCCTTTCCTGACAACCATATCTTAACTATGTTATCCTCCAACCCCTGAGTACTCTCTATCCCATTATTATATCAATGTAATTCACTTCTATCTGAAATGTGGATTGTTTATTGTTTCCCTTCTTCCACTAGCATGGAAACTACATATGAACAGAGCTTATCGTTTGTGGCGCTGCTGTACCACTATACCTAAAAGACTGCTTCCTATAAAAAAGGCACACAATAAATATTTTTAGAATAATGAATGAATAAATGTTATTCAACTTCTTTATATACTATGAGGGCTTCCCACATGGCACTAGTGGTAAAGAACCACCTGCCAGTGCAAGAGACAAAAGAGATGTGGGTTCGATATCCCTAAGTTGGGAAGATGCCCTGGAGGAGAGCATGGCAACCCACTCCAGAATTCTTGCCTGGAGAATCCCATGGACAGGGGAGCCTACTGGATTACAGTCCACGGGGTCACAAAGAGTCAGACATGACTGAAGAGACTTAGCATGCATGCACGCATGCATACACTATGAGAATTATGAAACATGAACTATAATTTGAAAAACAAGAGTTAGGCAAAAAAAGTAACTTGGAAGTTCAGTTAGCTCAGATGACCTTTAAGCTTTCTCAACTTTGCAGCACCCCTCTCTGAAAAATTAGCTTTATTATCTGATTTGCACTGAAATCTTCTCTAGGCCAGAATTGATTTCAGAACAACTGCTATTGCTCTGGCCAGCTGTGTGTCTACTTCAGAACTGAAGTTAATCAGCCTTCTCTCAGCTGGTCTGCACCATGGGCACTATGGAAGCTGAAGACCAAGAAATCACAGAAACCATCAGTTTGGGGGAGTCTTGATGTTTCCTTATTATAGCTTAGCAGAGGACAATGTGGTGGGGTACAAAATGGTCTCCGAAGAACTCTTTGCCTCTTGGATCACAGTTCCAACGAGCTACATTAAATGCATTTTTTTGAGCTCAACTCTTGAGTTCTCTATATCTTCATAACAAGTGGAGAGACCACTTTGAATACTGAAAGGCATAATTGATGCTTAATTATCTTATGTGTAAAACAGCTATCATAGGAATACTTTACTTCCTATGTCCTTTTGTCTAATTGCAGGGGAATATTGGATGTATACAGGGACAATGAAAGAGCTGGGAATTTTCATGAGGGTGAACATGTCTAAATTTAAAGTTCTTGGGTTTAAGCTTATCCTCTTAAAATATATTTGGTCTCATGTCAATCTGTTTAGGACAACTGTATCTAACATCTTTCTATTAAGTACCAAATGTCAGTTTTTACTATGAGATTTTCTCTTATCATTCACTTATTGCTGTTTTGTTGTGTTTAATGGAATGACAAGGACATGCTTTTGAATAAATAAATAGAATAAATTTTAAGTGTTCCATACAATATTCCAGTTGAGTGTCTATACTCAAGCACTTTGCTTGGAAGTAGTGTAACATGAAAACATGTTATACAAACCTTAAATTCCAGGTTAGTTATTACTAGGAGAGCTTTGCAAGTTATCAAAGGCTTGAATGAGATAAACTGCTTTACTTCTCTTAATTTCTCCAGATGTTCACTGTAAATTAAGGAAAATCTGTAGCTGGATGATTTTCTTTCTGTCTGCTTTCCATTTGCTGCAAACTACAACCACAAACTCTTTTGACAGAGCATGGCAACTGTCCAGCCCCATAATTTCTGTGACTATTTTTGCCTGAACAAGGGACAATGGGTATATGTTTACAATTGGACAGCAGTAGGAATCCCTCTCTCACTGGTTGTTTTCTAGTCACTTGTTTTTCTGTTGACATCTGTAACTATAGCCAGTTAGAAGCTTCTCTCCTTTTGCCTTCTATTAAAGATGACCAGTCTGTCCATCTTACCTGATTGACTTCTTTCTTTTGAACAATTTTTGCATCACAGTCTATTTGAACAGTCACACCAGTACAAAGCAACGATTATAGTATTGCTATGTTTTCACTTCTCAACACTATAGTTTGTAATTTACTTCTTTACATTCTTAGAAAACATGAGTAAATTCTTAGGAATATGAAGAAAGTTGCAAAAGGACTGATAGAAGTTACTTAAGAATTTTACACTTAGCTATCTTACAGAAGTATGCATGCGTGCTAAGTCATTTCAGTCATATCTGACTCTGTGACCATATGGACTGCAGCTCACCAGGCTCCTCTGTCCAAGGAATTCTCCAGGCATACTTAGAGAGGAACATACATACTTACATCATGAATATTTAACCAGTGTGGTTTTAAACTTGTTAAAGCACATCAATATTTTTAAAGTTTAAAATTGTCCTAAATGTTATAAAAGTGATAGGAAATAGGATATTATCTTTTGGGGAAAAAAGTGATCAATGTCAGAGGCCAAAATAAAAGCCCTATGAGAGAACTATCAGTAATTATGGAGACTAGATACAGGATGGGAGAAAGAAGTTTGGATTAAATTAAACTGCGGTAGAAAAATGTAAAAGTACTTTCTTATAATTGAAAAATAGTCCTCAATAGGATTTCACACAGCCTCATACAGCCCCATTGCTCCTTAAATTTTCTTTCTTTCCGTGTCTTATCTCATGAAATGAGATAAGGAAATGTATATACACTAGAAACGAAAAAAAAAATGAATCTGTTTGGTCCTTTGATCAATTTTAAGTAAGAAATTATCCAGCTTTCCTGTCCAAATACAATCTAAGGTTATATGTGCTGTTGCTGTGCTGTGCTTAGTCGCTCAGTCGTGTCCGATGCTTTGTGACCCGTGGACAGTTATATGTGATCTACCTACAAAATCCTAAAGTCATTCTCAAATGATGCACACACCGGCATATTTAGCTATACGCTTATTATCCTCCTCATCTTATGCAGAATTAAGTCATCAGGAATCTCTGTGACAGTGGGTAGAGTCACAGATGTGAAGTCCTTCAGACTAGAGACAATTGTATTCCTTCTTTATCAGAGAATCTGGAAGATTAGAAAATTCTGTTTACTTGGCTAAACTCAAAACATAAAACAAAACTTAGATGATAAGTGAAACCATCAATTTACAGTATTTACACATGTGCTTGAAATGTGGCTTGTTAACAGCTTTAGTCATTAGAAACTGCAATGGTATCTGATTCTCTTTTAAGACTGACATTTTCTCCATTTAGCCTTGAACAGATTTTACTTTGAATATCTTCCTTCTCAAAAGTAATCCTGTACATTGTACTTATCATCTTATTTTTAAACATTTATTATATTCTTTTTCATCCAACAAGAATATTAGGCTGGATATTTGGTCAGTATGGCATAACTGCCATCACTTTCAAGGTGCCCAAAGGACTCTGCATTGCAGAGGGAAACCAGGAACAAGTTTTCACAAAGTGCCTTTTTTGGCATGGTTCTGGGTTAGAGTTTGCCAGTGAGAAGCACTTGAGTGACATTTGGAAGGTAAGAAAGAAAATGTGGACAGGATTCTTTGGAGGTTCTTTCAGAAGGACACTAGGTAGGTTGCAAACAAGACCACAAGAGCTTTCTGGCAAGCTCACCTGCCTTAGTTCTGTAGACAAATAAGTCATCAAGTAAAAGCTTCTTGAGAATTAGTGTTTGTTTGCTTGGATAGCCAAGGCTTTTCCTTGAGTCCTGAGACTTTCAGTGTTTTCTGAATATCATGAAAAATAACAGCTCTGATATTAACTAATAGTCCCTAATGAATTCCTTTACTGTACTCCTCCTGTCTTTTCAATTGTTTTGTACACCTCTAATATCTTGTATTGGAATTATTAATGCTTGAATATAATGTGGCTTTTAATTTCCTGATCAAAAGCTATCTGATAGAAACAGTGTTTTTTAAACTATTTTAAATTTTACACAAATGGCAACCTACTCTACCTACTCTTCCTCAATTTTCTTTTTCACTCATTTACACTTTTGAGATGAATCCATGTTAATACATGTACTTTTATTTCATTCATTTTAATTGGTATATCTTGCCTGGAGAATCCCATGGAGTGAGGAGCCTGATAGGCTACAGTCCATGGGTCGCAAAGAGTTGGACACAACTGAGCGACTTCACATAACATAACGTGCCAATGTTTTATTTACTACAGTTTATTTATCCATTTTTTTCCAGTTAAGTCACTTTTAGATGGTTGTCAATTTTTTGATATCACAATAAGATTAGAATGAAAATCCTCTTATTTGTCTTGTCTATATAAAAAAGAATTCTTTTTAAGGATTTATGTAAGGAGTAGCATTGATGCCATCAACGGTATCAGAGTTTCCTATGTTATGCTCATTAAAGCTTAGAATTATCAAACTTTATAAAATTTTGTCAATAAGTAGTGAACAGTATTGCATTATCATTTTCATTTGAATTTTTAAATTTCTACTGAATAAAAACATAAATTCAGCTGCTTTATGTAATATAAAATCATAAATTTTTCTTACATGTATGTTTTTGCTTAAAAAGCTATTATATAATAAGAGCTGAAAAGGCCATTAAAAATAAGCAAGCTATTGAATATTGTGCTATAAAACAAATGAAAATAAAAATTTTTCAAGGATGATGATTTTCTATAATTAGGTTATGAATTTCTCAATAATTTGCTTCATATTTTTATTTGTAAATCCTTTGAATCAAACTTCCAGTTAAAGATGAAAGAATAGAGACATTTCTATTCCTTATGTTTGAAATCAGCCAAAGAACAAAATAATTGTAAATACCACTTCCAATGAACTAGAACACAGCCACAATCAATGCCCAATGACAAAAGTTTGAAATTTGGGTTAATTGGAAGGTGAAAGCCAAGAAGGGTATATACCTCTGTAGATCTAGTGCAAATTTCAGAATTTTTCTAAAGTAAAAGGGCCTCCTCAATGTCCCTGTGCCTTTGGGGAGGGATTGATTATATTCTTTGCAGCCAAAGATGGGGAAGCTCTATACAGTCAACAAAAACAAGACCAGGAGCTGACTGTGGCTCAGATCATGAACTCCTTATTGCCAAATTCAGACTTAAATTGAAGAAAGTAGGGAAAACCGCTAGACCATTCAGGTATGACCTAAATCAAATCCCTTATGATTATACAGTGGAAGTGAGAAATAGATTTAAGGGTCTAGATCTGATAGACAGAGTGCCTGATGAACTATGGAATGAGGTTCGTGACAATGTACAGGAGACAGGGATCAAGACCATCCCCATGGAAAAGAAATGCGAAAAAGCAAAATGGCTGCCTGAGGAGGCCTTACAAATAGCTGTAAAAAGAAGAGAGGCGAAAAGTAAAAAAGAAAAGGAAAGATATAAGCATCTGAATGCAGAGTTCCAGAGAATAGCAAGAAGAGATAAGAACGCCTTCTTCAGCGATCAATGCAAAGAAATCGAGGAAAACAATAGAATGGGAAAGACTAGAGATCTCTTCAAGAAAATTAGAGATACCAAGGGAACATTTCATGCAAAGGTGGGCTCGATAAAGGACAGAAATGGTATGGACCTAACAGAAGCAGAAGATATTAAGAAGAGGTGACAAGGATACACGGAAGAACTGTACAAAAAAGATCTTCACAACCAAGATGATCATGATGATGTGATCACTAATCTAGAGCCAGACATCTTGGAATGTGAAGTCAAGTGGGCCTTGGAAAGAAAGCATCACTATGAACAAAGCTAGTGGAGGTGATGGAATTCCAGTTGAGCTGTTTCAAATCCTGAAAGATGATGCTGTGAAAGTGCTGCACTCAAAATGCCAGCAAATTTGGAAAACTCAGCAGTGGCCACAGGACTGGAAAAGGTCAGTTTGCATTCCAATTCCAAAGAAAGGCAATGCCAAAGAATGCTCAAACTACCGCACAATTGCACTCATCTCACACACTAGCAAAGTAATGCTCAAAATTCTCCAAGCCAGGCAGGCTTCAGTAAGACGTGAACCGTGAACTCCCTGATGTTCAAGGTGGTTTTAGAAAAGGCAGAGGAACCAAAGATCAAATTGCCAACATCTGCTGGATCATGGAAAAAGCAAGAGAGTTCCAGAAAAATATCTATTTCTGCTTTATTGACTATGCCAAAGCCTTTGACTGTGTGGATCACAATCAACTGTGGAAAATTCTTCAAGAGATGGGAATATCAGACCTCCTAACCTGCCTCTTGAGAAATCTGTATGTAGGTCAGGAAGCAACAGTTAGAACTGGACATGGAAAAACAGACTGGTTCCAAATAGGAAAAGGAGTACATCAAGGCTGTATATGGTCACCCTGCTTATTTAACTTATATGCAGAGTACATCATGAGAAACGCTGGGCTGGAAGAAGCACAAGCTGGAATCAAGATTGCCGGGAGAAATATCAATAACCTCAGATATGCAGATGACACCACCCTTATGGCAGAAAGTGAAGAGGAACTAAAAAGCCTCTTGATGAAAGTGAAAGAGGAGAGTAAAAAAGTTGGCCTAAAGCTCAACATTCAGAAAACGAAGATCATGGCATCTGGTCCCATCACTTCATGGGAAATAGATGGGGAAACAGTAGAAACAGTGTCAGGCTTTCTTTTTTTGGGCTCCAAAATCACTGCAGATGGTGACTGCAGCCATGAAATTAAAAGATGCTTACTCCTTGGAAGAAAACTTATGACCAATCTAGATAGTATATCCAAAAGCAGAGACATTACTTTGCCGACTAAGGTCCGCCTAGTCAAGGCCATGGTTTTTCCTGTGGTCATGTATGGATGTGAGAGTTGGACTGTGAAGAAGGCTGAGCGCCGAAGAATTGATGCTTTTGAACTGTGGTGTGTTGGAGAAGACTCTTGAGAGTCCCTTGGATTGCGAGGAGATCCAACCAGTCCATCTGAAGTAGATCAACCCTGGGATTTCTTTAGAAGGAATGATGCTAAAGCTAAAGCTCCAGTACTTTGGCCACCTCATGCGAAGAGTTGACTCGTTGGAAAAGACTCTGATGATGGGAGGGATTGGGGGCAGGAGGAGAAGGGGATGACAGAGGATGAGATGGCGGGATGGCATCACAGACTCAATGGACGTGAGTCTGAGTCAACTCCGGGAGATGGTGATGGACAGGGAGGCCTGGCGTGCTGCAATTCATGGGGTCGCAAAGAGTCGGACTCGACTGAGCGACTGAACTGAACTGAACTGAACTGACCTGAGAGATTATCTCTGAGTCCAGTATACATTACAAGAAGAAGATAAAGTTGAATCAGAAGAGCCATATTACCTCTCTAAAAGGATAACAGTCTATTTCCTAGGGTAGGAAACAGATGGAGGCTATTTACTCTGAAGCTGCTGATCACAGGCAGCTAAAAATGGGTAGGTAATGCCAAGCCAACACACAAAAAAGAGTGACAGTGGAGATTTTGCTGTGATTCTCACAAATCTTCCACTTTTTCCAAGGGACAGCTAAGAAGATTGGGTAAATCATGCCCCTAAGGCAAAAACTCAAGAGTATTTGGCATAAAGGTTCTGAGACACCATATCTAAAATAGAATTTCCTGATTCCCCTACTTGATCTCTTCATTGTTCTTTGTCTTTTCTTATACAGTAAGTTGATTCAGATAGAACTGACCACGTTAAAAGATGGGTAATAACTAGAAGAAAGCAATCATGGAGTTAGGCAAAAATGTGTAAGAAGGTTGAGGAAAAAAAAAAGGAAGAAGTGTAAAGGAACCTGGAGAAAGGAAATTAATGTACATAAACAGGATGGGGAATTATCAAAATAATTATGTCAGACAAATAAGAACATATTGATGATCTGAAAAAACTAAGTGAAAACATGGTTTATTTTTAAGAAGTCAAAGATATATACATAAGAATAAGTAAAGATATGAAAGTAAACTTTGTTAAATTCAACTTACCTTTATGATTAAAATAAAGCCAATAATTTAAATAGACATTGCCGAAATCACAGATGGGGACATGGAGGATAGACAAACAAAATGAATTTCAAAATGCATAAAAATTAAGAAAATTGGGGAAAATACTAATGGAGGACACATACTGAGGATGAAGCATGTGGTTATATGTTGTAACTGGAGAAGAATACAATCTAACTGGAATTAAAAATATTTGACACATTAGAATCTGAATGGGGCTTCCCTCAGAGCTCAGTTGGTAAAGAATCTGTCTGCAATGCAGGAGACCCTAGTTCAATTCCTGGGTTGGGAAGATCCCCTGGAGAAGGGAAAGGCTACCAATTCCAGTATTCTGGACTGGAGACACACTAGAATCTGAATACTGAACATTGAGCTATATCTGTGAAATAATTGATACAGAATAATCAACATCAGGTTATATATTTATAAAACTATTAGACTTCAAGGATTAAAAAAAAAGTCACCTACTAAGGCTAAAAATTAACCTGAATAAATTTCAGGTCTGATTTCTGAATAGCAACATTTAATACCAGAAAAAAGTAAAGCAATCTTAAACAGATATTCAGGATAGAAATATGATTCAAGAATTTTGTATTAAGTCACTGCTCAAGAATAAAGGCAAAAAGCATATATTTTCAAACATGCAAGAACTCATAGCACAATGCTACCACTGGTACGATGAAATTCGGCCAACTTATAGATGACTTGAGAAAACAAGGGAAAATATTTGGAAATAAGTATTGAAGCCAGCTTTCCCAGTGGCTCAGATGGCAGAGAATCAGCCTGCTATGCAGAAGACCAGGGTTTGATTCCTGGTTGGGAAGATCCCTTGGAGAAGGAAATGGCAACCCACTCCAGTATTCTTGCCTGAAGAATTCCATGAACAGAAAAGCCTGGAAAGTGACAGTCCATAGGGTCGCAAAGAGTTGAACGTGACTGGGTGATTAAGACTACTTTTTCAAGAGAGTAGTCAGTTTGTTGAAGAGTATATAAAAAGCTTAGCATGTATTATGTACTGAATGTTTGTGTCACCCCAAATTCACAATTTAATGTCCTAGCCCATAGTGTGATGGCATTTGGAGGTGAGGCCTTTCAGAAATAATTAGGATTAGATGAAGTCATGAGTGTGGAACCCTCATGATGGGATTTGTATCCTTAAAAGAAGAGATTAAAACTTGTTTGCTGAAGCACATGCATTCTCTCTCTCTCTGCACTACATGGGGAAACAAAAAGAAGGTAGCTGGCCAGGAAGAGAGCTCTCACCAGAAAGTACATTGGCCACCTTCTTGATCTTGAACTTCCCATCCTCTAGAACAATAAGAAGATAAATTTATGTTGTTTAAACCACTCAGGCTTTGGTATTTTGTTATGAAAATTTGAGCAGCGTAAGATAGTCTATGTTAATTTTGTGATGTTTTTTATACATCAAGCAGAGAGTTGGATATAGGATGCTGGAGTTCAGGGGAGAGTTGGATCCAGAGATAGGAATTTGGAAGTCCTCATTCACAGATGGCATTTAAAGCCAAGCTGAAGGTGTATGGCTTGAGGTGTGTGTTTTTGATGTGGTTCACCTCTACAGGGAAATTAATGGGACTGGCAAATTGTGCTTGGAATTTCATTTATTTGAAAAGTTCATATCACATTCTGCCTGCTTTTTTTCTTGGCTTACTTGGTTTTATAGGCAGTTCTTTCTATTGATTTTCAAATAACCATTTCATAAAATACTTTTATTGCCTGCTAAGTGCTGCTGCTGCTGCCGCTAAGTCGCTTCAGTTGTGTCTGACTCTGTGCGACCCCATAGACGGCAGCCCACCAGGCTCCCCCATCCCTGGGATTCTCTAGGCAAGAATACTGGAGTGGGTTGCCATTTCCTTCTCCAATTGTCTTTCTTTAATTCCTTGAGTCAGATCCCAAAGCCCAACAGCCCTTTATTATTAAGCCCAGGTCTGGTGCCAGACCACTGAGCTAGTTAAGTCTGCATTTTCCCCCGCCATGATTATTATAATACATGACAAAAAGTTACTACAAAGCCAATTATATACTTTGGGTCACCAAACAAGACAGTCTGCCCTGGAGTGGTTAGGCGTTACACCTATTGTTCTGGCCTAATTATCAATAGCACTCCCTTTCACTTTCCAAATTTGAGCAGCAAATTTTATGTTCATCTTAACAATAGTTGATATTTTTTTTCTTCACAATTCATTAGATGAGTGTTAGCTATAGATTTTAATTCAAACTATGTTTATCTATGATTGTGCTTCACAGAGTTGAGTAGTAAAATGACATATTTTAAAAGGAAAATATTCTTTGGAACTCCTAATATCAATTAGGATTAATTATATATTGGTAAATAAAAATAAATATAAACTTGATATATAAATCTTATACTAGGTAACAATAGGCTTGATGGTGGCACATTAGTAAAGAATCTGCCTGCCAGTGCAGAGACACGGGTTTGATCCCTCAGTTGGGAAGATCCCCTTAAGAAGGAAATGGCAACCCACTCCAGTATTCTTGCCTGGAGAATCCCATGGACAGAGGAGCCTGTCAGGTTATATTCAGCCCACGAGTTCACAAAATAGTCAGGCACAACTTGGCGACTAAGCAGCAACAGCTAGGTAACAATGTCAGATTTTTTTATCAAATGATAAAAAAAATCTTCATATAAACCATAAATTCGAAGATAACAATTATGATTTAATATGAAAATTGATGTTATTTTACAGAAGCTAAATCTCTTCTTAGAATATAACTATGGGCCTGCGTGCTCAGTCACTTTAGTCATGTCTGACTCTTTGTGACCCTAAGGACTATAGCCCATCAGGCTCCTTTGTCCACAGAATTCTCAAGGCAGGAACACTGGAGTGGGTTGCCATGTACTCCTCCAGGGGATCTTTCGACCCAGGAACTGAACCTATGTCTCCTGTGTCTCCTGCATTACAGGCAGATTCTTTATTGCTGAACCACCAGAGAAACCCAAATATAACTATAGTGCTTATGAAAGTTTATTTTTTTGAATCCTCCCAGAAATCTCTTTTAAGTGGGAACCCACTCCAGTACTCTTGCCTGGAGAATCCCATGGACAAAGGAGCCTTCTAGGCTGCAGTCCATGGGGTCGCAAAGAGTCAGACATGACTGAGCGACTTCACTTCACTTCATGGGCTTCCCCTGGTGGCTCAGATGGTAAAGAATCTGCCTGCAAAACAGGAGACCCAGCTTCAAGGGTTGGGAAGGTCGGGAATGGTTGGGAAGCTTGGGAAGCTCCTTTGGAGAAGGGAATGGCAACCCACTCCAGTATTCTTGCCTGGAGAATTTCATGGACAGAGGAAACTGGTGGGCTACAGTCCACGGGGTCCCAAAGAGTCAGGCACAACTGAGTAACACCATCACCATGGAATTAGTACTCGTCAAGCACACCATGCATCATTTGGTCTTCATTGGTATAAAAACATCACTTCATTACCAAGTGTGTTTTGTTCTTTTCTCATTACTGATAAGTGGTGTTGTGCTAAGTTCCTTTTTTTCATCATAAAGCAAACATTGGTAATAAAAGCATTTAGTGATATTGATTATATGGTGATTCTTCAGATGGCCAGAATATACCTCTGTAATTTCTTTTCATAAGTTTATTCAAATAGAGACACAAAATCTGAAAAGTTATGGAGACCCTCAAGAAGAAGTTTGTCAAACCGTATGAGTCTATACATTTTTATTTGTAAAATGATGCTGAAAGTCTGATAATTTATGCAATAAGTAAAAATGATCAATAAACATAAACAAATCCTCTTCTTACTAGGAATAAAAAATGAAAATTATTGACGATGACAATTTAAGTATTTGGGGGGATTCAGGATTAAGAGTTCTTATCCTTGTACATCTCTCTTGGGATTTTAATTGGGTAAAACATTTCTTGAAAGCAAATTGATTACGTGTATTAAAATGTAAAAGTATGCATATCCTTAGACACTTCTAGAAATAAATTCATACTTAAACATTCATATGCATATATAAATTAGCATATTTGACACATGTATATTTTACTTGACAACTATGTTTTCCACACACAGACACCTACTCACATACATACTACACGTTTGTCAGTCGATGTGCCAGGCACTGAGCATTCAATGATGACAAGTTCCTGTTTTCAAGAATTTAGAGTTTAGTGTTGGAGACATATTAAAAGTCATACAAATATGGCAACCATGCCAAGTGCTATATAAGGGCGATATGAGCACCTTTAAGAGATGTTTTTAACACAGTCAAAGAGATCAAGGAAGGCTTCTCTCAGGAAGCCCCTTGAAGCTAAAAGCTGCGTGAGGAACATGTGTTAAGCTGAAAAGAGAAGAAAGCAGGTTTCAAGCAGAGAAGTAGCAGGTGCAGAGCCCCTAAGGTAGGAAGAGACATGGGGAATACAAGTAGCTGGCAGGAGACAGTCGTGGCCAGAAAGGCGAGAGAGGTGAGACTGCAGTGTGCAGAGATACAGGGGGACAGGAACACACCAGAGGCCTCTTTTTTCTTTCTTCAGAGTTTTATTCTTTTGCTCAAATAACTAGTTTATTTCCAAAGCGTAAATGAGTTGTAAATATAAACAGAATTGTTTTTGGAAAGATTGCTTCAGCTATGTGTGTGTGTGTGTGTGTGTGTGTGTGTGTGTGTGTGTGTATCAATAGTTGAATATTTGTTAAATAAAATTAGTTACGATTTTTTAATTTATAGTCTTTTCAATCATGTGTGCTCAGTTGCTCAGTCATGTCTGACTCTTTGCGATCCCATGGATGGCAGCCTGCCAGGCTCCTCTGTCCATGGACTTTTCCAGGCAAGAATACTGGAGTGAGTTGCCACTTCCTACTCCAGGGTATCTTTCTGACCCAGGGATCCAACCCATATCATTTGTGTCTCCTGCATTGACAGATGGATTCTTTAGTGCCACCTGGGAAGCTCCTTTTTAATCATAATTAAATATAGAAACAACTTAAATATACAACTGCTGCTGCTGCTGCTAAGTCGCTTCAGTCGTGTCCGACTCTGTGTGACCCCATAGACGGCAGCCTACCAGGCTGCCCCGTCCCTGGGATTCTCCAGGCAAGAACACTGGAGTGGGTTGCCATTTCCTTCTCCAATGCGTGAAAGTGAAAAGTGAAAGTGAGGTCGCTCAGTCGTATCCGACTCTCCGCGACCCCATGGACTGGAGCCTACCAGGCTCCTCCGTCCATGGGATTTCCCAGGCAAGAGTACTGGAGCGAGTTGCCATCGTCTTCTCCAAAGTATACAACAGTAAGGGTTAAATATACAATAAGCATACACAAGGGTTTATTTAAATGAACTTTAGTACATTCACACAATGAAATATTTTAAAATTGTTCACAGTGGTAATACTTTAGAAGTATATCTATTGGCATGAAGAATTGTCCTTAATCTATTAAACAGAGAAATAACAAGCGAATGAAATATATATCTATATACACATACATGTGTATGTGCGTGTTCAGTCTCTTCAGCTGTGTTCAACTCTTTGTGACCCTGTGGACTGTAGCCTTCCAGGCTCCTCTGTCCATGGGATTCTCCAGGCGAGATTACTGATGTGGGTTGCCGTATCTTCCTCCAGGGGATCTTCCTGACCTGGGGATGGAACCCATGTCTGCCTGCATCTCCTGCATCTCAGGCAGATTCTTTACACACTGAACCACCTGGGAAGCCCACGTGTGTGTGTGTGTGTGTGTGTGTATGTATGTATGTATATATAATATATATGTATATTATATATATTTACCACAGACTGACATGGTTCTCATGACAAAATATAAACAGTTATATGAAGTATTGGGCAAATGCAGGTCTAGATTAAAGGAAAGAATAGACTCAGCAGTTATCATGCAAATTTGTGGCAAATTTTACTAATGCAAACATAAACTGAATCTGTGAAACCTTGAGGTACTATTGCATCCACTTAGAAAGTTTCATTTTCTTTGCTTCATAGAAAAATCAGGAAGCACAAAAATTAGGACACATCAATAAAAGATATCATTTAACTGAATAAATAAGTGTGAAATTTTCTTCTGAGGACACTTTCTTTCATAAAACTCTCCTCTCTTAGCTCCTCAGAAGAAAGGGGGAAAGGAGAATGCAATAATACGGTTTCAGAATAAATAAATAATGGAAGAAATTTCAAAACAGAATGAGGCTTTGCTTTGAACTATCCAATCTTCTTGGGACTGCAAATTGTGCAGGAACAGGGAACAGCTGCTCTCATGAGTTTTCTTCCAATCAGGAGGAAAATACAACATGAGTATTTCTTACAGATTACAACATATCTAATCATATACCTGGTTACTATCTAGAAGAGAAGACATATGAAAAATTCATAAAGAATTTATGTACATAGTATGCTCAGGTCAATTTTTATTCTATACAAATTTTTGAAGAAAATATCAATTATTTTGATGTAATAATTCAGATTATAATCATTGTGTATAAATGCAACTAGCATAAATTAATGTCTGAATTACTCTTGGATGTCATTTTGCTTAAATGTTTTCAATGTAATAAACTTTTCAATGCATTTTTTTCCAATAGAGTTGTTTTCTATTATATCCTTTTTCTATGTCTTCATGTTTCATAATATATTTCAAAGAACCAAAATATGTTATTACTGATACAAGAGACTCTCTTTAAGCCAAGATAAGCTTTGACACAAAACCAAGCTTTGAGTTTAGGATTTGATTCAGATAATAATATCGAAAATAAGGCAAAGTTCCTCTGTATCATAGATTGCTTAAAGCTCAGTCTTTGGAGCAGAACAGACCTGCGTTTGAATCACAACTTCACCAACTTCTAAGTTATTTGATCTTGGAGAACATACTTAACTTTTCCAAATACATTTCCTATCGTGTCACCGTCCTATTGAATACCCTCGAAAGGCTCCTTATTCCACTGAAAATAAACCTCAGCATGTTTTAAATTTCTCCTGGGTTTCACACCGTCTGGTCCCTGATTATCTGTTACCTTTCTCTTCTCATTTACTACCTGTATAGATGTCAGTCAGGGCTCCTACACACGTTAGTCCACCTTCCCTCTTTTCCAATGACTATCCAGTCCATCCATTATACAGTCGTGTGTGTGTGTGTGTGTGTGTGTGTGTGTGTGTGTGCGCGCGCACACATGCTATGTCAGTCGTGTCTGACTCTTTGCAGCCCCATGGACTGTATCCCACCTGGCTCCTCTGTCCATGGGATTCTCCAGGATACTGGAGTGGTTTGCCATGCCCTCCACCAGGGAATCTTCCCAACTCAGGGCTCAAACCTGCGTCTCTTACATCTCCTGCATTGGTAGGCAGGTTCTTTATAACTAGCGCCTCTTGGGAAGCCCAGTACAATCATGCATTTGTTCCTAGTTATTTAATTTTTAAATGACATGAGAAGACATCACATTTACACAGACTGTGAAAAAATGCACTTAAAACTGAATTCTAAGCTGAGATAGTCCCAACAGCATACTGTGAAACAAGGAGGAATGTGTATTCGATGTTCTTTATCTTTTACTCTCAGCAGTCCCATTCCTTAGGCTCAGTCTTGAGTTAATGACAAATTTGGTCATTCATTTGAAATAATGAAACTGTCAGTGGGGCCTGTCTGGTATGCATCAGCTTAAGTCAATTACTTAGCAGTAAAGGCAGTTGTAAATACACAGAAAATAACTTTTGTGAAAACAATGAATCCTTTTGCTTTATCTATTGCTGTGTCCTATTATAGTGAGTAGCATGTTAATTGGTCCAAAGTTGAAATGTGTTACTGAAAATGAAAGTAACTATTATTCTTATACAACCATGAAGGAAAAGCCAGCAAGATTTCCAGACAGAATCCTTGACATTGTTAAAGGCCTAAACAATGCCATCACAGTC
Organism: Ovis canadensis; assembly: GCF_042477335.2. NCBI lineage: Eukaryota > Metazoa > Chordata > Mammalia > Artiodactyla > Bovidae > Ovis > Ovis canadensis. The sequence continues at coordinate 243,514,145 of NC_091245.1, forward strand.
TATCTACAGACTTCTTCCCATGTAAGAAACAGATCCCTCTTCTAAACCTTTATAAATCTTATTTGGGATTCCCTGGGGGCTCAGAGATAAAGAACCTGCCTGACAATGTAGGAGGTTTCCATCCCTGGGCTGGGAAGTTTCCCTAGAGAAGGAAATGACAACCTACTCCAGTATTCTTGCCTGGAAAATCCCATGAACAGAAGGAGTCTGGCAGGCTGCATTCTATGGGGTAGCGGAAGAGTTGAATATGACTCAGTGACCAAACAACAGTAAATCTTGTTTGTTTTTGTATGCATGTAAAATCATTCCTGGTTGATGCAATTGGTGTTTAATTTCATCAAAGCAACAAAATCCATCACAATCAATTCATGCCGACAACTTCGGTGTTTATTGATTTTGTAGTTTGGATATTTGGTTTGTAAAGTAGATTTTTTATTCTTGCACCAGAATTAGAAGGGCAAGGAATTTGTACTTTGTTATTATAAAGAAAAATGTACATTGCTTGAAAACACAGTTCTAGAGTGATACACTCTGAACTGGATTGAACATTTGTTAAGGAAGGAGAATGTTGAATCACTGAGTAGATTGTATCCTTATTTTATTTGCAATCGGTCATGAGGTTTGGGAATGTCAGCTCTCATATCTCTAGTCTTCATATGGAGAATACAAGGCACACAAGCTGATTTGTTAGGATATGCGGAGGAAAGTATAACTTTCATATTTTCAAGTCATTATTATTATTTTGTATATATTTTATTTTGTGTATATGTTTTACAAGAACATACTACAGTAGTATGTAAATATACTTTGCAGCAACTTTCAAAATATTTTTACTGATAAGCATATGTGATCTAAAATTTTTGAAGACAGTCACTCTCATAGCTCTTTTATCTTTAAATGGAAGAAATCAGTGCTTTTTAGACACAACTTCATGGAATCCTGAAAGTTCATTGAAAGTGGTATCATATAATATCACTGATATATAGACTCTAAAAAAGATGTAACTGAACTTATTTTTAAAACAGAGACTCACAGATATAGAAAACAAATTTCTGGTTACCAAAGGGGAGGGATAAATTAGGAGGTTTTGACTAACATATACACACTACTATGTATAAAATAGATAGCCAAAACAGACCTACTGCATAGCACACAGAACTCTACTCAATATTCTGTAATAATCTATAAGGAAAGAGAGTCTGAAGAAGAACATATAGATAGATAGATAGACAGATATGTCAACATATCTACATAGGTATAAACAGATTTATCTGTCTATCTATAGATAGATATATCTGAATTGCTATGCCGTATACTGAAACTAACATAATATTATAAATTAATTATACTTCTATAAAAAATAAAAGAATTTTAAAATAAAAAGAAGGTAAATCAACAGTAAAAAGAGAAATTGAGGATAAAACTTTTCTTCTAATGCTATATGCTAAAATTTCTAATTTAACTTTAAGTGTAAATAAATATATCTGTTATTAAAGATAAGTGCTTAAGTGAAAAAAGAAGAAAAAAAGAAAGTGGTTAGGATGAGGAAGACCTAATCTATGAGAGGTTCAAGGAAACAGAGCTCACTAGACCCTACCCAACTAGCTTCCCTTTGTATTTCTTTTATATTTTATATTTCTGAGTTATATTTCTTTATAAGAACAAGCTTCAGATACTTAAACAAAAGTTTGAAGGACACTGGACTGAATGATGTCTGATGTCTCAACAAGACCTAACCTTTGACCATCTAGGTCCTGAGTTGTCTTGTATTATGGAGGTAAAATAGTAATAAATGTTACACACATGTGTAGCAAATTTTCATATTAGGGACCTTACATTTTAGATCTCAGTTTCTGTTCTATTTAATGATGTGAGGCATATGCATAAGAAGATAACCAACAATATGTGCAATCTGAGTGATGGATACAATGTGTAATAGTGATTACGCATAAGAACGGATCTCTTCCAGGTATAATGAAAGTGAAAGGTGTATTTTAAGGAGTCTTTACAATTTCCCCATGGGAGGTGGTAGCTTTTAATGAAACTTTTCCTGTAATACTACCCCAAAATAATTTCATTCTATAGGTCGTCACTAACTAATACAGCTGACTCTTTTGAAGCTTTGTTTAAAGTTTTTAAAAAGTGAAACTGAATCTCACTAATATCCTTTTATTTTATTATTTTTTTCTTTTTAAATTTATTTATTTATTATTATTTTTTTTTAATTTTATTTTACTTTACAATACTGTATTAAGTAGTGGATGCTTAGCCCCTAGATGCATAGACATTCTTGATGGAAATCAGGTGTAGGATCAGTTGCCTCATAAATAAAGATGCCTCATGTCATCTTTAGCTATTTCATATGTTGAACAGTTTATCCTCGTGAAATAAATACAGACTCAATATTTCTGGATTCTTTCTTCTCCACCTATTTCCTTAGAATCAATCCGAGAAGTCTGTAAAATATAAAGAAAAATTAAACCAGTTTGGCAGTTGTATGTCTTGTCAGGATTTTGGGCCATATTTTTGCTATGGGTCATAAACAAACAAAAAAGGAGAAAATAAACTAATTTATGAGTCATGACTGTTACCAGAGGCAATTTTGAACCGTTTCCAATGTGTGTTAATCTGTTTAAGATTACAAAGCCAGGAGGCACATATGTAAACCTTTTTTAGGCAATGCCTTCTCACAAAGATTGTGCTGAGAAAGTAAGTGGCAGAGACGGTACTGATGCACTTGGAAAGACATATGACTTCCCATGACAATGAACTTGACTTTGTCTTTTGATATAGGGTTAGGGTGTGTGCTGCTGCTGCTGCTAAGTCGCTTCAGTCATGTCTGACTCTGTGTGACCCATAGCCGGCAGCCCACCAGGCTCCGCCGTCCTTGGGATTCTCCAGGCAAGAACACTGGAGTGGGTTGCCATTTCCTTCTCCAGTTAGGGTGTGTAGTGGGAGAAAACTCATTTTTGCCTCTGTCCCCCCCACCCAAGGAAGTATTGTTCCTTGATAGAGAACCTTCACAACTTTGTCAAGCTTCTTATTTTCCTAAGATACACTTATCTTCTTGGACCAAAATAATATGCAATTTTCTCCCTCTCCAGTTAGAAATTTGAATATCAAAATCCAATGGTAATTGTGCCCACTCATATTTATATTATATATAAATATATACTTCATTTATAAAACATTTGTATACTTCATATATAAAATACATCTTTCTTTATAAATACTAATGTATAGATACTTCAGTGCTTTCAATAAGTTTAAACATCTTAATAATTTCTATAAAATTAATTTGCTCTGTGAAAAAGAGAAGATGAAAATATATATATACTGCTTATTGCTACTAGCCTAAAATGTGCGATTATAGGCAAAGCTTGTGTATGTGTGTGTGTGTGTGTGTGTAGAGAGAAAGCCCAGGCCCCAGAAATGCCTCACATTTAGACCTTTGATATTATCATAATATTCAAAGAAATAGAAACATATAGGATCCAAGACACACACTAAAAAATTTGGGGATAAACTCTCATCTTGTAATTTTTATATTTAATACATCATAAAATTTGAACTGTATCAGGGCATTTCCTTAGGCTTCCCTGATAGCTCAGTGCAGGAGACCCTGGTGTGATTCCTGGTCAAGAAGATCCACTGGAGAAGGAATAGGCTACCCACTCCAGTATTCTGGCCTAGAGAATTTCATGGACCATATAGCCCATGGGGTTGCAAAGAGATGGACATGACTGAGTGACTTTCGTAGGGCATTTCCTTAATTTTTTTTCTCTCTGAGGGCCTTGGAACTTATACTGGATCTTGAAGGTTCTAATTATAAGTTTATTTGTTGTGCTTAATTTTAATTTGGGGGCAGCATGAAGCACAGCATGTGGGATGCTAATTGACTGACCAGGGATTAAACCTGTGTCCCTGAATTGGAAACAAGCAGTCATAACCATTAGGCCACCAGGGAAGTCCCTGTTGTATTTTAAATAAGCATAACTAATTTTTACACTTTGCCTCAGAAATTATATCCCTTCCATAGTTCATAAACCTACCACAGAAATGTCTATTGTGTTCGTTTTTTAAGTTTTCCCCCTAAATGAACCTAAGAAAAAAGAGATGAAAGATCAAGTGGAGAAGCAGAAAAGGAGTTGGAAAGAGTGGTAAAGAGTAACTCCATGATGGCCCCTCCACTCAACACTCTTGATCCCCTTCTTTCCTTAGAGAGGATATAGTTTCTGCTTGTGTACACAATTTATTAGGCTGAGTGCCCATTAAACTGAGTGGAGAAAGCAGTAACCATTTCTCATCTAAGAATCTCCTGACCTCTCCATTTATAGTGAGAATGCTTTCATGGTAGAGTTAAAGTGGCTGGAGATTAAAGAGAGAGGCAAGAAGTTTTGTCAGTATGAGTCACTCAAGCAGTCACAGTACCCAGATTAGGGCTGGTACTTATTTAGGGAAAACATACAATTTATCAACCAAACTAGGATGCTTTTGTCTGAGATAAATGCTCAACTGGACAGAGTACTGAGTTTTTCCTGGCAAACTGGAGATAGTCGCACAATGTTGTTCTTTAGTTGCTAAGTTGTGTCTGATTCTTTTGAGATCCTCTGGTCTGTAGCCTGCCAGGCTCCTCTGTCCATGGCGTTTTCCAGGAAAGGATACTGGACTGGACTTCCTTCTCCAGGAAGAAAGTCCAAGTCACATAGTTCAGTTCAGTTTAGTCGCTCAGGTGTCTGACTCTTTGCCACCCCATGCGCTGCAGCATACCAGGCCTCCCTGTCCATCACCAACTCCAGGAGTTTACTCAAACTCATATCCATTGAGTCGGTGATGCCATCTAACCCTCTCAACCTCTGTCATCCCCTTCTCCTCCCACCTTCAATCTTTCCCAGCATCAGGGTCTTTTCAAATGAGTCAGTACTTCAAATCAGATGGCCAAAGTATTGTAGTTTCAGCTTCAGCATCAGTCCTTCCAATGAATATTCAAGACTGATCTCCTTTAGGATTGACTGGTTGGATATCCTTGCAGTCCAAGGGACTCTCCAGAGTCTTCTCCAACACCACAGTTCAATAGCATCCATTCTTCGGTGCACAGCTTTCTTTATAGTCCAGCTCTCACATCCATATAGGACTACTGGAAAAACCATAACTTTGACTAGATGGACATTTTTTGGCAAAGTAATGTCTCTGCTTTTCAATATGCTATCTAGGTTGGTCATAACTTTTCTTCCAAGGAGCAAGCATCTTTTAATTTCATGGCTGCAGTCACCATTTGCAGTGATTTTGGAGCCCAAGAAAATAAAGTCTGACACTGTTTCCATTGTTTCTCCTTCTATTTGCCATAAAGTGATGGTCCAGATGCATGATCTTCGTTTTCTGAATGTTGAGCTTTAAGTCAAATTTTTCACTCTCCACTTTCACTTTCATCAAGAGGCTTTTTAGTGCCTCTTCACTTTCTGCCATAAGGGTGGTGTCACCTGCATATCTGAGGTTATTGATATTTCTCCTGGCAATCTTCATTCCAGCTTTTGCTTCATCCAGTCTAGTGTTTCTCATGATGTACTCTGCATATAAGTTAAATAAGCAGGGTGACAATATACAGCCTTGATGGACTTCTTTCCTAATTTGAAACTAGGCACACAATAGGTATTCATTAATTATTCAGTAAGTCAATGAATATATGAAAGAGAATATATGCTCCATCATATACTTGTTCTAGGGCTTCCCTGGTGACTCAGACAATAGAGAATCTGCCTGCAATGTGGGAGACTCAGGTTCAATCGCTGGGTCAGGAGGATTCCTGGAAAAAGGAATAACTCCAGTACTCTTGCCTGGAGAATCCCATTGACAGAGGAGTCTGGTGGGCTACAGCCCATGGGTTGCTGAGAGTCAGACATGACTGAGAAACTAACATATGCTTGTTCTAAGTGATGCCATGAACAAAGGTCAAGAAGTTAGTTTGGGTAGTTTTCTATGACAATCCAATGGGTAGAATTTATGAGATGATGGAGTTCAGTTCTTAATACTTGACCCTGGGACTATTTAAAAAATACTGCAACCGCTTAAGGTCAGACAGTAGCACAGGCTGTCTTGATATGCACAATTCGGTTCAGTCGCTCAGTCATGTCTGACTCTTTGTAACTCCAAGGACTGCAGCATGCCAAGTCTCCCCATCCATCACCAACTTCCAGAGTTTACTCAAACTCATTTCCATTGAGTAGGTGATGCTATCCAACCATCTCATCTTCTGTCACCCCCTGCTCCTCCTGCCTTCAATCTTTCCCAGCATCAGGGTTTTTTCAAATGAGTCAGTACTTCAAATCAGGTGGCCAAAGTATTGGAGTTTCAGCTTCAGCATCAGTCCTTCCAATGAATAATCAGGACTGATTTTCTTTAGGATGGACTGGTTTGATCTCCTCGCAATCCAAGGGACTCTCAAGAGTCTTCTCCAACACACCACAGTTCAAAAGCATCAATTCTTCGGTGCTCAGCATTCTTCACAGTCCAACTCTCACATCCATACATGACTATTGGAAAAACCAAAGCTTTGACTAGATGGACCTTTGTTGGCAAAGTAATGTCTCTGTTTTTCAATATGCTGTCTAGGTTGCTCATAGCTTTTCTTCCAAGGAGCAAACATCTTTTAATTTCATGGCTGCAGTCACCATCTGCAGTGATCTTGCAGCACAGAAAAATAAAGTCTCTCACTTTTCCCATTGTTTCTCCATCTATTTGCCACAAAGTAAAAATACCCTGTCAGAGAAGGGTGCAATGGCACCCTACTCCAGTACTCTTGCCTGGAGAATCCCAGATACGGGGGAGCCTGGTGGGCTGCCGTCTATGGTGTCGCACAGAGTCGGACACGACTGAAGCAACTTAGCAGCAGCAGCAACAGCAGCAGCAGCAAAAAGACCCTGATGCTGTGAAAGATTGAAGGTGGGAGAAGGGGACAACAGAGGATGTGATAGTTGGATGGCATAATCGACTCAATGGACATGAGTCTGAGTAAACTCCAAGAGTTGGTGATGGACAGGGAGGCCTGGCATGCTGCAGTCCATGGGGTCGCAAAGAGTCAGACATGACTGAGCGAATTAACTGAACTGATGGGACCAGATGCCATGATCTTAGTTTTCTGAATATTGAGTTTTTAGCCAACTTTTTTGCTCTCCTCTTTCACTTTCATCAAGAGGCTCTTTAGTTATTTGCTTTCTGCCATAAGGGTGGTGGTCATCTGCATACCTGAGGTTACTGATATTTCTCCAGGCAATCACACAGATCCAAATTATCCTCAAAGTATAAACATGCAAATTATTTTCAAATAATTGTCTATCTTGACTTTTTTATAAATAAGAAAATAAGACCAAGAAAAAAAAAGATGCTGTAGAAAAACAGTATTTGGAATGGGAATATAAAGACCTGTGATCTAGCTGTGCATCTTTATTCAAGTTGCTCTGCTAAAATTTAGAAAATTACTTATATTTCTATAATATCTTAGCTATAAAATTAATAAAATAGGTCACCTAATAATCTCTGACTTTTCCAGCCTGGTCTATTTATCAGGGCTGTTTAAAAGAAAGAGTGACCAATTCTAGGTCAAAAATCTTCTTTTCCAAAAACAGAGCAGTGACAGATGAAATTCTTTAAAAAGAGAGAGGAAAAAAATAAAGACATAGTTGGCTCAGATAAAGATTCAAACACTTTTTCAGATCAGAAGTTGATCATAGGTGCAAAATGACAGTTGGGACTTTAGCTGGTCTTGCTGGATTTCAGAGTCCTAAAACAAGAAGTGGTGCTCAGGAATTGGCTCCTATGGATTAAATGAAACAAGTGCCCCCAGGAAGTAGGGGTTGGAATCAGGCTCACTGCTTGCGACCAAGGACTTAATGAAGTTCTCTTAGTTTTAAAGGATGTTGAAAATGTCTTCCACCAATTTATACTGTATGAGGTCTTGGTTTGGGGGAGCTGTACCTAAAGATGCAGAGGGGATAGGCATATCTTACAGATGTGAGGCAGTCTTTCAGCTGAATCAGAGGCTGAATTTGCAAAACCATAATGTTCCTTTTTTCTCTGAAAGGCCTTTAGAAACCTTTGTCTTAGATTAGAGGTCCATCTGGCTGAGTAAAGGCAAGTGCAAAATCTGTAAGGGCAGGGAGGGATAAGCAAAGAGGGAAGCTGATGGAAAGAAACAAATAGAAGAATTCATTCAAATTTAAACTAACCTGCAGATGCAAATTCCAAAATATGAATAAAAAAACTGATGCTAACAATGACACAGTGAAAGAAGCAATTGGAAGGAGAATTCACTCTAGACAAGTTTAGATCTATAGAACAATCTCAGAAAAACTTCGGAATAAATGTGCCATGGATTTTCAAAGAAATGAATGTATACATGTCTTTTAAAATCAGTGACAATTTATGAAACAAAACTGTCAAAAGCATAATAAAAGATTAAAAAGTTTGCCTTTTTAAAATAAAAATATAATTATTAAATTAATAAATAATGTAATAGGTGGGATAAATTTAAGAATAGATATGGTCAGAAAAAAATTAGTAACCTAGAATATGATACCACAGAGAAGTAAAGATATTAAAATGTGCTAAGCAATAGAGAAACATCATGGATTAAATTGGAATGCTCCAATAATGATTTAATAAGTGTTCCAGAAGAACAGATTGGAGGAAATGGCAGAAAGATCAGAATTTGGAAAGGCAATTATTGACAACTTTCCAGAATTAAAATTATACTCCAAATACAAGCAGAGTAGAGAGAAATGAATCTATACCTAGATACACCTCAGATCATTATTACCAACAGATTATCTAAAAACTGCCAAAGAAAATAATATTTTTACTAAGGAATGATGTTTAAACTAACAGCATTTGTTTGTTAGAATTATTTGGCATCAATTCACGCCAGAAGTTAGTTGAGTTCTGTCTCCTGTCATAGAGGAAATATATCTGTAAACACAGAATTCTATTCCTAGACAAATATGTCTTTAAGAGTAAGAAAACTGTGATATTTGCAAACCTGAAAACAAATAAAGGTTGTCATTCAAATAATTATTAAGGGTAAAATAATTCAGGTAGAGTAAAAGTAAACACAGATAGAAATCTATTGAATATAAGTAGTGTATATCTTAAAATCTAAAAGTAACCACTAAAAATTGAATTTAAAAAATCCATAGTTTCCCAATCAGTATAGAAAAAATATAAAATATATAGTATATTATATATGATATATTATTTAATATATAAGAAGAAAGAATGATAACACAAAATAAAATGGCTGAAATTACTGTCAGAAATCATGTTAAATTTAAATAGGCAAAACTATATTATTAAAGAGATTATTGTTAGTAAACAAAAAAAAAAAACCAAAATCCACTATGATTTGCTTATAAAAGAAAATACTCCTAAAGCAAAACCACACATAAAGACTGAGTATGTAGAATGTTAATACCAGTATTGTGCTTAGTCACTCAGTCATGTTTGACTATTTGTGGTTCCATGGGCTGTAACCCACCAGGATCCTCTGTCCATGGAATTTTCCAAGCAAGAATACTGGAGTGGGTTGCCAGTTCCTATGCCGGGGGCCTTCCTGACCCAGGGATAGAACCCATATCTCTTGCATCCCCTGCATTGGCAGGCAGACTCTTTACAACTAGCACTCACTGGGAAGCCAGGCTCAATATTGCTGTTGTTCAGTCAGCAAGTCATGCCCAACTCTTTGTGACCCCACAGACTGCAGCATGCCAGGCTTCCCTGTCCCTCACCATCTCCCAGAGTTTGTCCAAGTTCATGTCCTTTGAATCGGTGATGCCATTCAACCATCTCATCCTCTGTTGTGCCCTTCTCCTTCTGCCTTCAATCTTTCCCAGCATCAGGGTCTTTTAAAGTGAGTCAGCTGTTGGCATCAGGTGGCCAAAGTATTGGTACTTCAGCTTCAGCATCAGCCCTTCCAAAGAGTGTTCAGGGTTGATTTCCATATTTATTAACATCAATATTAATGCCAATCATATAGAATTTAAATAAAAATACATTAAGAGAAGTAAAAAATTTAAATATTGATAAAAGCATAATCATCACAAACTTACATGCATATAAAACAGCTTCAAAATACATAAAGCAATAGCTGACAGATGTACAAAATGAAATGGACTAATTTGCACTCACAGTGGATTATTTTAGCAGAAACTACTGATAGATCAAGTAAATTAGCAAAAATGCGGGAACTCAGAGAGGGGGTTGCCAACATGGTTAATTGTAGTAATCCCTCCAATGCTTTTCTACTCTTGATTCCTTTGAGATAATATTACATTATTTAACTTACTGATTCTTTATGATAGATTGTGCTATTCAAGAGGTAACATGTTCCTCTGTGTTCTATTTTTTTCTATCACAGTATTCTTAGCAATTAGATTTTCCCTTTCATCTCTAAAGTGGCCCTTCAATTTCTGAAAGTTAAACATCTTACTATAAACTTTGAGAAATGCATCCTATTTATAGATTCATTTGTGGAGAATTGACATTTTCTACAACATTGAGTCATCCTACTCGAAACATACAGTGTTCGTGTCCACTGTAACACCTTCAGCAAAGTTGTACAATTACTTTTTTCATATCATTATTGTGCTCTCTGGAAGAAGAGTATTATATGTAAAAATTGTTAGTAGTTAAAAGTGTGACATAGCAATCTACTTTACAGTGTTATGTTGGGTAATAACTTTCTAGTTCATCCAGTCTTTTCACTTAGGTACACTATGAAATTATCTTTATAACTATTGGCCTTTCATTCATTGAATCATTCAAGAAATATTTATTTGGGCTGTAATTCACATTATGAGTGAGTACCTGGAATGTAAAGGAAAATGAACTGTCATCTCTACCTTCAAGAAGCTTACAAATCTGAGTAATGAAAGAAAAAGAAATCAATAGATCCAAAAACTGAATAAAAAAATAAAAGAAAAATGGAAGGAAAGAAAAAAGAATAAAAAAAGGAGACCTCAGACTACATATTATGGGCCCAAAGATAACTCCCAGATTCATTTCTCAACCTACATCAATGTAATGTAATGTATGATTTATTAAGAGTTGAAAATAGATTTAAATATGTAAATAAAATATTTATATTAGAAAGTGCATACTTTAAAATCTGTGATAAACAGAAGAACAAATTCTGAAGCTTATTTTTGAACTAAAGGACACTATTGTGTCTTATTTCCATATACGCTTTTTTTCAGGTATTTGGATTGCTTTTAGTTCAGTATAGTTTATTGTGGACAGTTTTCTGGCTAATTTGCTGACTTGCCCTTTAAAAATTTAAATATCTGGCAGGCATCAGACTTATTGGAATAATTATAATCCACCCCAAAATGAAACTATCTGTTGACATTTTAAATTGGCTTATTGTTACAATACTACCAAGGACTTTTAAAAATCAAATTCTGTAAAGAGCAGCTTGAGGTAGATGAACAAAAATAATTCACATTACTCAAAAAGATATTTTTTATTTAATACCTAGGCAAACTAATTGAAAATCTAAAATTACCCTGCTTTCCTGTAGAGTATGAAAAGGGATTATAACATGAAAAAAATCTCTTAAATCTGAATACTCCATACCATTCTTACTTATATTTCCATTGTCAGCTCTTCCTATCAGGTGATATTTAGGTCTGCATTAATGGATTAAGAGTCATTGATCTCAGTTGGAAAATATGAGTCACTCTTGCTGATCACTGTGTGCTATTGCCAAAGCCGCCTGCTTTGCTAGCAAAGTATGATTCTATTGAAGTTTGTCCCAAATAATCATCTGTATAAACAATGATATGTGGTTTTAAACTTGAAGCACATTCTCTAACCAGCTGAACTAACTACTCTATTTAACTTTTTCTTAAGAGCAATGTTACATGCTGTGACTTTTTCTAATGAAAAAAAGTTGTTTTCAAATGGAATATAGTGATAGTTTATTTGATCAGATGCTGGATCTTCATCACAGGAATTTTTGCCCAAGATTCACTATCAAATTCAAGAGTCTATCTTAATGGGATCCTTCTGATATACTTTGGATCAGAGTTTAGATTAGAATCGTAATTCAGTCATTAAATCAACAAATCTTTATTGAACATGTATCATGAACAGTGCAATTTAATGTGTTCTTGGGATTAAAATAGAAAAAAAATGGCTACTGTCTTCTACAGAATATCTAGAGGCATATATGCAAAAATAATAATCCTCAGTGAACTAATCACCAATCTGGTTTAATAAAAGTGAATTTTTTAAAGATTAAAATTGGGAGGATATATAGAAACAAGTGGCTTCCCAGGTGGCTCAGTGGTAAGGAATCCGCTTAAATGCAGGAGATGCAGGAGACACCAGTTCAATCCCTGGATCAGGAAGATCCCCTGGCGAAGGAAATGGCAACCCACTCCCAGTGTTCTTGCCTGGGAAATCCCATGGACAGAGGAACCTGGAGGGCTCCAGTCCATGAGGGTTGCCAAGAGTTGGACACAACTGAGCAACTGAGCACACAAACACACACAGAGACAACTAAGAAGTAATTGGTGAATTGTCTTTTAAACTGGTTTCAGAAGGAGTGGGTCAGGCACTGAGTTTATAAAGTACAGATGCTTAGACAGATTAACCTGGTTTACCTCTGTGCTTTCTACCTTCCAGCTGTGTGATTTTCGCTGTGCTATTTAAACTACCAGATGAATACTGTACCGTATCAGATAGTGTGAGGATTAAATTAAATAATAAGGGGAAAATGACTGGTGTAGTGTCTGGTAAATATTCCACAAATATTAGCTAAACTAGTAGTGTAGTTGTAAATATTTCACAAGTATTAGCTAAAACTAGTATTGCTCTTGAGAGAGGGTACAGAATGGATAGGCATATAAAATATGCTTGTGGCACGTTGGACTATACCTGAATGAGCGGTGGGAGGTGGAACCGGGCCAGAGTGTAAACAGCCATATGTGTCATGATAAGAAGCTGCTCACTGTTAAAATCTACCTTGAAACTTATTGCTCAATAGCTCATAATGGTAGGTATTGTCCATGTCAATTGAGATAATTTTAGATTGTTTTATTACATACAGTTAAAGAACACCAACAGATTTGCCAGGGCTTGTGACATGACATTTCTCTTCTTTGGGAGCAAGAGGGGACCAAAGGCATAAAAAAGAATAAGTCTTAAAGTGACCCTGCAGAGCCAGGGTATTAGTGAAAAAAGTGAAGGTGTAGTCTCTGAGTCATGTCTGACTCTTCTGACTCCACGGACTGCAGCCCACCAGGCTCTTCTGTCCACAGAATTCTCCAGGCAAGAATACTGGAGTGGGTTGCCATTCCCTTCTCCAGGGGATCTTCCTGACCCAGGGATGGAACCCAAGTCTCTTGCATTGCAGGCAGATTCTTTCATGTCTGAGCCCCCAGGGAAGCCTCCAGCAGGGTATTATGGGAAGTCAAAGTCCTTCTGCAGGGATGTGTTTTTCTCATCTTTGTTTCCGGAGGAATAGGAGTGAAATACTAAACCAGGAGGTGTTGGTTGGTCACACCCAGCACAGAGGTTAGTCAGTGAAGCAGATGGGAGTTTTGCCTTTATGGACTTCCTACCCAGAAGTGTTTTTTGAATGGTGGATATATCACTATAATGCAATCAAATGAGAAATGTAATGATCTCTTCCCTAAAGAGAAGGAAACAAGTTTGAACAAGTAGTTTGCACAAGTTACACATTTGTTTAATGGTGTTAAAGATGTGAACGTTGTTATGTGTCAGCCACCTCAAGTTTTCTTCCCCTTAAACTCCAGGGCTTTCCTCTAGCTAAAACTTCGTACACCCGATGTTGCAATTCAAGCCATATTGTTGGTGAATATTGTATTTTTTAATAAAAAAATTTTTATCTGTGTGTTTTCTGGACAAATAATAAAAGTTATCAGCAAGGTCACATCTAAATTTTAATATGTAAGTATCTGGACACAGACTTTAATGCATTATAAAACTGCAAAGACACACACTCAGCAAAACAGCATATCCCTGGCAAGTTATAAAGTATATATTTGATTTATTTTATGGTCTATCCATTAGCTTAGAGAAAAGCCTAAGAAAATAAAGGTAAATGTCACATACTGACACATTTTTAGCATCTGTTTGAAGGAATTTTTAAAAATACACCTTATTTAAAGGCTGCAAGTGTGTGTGTGTGTGTGTGTGTGTGTGTGTGTGTGTGTGTGTACTCAGCCATGTCTGACTCTTTGGGACCCAATGGATTGTAGCCCACCAGACTCCTCTGTCCATGGAATTTTCCAGGCAAGAATACTAGAATGGGTTGCCATTTCCTCCTCCAGGAGATCTTGCCTAACCAGGGATCAAACCCCTGTCTTCTGCATTGGCTGGCAGATGCTGTACCACTGTGCCACCTGGGAAAACCTATAAGCCATACTTGTCATTAAATTAAAAATGTTGCACAAAACCTTTTTAAAATGAGAGCTTTTAAAATATCTTGGAGAAGGAAATGGCAACCCACTCCAGTATTCTTGCCTGGAGAATCCCATGGACGGAGGAGCTTGGTGGGCTACAGTCCACGGGTCGCAAAGAGTCAGACATGACTGAGCGACTTCACTCACTTCACTTTTAAATATCTACCACAAGACTGAAGATGAATAGATTTTACTGGGAGAGAAGGATGAAGTCTAGGAACTCATTCATTGTAATTTAAAGATTGTTAGACTTACAAAGATGGCGTCACCATTAACTGCTTCAATTATTCACTCAATATCCAGTTACATTTTGACTGACTTTGTCTTTGGCTGTGGATGCAGAGGGATGAACAGTGCAAACACTGTCACTGGTTATATTAGTAATTGGTGCAGAGAACAGAAATCTCTGTTGCAAGCAGAAAATGATTTAACAAATGACTTTGATGCTTACGAAATTGTGGGGAAAGCTGGAGGAGTGGATTCTAATCTAGATCTCCCAGAACACTATCAAACAGGGATGAGTACAGTCAGAAAGATGGGGAGTGATGAGGTCATCCTGGAATCACTGACATCTAATTCATCAGTATAGCTGTACATTGGAGGCAACCAACTGCATCTGCCACAATTGTTTCTTCTTTTAATTAACTAATTTATTTTAATTGAAGGATCATTACAATATTGTGATGGTTTTCATCATACATAACCGCTTCTGAATGATGGCTAGGATCCTGGTCCACCTCTGCTGCACCTGCTTCTAAATATACACTAAGGTGGATATTGGGCACTGGGACAAGCCTGTAGAAAAACCTATGTCTTCAGTCTCTGGCTTAATAGCAGAAAACAGCCCTAAACAGCAAAAGGATGGATTCCACCTCAGGTCCAAATTTCACAGGAGTATATTTCACAGGTGGAGCATGATTCCCATGCAGAAGGCTAGATGTAAAGAAGTCAGTTCACTTTCTACCCCTAGAGCAGGGAGGCAGCTAGAGGTGCAGGTACAGATGTTCCATGATACCTGCCACAGCCAGAGGACTCCCTTCCAGGTTTTATCTTACCCAAGAAGCCAAGTGCATATGTGCATGCTTGCATGCTAAATTGCTTCAGTCATGTCTGACTCTTAGCGACCCTATGTACTGTAGCCGATCAGGCTCCTTTGTCCTTGGGATTCTTCAGACAAGAATCCTGGAATGGACTGCTACGCTCTCCTCCAGAGGATCTTCCCAACCCAGGGGTCAAATCCATTTATCCTGGGGCTTCTGCTTTGGCAGGCAGGTTCTTTACCACTAGCACCACCTGGGAAGCCCACAATATGTAATTACAAATAGGTCTTCCCAAGTGGCTCAGTGATCAAGAATCCGCTTGCTAATGCAGAAGACACAGGAGACACGGGTTCCATCCCTAGGTCAGGAAGATCCCCTGGAGAAGGAAATGGAAACCCACTCCAGTATTCTTATCTGGAGAATCCCATGGATGGAGGAGCATGGCAGGCTACACTCCATAGGGTCACAAAAAATCAGATATGACTGAAGTGACTTAGCACACACAGGCATGACTGAAGTCATGTCTTGAAAACTGCTTATGAGATTGGGTTTGAAGTCTTGTGTAAAATACTTACTGTTGCATGCACGGAAATTTGTTATTATTAATTACATATTGCTTTTATTGAGTCAATATTGGCCTACATATTGCAAAACTTTATTCGTGTAGATGGATTGTGACTTTTCCATGACTGGTAGAAAAAGTGCATGAAATATGATTTGGGGATGTGAATTAATTTCATCTATATCAGGATCCTGATTTTGTGCAGTTTTAAGAAATGGAAGGATCAGAGTAATATAAATCCAGGTTTTGGGCTTATTTGAAAGATGAGTTAATTACATAGATACATATTGTGGCTTTTCACTGTTCCACCAATAAAATAGCTCTCTATTATCTAACATGTACAAGCTTAAGTTTTGCTTTCTCTGTGGCATAAAGCTCCAGATAGAGCAAGAGTTTAATGTAAAATAAAATTCTAAGCAGAAACTGAGTTCTATCTTTACAACGTAACTGTTCCAAATTTTAGTTAGCTAATATCTTTTTTTTTTTTCATAACTTGGCTCTTTTTTCAATCTTGCTAACTCCAGCCTCACAGGTGCTTTTTAATGTCTATAGTCCATTTTACAATGTTCTTTACATAAAAGGGGTGAAAAGCTTTCTCTCTTTCTCGGCTCATCCTATCTACTCTGAGCATTGTAAGACCTTCCTCCCCAGAGGACAGACTTCTAAATTCCTCCCAATGTAGGTCAGGCCAGATCCATTATTCTCTGTCTGCCTACTGGCATTTCTTTTTCTCTGCAAAAAAAGGGTTACACATTCCCTGACTGTTATGTTTGTTGTTCACTTTGTTAAACTAAATTTGTTGAAACAACATTGAGCAAGTAATGGCCTCCTCTCACCACAGAATGGAATCTAAGACAGTGTCTGCAGCGGTCTTTCTAGATATTCTGCCCAGATACCCCAGTCACTTTCTCTGTACGCACTCATGGCTTCTTATTGTGAATGTCTGTAACTCTCCCCAGGGGGTCTCTGGTGTCATGAGCAAGCACAGCTCTGAATAGAGCAGGCAGAGCCTCTAAGGGTTTAACAGTCCCTAGGTGCAGCAGTGTGTTAGTCACTCAGTCATGTCTGGATCTTTGCAATCCCATGGACTGTAGCCCACCAGGCTCCTCTGTGCACGGAATTCTCCAAGCAAGAATACTGGACTGGGTAGCCAGTAAAGAATCTGCCTGAATGTGAGAGACCCAGGTTTGATCCTTGAGTCAAAAAGATTCCCTGGAAAAGGAAATTGCCACCCACTCTAGTGTTCTTGCCTGGAGAATTCCATGACAGAGGAGCCTGGTAGGCTACAATTCATGGTATTGCACAGACTCGGACACGACTGAGCAACTAACACTTTTCACTCTCATAAGTGCAGCAGTCAGCAGTGAGGATTGCTTGCATGCATGCTCCGTTATTTCAGTTGTGTTTGACTCTGTGTGACCCTATGGATTATAGCCTACCAGGTTTCTCTGTCTATGGAATTCTCCAGGCAAGAATACAGGAGTGGGTTGCCATGCCCTCCTCCAGGGAATCTTCTCTACCCAAGGACTGAACTCACCTCTCTTGTATCTTCCGCGCGGCAGGCGGATTCTTTGCCGCTGAGCCTCCAGGGAAGCCTCCGCGATGAGGTTTAGGAGATGGTAAATAAATGGCCCAGTTTTTCACCATTCTGGTGGGACAACTCTGGAACAGGTTCTATTCTTTTTCCCGGAGTTGGCACAGAGACTGCCAGTAGCTGTGCATTCATTAATAAAGTACCCTGTGTCATCACCGTCTTTCACCTTCGTGTGCATGCGTGCGTGCTCAGTGGTGTCCGACTCTGTGTGATCCCATGGACTATAGCCTGACAGACTCCTCTGTCCATGGAATTTTCTAGGCAAGGATACTGGAGCGTGTTGCCATTTTCCTACTCCAGGGGATCTTCCTTACCCAGAGTTCAAACCTGCGTCTCCTGTGTCCCCTGCCTTGGTAGGCAGATTCTTTATCACTGTGCCACCTGGGAAGCCTGTTTTACCTTCATATACCCCTACAAAGATGTTCTCTGGAATCACATTCCAAATAAACTAACTGCACTCAAATCCTTGTCATAAGGTGAGCATCTGGAGGAAACCAATACAAAATAGTGACTAAATTGTTTAGAAAAGGAAAAGTAGGATAAAAAAGACAGAAAGAAGGAAGGAAAAAGTGAAACTTTAAAAAATTTAGTCAATTAATCACTTAAGAAAAGCATTCAGCTCGGCGGAATGAATAACCTAATTCTTACCATACACATATTCTGGACAAAAGTTTGAAAATAGAAGCTGCTTTCCAAAATAGCACATATGAAGAGAATTGCTGTAATCTTTTGGCCTTTCTGTCTCTTAGGGATGGAACATAATGAAGAAAGTGCACTGGCTTGGGAATCGAGCCCAACTCTGCCTCCTTCACCAGCTGTGTGAACTACAGCCTTTCCACTCCCTAAATGGGGACAGTGTGAAAAAAGATAAGTGTTGAGAGCCATAATCATCGCTTGCTTTCCCTTGAGCTTAATTTGTTATATTTGAGTTCTGGTCTGGTTTCCTTTTTAGAAGTTGATGGTTCCAAAACAAAAAGTAGATAAACAGCTAGACCATCAGGCCTTCAGAGATGACAGCTGACTTAGGATATTGTCAGAAAGACTAGAATTGCATCATTGTTTCTTAGAATTTTCTCCATACTTTTCTTATAGTTTCTGGGTATGGGATATTCATTATTGTCAAAAGTAATAATTTTTCAAATGCAGCCCTCAACTTAATCTGAAAGAGTAGATGATAAAATATATTGTTTTTCCAGGACCATTTGCTAAGAGGAAAAACAAACTATTAGTATCTAGTTATATTAAAAAAAAATCTTACTTCTATTCCTGTGTAAATAAGGAACTAAATAGATGGAGAAACAGTGGAAACAGTGGCTGACTTTATTTTTATGGGCTCCAAAATCACTGCAGATGGTGATTGCAGCCATGAAATTAAAAGATTTTACTCCTTGGAAGGAAAGTTATACCAACCTAGACAGCATATTAAAAAGCAGAGACATTACTTTGCCAATAAAGGTCCATCTAGTCAAGGCTATGGTTTTTCCAGTGGTCATGTATGGATGTGAGAGTTGGACTGTGAAGAAAGCTAAGCACAGAAGAATTGATGCTTTTGAACTGTGGTGCTGGGGAAGATTTGAGAGTCCCTTGGACTGCAAGGAGATCCAACCAGTCCTTCCTAAAGGAGATCAGTCCTGGGTGTTCATTGGAAGGATTGATGTTGAAGCTGAAACTCCAATACTTTGGCCACCTGATGTGAAGAGCTGACTCATTTGAAAAGACCCTGATGCTGGGAAAGATTGAGAGCAGGAGAAAGGGACGACAGAAGATGAGATGGTTGGGTGGCATCACGGACATGGACATGGGTTTGGGTGGACTCCGGGAGTGGGTGATGGACAGGGAAATCTGGCGTGCTGCGGTTCATGGGGTCACAAAGAGTCAGACACTACTGAGCCACTGAACTGAACTGAAACATACGAAAATCACACGTGCTTAAGAATTATTATATAATCAACAAATACTGATTGATTGCATCTTAGGAATGAGAGATGTGTACTCAGTCTATGGGGTTTTAAAATCTTTCTAGCCATTCGTATGTCTTCTTTGGAGAAATGTCTATTTAGTTCTTTGGGCCATTTTTTGATTGGGTCGTTTATTTTTCTGGAATTGAGCTGCATAAGTTGCTTGTATATTTTTGAGATTAGTTGTTTGTCAGTTGCTTCATTTGCTATTATTTTCTCCCATTCAGAAGGCTGTCTTTTCACCTTGCTTATATTTTCCTTTGTTGTGCAGAAGCTTTTAATTTTAATTAGATCCCATTTGTTTATTTTTGCTTTTATTTCCAGAATTCTGGGAGGTGGATCATAGAGGATCCTGCTGTGATTTGTGTCTGAGAGTGTTTTGCCTATGTTCTCCTCTAGGAGTTTTATAGTTTCTAATCTTACATTTAGATCTTTAATCCATTTTGAGTTTATTTTTGTGTGTGGTGTTAGAAAGTGATCTAGTTTCATTCTTTTACAAGTGGTTGACCAGTTTTCCCAGCACCACTTGTTAAAGAGATTGTCTTTACTCCATTGTATATTCTTGCCTCCTTTGTCAAAGATAAGGTGTCCATATGTGTGTGGATTTATCTCTGGGCTTTCTATTTTGTTCCATTGATCTATATGTCTGTCTTTGTGCCAGGACCATACTGTCTTGATGACTGTGGCTTTGTAGTAGAGCCTGAAGTCAGGCAAGTTGATTCCTCCAGTTCCATTCTTCTTTCTCAAGATTGCTTTGGCTATTCGAGGTTTTTTGTATTTCCATACAAATCTTGAAATTATTTGTTCTAGTTCTGTGAAAAATGTGGCTGGTAGCTTGATAGAGATTGCATTGAATTTGTAAATTGCTTTGGGTAGTATACTCATTTTCACTATATTGATTCTTCTGATCCATGAACATGGTATATTTCTCCATCTATTAGTGTCCTCTTTGATTTCTTTCATCAGTGTTTTATAGTTTTCTATATATAGGTCTTTAGTTTCTTTAGGTAGATATATTCCTAAGTATTTTATTCTTTTCGTTGCAATGGTGAATGGAATTGTTTCCTTAATTTCTTTCACTCATTATTAGAGAAATGCAAATCAAAACCACAATGAGGTACCACTTCACACCAGTCAGAATGTCTGCGATCCAAAAATCTGCAAGCAATAAGTGGAGAGGGTGTAGAGAAAAGGGAACCCTCCTACACTGTTGGTGGGAATGCAAACTAGTACAGCCACTGTGG
The DNA here is from genome assembly GCF_042477335.2 of Ovis canadensis. NCBI lineage: Eukaryota > Metazoa > Chordata > Mammalia > Artiodactyla > Bovidae > Ovis > Ovis canadensis. Next base: position 243,535,020 of record NC_091245.1, read on the forward strand.
AGAACAGTGTGGAGATTCCTTAAAAAATTGCAAATATAACTACCTTATGACCCAGCAATCCCAATGCTGGGCATACACACCAAGGAAACCAGAATGGAAAGAGACACATGTACCCCAATGTTCATCGCAGCACTGTTTATAATAGCCAGGACATGGAAGCAACCTAGATGTCCATCAGCAGACGAATGGATAAGAAAGCTGTGGTACATATACACAATGGAGTATTACTCAGCCGTTAAAAAGAATTCATTTGAATCAGTTCTGATGAGATGGATGAAACTGGAGCCGATTATACAGAGTGAAGTAAGCCAGAAAGAAAAACACCAATACAGTATACTAACACATATATATGGAATTTAGGAAGATGGCAATGACGACCCTGTATGCAAGACAGGAAAAAAGACACAGATGTGTATAACGGACTTTTGGACTCAGAGGGAGAGGGAGTGGGTGGGATGATTTGGGAGAATGGCATTCTAACATGTATACTATCATGTAAGAATTGAATCGCCAGTCTATGTCTGACACAGGATACAGCATGCTTGGGGCTGGTGCATGGGGATGACCCAGAGAGATGTTATGGGGAGGGAGGTGGGAGGGGGGTTCATGTATGGGAATGCATGTAAGAATTAAAGATTTTAAAATTTAAAAAATAAAAAAACTAAAAATAAAAAAATAAAAAAATAATAATAATAAATCTTTCTAGTATTGTACTGGTTACACTGGTTTGTGATATTGAAGGAAACTTGGTTCCACTTGCACACACACACAATAAAGCCAATCTACTGGCACCAGGTTGTGGTGAAAGTGCAGTGTCTATTTTAGGGCGCCAAGCAAGGAATCCAGGGCAATTAGTGCTCAAAACACCTGAACCCCTAGATATGTTTCAACAAAGCATTTTTAAAGGCCAAGTGAGGGAGGGGAGCGTGTGTATGATCAGTTCATGCACTATTCTCTAGCTGATGGTGAGGTGCCAGGATGGTATCACATTATCCATCCTTAGGCTCCAGTTGGTGTGGAGGCTATGTGCTCATGGTCATCAGGTAGTTAACTTCTTCCTTTGATGGGAGTTTCAGCATCTGCAAAACTACTCAGGAAATGTGCATCAGATACTCCTGTGTGTGTGCTCAGTGGTGCAGTCATGTCCAACTCGTTGCCACCCCATGGACTGTAGCCCACCAGGCTCCTCTGTCCCTGAGATTTTCCAGGCAAGAGTACTGGAGTGGGTTGCCATCAGATACTCTTATCTGGGTACTTCAAAGAGGATCTAAAGCAGAGGATATGAGCGTGGTTTTTGTTACGAGAAGGCCCTTAGGGTTCTTCCTGGTTACAATTGTCCTGAGAGAGGCATGGGAGACAGAAGAGTCTTATTCCTCTTGTTTTACAAATAAGGTCAGTCACACTCAGCGAGGGTAAATGAATTTGCCAGAATCTCAAAGCTAAACAGCAGTACAGGCAGGAACTTGAATCTCAACCTAACAGTTTCCCTTTTCACGTGCCAATTTGTAAGTTTCCATCTCAGTGTACTGAAGTATGCTTAAGAAAGGAGAACATATAATCCCTTTCATAACCTAGCACTTTTCTTTATGGACTGTTCTTATTGAAATGAAGTAAGAAATCAAAATATAGTGAGCTGGGCGTCTGTGTCTCATGACAACAGCCAGTTTTCTTTTATGGATATTAAACATGCTCAATTTAGAATGAGATGTCAGGAGGTAGGAGTCTCTGGGGGCTCAGGGATGGGCCCTCACAGGCAGCTCTGGCTCCACTGTCCTTGGTTTTACACTCATGACATCTAGAGCCTGATTAGCCTTTACCCAGTGTAAGATTCCTTATCTCATTGGTTTTGTCTGGGAAAACTCTGCTGTGTGAAAATTAACAAAAATTTTCAAATTACCGTGAATGACTCCAGTGTTTTTAGAAGTTTCCTATGTGGTCTCCTATCACATCTCCAAAAATTGAAACCAAATACTGACTTTTTTCCCCTGACATTCTATATTGAATAATCTGAGTTTCAGCACATTCACTGTTGAATCCTTTGGAGGTTCATTCTCAAAGCTTCACCCAAAGGGGAAGGGAACAAGTTAAGGCAGAGTGAACTGAACAGGTATCATTGTAAAGGGGAAGAAGAAGTGGATCCTTGCCATGGGCACCCTATTCAGGCTACAACCTGCTCAAAGCGAGGACACATATGAGCCTTTTTTATTCAGAGATCTGTCTGGTGCACATCAGGCGGCGTTACTTGATCACAGCGGGATAAAAATTCACACCCAGGGCAAATCTGTAAACACCAGCTTAATCTGCATGGGAAGAGTCACTGTCATCTCTTCTGACAGAAGAAGCCTCCAGGACGCATTCCGGCAGTGACAGTCACCTCAGTGTCTTAAAATCCTATCAAATTTATTACAGAACTGTACAAAACGTTAAAAAGCTGCATTGGGGAAAGATAATAAGTTTACATTGTGATTAAAAGAAAACTGTTTATTATGCTATGTTTATTATGTTTATTATGCATTGTTTTCAACCCTGTTACAGACACCATCTTTTTCATATACTATTACATCTTCAAGCAATCTGACTAACATTATCTTAGCACATTCATCCAATAGAATAGGTTAAAGATGATCATTCCCAAATTCAACTTAGTTTCTTAATTAACATGTGTCAGTGCAAAGAAAAACAAAACAAAAGACACAAATGATTCAGGGTAATTTTTAGGGAAAGACAGGAGCAGACGTATAAGCTACCTGGAAAAGAATTCTCAGTTGTTATAAAAATTGAACTGGTTTAAGTAATGAAATATAGTTAATCTACAAAATACAATTTTCTCCAAGTCCCAGAAAGATTTCATGTGAATCTTCATAATACTAAATTTAATGAAAGACAAATAACCACCCAATCCTCCTCCTCCACACAGAGAAATCTAGAGAATCCTGATTTTTGAAATTTATTTCTTTGTAAACTGAGAATTCTAACTCTCAGAGGTAGTGGTTGTGGAACAGTCAAGAACACCTTCTGGGAATTTGATGAATGCTCTCAATCTTCTTTAAGAAAAAAAATCATATACAGACAATTTGGTGTACAGCTTCAGGGAATTTACCAGTGCCCTAAAATTCAATTGTCTTGTGTTAAGAACCCCTAATGTATGCATTCAAATGAATGACCTGTTCTGAATATGGCCCGAGTACTAAGGAAGAATGGGCAATTCCCAAAGTCACTAGGAGTTGTCCTTAAAGTTGGAAAATGTGGACTTTAAATTTCTTCTTAATGCTCTGCCTGAGTTCACCTGAGAATTGCTTGACTTTCTGCTTCACTTTCATTTAATTCAACATCCTGGCTAATTCTTGAGCAAACATATGTTTGACTATACATATATGGAGAGAAACATATTGAAACTATTAAGTGTAAAAAAAATGGTCAACATTAGTTACTTCCATATATGTTCATTTGAATAAGGTGAAGCATCAAGAAAACTAGTTACCAGGAGCCTTATTTATCCAAGATGAATACCTAGAGATATTCCTTAGTATTAGTGTCAGCGTTTGCAAGAAAAAATTATCCCATTAAAATAGCCCTCATGAATAATTCAGAGAGTTCAATTTAATGGAGAAAGGAGGAGACAGAAACAGGTTATCAAATTTGTTGGAAACCCATGTTGCTGCACAGCACTTTTTTTATGAGCAGTCATAATGTAGGTTATTCTTTGTTTTGTATCTACATGAAGAAGTACATCTCAACATTTAATTTGTTTATCTTCAGTGTTCTGCTTCATAGCATTCATAAAGGCATTTTTCAAATAATTTTTCTGAAAAAAAATGTGTTCTCACTATGGATTCCAGATTATGACGATGACTGTACTTTTTTGCCATTGTTCATAAGAAATGTTTGTCAATGTTGAAATAGTAACAGATGAAGGAAATATACATGGGATGGCAACATTTCTGCATGGTAAAGAAAGATCATTAAGTGATTGGGGTGGATACAACACTTCAGTATTGTCCAGGTAGAGTCAAAAAACAGAAGCCACTCTAGGAAGCCCTTGAATGAAGGGTTGAGTGCAGAGAATGTAGCTAAATCCTTACACAGCATTTGGGAGAGCTGGGGGCAGTGTGTGTGTGTGTGGGGGGAGGGTTGGATGGAGCAAGAGGAAGAAGACATTAATTCAAGAAGGACAGCAATAGGATTGAGTGATTCACCAAGCATGAGAGCTCCTCTTCTTTATGAACGTGTCAGGGTCTACTGTTCCTCATGTAGGGAAGCTTGATATATGTAGGGTGTTTCAAAGTTTTTTGAATTTTAACTATTAATCAACAACTATCTTTCTTATTGTGTAGGTAGCCTAATATTTTTCACTATGAAGAAAAAATTGTATTCCCTGCTTTTCTGTATTTTGGGTGCCTGCTGTGTATCATATTAATCATCTTGCATGCATTTTACAAAGACAAAGTTGCAAATGTTAACATGGACCAAATAAACACTAAGTTGTTTAATGCTGATAATTTTAATCACCAGCTCTTTTTCCTTATCATCATTGTCATCATCACATAAGAGACACTGACTTCAGGATGGAAAGAAAATGCATAAACCTTTGTGGACCCTTCACTCAACCCTTATAGGGAATTTTTCAGGGGGTTATTATAAGGACAGTGAAAGTGGTAGTTTTAAGGAGGGCAGAAATGAGAAGGGTTGTGAATTGGATTCCCTCAGAAGCAGAACCTGAGAAGGAGATTTTCCTTAGGATGCTTTTGGAATCAGCACCTAGAGAAGAGAAAGGAAGGAAGAAGCAAGAGTGGGCAGAAGGAGAAGGCAGGCTGACAGGGAACTGGTTAGTCTCACTAGGAGCCTCAGGGAACCATTTGAGGTATCCTGAAGAGGGAACAACCCATCACAGCCATCCCAAGTTGGGCCTGAGAGAACAAGCCCTTCACAACCCCATGTTCAGTATTGAGTGCGGGTTGACCTAGGAAGAGGCATGGCTTTGGGTAAGTTTTCTCCTTTCATCTATGGCCAACCCCCAAAAAGGCTAAGTAAGATCTAGGGGCTACCTGCCAGTAGCACTCACAGCATCTGGAGGAATAAGTCTTGGATTCCCAAAGGTAATAAGAGGAGAGATGGGGTGGTCAAGAATTGATACATTTCAGATAGAAAGAAGAGTACATGAGGACAGATTCAAAAACAGGAAAGAATAACACCATGAAAAGAAAAACCTGAATGAAACAGGTCTTTGTAGGTACAGTTAGGGCAAGCGTAGTTGGGCCAAGTTATGAAAAGCATTCAAAGTCAGGCCAAATAATATAGTAATACATAGGAGATTCTTCTATTTGGCTTTGAAAGGAAAAGCCATGCATAAAGAGTAAGACTGCCAACGTGTAACAGATATATCAGAAGGAGAAAGTCTTCAGTGAAGCATGTTGTAGAAAAAACTGGTGGTTACTTAATATCTAGTTCCTTCTCATATTTTTAGTAACTTGTTTTTTTAATAAAGAGAGATTTTCCATGAAGAGAAAAGTAATCAATATGATCAATGAGATATAAAGATAAATTAGGTAGGGCTTTAGGGAAAACAGTTTAAAGTGTGACTTCTTGCTCCCTCTACCTTCTTCCTGCTTGGAGTTCACACATGATGGTTAGAGCTCCAGAACCCTTCCTAGATCGTAAGGAAGAGACCAGAAAGAACTGCAGAGACTTGGCTTCCCTGGTGATTCAGTGGTAAAGAATCTGCCTGCCAATGCAGGAGACATGAGTTGGATTCCTGGGTGGGGAAGATGCCTTGGAGAAGGAAATGGCAACCCACTCCAGTATTCTTGCCTGGGAAATCCAATGGACAGAGGATCCTGGCAGGCTACAGTTCATGGGGTCCCCAGAGAACTGGACATGAAATGGCAATCCGCTCCAGTACTATTGCCTGGAAAATCCCATGGACAGAGGAGCCTGGAAGGCTACAGTCCATGGGGTAGCAAAGAGCTGGACAGACTGAGCGACTTCACTTTCACTTTCACTTAGCAACCAAACAACTGGGCACTGGAGCCACTGAACCAATGCCAGCTGCTTTCTCCTTCGAGACTTTTAATTACATGAAAAAATAATTACAAACCTCTATGCGTTTAAGTCACTATGGTTGTATCTCTGATACCGGCAGCCAAATTTATTTCCAACTGAAATAATCAATGGTTTGACAATAGACAAGACTTTTGATGAATCTCTGCTATTAAAAGAGAGTAAAGAAAACAGTTTTGCCCTCAAAGAGGCTACTATTAAATTAGGAAGATAAGACTTCTGCCTTGAATTAATAATAACTGGTGTAATATATAATTAAGTACCTATTTAATTTCATACTGCAGAAGATATATCATACAGTTGAAAGTAGGGGGAAATTAATGAAGACTTGGTCAACAGAGAAGGTGTCACTATGAAGGGTAGACACAAACTAAACCATGAATAATGAGTATATTTGCAGAGGAAAAGAGAGCAGGGAATTTAGGGAGAGCAAAATGATCAAGCTGGGAGTGAAGATGACATGCTTTTTGGAGTAGAGTCTGATTGATAGAAAAGGGTCAGAAATATATCTGGGTAGCTAATGTATTCACAGAGAATGGGGGTGGGGGCAGGCCCAGCAAGTTGCAAAGGGAAGGGTGGATTTAGTGTGAGAAAAAGTAAAGAGCCACAGAAAGTGAAGGCAGAGAAGCCACTCTGATGACCTTGGGTGTAGCATGGACTAAATTTGAGAGAAGCATGGACAGAATACAACATTCAAAAAACTAAGATCATGGTATCCAGTCTCATCACTTCATGGCAAATAGATGGGGAAACAATGAAAACAGTGACAGACTTTATTTTGGGGGTGCTCCAAAATCACTGCAGATGGTGACTGCAGCCATGAAATTAAGATGCATGCCCCTTGGAAGAAAAGCTATGACCAACCTAAACAGCATGTTAATACTTTGCTGACAAAGGTCTGTCTAGTCAAATCTAAGGTTTTTCCAGTAGTCGTGTATGGATGTAAGAGTTGGACTATAAAGAAAACTGAGGACTGTAGAATTGATGCTTTTGAACTGTGGTGTTTGAGAAGACTCTAGAGAGTCCCTTGGACTGTAAGGAGATCCAACCAGTCCATCCTAAAGAAAATCAGTCCTGAATATTCATTGGAAGGCCTGAGGCTGAAGCTGAAACTCCAATACTTTGGCCTCCTGATGCGAAGAACTGACTCATTGTAAAAGTCCCTGATGCTGGGAAAGATTGAACTCAGGAGGAGAAGGGGGCCAACAGAGGATAAGATGGTTGGATAGCATCACCAACTTGATGGACATGAATTTGAGCAAGCTCGAGGAGTTGGTGATGAACAGGGAAGCCTGGCGTGCTACAGTCCCTGGGGTCACAAAGAGTGGGACACAACTGAGTGACTGAACTGAACTGAACTGGACAGAAAGAGATCAGCCAAGAGACCACAGTAGTAACCCTGAGGGCAGGTGGTAAGAGGCTGAATCACATTGTGCAGTGAGAAAGGATGAGGAAGCACGGATTCATGAGTTGGTTTCATATTTCAGCTTATGGTCAATTTTTACCTCTATGCATTTAAAAAAACAAACAAACAAGAACCAATCATGACCAACATCCCAGCATGAACTTGATTGCTGTTCTAGGTAAAAGACTGTCACAACCCTCCTATGAGCCTTAAGGATAGAATGAGCCTTCACAGAGACCCCTCCCAAGAAGATGGTGTTTCTAACAGCTTAAATTTTCTTTAGACTTTTAAAAGATTTTAGAGCTTTACTGATATAAAAGTATAATTTTCTTGTTAGGTACATTGCTAGTTTTTGTTCTTATTTTAAAATCACACTGTGGTAAAAAGGGGGTATGGATTGGACCATTTGGGTTTTTGAGTACATTTTCCAAGTCCCAAGTCTATGTATGACCTTCCATGTCCCAAATGCTTATACTCTGCATGTTTGTTTCCTAGGTCCAAATGAGAATGGGCTTCATAGGTGGCTCAATGCATAAAGAATCTTCCTGTAATGCACGAGACGCAGGAGACATGGGTTCAGTCCCTGGGCCGGGAAGATCCTCTGGAGGAGGGCACAGCAACACTCCAGTATTCTTGCCTAGATAATCTAATGGACAGTGGAGCCTGGTGGACTTCAGTCCATAGGGTCTCAAAGAGTCAGACACAACTGAAGCCATTAAACATGCACACATACGTGCAAATGAGAATACCACTTGCTTCATTGGAGTGTTAATGGATAAAGAATTTAGAATGCCCTGGAATACAAGTGTTCAGTAAATGTTAGGATTATTATTACTTTGAAGTTAGCTAATTTTTACCTAGTGTAGTGGAGAAATAATGTGTTAGTTAATAAATAATGCTAATATGACATGCTGTCCTATCTGAAAGAAGTAACTGCTTCTAATCAGAAAAAGAGAAAGAAAGAAACCTTTCCTCCAAGTCTTTAATATAACTGCCTTCTCCATAAATTCAATTTTTGCACATTTCTAGGCCTCTGGTCACCACCTAAAAACCGTCAGGATAATTCATTATCACCACTGGCCAGAGGTTCAGGTTTTTCACCGTCGAAACATAGAAACATTGAGAGGTAGGCCTCTCCTAACACTCTCTCCGTCTGTTTTCAGTCATTTATCCTTTGTCAATCTTGACTTCCCCTTCTGTAATGTGTGAGTTGAAATATATGCTGAATCAATCCCTCTTATTGTCAAGCAGTTCAGAGAAACAGATATATTTAAGAGGACTTTTTAATGGACTTAATTTTTATCACCAGCATTATATTGTCCATTGTCTACTCTTCACACAGCAGAAATAACTTATAGAAAAGTCAGTTCTATTTTAGGAGTTTGTCTAATAAAGCCAACCTTGGTGAAAATGGGAAGTAAGTTATGTAGATGCTGAAAAACCTTTCCTCTCCAAATTCCCGCCCACACACTGTTGTTTGCTCTCCAAGGCCACTTCTTGGTAGCCTGGCTCCATCATTTCATGTGTGTTGCTTCTTCTGGCATCAGTGGTCTTCTAAGAATCAGACCCAAAGGAAAACTTCCCATTTCATTTTCAGAGAAATTAAATCCTTACCTCAACTCACTGGACATAGGTTTCTAGAGATTCTGAAATACTTTGTGCTGCTGCTAAGTCGCTTCAGTCGTGTCCAACTCTGTGCCACCCCATAAACAGAAGCCCACCAGGCTCCCCCATCCCTGGGATTCTCCAGGCAAGAACACTGGAGTGGGTTGCCATTTCCTTATCCAATGCATGAAAATGAAAAGTGAAAGTGAAAGGGAAGTCGCTCAGTCGTGTCCGACTCTCAGTGACCCCATGGGCTGCAGCCTTCCAGGCTCCTCCATCCATGGGATTTTCTAGGCAAGAGTACTGGAGTGCGGTGCCATTGCCTTCTCCAACCTTGTGCTAATAATATTCTATTCTGAGCTGGATCAAACACTACAGAACAGAACAAAGACTCTGGCCTCACTAGGTCTCTGAACACGCCTGGCGTCTTCTCACTGGTTTTCTCATCAGGAAGCCAGTTAGTTTCATGGGGTGCTAATCCCTGTCATGTTTAGCCCTCTATCTTTCCAGAAAACTTTCTCAACACATGCTACTATATGCTCCTGGACCTGATAGTCTCCTTCTCTGAGCCCTGTAAAATCCCAAATCCACTCTAAACAGCCTCTCTAGTTCCCAAGAAGCTCCCTTCACTGCCAACCTTAAGTCACATTTGCCATTGGACTCTACTGCGCCAGCTTCCTTTGGGAGTGGACAACAGAGGATGTCTTAGTTCCATCCATGGATACACTTCCTTTTTAATTAAAAAACTTTTTTTACTGGAGTATAGTTGCTTTACAAGTTTGTGTTAACTTCTGCAGTACAGTAAAGTGAATCAGGTATACATATATCCTCTCTGTTGTAGATTTCACTCCCATTTAGGTCACCACAGAGCACTGAATAGGGTTCCTGCATTTTAAGTAGGTTCTCAGTAGTTCTCTATTTTGTATAGTCATATATATACAGATACACATCAACCCCAACCTCCCAATTTATGGATATACTTCTATTGGTCTCATTTATATGGAAAATGAAACACATTACAGGGTTCTTGCACTGTTATTTTTGTTGTAGGAATATGGTGGTGGCTTTTTTTTTTTTTTAGTTTTCTGATACATAAGCCAATATTTAATCATTTCACTAGGCAAGATGAAAAAAAATAATGATAAGAATATGAGAAAGAGAAAAATATCATCGTTTTAAGTTTCCAGGCCAAATGTCTACCAAAAAATTAGTACACTATAAGTACTATATGCTTAGATAAAGTATTTTCTCATATGTTATCTCATTTAGAAAGTTAAAGTCTGAGGAGGGATGGCAGTTCTTAATTATCGCTACTTTTTTAAAGAGGAAATTGTGACTTCAAGTGGCAAGCGATGTACCTGGGCTTCCTCAGTGAGAAACAGCTCCCTGTTAGTGGCTGTCTGATGCTTATTCAGTGCTTCTCTCCACAGCTACAGGATTTCCCAGTTAATAACTTTAATTGTGATCATTTCTATGTCATATGAATATGGGACTTTTAAAAATGCATGTAATTCTATCGTATTATTAATTCATTATTTGTATTCTAAGAATATGGCCTGATACCGACTCTCTAATCTTACACAAATAAATAAAATGACCCTTTAAGAATGGCTTTCTGAGCAGCAGAGCTTTCTGTGCTGTCAAGCTCAGAGGCTCGTTTCCCATTTAATGGAGAGGGCTTGCATGGGTGAAATGGTTTTATCTGAACCTAAACCCTTGCCATCAATAAGCGACTGGCCTGAAGGTACAAAGTGACAGAGTAATACTTTCACAATTAATTTCCTTAACTGCCGTTGCTGGTCTTTGGAGACTAGTCTCCTCTATGGGATATTGCTTCAGAAACTAAAGTGAACATTTTTCAGGATACAATCGTCGCTAGGTTTCTTTAATCCCATGGGCTGAAGTAAATCCGTGTCAGCTTTGCAGTTTCGTGGCTGATTCTACACAGCCTCAGAGAAGGCTTCACTGCATCTAAAGAAAAAAAATTTTCTTATCAGGAGAAGGGAAGACTGAAGGAACTCACCTCTTTTGAGGGCTTGAATATAATAGTCCATCTTAATCTTCATGGTAGTCTTTTAAGCTGACTACTATTATCATCATATTTTAGATTAAAGGATGAATTGGGAGAGTAGCATTGACATACATACACTACCATGTGTAATAAAGCTAATGGGAAGTTGCTGTATAACACAGGGAACTCAGCTCAGTGCTCTGTGATGACATAGAGGAATGGGCTGGGTGGAGTGGGAGGGAGGCTCAAGAGAGAGAAGATAATGTAATACGTATGGCTAATTCACTCTGTTGTACAACAGAAACCTACACAATATTTTACAGTAATTATAATGGCACCCCACTCCAGTACTCTTGCCTGGAAAATCCCATGGACGGAGCCTGGTGGGCTGCAGTCCATGGGGTCGCTAAGAGTCAGACACAACTGAGCGGCTCTCACTTTTCACTTTCATGCATTGGAGAAGGAAATGGCAACCAGGGACTGGGGAGCCTGGTGGGCTGCCGTCTATGGAGTCGCACAGAGTCAGACATGACTGAAGCGACTTAGCAGCAATAGCAGCATACTCCAATTAAAAAAAAAAAGTTGAAGCTCAAGAATGAAGTTACTTGCTGAACAGGGCTATAGATATAAAAAGTGACAGAAATCTGTTAAATTCTGAAAGCCAGTTTTCCCCCACTTTGCTACATAGTTTTATAAGATTTCTATGTTAGGAGATCTTCTCCAGAGTCATCATATACTCAATGATCCTAAGTACTATACAACAAATCCAAGTTCTTAATTTTAAATAGTTTTACAATTGAAAACGTCATTGCAGACCAGTCATCACTTTTAAGGGCTTCCCTGGTGGATCACACGGAGAAGAATCTGCCTGCAATGCTGGAGACGGGTTCAATCCCTGGGTCAGGAAGATCCTCCGGAGAAGAGAATGGCTACCTACTCAAGTATTCTTGCCTGGAGAATCCCATGGACAGAGGAACCTGGTGGGCTATAGTCCATGAGGTCAAAGAGTCAGACACGCCTGAGTGACTAACACTTTCATTGCTTTCCATGTGCATTAAAAGGCTGATCAATGAGCAGTATGCACTTTTCTTTCTTTTTTGCTTATCTTTTTTAGAAGGTACTCTATTAATATAAACGAGACTCATTTAGAAAAGAAAGTGTACCTTGAATTTATACTTGGTACCAATTTATGTTGTAACATTTCTGACAGTGTCACTTAATTTGCCTAGTTGCCTATGGCCTAAATGTAGGTAATTTACAAACCTTTAACAATTTTCAGCTTTGCTAAATGGTACAGAGAACTGCAATTACATTTAAAATGCACTGGCGCTCTATATGTCAGTAAAAAGCACCTACAAAGACATAATTACAATGTAATTGCCCACAAGTTCATGAAGTAAACATACATTATTAGAAGCACTCGTCTGTTCAATTTAAGTAACATTACAGCTAACATATTGCATAAATAGGGAGCCATTTTGTGACTAGTTACTGTAATAACAGGAGTTTAAATTAAAATGTAGTGTGTAAGTATATGTATTCTTAAGATCACTTTAGATATGTTATTCAATCTCCAGTGGCTTGATTTTAGTCTTTAAAAATTGCATTTTAAATATTATATTTATTTTAAGGAAATATTTACAATCAAAGTATAGTGTCAGATCTGATTGAAAAGCAGTGTTATGAAAAAAGCTTTGCAAAAAGTTTTAACTATGGAAGAGATACAGATTCATATTTGCCATACATTAAAAAATAAAATATATATCTAGTAGGATGGTCAGTTGAGATCTCATGCTGTATAAAATGTATCTGTAGCTTGAAATCATTAAAATGTTTTCACTGTATTGCTATACACATAGGTTTCCCTGGTAGCTCAGCAGGTAAAGAATCTGCCTGCAATGCAGGAGGCCCCAGTTCGATTCCTGGGTGGGGAAGATCCCCTGGAGAAGGGATAGGCTACCCCTTGTATTCATGGGCTTCCCTGTTGGCTCCGATGCTAAAGAATTCATCTGCAATGTGGGAGACCTGGGTCAGGAAGGTCCCCTGGAGGAGGGCATGGAACCCACTCCAGCATTCTTGCCTGGAAAATTCCCAAGGACAGAGGAGCTTGGTGGGCTACAGCCCATGGGGTCACAAAGAGTTGGACATGACTGAGCGACTAAGCACAGCACAGCTATACACATACCATTCCAGCCTTCATGTTTTCATCTATCACACCAAATATGCATTACTTATGTCAAAGGATTTGTGTTATACAGTTTGGAGGAAAGGGATAACAGGAAGAGAGGTCCTAGAAATCAATTTTGGCCCAAAATCTTTCTTGGTTCCCCTAAACGACTGGCTATTCTTTGTTTAAAACACTGTAAAAGAACTAAGTAGAATATAAATATAAATATACATATATATATATATATATATATATATATACCATATCTTCTTTATACATTCATCTGTTGATTGACATTTAGGTTGCTTCCAGCTCTTGGCTATTGTATTATAAATAACGCTGCAATGAACACTGGGTACCTGTACCTTTTTAAATTAGTTTCTCCAGGTATATCCAGGTGTGGGATTGCAGGATCATATGGTAACCTTACTTTTAGTATTTTAAGGAACTAAATATATATACATTTATATGCATACATTGCATAATGTATAAAGACAATGGAGTATTCAGTTCAGTTCAGTTCAGTCGCTCAGTCGTGTTGGACTCTTTGCGACCCCATGAATTGCAGCACGCCAGGCCTCCCTGTCCATCACCAACTCCCAGAGTTCACTCAGACTCACGTCCATCGAGTCAGTGATGCCATCCAGCCATCTCATCCTCTGTCGTCCCCTTCTCCTCCTGCCCTCAATACCACCTAGCATCAGAGTCTTTTCCAATGAGTCTACTCTTCTCATGAGGTGGCCAAAGTACTGGAGCTTCAGCTTTAGCATCATTCCTTCCAAAGAAATCCCAGGGCTGATCTCCTTCAGAATGGACTGGTTGGATCTCCTTGCAGTCCAAGGGACTCTCAAGAGTCTTCTCCAACGCCACAGTTCAAAAGCATCAATTCTTCGGCGCTCAGCCTTCTTCACAGTCCAACTCTCACATCCATACATGACCACAGGAAAAACCATAGCCTTAACTAGACGGACCTTAGTCAGCAAAAGAATGTCTCTGCTTTTGAATATACTGTCTAGGTTGGTCATAACTTTCCTTCCAAGGAGTAAGCGTCTTTTAATTTCATGGCTGCAGTCACTCACCATCTGCAGTGATTTTGGAGCCCCCAAAAATAAAGTCTGACACTTTCCACTGTTTCCCCATCTATTTCCCATGAAGTAATGGGACCGGATGCCATGATCTTCGTTTTCTGAATGCTGAGCTTTAAGCCAACATTTTTGCTCCCCTCTTTCACTTTCATCACGAGGCTTTTTAGCTCCTCTTCACTTTCTGCCGTAAGGGTAGTGTCATCTGCATATCTGAGGTTATTGATATTTCTCCCAGCAATCTTGATTCCAGCTTGGGTTTCTTCTAGTCCAGCGTTTCTCATGATGTACTCTGCATATAAGTTAAATAAGCAGGGTGACAACATACAGCCTTGACGTACTCCTTTTCCTATTTGGAACCAGTCTGCTGTTCCATGTCCAGTTCTAACTGGTGCTTCCTGACCTGCATACAGGTTTCTCAAGAGGCAGCTCAGATGGTCTGGTATTCCCATCTCTTTCAGAATTTTCCAGTTTCTTGTGATCTACACAGTCAAAGGCTTTGGCATAGTCAATAAAGCAGAAATAGATGTTTTTCTGGAACTCTCTTGCTTTTTCCATGATCCAGCGGATGTTGGCAATTTGATCTCTGGTTCCTCTGCCTTTTCTAAAACCAGCTTGAACATCAGGGAGTTCACGGTTCACGTCTTGCTGAAGCCTGGCTTGGAGAATTTTGAGCATTACTTTACTAGCATGTGAGATGAGTGCAACTGTGTGGTAGTTTGAGCATTCTTTGGCATTGCCTTTCTTTGGAATTGGAATGAAAACTGACCTTTTCCAGTCCTGTGGCCACTGCTGAGTTTTCCAAATTTGCTGGCATATTGAGTGCAGCACTTTCACAGCATCATCTTTCAGGATTTGAAACAGCTCAACTGGAATTCCATCACCTCCACTAGCTTTGTTAGTAGTGATGCTTTCTAAGGCCCACTTGACTTCACATTCCAAGATGTGAAGTATTACTAAGTATTACTAATGGAGTATTACTAAGCCATAAAAAAGAATTAAATAATGCCATATGAAGCACCATGAATGAATATAAAGATTATCATACAAAGTGAAAAAGAAAGACAAACATCATATGATATTACTTATATGTGGAAACTGAAATAAAGGGATACAAATGAATTTATTCACAAAGCAGAAATAGACCACAGTCATAGAAAACAAACTTACATTTACCAAAGGAGAAGAAGGGAGAGGGATAGGGATTAACATATACACAGTACTATATAAAATAGATGACCAACAAGAACCTACAAGGAATGATACTCAGTATTTTGTAAAAACCTATAATGTAAAAGAATCTGAAAATCTCTCTCTCTCTGTACATATATATATATATATGCTGCTAAGTCACTTCAGTCGTGTCCGACTCTGCACGACCCCATAGACGGCAGCCCACCAGGCTCCCCCGTCCCTGGGATTCTCCAGGCAAGAACACTGGAGTGGGTTGCCATTTCCTTCTCCGATATATATATACATATATATATATATATATATATATATATATAGTATATACATATACTTTGCTGTACATGTGAAACTAACACAACATTGTAAATCAAACTATACTCCAATAAAAAAGAGTATTTATTTTGTCTTTTACTCAATGTAACTATTTGATATTGATATATAATAAATTTATTACATTTAAAAAAGTGATAGAGGTAAAAGGAAAAAGAGGGAGACCATAAACCTGAAGCTTATTAAATATCGGCATAATTACAGTATCTTCTATCCTGAAGTTTCCCAAAGTACTTAGCAAACTCTGTCTCAATATCATTTTGGGCACACATCCAGCCCTGAGTTGAGGAATGACAAGAAAACAAGATGCCTTATCCAGCCTTGTAGAGAGCCAGATTTTAGCCACAAGTAAAAAAAGAAAGGAAGAAAAGAGAAGAGAAGGAAAGAAATATTTAGCAAGATGTTAAGGTAAAAATCTTTCTTACTTATTGCTCCCCATTTTTATTTTCCCCAAAGATGGAGTCAATTCCTACAAAGTAGTCATTACAAGAAGTCAGTTGATTAGGCCAATTAAACAATAATAAGTTCTCCAAGCCAGGCTTCAGCAATACGTGAACCGTGAACTTCCAGATGTTCAAGCTGGTTTTAGAAAAGGCAGAGGAAAGAGAGATCAAGTTGTCAACATGCGCTGGATCATGGAAAAAGCAAGAGAGTTCCAAAAAAACATCTATTTCTGCTTTATTGACTATGCCAAAGCCTTTGACTGTGTGGATCACAATAAACTGTGGAAAATTCTGAAAGAGATGGGAATACCAGACCACCTGACCTGCTTCTTGAGAAATCTGTATGCAGATCAGGAAACAACAGTTAGAACTGGATGTGGAAGAACAGACTGGCTCCAAATAGGAAAAGGAGTACGTCGAGGCTGTATATTGTCACCCTACTTATTTAACTTATATGCAGAGTACATCATGAGAAATGCTGGGCTGGAAGAATCACAATCTGGAATCAAGATTGCTGGGAGAAAAATCAATAACCTCAGATATGCAGATGACACCACCCTTATGGCAGAAAGTGAAGAGGAGCTAAAAAGCCTCTTGATGAAAGTGAAAGAGGAGAGTGAAAATGTTGGCTTAAAGCTCAACTTTCAGAAAACGAAGATCATGGCATCCGGTCCCATCACTTCATGGGAAATAGATGAGGAAACAGTGGAAACAGTGTCAGACTTTATTTTTTGGGGCTCCAAAATCACTGCAGATGGTGACTGTAGCTATGAAATTAAAAGACGCTTACTCCTTGGAAGGAAAGTTATGACCAATCTAGACAGCATATTAAAAAGCAGAGACATTACTTTGCCAACAAAGGTCTGTCTAGTTAAGGCTATGGTTTTTCCAGTAGTCATGTATGGATGTGAGAATTAGACTGTGAAGAAAGCTGAGCGCTGAAGAACTGATGCTTTTGAACTGTGGTGTTGGAGAAGACTGTTGAGAGTCCCTTGGACTACAAGGAGATCCAACCAGTCCATCCTGAAAGAGATCAGCCCTGGGATTTCTTTGCAGGGACTGATGCTGAAGCTGAAACTCCAGTTCTTTGGCTACCTCATGGAAGAGTTGACTCATTGGAAAAGACTCTGATGCTAGGAGGGATTGAGGGCAGGAGGAGAAGGGGACGACCGAGGATGAGATGGCTGGATGGCATCACTGACTCGATGGGTGTCAATCTGAGTGAACTGTGGGAGTTGGTGATGGACAGGGAGGCCTGGCGTGCTGCGATTCATGGGGTCACAAAGAGTCGGACACGACTGAGCGACTGAACTGAACTGAACTGAACTGAAGTATATACTTCTCTGTAGACACAATTTTTCTGCAATTTCTGTTATCTACTTGTTTTTATTGATATATTGAGGATTTCAGTACAATAGTTGAGTTGTATTAATATAGGAATTTGAATATGGTTGGTGCTTTACCAATTATCCATAATTTATACTGACCTATAGATTTACACTAATATCTTGTGGGTTTAGCATAGGGCAAAAGTCCCCCTCATTTTCAATCATATTTGATAAAAGTAAATTTGAATCAATAGAAATGGAATGGAGATTTAAAAAATTAATCCTTACAAATAATGCAATAAATTAGTCTTTTAAAAATTTTTTGTGAAAAAATATTAAACTTGTCTCCTGATCCAAAAGTAACAATGGAAGTTTTACAGCTTTCTCTCCATTAATAGGAATATGTTTTTAAAAATTTATTTTATTGAAGAATAGTTAATTTACAATTTTCTGTTAATTTCTACTGTACAGCAGAAATTCAATTATATGTAAATATATATACATTCTTTTTCATATTATTTTTCATGGTTTATCCCCAGAAATTGGACATAATTCTCTGTGCTATATAGCAGGAAATTGTTGTTTAATCACCCTATATATAATAGGTTGCATCTGTTAAACCCAAACTACCAATTCATCCCTCCCACAATGTCCTCCCCCATTGGCAAACACAAGTCTGTTTTCTATGCCAAATCCTCAAGTCTATTTCTGTAATCTTCCATTTCCTTCCACATTTTACCAGTACTCTCTTTCTCGACGCATTCCTCCACCTGAAGCCAACCCTCTTTAAAAGACTCAATTCCAGCTGCTACATCTTTTATTTGTAAGTGAGGAAGAACAGTAAATAGGCCATGAGATCCCCATCTAGATTAAGCCCTCTATGATTTTTTTGACTTCTGACCAATCACCTGGATCCAGTCAGAGTCATGATCAATACACACCAAAGGATCTCAATGTGCCTTCCATCTTGTTCTAGGCTGTTTGGGCAGTTCAAGTTATAGGTAAATGAATCAGTTCAGTTCAGTCCCTCAGTCGTGTCCAACTCTTTTCGACCCCAGGACTGCAGCATGCAAAGCCTCCCTGTCCATCACCAACTCCTGGAATTTACTCAAACTCATGTCCATTGAGTCAATGATGCCATCCAACCATCTCATCCTCTGTCGTCCCCTTCTCTTCCCACCTTCAATTTTTCCCAGCAACAGGGTTTTTTGAGATGAGTCAGTTCTTAGCATCAGGTGACCAAAGTATTGGGAGTTTCAGCTTTAGCTTTAGTCCTTCCAGTGAATATTCAGAACTGATTTTCTTTAGGATGGACTGGTTGGATCTCTTTGCAGTCCAAGGGACTCTCAAGAGTGTTCTGCAACACCACAGTTCAAAAGCATCAATTCTTCAACGCTAAGCTTTCTTTATAGTTCCACTCTCACATCCATACATGACTACCGGAAAAACCATAGCTTTGACTAGACAGACCTTTGTCAGCAAACTAATGTCTCTGCTTTTTAATATGCTATCTAGGTTAGTCATAACTTTTCTTCCAAGAAGCAAGCGTCTTTCAATTTCATGGCTGCAGTCACCATCTGCAGTGATTTTGGAATTCAAGAAAATAAAGTCTGTCAGTGTTTCCACTGTTGCCCATCTATTTGCCATAAAGTGATGGGACAAGATGCCATGAACTTAGCTTTCTGAATGTTGAGTTTTAAGCCAACATTTTTACTCTCCTCTTTCACTTTCATCAAGAGGCTTTTTAGTTCTTCTTCGCTTTCTGCCATAAGGGTGGTGTCATCTACATATCTGAGGTTATTGATATTTCTCCTGGCAATCTTCATTCCAGCTTGTGTTTCATCCAGTCCAGCATTTCTCATGATGTACTCTGCATATAAGTTAAGTAAGCAGGGTGACAATATACGGCCTGACGTACTCCTTTCCCTATTTGGAACCAGTCTGTTGTTCCATGTCCAGTTCTAACCGCTGCTTCCTGGCCTGCATACAGATTTCTCAGGAGGCAGGTCAGGTGGTCTGGTATTCCTACCTCTTAAAGAATTTTCCACAGTTTGTTGTGATCCACACAGTCAAAGTCTTTGGCCTAGTCAGTAAAGCAGAAGTAGGTATTTTTCTGGAACTCTCTTGCTGTTTTGATGATCCAACGGATGTTGATAATTTGATCTCTGGTTCTTCTGCTTTTTGTGCTGCTGCTGTTGCTAAATCCAGCTGAAATCTGGAAGTTCACAGTTCACACACTGTTGAAGCCTGGCTTGGAGAATTTTGAGCATTATTTTGCTAGCCTGTGAGATGAGTGCAATTGTGCAGTAATTTGAGCATTCATTGGCATTGGCTTTCTTTGGGACTGGAATGAAAAGAGAGCTTTTCAGTCCTGTGGCCCTGCTGAGGTTAAAAAATGTGCTGGCATGTTGCGTGAAGCACTTTCACAACATCATCTTTTAGGATTTGAAATGGCTCAACTGGAATTCCATCACCTCCACTAGCTTTGTTGGTAGTGATGCTTCCTAAGGCCCACTTGACTTTACATTCCAGTGTATCTGTATCTGGCTCTACGTGAGTGATCACACCATCGTGATTATCTGGGTTGTGAAGATCTTTTTTTGTACAGTTTTTCTGTGTATTCTTGCCATCTCTTCTTAATATCTTCTGCTTCTGTTAGGTCCATGCCATTTCTGTCCTTTTTGTGCACATCTTTGCATGAAATGTTCCCTTGGTATCTCTTATTTTCTTGAAGAGAACTTTGGTCTTTCCCATTCTATCGTTTTCCTCTATTTCTTTGCATTGATCACTGAGGAAGGCTTTCTTATCTCTCCTTGTTATTCTTTGGAGAAGGAAATGGCAACCCACATCAGTAATCTTGACTAGAGAATCCTGTGGACAGAGGAGCCTGGTGGGCTGCTGTCCATAGAGTCGCAGAGTCAGACACGACTGAAATGACTTAGCAGCAGCAGCAGCTTGCTATTCTTTGGAACTCTGCATTCAAAAGGGTATATCTTTCCTTTCCTCCTTTGCCTTTCTCTTCTCTTTTTTTCACAGCTATTTGTAAGGCCTCCTCAGATAACCATTTTGCCTTTTGGAATTTCTTTTTCTTGGGAATAGTCTTGATTCCCTCTCCAGTACAATGTCATGAACATCTGCCCATAGTTCTTCAGGCACTCTGTGTATCAAATCGAATCCCTTGAATCTATTTTTTACTTCCACTATATAATCATAAGGGATGTGACTGAGGTCATATTTGAATGGTCTAGTGGTTTTCCCTATTTTCTTCAATTTAAGTCTGTATGTAGCAATAAGGAGTTCATGATCTGAGCCACATTCAGCTCCCAGTCTTCTTTTGTTGACCGGATACAGCTTCTCCATCTTTGACTGCAAAGAATATAATCTGATTTTGGTATTGACCATCTGGTCATGTCCATGTGTAGAGTCTTCTCCAGTGTTGTTGGAAGAGGGTATTTGCTATGACCAGTGGGTTCTCTTGGCAAAACTCTGTTAGCCTTTACCCTGCTTCATTCTGTTCTGCAAGGCCAAATTTGCCTGTTACTCCAGGTGTTTCTTGACTCCCTACTTTTGCATTCCAGTCCCCTATAATGAAAAGGACATCTTTTGGGGGTGTTAATTCTAAAAGGTCTTGTAGATCTTCATAGAACTGTTCAATTTCAGCTTCTTCAGCATTACTGGTTGGGGCATAGACTTGGATTATTGCAATACTGAATGGTTTTCCTTGGAAATGAACAGAGAACATTCTGTCATTTTTGTGATTGCATTGAAGTACTGCATTTCAGACTCTTTTGTTGACTATGATGGCTACTCCACTTCTTCTAAGGGATTGTTGCCCACAGTAGTAGATATGATGGTCATCTGGGTTAAATTCACCCATTCCAGTCCATTTTAGTTCGCTGATTCCTAAAATGTCGATATTCACTCTTGCCATCTCCTGTTTGATCACTTCCAATTTGCCTTGATTCACGGACCTAACATTCCAGGTTCCTATAGCAATATTGTTCTTTACAGCATTGGACTTTACTTCCATCACTAGTCACATCCACAGCTGGGTGTTGTTGTTGCTTTGGCTCTGTCTCTTCATTCTTTCTGGTGTTATTTCTCTACTGACTAGTGAGTAAGTGTGGCTTTATTATAATCCCATCAGGCAGTAAGCACAACTTTTGCTTGGCAGTCCATGGGGTTATAAAAGAGTTGGACACAACTTAGCAACCAAAAAACAACAGCAAAGCAATGAAAACTTCCCTATTTTTCTAGTTTGAATAATTTTGGAATAAATAATATAGCTAAAGCTTATGTCAGCTGCCTTTGCGGAATGGTTTCCAACATTCCAGAAAAAGTTTTTGCTCTCTGAACACCCTGCCTGTGGGTATATATAAAATGCTCACTCTTACCTAATAAGACCTGAAATTCTATATTCAGAAATTATTTTGAATGTCTTAAGGAGTAAGAGAATTAAGAAAGGAGTACAACAAAGCTGTATAATGTCTTCTGTTTATTTAATTTATATGCAGAGTACATCATGCAAAATGCCAGGCTGGATGAAGCACAAGCTAGAATCAAGATTGCCAGGAGAAATATCAATAACCACAGATACGCAGATCACCACCCTTATGGCAGAAAGCAAAGAGGAACTAAAAAGCCTCTTGATGAAAGTGAAAGTGGAAAGTGAAAAAACTGGCTTAAAACTCAACATTCAAAAAACTAAGATCATGGCATCCAGTCCCATCAATCATGGCAAATAGATAGGGAAACAATGGAAACAGTGACAGACTTTATTTTCTTGGGTTCCAAAATCACTGCAGATGGTGACTGCAGCATTAATTTTAATGAAATTAAAAGATGCTTGTTCCTTGGAAGAGAGCTGTGACCAACCTAGACAGCATACTAAAAAGCAGAGACATTACTATGTCAACAAAGATCTGTCTAGTCAAAGCTACGGTTTTTCCAGTAGTTATGTATGGATGTGAGAGTTGGACCATAAAGAAAGCTGAATGCTGAAGAATTGATGCTTTTGAACTGTGGTTTTGGAGAAGACTCTTGTGAGTCCTTTGGACTGCATGGAGAGCAAACCAGTCCATCCTAGTGGAAATCAGTCCTGTATTTTCATTGGAAGAACTGGATGCTGAAGCTGAAGCTGAAGCTCCAATTCTTTGGCCACCTGATTTGAAGTACTGACTCATTGGAAAAGACCCTGATGCTGGGCAAGATTGAAGGCAGGAGGAGCAGGGGATGACAGAGGATCAAATGGTTGGATGGCATCACCAACTCAATGGATATGAGTTTGAGCAAGCCCTGGGAGCTGCAAAGATTTGAACATGACTGAGTGACTGAACTGAACTCAACTGGAGTGATTGCTTTAGAGACAATGATCATGAGAGCTGTTAAGACTTTAAGCCTAATTAGCATCATAGGGCTCAAAATGGAAGTTTTAACTCAAAAACCAATGGGACAGACTAGATTCTAAACTGTGTGAGAGAAGCATGCCTATCTGAAGATTTTACAAGAGAATATTTGCCTTTTAGATGCAAGGAATGCAAGAGAAAATTTCTTACTCCAAGTGGACTACATGGAGAGATATATAGTATTGTTTTGAGTCCTGTTCAGAAGGGGAACCTCAGGGTTGCAACATGAAACTGAAGACAAATTTGGATGGTAGAGCTTGCAGAATGAATTGCAATTGACCACTCAGTATAGAGTAGTGTCCAGTAGGGATCAGAGGAACTTCACAAGAATGTTCCCATTGGTAGAAATCTCTACAGGACCCTTATATCCCCGTGAAGGTTGGCTTTTATCATATGTCAGACACAGAAAGTAGAAAGCCACTCAGCCTAATGAGAAAATCCTTGCCTCTTACCTTTCCCCCTTCTCTTCTTGAGCCTGAAATGGCCTAACATAGCAGCTAACAAGTGAAGATGAGAACAGAAGTAAGAAAAAAGGGAGAAAATTGAATCAGGATCATTTCATGATGGTGCAGACAACTTCTAACCAGCTTACAGAAAAGGAATAAAAATTTAATCTGGGAAGAAAATCAAAGTATTGATTATCTTCTACCGGACACTTTCTAATTGCTGAACTAAGACTCTATCTAAGAGTGAGCACAAAATTCATGATTTCTTTCCAAATTTCTATCCAGGGATACAAATGTTAGTCTCAAGTAACAGATTTTAAACTAACGGTGAGATACAAAGAAAAGTCGCACATTGATTATATTATAGATTGTGTTTATTCAACATATGTATTATGACAACTATTTATCTCTTTGCAACAGTGGGTTTTCTGCAAACATCCTCAAAGTGGGCAGCTGTAAGGTTAGTGAGGAGTAGGATGTGGGAGTGGGGGATAAGTTGGAGAAAGTTGGGGAAAACAAATTAAGCAGAGAGAGAACAGTAAAGAGCATCTGATGGGGCAGGATCAGCAAAAATCAGTGAAAGAATATGGGAGCACTGGAAGAGCAATCTTTCCTGTGAGTTTATTGAGAAAATAAGTGAAAGCATGAATGAGAAAAATAAGTGACATGAATAAGTAATTTGCAGTTCTTCAGGGGGTTAACTTTGAGCTTTCTAGATAACATAGATAAACCATAAGATTAATAAAAATGACCTCTCCTTGGACTTTTAATTGTCTAATTTATATATAGTAATGTGTATTTCTTTGAGCCCCCTTTTTTTGGGTGGGGGGCAAGAATACTGGAGAGGGTTGCCACTCCCTTCTCCAGGAGATCTTTCCGACACAGGGATTGAACCCAGGTCTCCTGCATTGTAGGCAGACACTTTACCGTCTTGAAAAACAAGTCATTCCTTGATTTAAACAAATGATGATGTCATATTTGATTTCTTAGTAAATTCCCAACTGTCTAATTTTTATACCTGCTGTGAAATTCACAGTAGATGAACCATACCAAACTATACCTACTGGAGAAAGGTCAGAAGCTGCCTCAGGGCATTGTTTCATAGACATTATGTTGATACAAGTTTATCTTTTCAGAAGGCCAACCACATTTTCAATAAGAACCTAAGAGGCTTTGGCAGTCTAGGTACATGAGAAAATTAAAAGGGAACTTTATTTGTCAAACTGACAAATGCTTTTATTTCTCCTTAAAATAATTCAGTAGTATTTAACTTGAATATTTTATCTCAAAAAATCATTGTAGAGCCATGTAATGTCTCCCCCCAAAATTCAAGATTGAAAGCTCCTTAAGAGAAAAGACTTTAAACAGTCTTACTGAAGTATAATAGACATATGGTAAACTGCATATTTTAAAATCATCCTTTGATATATTTTACATGTATACACCCATGAAATTGGCACAACAATCAAGATAATGGATATACCCATCATCCCCCATATTTTCTCTTGCTCTTTATAATTCCTGTTTTCTGCCCTCCCATGCTTACCCCCAGACAGCCAGCGACTGATCTTCCTATTACTCTAGATTAGTTTGCATTCTCTAGAGTTTTTTATAAATGGAATTATCTTGTATGTCTTCTTTCAATTCTTTCTAGATTCATCCATGTAGTTGTGTGTATCAGTAATTCTATTTTTTATTACTGAGTAATATTTCACTGCATGCATAATCTGTAATTTGTTTATCGATTTACCTGGTGATGAATATTTGGTTTGTTTCCAGTTTGGGGCTACTTCAGTTAAAACTGATGCACATACTCATATACATGCTTTTCTATGGACATATACTTGCATTTTTCTTAAGTAAATATCTAGGAATGGAATGGTTGAATCAAATAGTAGGTATGTAATGTCTAAGAAATTTCAAGTTGTTCTCCAAAGTAGTGGTGCTATTTTATGTTCATACTAGCAGTGATGAAAAGTTCTGGTTACTCCACATTCACACCAATACTTGATGTGATTATGTTAGCTTTTCTTAATTTTAACCATTCTGGTGGGTGTATAATGTTATTTCATTATGGTTTTAGTAACAATGTCCTTAATAGATAATGATAATTAGCATATTTTCATTTGCATATCTTGTTTATGTAATGTCTATTAAAATATACTGAGTATTTTAATAATTGGATTGTTTGTTCTTATTAATAAGTTTGAGATTTTTCAATATACACATTCTAGATAAAATCTACTACTGAACACATGATTTACAAGCATGTTCTCTCAGTGTTAGTATTTTTTTGTTTTTTATCCTCTTAGCAGCATATTTTGGAGCACTGTGCTGTGCCAAGTCGCTTCAGTCATGTCCAACTCTTTGCAATCCTATGGACTGTAGCCCACCAGGCTTCTCTGTCCATGAGAAACACTGGAG
Source organism: Ovis canadensis (assembly GCF_042477335.2). Classification (NCBI taxonomy): domain Eukaryota; kingdom Metazoa; phylum Chordata; class Mammalia; order Artiodactyla; family Bovidae; genus Ovis; species Ovis canadensis. Next base: position 243,560,914 of record NC_091245.1, read on the forward strand.
TGAGTTGGGGTGCCTCTCTGCAGGGGATCTTCCCCACCCATGGATCGGACCCGCCTCTCTTAAGTTTGCAGCATTGGCAGGCGAATTCTTTACCATTAGCGCCACCTGGGAAGCCCTATTTTGAAGCACAGTTCAGTTCAGTTCAGTCGCTTAGTTGTGTCCAACTCTTTGTGACCTCATGAATCGCAGCACGCCAGGCCCCCTGTCCATCACCATCTCTCAGAGTTCACTCAAACTCACGTCCATCGAGTTGGTGATGCCATCCAGCCATCTCATCCTCTGTCATCCCCTACTCTCCTGCCCCCAATCTCTCCCAGCATCAGAGTCTTATCCAATGAGTCAACTCTTTGCATGAGGTGCCCAAAGTACTGGAGTTTCAGCTTTAACATCAGTCCTTCCAGAGAACACCCAGGGCTGATCTCCTTTAGAATGGACTGGTTGGATCACCTTGCACTCCAAGGGACTCTCAAGAGTCTTCTCCAACACCACAGTTCAAAAGCATCAGTTTTTAGGTGCTCAGCTTTCTTCACTGTCCAACTCTCACATCCATACATGACTACTGGAAAAACCATAGCCTTGACTAAATGGGCCTTTGTTGGCAAAGTAATGTCTCTGCTTTTCAATATGCTATCTAGGTTGGTCATAACTTTCCTTCCAAGAAGTAAGCGTCTTTTAATTTCATGGCTGCAGTCACCATCTGCAGTGATTTTGGAGCCCCAAAAGATAAAGTCTGACACTGTTTCCACTGTTTCCCCATCTATTTCCCATGAAGTGATGGGACCAGATGCCATGATCTTTGTTTTCTGAATGTTGAGCTTTAAGCCAACTTTTTCACTCTCCTCTTTCGTTTTCATCAAGAGGCTTTTTAGTTCCTCTTCACTTTCTGCCATAAGGGTGGTGTCATCTGCATATCTGAGGTTATTGATATTTTGTTCTTAATTTTGATAAACCTAATTTTAAAATATTTGCCCTATAGATCATGATTTTTATGTTTTAGCTAAGAATTTGCTTTTACCCTATATTTTTTGAGACATTTTATAATTTCAGGTTGTATATTAAGATTTGTTGTTTCACTGAATTAAATGTCTTCAGTTCAGTTGCTCAGTTGTGTCTGGCTATTTGTGACCCCAAGGACTGCAGCAAGCCAGGCTTCCCTGTCCACCACCAACACCCAGAACTTGCTCAAACCCATGTCCATCGCCATCCAACCATCTCATCCTCTGCCGTCCCCTTCTCCTTCTGCCTTCAGTCTTTTCCAGCATCAAGGTCTTTTCCAATGAGTCAGTACTTTGTATCAGGTGCCAAAGTATTGGACCTTGAGCTTCAGCATCAGTCCTTCCAATGAATATTCAGGACTGGTTTCCTTTACAATACAGCTTCCCTGGTGGCTCAGAGGTTAAAGCGTCTGCCTCTAATGCGAGAGACCTGGGTTTGATCCCTGGGTCAGGAAGATCCCCTGGAGAAGGAAATGGCAACCCACTCCAGTATTCTTGTGTGGAGAATCCCATGGACGGAGGAGCCTGGTGGGCTACAGTCCACAGGGTTGCAAAGAGTTGGACACGACTGAGCAACTTAACTTTCAACTATTCAGCTTTCCTTTACAATTGAATGGTTTGATCTTCATGCAGTCTAGGGACTCACAAGAGTCTTCTCCAACAGCACAGTCCAAAAGCATCAATGCTTTGGCACTCAGCTTTGTTTATGGTCCAACTCTCGCATCCATACATGACTACTGGAAAAACTAGAAGGACCTTTGTCAGCAACGTAATGTCTCTGCTTTTAAACATGCTATCTAGGTTGGTCACAGCTTTTTATATAAGCATCTTTTAATTTCATGGCTGCAGTCACCATCTGCAGTGATTTTGGAGTGCAAGAAAATAAAGTCTGTCACTGTTTCCATTGTTGCCCCATCTATTTGCCATGAAGTGATGGGACCAGATGCCATGATTTTTGTTTTCTGAATGTTGAGCTTTAAGCCAACTTTTTCACTCTCCTCTTTCACTTCATCAAGAGGCTATTTAGTTCCTCTTCACTTTCTGCCATTAGAGTGGGCTGATCTACATATCTGTGGTTATTGATATTTCTCCTGGAAATCTCGATTCCAGCTTGAGCTTTATACAGCCCAGCATTTTGTATGATGTATTCTACATATAATTAAATCTAAAGATTGATATGGAAAGAACTTACATGTAAATAACTACTGAATTTCTGATCCATGGGCACAGTAGATATTTTCATTTACTTAAGTCTTTTTTAATTACCTTCAGCAATATTTTATAGTTTTCAATGAACACAGGTCTTGTGAACCATTTATCAGATCCATTCCTTAGTATACTTTGTTGCTATTATAAGTAGAATTATTCTTTCAATTTTATAGTATGTGGAAATACAATTTAATGTTTATATTGATTTTTTTTTCATCTTGCTAAACTCACCTACTACTTCTAGTAGCTTTTATCAGATTTTCTATGTATACAATCATGTAATATGTGAATAAAGACACCTTTTTTTTCCTTTTCAATTCAGGTGCCTGTTATTTCCTTTTCTTGATTTACTGCCCTGGGCCCAATATCCAGTACAATGATGAAGAAAATGGGTAAAAATGGACATCCTTTTGACTTTCCATAAAGTTCTTCCCTTTAGGGAAAAAGCATTCAGTGTTTTACCATTAAGTGTGATGTTAACCATAGATTTTGTAGATATCCTTTATCAAGTTGAGAAAGTTTCTTTTCTATACTAGCTTGGTAAGATTTTATTTCTTAATCAAAATTGGATATTGGATTATGTTAAATACTTTGCACCTATTGAATTGGTCGGCTCAGACGGTAAAGCGTCTGCCTACAACGTGGGAGACCTGGGTTCGATCCCTGGGTCGGGCAGATCCTCTGGAGAGGGAAATGGTGACCCACTCCAGTATTCTTGCCTGGAAAATCCCATGGACAGAGGAGCCTGGTAGACTACAGTACATGGGGTTGCAAAGAGTCGGACATGACTGAGCTACTAAACTAAAAAAAAAAAAAAAAAAAACTTATGGGGAAATACATTGATTGAATTTTGAATGTTAAACCTTATTACTCGGCTAAATCCCACTTGGTCACAATGTAGTAAACTTTATACATGGTGGAGCTTCATTTGCTAAAATTTTGTTGTGATTTTTGAAGTCTATATTCATGGAGGATTTTGGTATATAGTTCTGGTATTCATGAAAGATACTGGTATACTGGGATGTAGTTTTCTTTGCTTATAATATCTTTTCCTAGTTTTAATGAAAGAGTTATGTTGGCCTCATGTTGGGACATTATCTCTTTCAGAGAATGTATGCATTTAATTCAAATCATCAAATTACTTGACAAAAGTTATTCATAAGATTTTCTAATTATCACTTCTAATTATCATGTTCTAATTATCTTTAGACTCATTAATAATGTCTCAGTTTTTCTTTCTGATGTTAATTTGTGTGTTCTTATTTTGTCTGATCAGTATGATTAGAAGTTTATAGATTATATTGATCTCAGAGAGCAGTTTTTGGCTTTGCTTATTTTCTCTATTGATTTTTTGTTATCTATGGCCTAGATTTCCTCTCTGAACTATGCATTTCTTTTGTTCTGCTTTCTATAAGTTTCATTTGCTCTTCTTTTTTTCTATTTTATAAAGTATAAAATGAGGTAACTGATTCTGGACCTTATTTTCTAGCATAGGTGTTAGCATTATACATTTCTCTTTATTTAGCTTTATCTCAGAGATTTTGATGTGTTCTGTTTTGTTTTCATTCAGTTCAAAATACTTTCTAATTTCCTATTCTGATCTGTGTTTTATTTTGAAGTATGTGATTTAGTTTCCAAATATCTGAGGATTTTCTAGATATAATTACATTATTGATCTGTACTTTAGTTCCCTTGTGATCAGAGAATAACTTTGTATAACTTAAATTCTTTTAAATTTATTGAAACTTTTTTTTTGCCCATTATATTATCTATGTTTGGAAATGTTTTATTTGGATTTGGAAAGCATATCAGTCTATTGAGTGTTCAAATGTAGAAGCTTTAGGGTTGGTAGTATATATCTTTAAATCATTAGACTGTATTTTCAAGTGATATAATACTTCATGTATAATATGAGAGCCTCATAACAGAATTTCTCCATTTCTTGCTAATAGACTTTGTGTTATTGTTGTCTTAAACATTGCTTTACATATCTTATAAGCCCGACTATATTTTAAAGTGTTTTGCTTTAAACAGGCATTTTAAATAATTATAAAATATTTACATTGTAGTTAACCATTTTTGACATTTGTTTAGACTCAGATTTTTATCTGGTATCATTTTTCTTCTGTCTGAAGGACTTCCTTTAATATTTCCTATACTGCAGGTTTTCTAGTGATGGGTTCTTTCAGCTTTATATGTCTTAGAAAGTCTTTATTTCCCCTTTGGGGTGTTTTTATGTTTTTTCTTTTGTTTTGTGTTAAAATATGTTTTCTTGTCAAGCAGCATTTTAAACACTTTTAAAATTTTCTTTTAATTTATTAAGGTTCTAAGAATTTTTATTGTGGTAATACACACAGAATTTGCCTTTTAATAATTTTTTAAGATAAATGATTGACATTGTTGTACAACTGTGCTACTATCTATTTCCAAATTTACACCAACCCAAACAGAAACTTTGTACCCATTAAGCAGTAATTCCTCCCTCTCCTTCCTCCCAGCCTCTGTAACCTCCAATCTAATTCTATCTCAATGAGTTTGCCTATTCTAGATATTTCAAATGAGCGGAATCACATGACATTGGTCCTCTGGTGTCTGGCTTATTTTACTTACCATAACGTTTTCAAGCTTCACCAATGTCATAGCATATATCAGAACTTCATTCATTTTTGTGACTAAAATATTCTATGTATATGTGCATATCACATTTTGTTTATCCATTCGTTTATAGTTGCTTGAGTTGTTTCCACATTTTAGCAGTTGTGAATATTACTATGAATATTGGTGAACAAGTGTCCATATGAGTGTGTGTATGTGTGTGTGTGTTCAGTTACATCTAATTCTTTGTGACATGAACTATAACCTGCCAGGCTCCTCTTTTCATGGGATTTTCCAGGCAAGAATACTGGAGTGGGTTGCCATTTTCTTCTCCGGCAGATCTTCCTGACCCAGGTATTGAACTCAGATCTCCTACATTGCAGGAAGACTCTTTACCACTGAACCACTGGTGAAGCCCTTCTTATTCCGTGTTTTCAATTATTCAGTATCTAGTTAGCAGTGGAATTTCTAGTCTTCAGTCATTCCATTTAATTTCTTGAGGAACCACCAAAATTACCTTTTATTTTGAAAGATATCTTAACTAGTCAAAGATTTAAGGTTAATATTTTTGTTTGCTTTATTACTTTTTTTCAGTACTTCAAAGATGTTGCTTCACTGTCTTCTGGCTTGTATTCCTTCTAAGTTGAAATGATGTCATATGTATTTTTGTTCCTTGAGATATAATGTGTTTTTTTATGCTCTCTGATTTTAAGATTTTCTCCTTATTACTGGTTTTAAACACTTAGGTACAGTGTACTTTGGTGTTTTTTTTTTTCTTTGTTACTTGTATTTAGATATTTTGGGTTTTTTTAATCTGCACACATATTTTTCATTGAATTTGGAAAATTTTTCTACCACTAATTTTTAAATATTTTTGTTCTCTCTATCCTTTTCTTCACCTCTCCGATCACACACACACACACACAGCACACATTTGAACTCTTGAAGCTATTTGATTACATTTACACACCGGTTTCCTTGCTTATTTGTATTTTCCTCTCTGTGCTTCATTTTGAGTAGAGTTGCTATATCTTCAAGTTCATATTGAATAAAAGCACAAGATGAGACTCAAAAGGGAGAGAGAACTCAAATAAGAAAGACCTTGAATATCATTCTAAAGATACCAAGCTTTAATTATCAACAAAGGAAAATGAAAGCTGCTTAGTAGATGTGTGTTATGATCAAAATTTCACATTACATTAACTCCTCTGGATGAAGTACCAGATAGATTAGCAGGAGTCAAAATTGTAGCCCATGGGCCAGATCCAGACCATTACTTGCTTGTGAATAAAGTGTTATCAGAATATTGTCACACTTATTTGTTTACATGTTGTGCTACAATGATAGAGTTGAGTAGTTACAACAGAAGCCATATGTCCCACAAAGCTGAAAGTATTTACAATGAAGACTTTATGGAAAAAGTTTGCCAACCCATGGATTAGAGTGAGTCAAGAATGATCTCAGAAACTAATTAGAAAAGGTTCTAGCAATAATTCTAATGAGGCACTATCAGAGTCTGACATTTAACAGGGTTTCTCAAATGTTTAGCATCGTTGGACCACAGTTTTCACCATTTCCTTCAGCACTAAATCAAAATCAGGAGGCATTTTGTTAACCACCAACTGGTATCTTCGAATAAAGCAGTATGTGGGCAAAGCACTGTGTGGATGACATTACTGCGTTATTCACTCCGCAGTGACTTTCTTGATGCACACGTTGCCTGTGCTCCCTCAGAAACAAGCCTGAAGCGCCCTCCCCAATCTATGTCAAGGCTCATAAAATAATATTTCTTTTTCTCCTATAGCTTCTTGTTTCAAAATGAATATCATAATTATCTATTGAGTATATGTCTTTTCCTGCACATATGTTAAGAACGGATTCCCATTTTGTAGGTTTCATCCAGCTATAAGTCAAAAATCTCTTCACACTCTCCCAATGTAGTGTTTCTTTTCCTAGTAGTATGTTTGTTGATATACAAAGCCAAATGGTGTCATTCGATAAAGGAGCTTGCCAACAGCTTGCCTCACTTTCTTCTGAGCATAATATTTGTAACTTTGCAGATGGTTTTATATGCTTCTTGGCAATATGTGACCTGCAAATGGTGTTGCTATAAAGAAAATAGTAAATTTTGATTGTTTTCTATTTTAGCAGAAAAATTCATCAATTTCTTGCTAAAATGCATGAGTTTGTGATTGTTCTGGAGATATTTGCCATCAAGGTAATTTTGTTTGAAAAATGATATAAAAGTCTCCATAGCTTTATGTCACAACTTAATCATACTTTATAATAGACAATATCCTGAAGATTAAGATGATCTCTAGTTAGTTGAATAAAAGGCAATTTTCAGATATTAAGTGTCACATTTTGTTCTGGTTTTATCACTTTCTTCAGAAACATCATGATATATACTCTCATTCCTGGACGCACAGCTTTACATTTTATAAGTTCACTGGAGTATTGTTAAATATTTAACTATGGTATTTTTCTGAACAGTGCTATTTGATTTTTAAGACTTTTGCTTTTCAAAGACCAACTTTTGAGCCATTTATAATACAAAAAATTAGGGACCTAACACAACCTATTAATTAAAATAAAAATAAATACTTAAAATACAGAAGATATGAAAAAATTAACCAAGTGAGCTGTCTCCTGAAAAATAAATGCAACTGAGATAAACTGATAATTACATCCTTCTCAGTACCTTCACAATCTTTAGTACAGTAAAGATTACTAAGTAGATGCTAAGATTTTTATGATAATCTTAATCAGCTTTCTTGTTCAAATTTCTAAAATGTATATTAAAAAATTGTGCAATAACTTTTCTTTCCAAACTGCTGAACTCCCTGTGGACTGATTGGTCAAATGACAATTCTTTCAGAACCACAACTATAAATTGTGGTTAATATGTTAACAACATATAAAAATATGTAGAAAGCTTATCAGCTCCTTGGCTAAACTGCCATATATTTTAAATTTCAGTGAGAAAATGTATATAAATTGCACATGGTGAATATAATAATATAAATAATATAATATAATATAATAATAATTATAATATAATAATATATAATTATAATATAATAATTATAAAGAACAAGAGTAAATAAAATTAAATAAGTTCATAGAGTTATAAATAATCTTTATTACTATTTATGTATTTGTTTCCTATTCCATTTCACAGAAGTATTTAAAGAAGGTTACACAAATACTGTGATTATAAAAGGATAATATTAATAGCCAAAAAATATGATTGAAAGGAAAATGTGATTTTAAAAGTCCGTGAGAAAGATTAGTTTGCAAAAATGCATAGTATATGTTCCTATAGAGTTAAGAGTACTGGATCATGAATTTGGCTCAAACCTCCTGATAGCCAAAGCAAAACCATAGTGTTATTTATCTGAAAGAATTGTTACTGAATTATATGATATCCAAACAAACAAACAAAGTGAAGTCGCTCAGTCGTGTCTGACTCTTTGTGACCCCATGGACTGTAGTCTATCAGGCTCCTCTGTCCATGGGATTTTCCAGGCAAGAATACTGGAGTGGGTTGCCATTTCCTTCTCCAGGAGATCTTCTCAGCCCAGGGATTAGAAACTGGGCCTCCTGCATTGTAGGCAGACGCTCTACCATCTGAGCCACAAAAGAGGATGGCAAAAATCTATTCCTATGAATCACAGCACGCCAGGCCTCCATGTCCATCACCAACTCCCAGAGTTCACTCAGACTCGCGTCCATTGAGTCCGTGATGCCATCCAGCCATCTCATCCTCAGTCGTCCCCTTCTCCTCCTGCCCCCAATCCCTCCCAGCATCAGAGTCTTTTCCAATGAGTCAACTCTTCACATGAGGTGGCCAAAGTACTGGAGCTTCAGCTTTAGCATCATTCCTTCCAAAGAAATCCCAGGGTTAATCTCCTTCAGAATGGACTGGTTGGATCTCCTTGCAGTCCAAGGGACTCTCAAATCTTCCCCAGCACCACAGTTCAAAAGCATCAATTCTTTGGCGCTCAGCCTTCTTCACAGTCCAACTCTCACATCCATACATGACCACTGGAAAAACCATAGCCTTGACTAGATGGACCTTAGTTGGCAAAGTAATGTCTCTGCTTTTCAATATGCTATCTAGATTGGTCATAACTTTTCTTCCAAGGAGTAACCGTCTCTTAATTTTATGGCTGCAGTCACCATCTGCAGTGATTTTGGAGCCCCAAAAGATGAAGTCTGACACTGTTTCTACTGTTTCCCCATCTATTTCCCATGAAGTGATGGGACCAGATGCCATGATCTTTGTTTTCTGAATGTTGAGCTTTAAGCCAACTTTTTCACTCTCCTCTTTCACTTTCATCAAGAGGCTTTTTAGTTCCTCTTCACTTTCTGCCATAAGGGTGGTGTCATGACTCTTGATAAAAATTACATCTTTGTGGTAGACAGGTAAGAAAGTTACTGTGAAGAAGCCAAACTTTTCTTCTTGAATCACATCTCATTATAGCTAAGAGTAGAGATATTTCTCTTCACATATATGAATATGTGATATTTCCATAGTCTCACAAACATGCTTTAGCACTTTTTCATTAGGAATAAATGATAGGAAAACAAAATTCTGAGGAAGATATGATTGTTAAACTCCTTCTTAACTCGGTTGTATTAAAAGTATCTCAACAAAAATTTAATTAATTCAAGTAATAATTTTATTCAGACTTCCAGAATTACCTACTTTTTGAGCTTTTCTACTTTGCCATACAACATTCAGAAAAACACTCAGAAAGTGTAATATATGGTGCAGTGTTGCAGGAAAAAGCAGGTATGAGAAGTACTCACTGACATATAGCTAATCATTTGGTTGATCAGATAATATGTAGATATTTAGATTCATTAAATAAGGCAAGAATAATTGAGGGATTTGATAATCATTTAAATTCTAAATTAGAGGTTCTACTGATTGGTCACATCACAAACTAAAACCAATGGGTACAAGAAAATGTCTGTGTTTCCTCCCATTTAAAAAACTCATGTTATAAAAGAAATGGTGAAACTTCGAAACTGAAGGAACATGCCTCTGAGCATAGGAAAATCTCCAGAGCCAGAGAATTTTATAGAATTATGATATTTAGAAGTTCTAGTGCCAAATCTTACACCAGTAAGGCTGAAAGCATCTCTTGCCTATATACCTGTCAGCTCTTTTTATAACTTGTAACTTTAAGAAGATGCATTAAGACATTAGTAATTTAACAAGTATAACATTAAATTCAGAATGTACCTTAATAAATCTTATTAGGTGTTTTTTAATATTAAGAACAAGAAGCAATATATTAATAATTAAGTAAATATTATAGAAAGTAGAGCTTATACTTGAAGCTTATGCCTCCCCAGGGAAGAGATATTTAATTTGTGGTTTTGATAAAAACAACCTAATGAACTTCACATCTTTCAGGAGAGCTTTATAAACTTCAAAGAAGACAAAACAAGAATGTATGAGTAAAAGTACATCCTTAGCTTTTCATCAGGCAAAATGAGCATGAGCCCTGGCCCAGCATGGCTTCCAAAGTTAGCACTCCCAGCTACAAAGCAAATGTATGCAGAGAAATGTACAACAAAAGACATAGCTTTTAAAGCTCCAGTTGAGTTTCCACAAATGTTGCTTACAAAAGACACTATTCTCTGTGTTAACAAAAAGTTGTGGATCCGTTCTTCACTAAATCCTCTTTTCTTGCATAATCCACCTTGTGCACTTTAGCTTGAGTGTGTTTTATCTGATCTAATCCCAGGCTCATTCACTCTCAGATAGAAGCAACAGGATTATTTCACACTTAAACGAGGTCCAATCTTTCTGTGATCCCTAAAAGGACACCTGGCTGACAGAGAATTTAAGCAAAAGATTAACCAGGTGCTCAAAGCATATAATGATTTCAAATATAATAACAGTTTATGATAAAAAGAATTACTGTCAGACCATATCAAAGATGCATTTGCAAATCCACATATTAAGGTCTATACAAGGCTATTATATAGATACTTTATGCATATAATGTTTACACACCTAGACACTTAAGGGTATTCATTTCAAGAAAAGAATCTAAGTTCTATTGGGAGTTTTATGACTCAAAGAAAGTGTTCACATTTTCATTCAAGTCTTCCTTTCATATTCAACACATCCACAGATTAAAATGGGTTGAGAAGGACTAGGCTTTGTGGCTTAGCAAAATAGTGTCTGATTTTTTTTCTTTTAATGCAGCAGATGAGAAATTTCAATAGAAAATAATCTAAGCCCCTGTGATGCTAGAAAACATGGATTAACATGAAGGAAGTCTAGCTTCCACAGCTTGGCTCCACAAAACCATTACATTTATACATACACACAGACACATGCACTATATATATGTATGTATATATATGTGTGTATGATATGTATATGTGCATATATATGCGTGTGTGCATATGTTGTGAACATGCATATCTTACGTTTGTCGAGTGTGTGCACACATATGTTTCCTATGGGTCTTAGATGTTAGCTTATAATTACCAATGTGTTGAGGACTCAAATTCACTTTAAATATAGTTTTTTGATTCCAGAGTCTACAAGTCTACAATATAAAAACACTTAGTTATATTTAAGGGGGGAAGATCAGGGAGGGAAAGACTGGGAGTTTGGGATTATCAGATGTATACTATTACATATAGAATGGAGAAAAAACAGGGTCCCACTGTATAACGCAGAGAACTATATTCATATTCTGTGATAAACCATAGTGGAAATGAATATGAAAAGAGGACTATATTCACCATCTTATGATAAATTATTATGGAAAAGAACATGAAGTTATGAAACCATAATGGAGAAGAACATGGAAAATGAAAAATAATATGCAAATATAAATATATTTGAGTATTTTACTTTATAGCAGAAATGGAACACAACCATAGTAAATCAATTATATTTCAATAAATTTAAAAAAATTAAAGCCAAGCAAAGCTATAGAAATACTCACGACCATAAAATCTATACAATTGCTATACATATATATATATATTCCCCTTTGAAATTTGTATAGCTTTTTAAAAAGGAATAAAGTGTCATAGACACTTCAGAAAAATAGAGGATAATAGAGACACTGATATACATCTTGGCAAGTTCCTCTTGACTTTTATATCTACATCAGAGAAATAGAATGTGAATCATATGTGGGAAAGAGTGGAAAGCACAATGACAGCAATGTTTTGTTGGGTATTTTAATAATCAAAAACTTTTAAATAAAATTAAAATTTAAAAAGTTAAATAATCAACAATTTATAAATAAAATTTAAAATAAAATGCCATTTTTTCTGGATTCTGTGTGTGTGTTAGTCACTCAGTGGTATCTGACTCTTTGCAACCCCACGGATTGTAGCCTGCTCTCAGACTACTCTGTCCATTGGATTTCCCAGGCAAGAATACTGGAGTGGGCAGCCTTTCCTTTCTCAAGGGGATCTTCCTAACCCAGGATATGACCCCGGGTCTCCTGCATTGGGCAGATTCTTTACCATCTCAATCACCAGAAAGTTCTAAGAATACTGGAGTGGGTAGCCATTCCCTTCACCAGGGTTATCTTCCCAACCTGGAGATCAAACCCAGGTGTCTTGCACTGTAGGCAGATTCTTTACCATCTGGGCCATGTTAATATACAAAGTTCTTTTTCCTCTTTCTGACTTACTTCACTTTGTATGCTCTAGGTTCATCCACCTCACTAGTACTGACTCAAATGTGTTCCTTTTTATGGCTGAGTAATATTCCGTTGTATAAATGTACCACAGCTTCTTTATGCATTCATCTGCCAATGGATATTTAGGTTACTAGGACATATTCCATGTCCTAGATACTGTAAACAGTGTCACTATGAACAGTGAGGTATGTGACTTTTTCAGTTGTGGTTTTCTCAGGTATATGCCTAGTAGTGGGATTGCTAGGGCATATGGTAGTTTAACTGCAGGGTAGGAATAGAGATGCAAACATAGAGAATAGACTTTGGACACAGTGGAGGAAGGAGAAGATGGGATGAATTGAAAGAGTAGGACTGACACGGTTGTCATGTCAGCCAGTGGGAAGTTGCTGTAAGGGTACAGAGAGCTCAACCTGGTGCTCTGTGACAACCTAGAGCGGTGGAATGGAGTGGAAAAGTCAGAGGGTGGTTCAGGAGGGAGGGTATATATACATACTTGTGGCTGATTCACACTGTTATATGGCAGAAGCCAACACAACAGTGTAAAGCAAATTATCCTATAATTATTTTTTTTTAATTGACCATCTACATGACTGAAAAGCCAGTGGAAATAATGTAGATCAAAATACTTTCTCTTTGGGACTTCCCTAGATATTCAGTAGTCAAGATTTTGCCTTCCAATGCAGGGAGTGTGGGACTGATCCCTGAACAGGGACCCAAGATCCCACATGCCTCGAAGCCAAAAAACCAAAGCGGGAAACATTATTGTACCAAATTTCTCAAAGACTTTAAAATGGTCCACATCAAAAAAAGCTTTCTCTTTGAATGCTACTCACCAAAAGTCATATCTTGAATAATGAAAACTTCATCTCCCTGAAGCTCAGGTTCTTTACCTGCAAATGAGAGAGCTGGACCAAATCTTGGTTCTCTTTTTATTCTAACATTACTCTCAAATAGATAAAGATTCTTATATTTTATTGATGGAAATATACATTCCAGATAGTTATACTTCTAGCATTTTAGAGTAATACATCAATTAAAGAATCTCCTAGTAACAAATAAATGTCATAGCAGAATTAACAGTGCTACTAATACAACTTAATAAATTATGAAGAGCCATGTTTATGTGATCACTCAATGCAGTAGTTGGATTTCCACCAAGCTGTGTGTGTGATGTATAGAACATAAATAACAACAATCAACCCTTCAAGAAAAATGGTCAGATGTAGTTATTTTAACAGATAATAAAATAAAGTTATATTATGGAATTTGAAGTGTACATATAATACTTATATTAAATTTAATTTTCAAAACTAATTTAGAAAAATTTCTCTAATAGAGAAAATGAAAACTAAAAGCTAAGTTCATCAATTTGTGCCAGGCTCCTCTGTCCATGGAATTCTCCAGACAAGAACACTGGAGTTGGTAGCCATTTCCTTCTCCAGGGTGCCTTCCTGACCCAGGGATTGAACTCAGGTCTCCTGCATTGCTTTCTGAGCCATAGAGAAGCCTCAGAGTTCATCATGAAAATACTTAATCAACTTATTCACTCCAGTTTAGAAAAAAAATCACTAATCTTTTTCTTAAGAAATATATTAGTAAAGGCAGAGGCCGAGAGGAGCTACCCCACACCCAAGAAAAAGAAATGTAAAAAAGCAACATGGCTGTCTGAGGAGACCTTACAAATAGCTGTGAAAAGAAGGGAAGTGAAAAGTGAAGGAGAAAAGCAAAGACATAAGCATCTGAATGCAGAGTTCCAAAGAATAGCAAGGAAATAAGAAAGTTTTCCTCAGTGATCAATGCAAAGAAATAGAGGAAAACAATAGAATGGGAAAGACTAGAGATCTCTTCAAGAAAATTACAGATGCCAAGGAAACATTTCATGCAAAGATGGGCTCAATAAAGGACAGAAATGGTATGGACCTAACAGAAGCAGAAGATATTAAAAAGAGGGGGCAAGAATACACAGAAGAACTGTACAAAAATATCTTCATGACCCAGACAATCACAATGGTGTGATCACTCACATTTACCTGGAGCCAGACATCCTGGAATGTGAAGTCAAGTGGGCCTTAGGAAGTATCACTACGAACAAAGGTAGCGGAGGTGATGGAATTCCAGTTGAGCTGTTTCAGATCCTGAAAGATGATGCTGTGAAAGTGCTGCACTCAATATACCAGCAAATCTGGAAAACTCAGCAGTGGCCACAGGACTGGAAAAGGTCAGTTTTCACTCTAATCCCAAAGAAAGCTCAATCTCCTGCAAAATTGCACTCATCTCATGCTAGTAAAGAAATGCTCAAAATTCTCCAAGCCAGGCTTCAGCAATATGTGAACCGTAACTTCCAGATGTTCAAGCTGGTTTTAGAAAAGGCAGAGAAACCAGAGATCAAATTGCCAACATCTGCTGGATCATGGAAAAAGCAAGAGAGTTCCAGAAAAACATCTTTATTGAATATACCAAAGCCTCTGGCTGTGTGGATTACAATAAACTGTGGAAAATTCTGAAGGAGATGGAACTACCAGACCACTTGACCTGCCTCTTGAGAAACCTGTATGCAGGTCAGGAAGCACCAGTTAGAACTGGACATGGAACAACAGACTGGTTCCAAATAGGAAAAGGAGTACGTCAAGGATGTATATTGTCACCCTGCTTATTTAACTTATATGGAGAGTACATCATGAGAAATGCTGGGCTGGAGGAAGCACAAGCTGGAATCAAGATTGCCGGGAGAAATATCAACAACCTCAGATATGCAGATGACACCACCCTTATGGCAGAAAGTGAAGAAGAACTAAAGAGCCTCTTGATGAAAGTGAAAGAGAAGAGTGAAAAAGTTGGCTTAAAGCTCAACATTCAGAAAACGAAGATCATGGCATCTGGTCCCATCACTTCATGGCAAATCGATGGGGAAAGAGTGGAAACAGTGGCTGACTTAATTTTGGGGCAGCCCAAAATCACTGCAGATGGTGATTGCAAACATGAAATTAAAAGACACTTACTCCTTGGAAGGAAAGTTATGACCATCCTAGACAGCATATTCAAAAGCAGAGACATTACTTTGTCAACAAATGTCTGTCTAGTCAAGACTATGGTTTTTCCAGTAGTCATGTATGGATGTGAGAGTTGGACTGTGAAGAAGGCTGAGCGCCAAAGAATTGATGCTTTTGAACTGTGGTGTTGGAGAAGACTTTTGAGAGTCCTTGGACTGCAAGGAGATCCAACCAGTTCATCATAAAGAAAATCAGTCCTGAGTGTTTATTGGAAGGACTGATGTTGAAACTGAAACTCCAATACTTTGGCCACCTGATGTGAAGAGCTGACTCATTTGAAAAGACCCTGATGCTGGGAAAGATTGAGGGCAGAAGGAGAAGGGGACAACTGAGATGGTTGAGAGAATGAGATGGTTGGATGGCATCACTGACTCAATGGACATGGGTTTGGGTAGACTCAGGGAGTTGGTGATGGACAGGGAGGCCTGGCGTGCTGTGGTTTATGGGGTTACAAAGAGTCAGACACAACTGAGCAACTGAACTGAACTGAATATTAGTAAAATAGTAGAATTACTTTACTTTTTAAATAATCATGTTATATTGATACAACAAAGATATATATCAAAAATAGGATAAATGTTTACAAAGTTAATTGTCTCAAAGTGATGGTCACATCTCATTAAAGGTAGCCACTTAACATTAGTTGGATCAGGCCTCTTTTTTATTAATCAATATGCTAGAAAATACATTTCTTAAAATTAAAATTCAGGTATATAGCTGATTGCAAGGGAAGAAATCCTTGGCATAGATTTAGATTTAGATCTTCATTGGTGAAATGGAGTTGGAATAAAAATGAATTTTAGATATATAGAAAGTAGCATTAAAATATAAAATGAACTTAGAATGATATTTCTAAAAAACATGCACAGAGACTGGGGAAGAGGAGTTGCCTATATTACCTAAACACACATCAATTAAATTTAATTGATTAGAATATAGAGTCAGAAAAAATCAGTGCCTCCAATATAGAAGACACTCATTGGAAAAGACTCAGATGCTGGGAAAGATTGAAGGCAAACGGAGAGGGCAGCAGCAGAGGATGAGATGGTTAGATAGCATGACAATGGACACAAATCTGGTCTAACTCTGGTAGATAGTGAAGGACAGGGAAGCCTGGCATGCTGCAGTCCATAGAGTAGCAGAATCAGATGTGACTTAGCGACTACACACCACCACCAACATATATATATATATATATATATAACTGTGTCTCTGTCTGATGGTGTGATCACTCTCTTAGAGCCAGACATCTTGGAATGTGAAGGCAAGTTAGCCTTAGAAAGCATCACTACGAAAAAAGCTAGTGGAGGTGATGGAATTCCAGTTGAGCTATTTCTAATCCTGAAAGATGAAGCTGTGAAAAGGCTGCACTCAATATGCCAGCAAATTTGGAAAACTCAGCAGTGGCCACAGGACTGGAAAAGGTCAGTTCTCATTCCAATCCCAAACAAAGGCAATGCCAAAGAATGCTCAAACTACTGCACAATTGCACTCATCTCACACGCTAGTAAAGTAATGCTCAAAATTCTCCAAGCCAGGCTTCAGCAGTACATGAACCATGAACTTCCAGATGTTCATGCTGGTTTTAGAAAAGGCAGAGGAACCAGAGATCGAATTGCCAACATCCACTGGATCACTGAAAAAGCAAGAGAGTTTCAGAAAAACATCCATTTCTGCTTTATTGACTATGCCAAAGTCTTTGACTATGTGGATCACAATAAACTATGGAAAATTCTGAAAGAGATGGGAATACCAGACCACCTAACCTGCCTCTTGAGAAACCTATATGCAGGTCAGGAAGCAACAGTTAGAACTGGACATGGAACAACAGACTAGTTCCAAATAGGAAAAGGAGTACGTCAAGGATGTATATTGTCACCCTACTTATTTAACTTATATGGAGAGTACATCATGAGAAACACTGGGCTGGAAGAAGCACAAGCTGGAATCAAGATTGCTAGGAGAAATATCAATAACCTCAGATATGCAGATGACACCACCCTTATGGCAGAAAATGAAGAGGAACTAAAAAGCCTCTTGATGAAAGTAAAAGAGGAGAGTGAAAAAGTTGGCTTAAAGCTCAACATTCTGAAAACGAAGCTCATGGCATCTGGTCCCATCACTTCACGGGAAATAGATGGGGAAACAGTGGAAACAGTGTCAGACTTTATTTTGGGGGGCTCCAAAATCACTGCAGATGGTGACTGCAGCCATGAAATTAAAAGATGCTTACTCCTTGGAAGAAAAGTTATGACCAACCTAGATAGCATACTGAAAAGCAGAGACATTACTTTGCCAACAAATGTCCGTCTTGTCAAGGCTATGGTTTTTCCTGTGGTCATGTATGGATGTGAGAGTTGAACTGTGAAGAAGGCTGAGCGCCGAAAAATGGATGCTTTTGAACTGTGGTGTTGGAGAAGACTCTTGAGAGTCCCTTGGACTGCAAAGAGATCCAACCAGTCCATTCTGAAGGAGATCAGCCCTGAGATTTCTTTGGAGGGAATGACGCTGACGCTGAAACTTCAGTACTTTGGCCACCTCATGTGAAGAGTTGACTCATTGGTAAAGGCTCTGATGCTGGGAAGGATTGGGGGCAGGAGAAGGGGATGACAGAGGATGAGATGGCTGGATGGCATCACTGACTCGATGGATATGAATCTGAGTGAACTCTGGGAGTAGGTGATGGACAGGGAGGCCTGGCATGCTGCGATTCATGGGGTCACAAAGAGTCGGACAGGACTGAGGGACTGAATTGAAGTGAACTGAAACATTTGTTTACTGATTATTACTTGCTCAGTAGTAGTTCGAACACTTTCTACAGATTACCTTATTAATTCCCAGGTCTCTCTTTTAATAAGTTACTGTTTTTCTACCTGTTTTACAGATGAGGAAACTAAGAGTGAACAAGGCTAAATATCATTCCTCGTGGTAATTGTAACCTTTCTCACAATTCCTTCTTTGGACTATGCATCATGTCAGCGAATACTTTCTTACTTTATTTCTTGCAGGCTAGGAAGCTCCCTTCCATTCTACATAAAGTGACTAGAGCCCATAAAAAGTTACTTTTGCAAAACTACTGCCAGTTTACCAGAAGCAGTGGGAGAAGGTTGCCAACATTTAGGTCATTACTTAACTACTCATCAAAATCTTTCTCTGATTTTTTGTTGTTGTTTTTTAAATTATTTTTAAATCACATAACAGAACAAAGTAAAACAAAAACATAACAAAAAGGTTATGTTTTATTACAACTTCTGGGTAAAATATAGGATGCTCAGTTAAATTTCAAAACCAGTAAAACAACAAAAAATAACTAGATGTTCTATTTATTTGCAAAATATAGAAAATTTAGTTTTTATGTTTAGTACTACATTAGTTTCCTTTGCTGCTGTAATAAATTATCCTAAACATAGCGCCTTAAAAAAACACAAATTTACTCTGCCATAGTTCTGGAGGTCAGAAATCTAAAATGAAGGTATTGGGACTTCCCTGGTGGTCCTGTGGTTGAGAATCTGTCTGCCAAAGCAGGGGACACCAGTTCAATCCCTGGTCTGGGAAGATCCCACATGCCTGAGAGCAACTAAGCCTGCACTCCACAACAAGAGAAACCACCACAATGAGAAGCCTGTTTACCACAATGAAGAGCAGCCCCCACTCATCACAACTAGAGAAAG
This sequence comes from Ovis canadensis, assembly GCF_042477335.2. Lineage (NCBI taxonomy): Eukaryota > Metazoa > Chordata > Mammalia > Artiodactyla > Bovidae > Ovis > Ovis canadensis. Next base: position 243,580,128 of record NC_091245.1, read on the forward strand.
CCCATGAGAGGCAACATAGATCCAGTGCCACCAAGAATAAATAAATAAATAAATAAATTTCAAAAAATATATAAATATATTCTTCTGGAGGCTTCAGGGGACCTTTCGTTTCCTTGCCTTTTCTTGATTCTGAAGGTTACCTACATTTCCTGGCTTGTGGCTCCTTCCTCCATCTTCAAAGACCACCACAGAGTATCTTCTCTCCTCTCTGAACCCCTGCCTCCCTCTTATAAGGACTCTTGTGATAACATTGCACCTACCCACATAATCCAAAGATGGCAGGGTAAATCTCCCATTATAAGATCATCAATTTAATCACATCAAAAAATTCCATTTGAATGTAAGGGGACCATTTTCACAGGTCCTGGGGATTGTGAAGTGGATATTTAGGGGGGCATTATGTTGGGGGGATACTTGTTTAATTAAATTTTCTAAAATACTTCATCTATTTCTATGCTAACTCTTGTTTCTTGTATCCCACTCTGAGTTTTCTTTTTCTCTTGCTAAACTGGAAATTTTACTAGTTCTTTTAGTAAGGTCTTTTGGTTTGTAGGGTCTCTTTGTCCACTTGTATAAGAAAATGTGTTGTCATTGCTACCTATCCACTCATATATGGTGTTTGACCATACTATGATTTTACTCTGGGGAGCTATGCTCCCTTCAACCACTCTTGGAATGGGATGTAAGTCAGACCTGACCAATGAGACTATTGTATTTTCTGGATTAGACAGATGTTCCATCAGTATTAAAAGTTGCACTGATTTTTTTCAGGGGGTTATTGAAAGAGATCCATCCCAGGGGATTTAAATCAAAGATGCCATCATGAAGAGGAAACTATCTGATAATGGTCACTGTCTCCAGAGAGCAGAGCTAAAGGAGGAAAGAAGCATTGTTTATGGTTTTAGATCAAGATACCTGTGAAACCAAATCTTCCCCCAGACTTTTTTAGCTGGTAGTGGTGGTTTTACCTAAGTTTCTGAGCACTTTCTGAATGTTGTTTTAACCCAACTTTTTTACTCTCCTCTTTCACTTTCATCAAGAGGCTTTTTAGTTCTTTTTCGCTTTCTGTCATAAGGGTGGTGTTATCTGCATATCTGAGGTTATTGATATTTCTCCCGGCAATCTTGATTCCAGCTTGTGCTTCTTCCAGCCCAGCATTTCTCATGATGTACTCTGCATATAAGTTAAATAAGCAGCCTTGATGTACTTGTTTCCTGATTTGGAACCAGGCTGTTTTTTCACGTCCAGTTCTAACTATTGCTTCTTGATCTGCATACAGATTTCTCAGGAGGCTGGTCAAGTGGCTTGAAACTCAACACTCAGAAAACTAAGATCATGGCATTAGGTCCCATCACTTCATGGCAAATAGATGGGGAAACAATGGAAACAGTGACAGACTTTATTATTTGGGGCTCCCAAATCACTGTAGATGGTGACTGCAGCCATGAAGAATGGAACTGGAGGAATCAACTTGCCTGACTTCAGGCTCCACTACAAAGCCACAGTCATCAAGACAGTATGGTACTGGCACAAAGACAGAAATATAGATCAATGGAACAAAATAGAAAGCCCAGAGATAAATCCACGCACCTACACACACCTTATCTTTGACAAAGGAGGCAAGAATATACAATGGAGAAAAGACAATCTCTTTAACAAGTGGTGCTGGGAAAACTGGTCAACCACTTGTAAAAGAATGAAACTAGATCACTTTCTAACACTGCACATGAAAATAAACTCAAAATGGATTAAAGACCTAAATGTAAGACCAGAAACTATAAACTCCTAGAGGAGAACATAGGCAAAACACTCTCAGACATATATTACAGCAGGATCCTCTATGATCCACCTCCCAGAATACTGGATATAAAACAAAAAATAAACAAATGGTATCTAATTAAAATTAAAAGCTTCTGCACAACAAAGGAAAATATAAGCAAGGTGAAAAGACAGCCTTCTGAATGGGAGAAAATAATAGCAAATGAAACAACTGACAAACAACTAATCTCAAAAATATACAAGCAACTTATGCAGCTCAATTCCAGAAAAATAAACGACCCAGTCAAAAAATGGGCCAAAGAACTAAATAGACATTTCTCCAAAGAAGACATACGGATGGCTAACAAACACATGAAAAGATGCTCAACATCACCATTATTCGAGAAATGCAAATCAAAACCACAATGAGGTACCACTTCACACCAGTCAGAATGGCTGTGATACAAAAATCTACAAGCAATAAATGCTGGAGAGGGTGTGGAGAAAAGGGAACCCTCCTACACTGTTGGTGGGAATGCAAACTAGTACAGCCACTATGGAAAACAGTGTGGAGATTCCTTAAAAAATTGCAAATAGAACTGCCTTATGATCCAGCAATCCCACTGCTGGGCATACACACCAAGGAAACCAGTATTGAAAGAGACACATGTACCTCAATGTTCATCGCAGCACTGTTTATAATAGCCAGGACATGGAAACAACCTAGATGTCCATCGGCAGATGAATGGATAAGAAAGCTGTGGTACATATACACAATGGAGTATTACTCAGCCGTTAAAAAGAATACATTTGAATCAGTTCTGATGAGATGGATGAAACTGGAGCCAATTATACAGAGTGAAGTAAGCCAGAAAGAAAAACACCAATACAGTATACTAACACATATATATGGAATTTAGAAAGATGGCAATGATGACCCTGCATGCAAGACAGCAAAAAAGACACAGATGTGTATAGCAGACTTTTGGATTCAGAGGGAGAGGGAGAGGGTGGGATGATTTGGGAGAATGGCATTGAAACATGTATACTATCATGTAAGAATCAAATCACCAGTCTATGTCCAATGCAGGATACAGCATGCTTGGGGCTAGTGCACAGGGATGACCCAGAGGGATGTTGTGGGGATGGAGGTGGGAGGGGGGTTCATGTTTGGGATCGCATGTACACCCGTGGTGGATTCATGTTAGTGTATGGCAAAACTAATACAGTATTGTAAAGTAAAATAAATTTAAAAAAAAAAAACAAAAAACTCAACATTCAAAAAACTAAAAAAAAAAAAAATTAAAAAAAATAGAAAATGAAAGACGCTTGCTCCTTGGAAGAAAAGCTATGACCAATCTAGACAGCATATTAAAAAGCAGAGACATTACTTTGCCAACAAAGGTCCATCTAGTAAAAGCTATGGTTTTTCTTCTAGTCATGTATGGATGTGAGAGTTGGACTATAAAGAAAGCTGAGTGATGAAGAATTGATGCTTTTGAACTGTAGTGTTGGAGAAGACTCCTGAGAGTCCCTTGGACAGCAAGGAGATCTAACCAGTCAATCCTAAAGGAGATCAGTCTTGAATATTCTTTGGAAGGACTGATGCTGAGGTTCCAATACTTTGGCCACCTGATGCAAAGAACTGACTCATTGGAAAAGATCATGATGCTGGGAAAGATTGAAGGTGGGAGAAGAAGGGGATGACAGAGGAGGAGACGGTTGTGTCACTGACGTGATGGACATGAGTTTGAATAGGCTCCAGGAGTTTGTGATGGACAGGGAAGCCTGGCCTGCTGCAGTCCATTGGGTCACAAAGAATTGGACACGACTGAGAGACTGAACTGAACTGAGAACATGACGTGAAAAGAAACCTAAAAACATTTAAAAATCAAATTTACATGCTAATGTATTTATAGTATTTTATAATAACCATATGTTAATTTTAAGTAAAGGAAAAAATTGATTTATTTCCTGGTATGCCCACAGTTTTAACCAGCTTAAAATACAAAGAAGGGAAAAATTGAGAAAAAAAAAACCAAAATGAAAAGGGTCAAGTTTCCCTCAAGCAACAGCTCATAGCTCACCATGATCTTTTTTTGCCAATTTGGCCTCCATTTGCACCCAAGAATGATTTTATTGAACACAACTTACTCCTTTGAGGTTCTTCAGTCTCATTCAAGGAAAAGAACGTGTGAGAAAAAGGAAACATTTTTGTTTTTTTCAAAATCAGACTTTTATTTTTTATTTCTAGTCTCATCCTGCACTCGAACTGTGAGTTATTTTGATTCTTCCAAAGTAGAAGAGTTTCATAAACATAAAACAAATTAGTTACCAATTTCTTCACTTCCATCTTCAATTCAGTATTGTTTTCTGGATTTTTACTTTAGTCATAGCTGCTTGTGGTTTTTTCAGGTGGTTGAAATCAATAAAGTCATTGTAAAACTAGTGCTTTTGGTTGGCTGGCCTCTACAGAATAAGCCACCTTTTCCTAGAGATGACAAAGATTTGGCTGAAATAACTATTGACAAGTATGGAGATATAGAAGAAGCTAAAAAATATTTCTTTCACGAACAATAAATCTCTTAGACTTCCAATCCTTTGTCATACTGTTTTTTTTTTAAAACCCCAGCCTTAAAATAGAAGAAGAAAAATGGAACTTTTGTCTTCTGTTTTGACAGATTCTGAGAATTCTGTTTTTCACTTTTGACTGAATTTTGTCACTTCTTGATTGAGTGTTTGTGTTTTTGGAGACCATGACTGTTTCTTTAAAATGCTAGAATTGTGTGTTATAGCATGTTAGAGTTAAAAGGGACCCCAAAGATGGTCTAGTCCAACCCTCCCATTTTATTGTTGAGGAAACACCTTGCTTGGCATGTCTTCACTTTAGCGCAGGTGGGGGCACTAAATCAGCATTGCTTATTTTTACTTTTCTACTGCTAGTTGGACCATCCCCAGGTTAGGGATACAGGTTTATGATGCCATCAACATGACTGTTGGATGTTCTTCCCCTAAATAATCTCAAGTGAGTTATAGACTTAAATTTTTTAATTATGTTATCTCTTTGAATAAAGACGGCTGATAGCTTGCTTACTAAATATCTGATTCTTCCTTCGGTTCTTGTTTAGAAGAGTTAGTGAAAGTTGCTCCATTGTATCCAACTCTTTGTGACCCCATAGACATCCATGGAATTCTCTAGGCCAGAATACTGGGGTGGGTAGCCTTTCCCTTCTCCAGGGGATCTTCCCAACCCAGGGATAGAACCCAGGTCTCCCGCATTCTTTACCAGCTGAGCCACAAGGGAAGCTCTTAGATGAGTTAAATGTGAAGGCGCTCAGTCGTGTCCAACTCTTTGTGACCCCATGGACTGTAGCCTACCAGGCTCCTCTGTCCATGGGATTTTCCAAGCAATTATACTGGAGTGGATTGCCATTTCCTTCTCCAGGAAAACATTTTTCAATTTTTGTGTGAATACGTACTAGCTGTATAATGTTGGAAACATTATGAATTTTATGATCTTTCTTCTGCTCCATTTTTACAGAGCTCTTTTTGATGTCTGCAAACAGTTTCTGAATAAATATGAGGAGAAAGGCTGAGCATCCATTCTCTGTTTATCCTTTGATGGAGTGTGAAAATCATTCAAGACACATGTTTTTCACTGATAAAAGTACTCTTAACTTCTTAGAAAGTGTATCAGATTTGTACTATAAACAAACACTTTATAAGAAGATTTAAAATTTATCTAGGACATGAAAGTGTTTATTCTGATTAAATAGATGGTCATAGTACCTCTGATTGGTCAGTGGTCATGGTAGTCTGATTGTTAAATGCTTCTTGTGTCATACTGGAGTGGAGGCAAGTAACCACATAGACCATGGCTTTCATAAGATTATTTGTTGCTGCTCAGTTCCTAAGTCATATCTGACTGTTTGTGACCCCATGGACTGCAGCTTGCCAGCCTTCCCTGTCCCAGCCTTCCCTGTCCTTCACTGTCTCCTGGGGTTTGCTCAAACTCTTGCCCATTGAGTCGGTAATAACATCCATTCATCTCATCCTCTGTTAGCCCCTTCTCCTCCTGCCCTCAACCTTTCCCAGCATCAGGGTCTTTTACAGTGAGTTGTCTCTTCACATCAGGTGGCCAAAGTATTAAAGTGCTGCACTCAATATGCCAGAAAATTTGGAAAACTCTGCAATGGCCAAAGGATTGGAAAAGGTTATTTCTCAGATAATAACTAAATAGTATTCTGTTATGATCATACAAATGGCTATCTCAGTATGACTAACACATTTAATTAGGATTCAGTGAGGCTTTAGAAACACAAGGAAAGAAAAAGAAAATATTGGGAAGTTAAAGTGTATATACATACATACACACATACTCATATATATATACACATTCATATATATGCAAATAATAAAAATATTGGATTTCCCCAATGACTCAGCATTAAAGGACCTGCCTGCAATGCTGGAGATGCAGGAGATGTAGGTTTCAATGCTGGGTTAGGAAGATCCCCTGGGGGAGAAAATGATAATTTATTCCAGTATCCTTGCCTGGAAAAAAAATCCCATGGACAGAGGAGTCTGGCAGGCTACAGTCCATGCGGTCACAAAGAGTTGGATATGACTCATATTATAAATGTATACATTTTATATACAAAGGTCCATATATAAACATATAGGCATTTACATGTATTTTTGCCTCATCTTCTAAAGGAAATGATTGCTTTCACAGAAGACAAAAATAAACACAAATATAAGCCCAGAGAAATTGAAAATAAATTTGCAAAGACATTGCAATGCACATATTTTAGCACTAACAATATGTAATATAGAAAAGCAGAATTCCATATTTTGTCTGCATACAGAGCCCAGTACACCCAAGAGAGTCTTAATTAAGAAGCCTCTAAACTGCAAGTTTATTAAACGAACGTACTGAAGAGCTAATTCCTTTACTTTTAAATACAATTTAGGAATCCTGCCCTGCTGTTACATAGAGTTATGATTGTTTATCAGGAACCTACAATTTACAGTTGCTACTTATCGATTAGATAATATTGTACTTTCATTGTGTTAAAGTTTTTCTTCTGAGCCAGAAATGTTCCACTGACATTTACTTCTTAAGCATCAGCATACAGATTTATAAACATTATTTTTCTTACATATTACAATTTTTTAAAGTTATTTGCAGAAACTCTGACAAATATACTAATCTTAAAATCTGAACATAATCTTACTAGCTAGAGAGAATAACAATTATAATATTTGCATACTCTCATTGTTTCATATAGATGCATACACACATCGATACACTCACATATTTATATATTATGGTTATTTGTATGTATGCATTATTATACACAGACATTTACTATTTTGAAAGGTACCAACATTTTTGTTCTACAAATTTGAGAGAGGACAGAGATTTTATCTTTAGGGACATACAAATCTCTTGTTTGGCAAAACTCTCAATAAACTCTTCCTAAGCAAAGATAAGGGCTTTCCTGGTGGCTCAGTGGTAGAGAATCTGCCTGCCAATGTAGAAAACACAGGTTCAATCCCTGGGTCAGGAAGTTTCCCCCTGGAGTAGGAAATGGAAACCCACTCTAGTATACTTGCCTGGGAAATCCCATGGACAGAGGAATCTGGCAGGCTACAGTACACAGGGTCACAAAAGAGCTAGACATGACTAAGCAACTAAAAACAACAAGCAGAAACAATGCAACAAAGATAATGAGCTTACCCAGGTGTGGAAAGTTTTGATTATAAGGAATGAGAGAGCTTTCTGCATGATGCCATAAAAATCCCTCTTCTGTGGGATGCCTAGTTGTGTCTCAGATTAAATAATGAAGAGCTGGACCAAGGCCTTGAGCTGAAGATGAACCATTTTCATTTTATCCTCTCTTTTGCAGAGACTTTTTGATGACTCTGAACACTCATCTTCCTCCTGCTCACTAATAGAACTTCAAATTTATTCAAGGAGACACATAACCCTGTAGTTAGTAGCCCATTTAAATAAGCTCTAATCAATGAGATGTAATCAGACATGTTGTGTAGCCCAATCAAAGAAAATCTTCACTGTGGGAAATGAGCAGACCCTTTTCCCTCTTTCCTTCTGAGTAAAATAGAAAAGTGACCCATGGAATTCAAATATCCCCGTTGGAAACCTGGAGGATATTCTATATGGCAGAAAAGCAAAATATGGTCTTGATCCCTCATTTCTGGTCTTGGACAGCTGCCTCCTGAATTGTTTTACATTTTTATTTGGGGGTTACTATTAGAGTGAGATTCATTTCTTGACTGATACATTCTCTTTGGGGTAGTGGAAATTAGAGAGAAGCTATTTAGGGGCAAAGGCAGTTTGGTTAGACAGAGATAGCCTGACTGCTGACACATGGCATAAAATTGAGGAGACCTATGATTTTTCAAGCAAGATTTCAGCATCAGTGTCCAGAAGTTGTGTTTCCCTATAGAGAATATAAAGTTCTTATTTTCCACATTGTAAGTCTCTCTTTTTTTTTTTTTTTTTTTACCACCAAGACCTCAGTAAATCTTAGGGAAATTGTTATATTCTGGTATCAGCTACATGTAAGGAAATAAGGAATATTATACTTAGAAGCTGGAGAAGCAATTGTAAAGAGATAAAAGTTATCTGCAGTAATCCATAGTGAGTGATCCAGTCGGTTGATTGGTGACTTGATCAGGGACAACCAGGATGGATTTATGGAACGTTTAAACACTCTTCTGGTATTCTCATAAATATTACCGAAGGAATCTAAATAAAAATGTGGGCTTCATAACACAGGATGTCTTATTTTTACACTGGAATGATGATAAAGAATGACAGTCGTGAAGAGTGGAAATGTAGAGTTTCAATGCATGCCCATATAAGCCATAGGATACCTTTGAAAACCTTTTATCATTATTATTATTTTAGTTTTAAATGTTTAGATTTATTTGAAAAAGAGGTATAATTTCCACTGAAAACTTATTTCACAAAATAAACATCTAAATGCCTCATCCATTTTTTAGGAAATGAGTTGATTGTTTTCAACTGTGGATCATGATATTGAAATAGGAAAATTTCACGATTTCTAGACTAGTAGGGAATGAACATAGTGAATATACAAGGTCATAGTCAAGAATGCTGGCAATCCCATAGTGGCTTTCAAATGCAATAAGCAATAATTAATGGTTTTCAGGATGAGTCAGCAGTATAGAATCAATCTGCCAATGCAGAAGACCAGTGTTTCATCCCTGGGTCTGGAAGATCCCATTGAGGAGCAAATGGCAACCCACTCCAGTATTCTTGCCTGGGAAATCCCATGGACAGAGGGGCCTGGAGGGCCACAGTCCATGGGATCACACAGAGTCAGGCATGGTGTAGCAACTAAGCAACAATACTAGTCAGCCTGTAATGCCTGAAAATGGGGACTGATTGATAACTAAAAGAATCTGAGAAGACATAAACTGCTGAGTAAAAAAGAAAATAAAAACCTAACATATATAAGTGATCACTTGAGAAGCCAGAAAAACCATTTTCATTCTTTGAAGAAAGACATTAGAACAAAACAATAATTTTTTGGCAGAGTACCAAAACCGGAATTTGATAAAACTAAACCACATTTTAAAAAATAATTTTTGTATTAAAAATTATTTTCCAAGCAATGGAAAAAATTTTTTCTCTTTTTCATTGTATCAACACTACTTCAATCATACAAAGCTCTCCCTTTACCAAACAATTTATTCCAGATATTATTTGTGTCTTTACATAACTGAATATTATTTATATCATTTTTAGCACTTTAATTTTGGTGCTTAACATTTTAAACATTTTAAGGTAAACAAAAAATTGCCAATCTTTGGAAGAGTTTTCTAACATTGCTTTTTTAAGACATCTATCATTTTAAAATGGTTGTCTAGAGTTAGAAGAAAAGGTAACCTGTCTCTTTGGAATCTAAGCTGTTTAAACTTTGTCAAGTTTTCTCTGTGGTAGTAAGAAAGGAAAAGAAAAAGGGAAGGAATGAATTAAGAAAGAAAGAGGAAGAGAAGGGAAGGAAACTGATATTCTTATTCTTCCAAAGCTTATTAACAAGAACACACACTGAAAAGAAAAATGATTTGCTCTTTCAATACCAATATCTGAGGCATAATAATGCTCGTCTCTACTAAGTGAGTCATTCACCATTGTTTCTAGGCTTTTTCAGAATAGAGGAGAGGATATTTACATTACAGATTCATCTTTTTGAAAATAAGATGCCTTGAGAGTTTTAGGCTAATTCAGGACTAGATAGCTATTACTTTGTCTCTTCTATATAATGACAGTATCACCTGTCTTCCACACTAGGAGTTCTAGCTAACACCACTAGACAAACAGAATTCAAATACTCTATATCCATTTGCTTTATATAACCTTATATTACTTTATACATGTAACAGTCTCAGAACAACAATACAGGTTCACCACAATAAAACATGATTATTGAACAGCTAAAGCAAATTTTGCACACACCATTCCCATTCTACACCTGCTTTTTAGATTTGTAACATAACTACATTGTCAGGTTGTTAAAAAAAGAGCAGGTGTGTGGTTTCAGCTGCTCCCCACTCAAAAGCCAATAAACAGGTCAGATTGGTGGAAAGGAAAGTTTACTTATTTCAGATGTCGGCAACTTGGGTGGTAGGGGAGGGGGAGGCTGGCAGACTATCCAAAGGCAGACTCCCCTCATCACTCCAGTGAACAAGGAGTGAGAGCTTTTATAGACAGTGTGTGATTACATGCAGAAACAGCATTGTCATCTCTAACAGTCATCTTCAAATTGGTCACCAGTGGTCTAATCAGGATCATCTTGATTGTTTTAGGCACAAATAATCTTTAGTTCCATGGGGCTTTCCTGGTGGTTCAGATGATAAAGAATCTGCTTGCAATGCAGGAGACCCAGGTCCTGTCCCTGGTTTGGGAAGATCCCCTGGAGACGGAAATGGCAACCCACTCCGGTATTCTTATCTGGAGAATTCCATGGACAGAGGAGCCTGGCTGGTTACAGTCCACAGGGTCGCAAAGAGTTGGACATGACTGAGTGACTAACACTTTCAGGAACCATTTGTTCCCATTTCTATGTGGTCAATTCTCAGAATTGTAGCTGCTCATGTCCTGGTACAGTCTGGTCTTCATGTAGTTAACTTCTCCACCTGGTGTTTTGGTATCTATAGGACAGCTCACAGGATATGGCTCAGAATATTATCTATAGATAGCCCTTGAGAAAGAACTAAAGGTCCTTGATTATGCTTAGTGACTCAGTTCAGTTCAGTCACTCAGTCATGTCTGACTCTTTGCGACCCCATGGACTGCAGCCAGCCAAGCTTCCCTGTCCATCACCAACTCCCAGAGCTTCCTCAAACTCATGTCCATCAAGTCAGTGATGCCATCCAACCATCTCATTCTCTGTCATCCCCTTCTCCTCCAACCTTCAATCTTTCCCAGCATCAGGGTCTTTTCGAATGAGTCAGCTCTTCGCATAAGGGGGCCAAAGTATCGGGTGAGTTTCAGGTTCAACATCAGTCCTTCCAGTGAATATTCAGGATGGATTTCCTTTAGGATGGACTGGTTGGATCTCCTTGCAGTCAAGGGACTCTCCAGAGTCTTCTCCAACACCACAGTTCAAAAGCATCAATTCTTTGGCACTCAGCTTTCTTTATAGTTCAACTCTCACATCCACATAGGACTACTGGAAAAATCATAGCTTTGACTAAATGGGTTTTTGTTGAAAAGTGATGTCCCTGCTTTTCAATATGCTGTCTAGGTTGGTCATGGCTTTTCTTCCAAGGAGCAAGCGTCTTTTAATTTCATGGCCGCAGTCACCATCTGCAGTGATTTGGGAGCCCCCAAAATAAACTCTTTCACTGTTTCCATTGTTTTCCCATCTATTTGCCATGAAGTGATGGGACCAGATGCCATGATCTTAGTTTTCTGAATGTTGAGTTTTAAGTCAAGTTTTTTGCTCTTCTCTTTCACTTTCATCAAGAGGCTCTTTAGTTCTTCTTTTGCTTTCTGGTGCCATCTGCATATCTGAGGTTATTGATATTTCTCTTGGTAATCTTGATTCCAGCTGTGCTTTATACAGCCCAGCATTTTGCACAATGTACTCTGCATAGAAGTTAAATAAGCAGGCTGCCAATATATAGCCTTGACATACTGCTTTCCTGATTTGGAACCAGCCCATTGTTCCATGTCTAACTCTTGCTTCCTGACCTGCATACAGATTTCTCAGGAGGCAGATCAGGTGGTCTGGTATTCCCATCTCTTTAAGTATTTTCCACAGCTTGTTGTGATCCACACAGTCAAAGACTTTGGCATAGTCAATAAACCAGGAGTAGATGTTTTTCTGGAACACTGTTGCTTTTTTGATGATCCAACAGATATTGGCAATTTGATCTCTGGTTCCTCTGGCCTCTTCTAAATCTGGCTTGAATATCTGGAAGTTCATGGTTCATGTACTATTGAAGCCTGGTTTGGAGAGTTTTCAGCATTATTTTGCTAGCATGTGAGATGATTGCAATTGTATGGTACTTTGAACATTCTTTGGCATTGCCTTTCATTGGGATTGGAATGAAAACTGACCTTTTCCAGTCCTGTGGCCACTGCTGAGTTTTCCAAATTTGCTGGCATATTGAGTACAGCACTTTCACAGCATTATCTTTTAGGGTTCAAAATAGCTCAGCTGGAATTCCATCACATCCACTAGTTTTGTTTGTAGTGATGCTTCCTAAGGCCCACTTGACTTCACATTCCAGGATATCTGGCTCTAGGTGACTGATCACACCATTGTGATCATCTGGGTCATGAAGATCTTTTTTATATAGTTCTTCTGTGTATAGAAGAACTTTTGTATAGTTCTTTTGCTTAGTGACTGCATTATTGTTATTTAGTCTCCTTTGTTTTCTTTTGCTTCAGCATTTCTCACTTCATCTGATTGAACTGATTTTTGACTAAAGTTTTCCATAGGCAAAAGGTAGGCAGTAGACCTGGTGAGGGGGCAAGGACCATAACGTCTTGTTCCATTTCAAGACCATGTTGACATTGCATATTACAGCCTCTTTTAATCCTCTTATAATTCTAGTTCTATAGGAAACTATGTAATGCTCACCACCAGTTCTTATGTAGATTCTTTTTCATGATTTTGTTTGCCTAAAGTTGATCCTTTAGTTAAGGTCTTATTAACAATATTCCCTGAGGTCTGACATTTTGATAACCATTTGCTTCTGCCCTCTATACTTAAAGATACTTTTTGCTACATTACAGCAAAGTCTTTGGTTTACATTTTGTTTTCTTTGACATCTTAAACACGTTGCTCCATTTACTTTGTGGGCTAAAGAGTTGCTGACAAAAATTTCTGATGACAATCTCATTTTATATCGCCTGTAAGTCACAGAATTGCTTACTTATATACATATGGGATATTTTTCTTCCTTTGAAGTCCAGAAATTTTACGATTTGTTTTGTGGTTGGCCTTCCTGGATTGACATTCTCAGGTGCAAAGTGCACTCTCTTAATATGTGATTTCAAATCTGTGTGTTTTGTTTCTAGAAAAAATATATTGAGTTATAGTTCTTAATATTGCTTCTGTTCCCTTGCTAGGATTTGTTCTTCAGGGACTCCAATTAGATTTATTTTGCCTACTTTCATGATTTGCCTCTTTCTTTCAGAATTGCTTTAATCTCTTTCTTCATTTGTTCTAGAGTCACTGAGTCCAGCTCTTTCCAATTCCATGGACTGTAGCCAGCCAGGCTCCTCTATCCATGGGGTTTTCCTGGTAAGAATACTGGAGAGGGTCACTGTTTTTTTCACCAGGGGATCTTCTCAATCCAGGGATCGAGCCTGCATCTTCTGCATGTGTCTCCTGCATTACAGGTGGATTCTTTATTTCTGAGCCACCAGGACAGCTGGTTCTCCTTCTTTGAAAATTTTAATTATCTGGAGCATGATATTGTTTCAGTTATCTTTTTATTTCAACCAGCTTATTCTTCATTTCTAAAATAACTTTTTCCTTATAGTTAAGATTTTTCCTTAACTGTCAGTGACTTCTGAGTTTTCTAATCCATGTTTATATTGTTCTTTCATGTCTTAAATCATCTTTAAAGCTTTTTTAGCTTATTTTGATATACAGTGTGCAAGTTTAATTTTTGTTAAGTATGCCAATATAGTGTGTTTTCCTAGTCTTAAGAAATGTATACTATTCCTTTTCATTCTTTTATTGTAACTTTGTATTAATATGATATTTTACCTTCATATACTTCTGCTGCTATTTATATTCTGTATTTTCAAAATGAGGCTTGGTAACTTCAGAGAGTTCTTTCTCCATTTATGTAAACTAAGATTCATGCACATAAATAGAAATACTTAAAAGAAGACATATAAACAAAGTGGTACACCTTAAATACAGGAGGGTAGTTGCTTACAGACAGAAGGAGAATGTAAAGTAGGGATGAAAATAAGAACAAACACACACATGAGATAAAAGCATGGGCTCATGTAGACTAAAGATATTTCACTAGTTGAGAAGTATCATTTTCATCTTTTGCACCTGAGGTCCCCTCCATGACAAAAGATTTATGGAAAGAATATTTGTTCATTGTACAAAAAAAATATAGAAAATATAAAAAATGCAAAAAATTTAAATCAGTTGTAATTCTACCACTTAGAGATAACGACTGGGAATATTTTGAAATATTTAAAAAAATATTTTGTCCTCTGTGTGTGTGTCTGTGTGTGCACGTGTGTGTGCACGTGTGTGTGTGTGTGTGTGTGTGTTCTGCAATGTTTATAGTTTGGGCTCTCCTTAATCACATGAGAACTTACAATTTTAATCACATAGATTCTAATGCCCATGCATTCTCACTTGATATTACTATACTTCTGAGTTTTCTAATTCATGCTTATGCTGTTTCTTTTGTGTCTTGAATAATTTTCTTAATGACTTTTACTTTGAAGTAAGATATAATAGCTTCAATCACACATATGGTTATAGTGCGCTTTCTTTGTCTTTCAGAATATTATGCTACTCCTTTTCATATTTTCTAATTGTAACTTTTTATGGTTATTTGACCTTGATACATTTTGGTTGCTTATTTTTATGTGAATTTACTTTGTATTTTAGAATAAAGCTTGGTGCACATATCTTGCTAACTTCAAAGAACTCTCCATTAATATAACTAAAAATGCCTTTTGAAGTATTCCTTCAAAACCATGATTAATAATAACTGTATAGACACTTATTGAATGTTGGTGTAATAATTTATTCATTTGTTATTTAAAATATTTATCATGAAAATTCACAATTGACTCCAATTTTGCTGTTATATACAAGGCTGTGATTGACATTTTTGTATATACATATATGCACAAATAATTAATTAATGCTTCAGATTTCATTCCTAGAAGTTTAATTATATTTTATAGACCATATATTTCCATATTGCTAATAGGAAGGTTGAAAGTTTATTTTAAAAAATTAGAAGAGTATCAAAGTGTTCCTTTCATCACCATTATCAATAATTTGTCAGTTTGTTAGGTTAAAATTATATCTTTTTTAATATAGATTTCTTTGATAAAAAGTTGAATTTAATCATATTTTATTGGTGTTTTCAGTTTCTTCTATTTGAAATTTTTGTAGTTTATTTTGTAAGCCACTTTGTAAGTTATTTTCCACTCCCAGAATACCCCAAATCTTCTCAGTCTTCCTATCTCACTAAATGGCACTTCCACTCATGCAAGTTCTATTTGGTGAAACATGACTCCTTGTTTCTCATATCTGTTGTCATTTACATTCAATCATTTCCCAATTTCTATAGATTACAGCTCAAAAATAAAATCTTCTAGACTAAAATCTGCCCACTTTTTCATCTCCACTGCTACCATTCTAGTCTAGCTTACCTGGTCTCTGAGCTTCTATGCCCCATCTACCCTTCCTCCACACTGCAGCCATAGTGATATTCAAGTATGGTTCTCCCTAATTCTTTTTTAAAAATATTTGTTATTTGGCTGTGATGGGTCTTAGTTCTGACATGCATGATCTTTGTTCGCCACACGTGAACTCAGAGTTGTAGCACATGGGATCTAGTCTCCTGACCAGGGATTGAAATCAAGTTCCCTGCATTGGAAGGATGGAGTCTAAACCGCTGAACCACCAAGGAAGTCCCCTCTATAGCCCTTTATGCATAGAAGGCTCTCCCAAAATCAAAATATTCTACTAACTCTTTTATGACTATCTTAACAGTATTCTAATATAGTATGTTTTCATTATTATTCTTTTCCAGAAATATGGACATTTTGGTTTGTATTTTCCTTTGATGAGTTAACTTCTTTCAAATTTCCTGGTGAAAGAGTCCTTTTTGTTATCATTTTAACTAATTGAGGATTTATTGCCTTATGGTCTAATAAAGATTGCATTACCATTTTTTAAACTTATTTTTAAACTAATATTAACTAATTTAATAGACGTTTATGTATACCTGGAAACAAGGTATATTTTGTGTTATCAGGATAAATATTTAAGATATATCTGTATATTTTATGTTATGGTTTTCAGTTTTCTATGTTCTTCCTAACATTTTGTCTTCTTGATCTATCTAGATCTAAGCAAGGTGTACAAAAGTTTCCTATTTTTAATATGTGTCTGTTTCTCTTTCATCTCCTATCGTTTCTGCTCTATGAAAGCTGTACTGGTAGTTGGTGAATAGATATTAATATCTTCATTGTGAATGGTAGCCTTTAGCATTACAGAGTGTCCTACTTTGTAATACTGAATTCTTCTCAGCCTGAATTCTACCTTGTTTTAGATCAAGATCATGGCCCCTGCTTTCTTCTTACTTGCCTTTATTTGACGTATTTTTGCTCATACTTTTATCTTTAGTGCTTTCAATTCACTTTATTTTAGTTACATCTTTTGCATACAGCATAAAGTTGAATTTTGCTTCCTTAGTCAATCTGAAAATCTTTTTCTTATATTATGTAAGTTAAGCTCACTGATATGCATTCATGTAACTAATACAGTTGGTCACAGTTCTGTAACAGAGTATTAAGTTTTATAAGTGCATAAGTATGAATATATTCTGTTATATTAGCAGCTTGCTTTGTTATCTTTTCCCTGCTTATTTCTATTGTTATTTGTGAAGATCTGAACTCTTCTTCCTAATGGTTAGCTTTACCCAAATATCCTTCTATAACCATACTTCTGTTCTGAAACTATTAGTTTCTTCCCATTATTTATGTTAATGTCAGAAGGTACCTGCTTCTTTTCCTCCTTCTTTAGTATATAATCTTAGTGCTGATGCCTGTTGAGCAAAATATACTTAAGATTCAAATTCTTCATTTATCAGATTCAAATATACCTTTTTATCCTAACACTAGTGGGTCAATCAGCAAGTTCATTCTACTCACCTTTTACTCTAGACTTTCTCTTTTCATTGTTTAATTGATCACATTATTTCTCCAACATCAGAACCTGCAATATGCACACAGTATCTTGTCATTCTTATCTTCTTTTAGATTTTAAATGCTTTCTGCCACAACCCCAGACTTTATAAAGAAGCTTCTCCAGACACTATGTTTTACTGAAACTCTTTTTATAGAGGATACCTCAGGAAAGGTTTATTGAAATAAATTATTTCATGTATTGCATGCTTATAACTCTTTACAGCCCCTTGTTCTAAGAGGATATTTGGCTGGGTATAAAACCATTGGTTCACATTTTCATTTTTGAGTACTTTAACTGTATTATTTTATTGTTTTATTGCTTAAGATATTGCTGCTGAGAAACCTGAAGCTATTCTCATTTTCTTTCCCTTATTTGTTACTTGATTTGTATGTGTGGCCAAGGGAAGTGGGTGGAGTTGGGGGTGTGTGTCCAGATTTCCAAAGGTAATTTTTCCTTATCTTTAAAATCTAATAGTTTTGCTCTGCTATGTCTTGGTATTATTTTCATCATTTAAAAAACACTTTAAAAGCTATTTCCTACCAACAGCCTGTTTAATTATCTGAAACTTTTCCATGAAACACCTTGAAATAATGGCATATATCTGCAGCTTACAACTCCTCTGCTTCTACTCCCCTTTAGCCCTTTCCAATCATCCTCTTACCAAAAAATGAAAGAAAGAAAGAAAGAAAGAAAAAATTAAATGACAGTGAACAGGAAGAAGTTCATCCAAAATACTTATTATTAGAGTTTCTGCTAAGGTCTCTCTAGATGAACTTTTAATCTATCAATATACTTGTACAGTACCAAATTGTGTACAGAATGGCCCAAAGGTACTGTATAATCTTTATATCCAGAAAATATTTGTATACAATTTACTAAAAAGAATGCATTATATGTATATTATGTACATTTTATAAAGCTTTCCAACCAATGAGCACTGAGGCCAACATCACTTTCAGGATAATTTTCAAACAGCCAGAAAACTTTATGAACTTGATATCTTTCTATTATAGTTCTTTTGTTTTCAACTAAACTTATAGCAAATATTTTCTGCCTTGAAATTGGATGCAGTATGTCTACAGGCATACTCTTCTGAACCTTCTTAGAACTCCTGGTTCCATGGTCTGTAAGAGTTTCACTGGATACAAAGACAAACAGATTTGTTTCTCCTTGTATAACTTAGTCTCACTTATTGGGTTCTACTCAGTAAATACCAGTTCATTCTGGTCTTAAACTCAGAGCCGATATATTTTCTCAGGTGTACATTTTTTTTAGGCTCGAAACTTTCCATGTTGAATTCAATGAATTTTATGAATTCGGTCATAAATATTTCTAGTTTTAAAATTAATCAGGAATGTTTTAAACAGGCAGCAGAGACAGGACACTTTTCTTTCTCTTCTCTCAAAAATATACCAAAATGAATAAAAAGAACTGAAAATAGAGCATATTTAATTCTTAATAAAAGTTGAAAACAGCAGTAATCACACACATACACACAGGTACACATAAAAATGTATGCCTGATTAAAAATCTTTGAACCAAATCAAACGAGGGCATAGAGTTACAATACGTTGCCTTTTTTCTTTTTAATCTCTGAGTGAGTGAGTGAGTGAGTGAAGTCGCTCAGTCGTGTCCGACTCTTTGCGACCCCATGGACTGTAGCCCACCAGGCTCCTCCCCCATGGGATTCTCCAAGCAAGGGTACTAGAGTGGGCTGCCATTTCCTTCTCCAGGGGATCTTCCCGACTCAGGGATCGAACTTGGGTCTCCTGCATTCCAGGCAGATGCTTTAACCTCTGAGCCACCAGGGAAGCTCTTTTAATCTCTAGAGGATGATAAATGAAACAATTCTAAATGGCTATATGATAAACTCTGGTTAAATAGATGAGGACTGGCAAAGGGACAGAAGTGAGCCATGAGAAAAGTCTAAAAACACTTGGCGCTTTATCCCCAGAACTGCCCTTCAGTAATGAGCAGTATAGACTCAGAAGGAGGAATTCCTGCCCTGGGCTCAACAGTGTAGAGAAGTCCCTTATAGCTTTCCTATTGGGCCTGACATGTACACACTACTGTATTTAAAATGGATAACCAACAAGGACCTACTGTATAGAACAGGGAACTCTGCTCAATGTTAACAACCAAAATGGGAAAAGAATTTGAAAAAGAATAGATACATGTATATGTACAACTGAATCACTCTGTTGTATACCTGAAACTATCACAACATTTTTAGTCAACTATATTAAAAAAAAAAAAAGAAATGCACAAAAGTAAATTCATTAGCACACATATAGCTCTGATACAAAGAATTCAGTGCTCAGCACTGGCCCCACACTACTAAACATCAGCTCTTCTGACTCTGGGAGAGGGTCTAAGGTTCAGGTGCTGGCAGGGTTGGTTCCTTCTGACAGCTGTAAGGAAGAAACCGTTCCATGTCCCTTTCATAGCTGCTGGTGGCTTGCTGGCAATCTTTGTCCTTTCTTGGCTTGAAGATGCATTACCCCGATGTGTGCCCTTATCCTCATTGCATTCTGTGTCTGTGTGAGTATGTCTGTATTCAAATTTCCCCTGTTTTATAAGGATACCAGTCATATTGGATAAGGTTTCACCCTACTACAGTAGGACTATATATTAATTAAATACATTGGCAATGACCCCTTTTCCAAGCAAGTTCACAAAAATGTGAGGTACTGGGGTTGTTCAGTTCAGTTCAGTTGCTCAGTCGTGTCCGACTCTTGGTGATCCCAAGAGCTGCAGCACGCCAGGCCTCCCTGTCCATCACCAACTCCCCGAGTTTACTCAAACTCATGTCCATTGAGTCAGTGATGCCATCTAACCATATCATCCTCTGTCGTCCCCTTCTCCTCCTGCCTTCAATCTTTCCCAACATCAGGGTCTTTTCAAATGAGTCAGCTCTTTGCATCAGGTGGCCAAAATACTGGAGTTTCAGCTTTAACATCAGTCCTACCAAAGAAAGCCCAGGACCGATTTCCCTTAGGATGGACTAGTTGGATCACCTTGCAGTCCAAGGGACTCTCAACAGTCTTCTCCAACACCACAGTTCAAAAGCATCCATGCTTCAGCACTCAGCCCTCTTTATAGTCCAACTCTCACATCCATACATGAACACTGGAAAAACCATAGCCTTGACTAGATGAACCTTTGTTGACAAAGTAATGTCTCTGCTTTTTAATATGCTGTCTATGTTGGTCATAACTTTCCCTCCAAGGAGTAAGCGTCTTTTAATTTCACAGCTGCAGTCACCATCTGCAGTGATTTTGAAGCCCAGAAAAATTGTCAGCCACGGTTTCCACTGTTTCCCCATCTATTTCCCATGAAGTGATGGGACCAGATGCCATGATCTTTGTTTTCTGAATGTTGAGCTTTAAGCCAATTTTTTTCACTCTCCTCTTTCACTTTCATTAAGAGGCTCTTTAGCTCTTCTTCAGTTTCTGCCATAAGTGTGGCGTCATCTGAACATCTGAGGTTATTGATATTTCTCCCGGCAATCTTGATTCCAGCCTGTGCTTCATCCAACCCAGCATTTCTCATGATGTACTCTGCATGTAAGTTAAATAAGCAGGGTGACAATATACAGCCTTGATGTACTCCTTTTCCTATTTGGAACCAGTCTGTTGTTCCATGTCCAGTTCTAACTGTTACTTCCTGACCTGCATATAGATTTCTCAGGAGGCAGGTCAGGTAGTCTGGTATTCCCATCTCTTCCAGAATTTTCCACAGTTTATTGTGATCCATGCAGTCAAAGGCTTTGGCCTAGTCAACAAAGCAGAAATAGATGCTTTTCTGGAACTCTTGCTTTTTTTGATGATACAGAGAATGTTGGCAATTTTATCTCTTGTTCTTCTGGCCTTTTCTAAAACCAGCTTGAACATCTGGAAGTTCACAGTTCAAGTATTGCTAATGCCTGGCTTGGAGAATTTTGAGCAATACTTTAAAGCATGTGAGATGAGTGCAATTGTGCGGTAGTTTGAGCATTCTTTGGCATTGCCTTTCTTTGGGATTGGAATGAAAACTAACCTCTTCCAGTCCTGTGGCCACTGCTGAGTTTTCCAGATTTGCTGGCATATTGAGTGCAGCACTTTCACAGCATCATCCTTCAGGATTTGAAATAGCTCAATTGGAATTCCATCACCTCCACTAGCTTTGTTCATAGTGATACTTCCTAAGGCCCACTTGACTTCACATTCCAGGATGTCTGGCTCTAGGTAAGTATGAGTGATCACACCATCATGATTGTCTGGGTTGTGAAGATCTTTATTGTATAGTTCTTCTGTGTATTCTTGCCACCTCTTCTTAATATCTTCTGCTTCTGTTAGGTTCATACCATTTCTGTCCTTTACTGGGCCCATCTTTGCATGAAATGTTTCCTTGGCATCTCTAATTTTCTTGAAGAGATCTCTAGTCTTTCACATTCCATTGTTTTCCTCTATTTTTTTTTGCATTGTTCGCTGAGGAAGGCTTTCTTATTTCTCCTTGCTATTCTCTGGAACTCTGCGTTCAAATAGGCATATCTTTCCTTTTCTCCTTGGCTTTTCTCTTCTCTTCTTTTCACAGCTATTTGTAAGGCCTCCTCAGACAGCCATTGTGCTTTTTGCATTTCTTTTTCTTGGCGATCGGCTTGATCCCTGTCTCCTGTACACTGTCACAGGCACTCTGTCTATCAAATCTAGTCCCTTAAATTTATTTCTCACTTCCACCGTATAATCATAAGGGATTTGGTTTAGGTCATACCTGAATGGTCTAGTGGTTTTCCCCACTTTCTTCAATTTAACTCTGAGTACTGGTGTTGGGCATAAATAGATTTTGGGAGTACATGATTCAGTATATAACACATTCATAAAATTTAGCAGTTATTTTATTTCACTAAAATAAACTGAATATTTAGTATTTAGTCTATAACACATTTATAAACATTTATACAATTTAAAAGTTTTATAATACATTTATAGAACTTTCACTTCTAAAGTCTTCAAAATGAAAATAATGATAAATAGGCACTAGAAAGGTGGTCTAATGTAACGTTACATTTATAACACATATTATGCAAATCTCAACTATGTGTTTATTGCTTTGCTAAAATGAAGTCAATACAAATAAATTTCATGAATATATATATATATATAAGAATTTATTAACTATGTGTGGCTTTATTATATTACTCATATAAACATTGCTAAGCCATCATCAGAACACCCAGATATGCACAATAAATTCAATTATTCTTTGGAATTTTGGTGATTTTTCAGTCACATGTAAACAATTGCTTTACAAGTATTTTTCTAAATTTTGCTTTTATGAAAGTACTGTTAAAGAGAAAAAGTATTCAATGAGTCTTGCTAAAGATGGCAAGGAAGACTTTAATCAGGACTATCAAAAAGGTATAGAGGCCACTGCAAAGGAATTTTACGGTGAGGGAGAGACTGGTCTCAATTCCAAACAGGCAGGTGAAACATAGCCGAGGAACAGGGTGAGGTGGGCAATGGATGGGAAATTACTAAGGGGGAAACATCAAGCTTAAGGGAGATCCTGGCTAAACTGACCTACAGGATCCATACTGAAGACAGGTCTCAGTGATCTTAATACTCCAAGTGAACTTAAGAAAAAATTTATACTAAAATTAATCAAAATAAATTACTGTGTATTGCCTGAAAGCAACTTAAAAATTAAAAAATGAGAAGGATTTGCTCTACCAGCTATTAGAAATTTATTATAAAAATATAATCAATTAAACTGTTTCAGAGAGAAGAATAGGGGAAAAGAAATCAATGGAATATATTAAAGATTCCAGAAACAGATAAGTAAGGATTTACTGGATATACTATGTGGTAAAACTAGCATTTCTCTATCAATGAGGGGGAAAGGATGGATTAAGAATGAATAACATTGGAACAATTTGATTTTGACTCAAAAATATTATATTCTTATACCAAAAATATCAAATGAATTAATGATTTAATTGGAAGAAAATAGTAATAAAATATAAAGAATATTTAGGAAGTTATTTTTATAATTTTTAAGGTGGGAAACAGCTTTCCAAGGAAAAGTTTAATAGATTGGATTACAAAAAAATTATAAGACAATTGAAAATATGTTAATGATTATGACTATGTATAAAAGAATATATAAATGTTCACAAAACACTTTAAATGTTGTTTAGGTTGATTTTTTAGCTATGAAATTGTTTAGGACGGATAGATGAACATTTTCAGTGACAATATGAGAGCAAATTATACTCTGATTTCTTAAACATCAATTTGATCATATAATTTGAGGTTAATAATTTAGATAGTTAACTAAGAAAATAATTAGATGAGTGTTTGAAAGTATATGTACTAGGGTGCTTATTGCAATTTTGTTTGTATTTTATTTAATTTTAAGAACTTAATGTCTGATACTAGGGTGTTGATAACCATTTTAAATGGTTGACACTAAAAAAATGCACATGTCACATTAATAAGAGGAAAAGAGCAGGTTATGCAAAGCGCTTAAGGCAGGTAACTTCTAAGACTATTTTTTTCATGGATGCATAGTCAAATTATCAGTAGTAGTCCTCTCTAGATAGAGGGGAAAATATGTATATTTATTTTCTTCTTCATGATTTTCTGAAAAAGTCTGTAGTGAGCATGAAGTTTTCTTAGAAAAGATGACATGGCTATTTTCACTAAAATAATTTAATGAAATAAATAATAAATGAACTAATCCTTTTATGTGTTGAATTACATACACTACTTATTTTGCTAGTGTCCATGGACATTTTCCAAGCCACTTTCAGTGGCTTGATTATTTTTTGCACTTGGAATTCTCCAAAAAATTGATTTTGCATTCTTTTTTGATAATTTTATTTCAAACCATATGCATCACTTGGGAGTTGTTAAAATATTTAAATAAATGATTGAAATTTGAAAACAGCACATGCAGTTGCCATAATTGCTATAGTTTTAATTTCCCCACTTTATCCTTAATGAACATGATGCCTTTTTTGCTTTCTGTGATCCAGCATACCAGTGATCTCCTATGAACCAGGAATATGGGAAATTCCCTTCCTTCACAGAGCTAAGTAAAGTACATGTGCATTGGCCTCTCACTGTATTATAATTAGCTTGCTAAACTTACACAGGATATTCATCTACTCTTTTATAGTTCATTAAGTACATTATTAGATCTGTTCATATTTTACATTCATAGCACTCCTGAAAACAATTTTATTAGTTATTTCTCATATAGTTATTAAATCCAAACAACCAAACAAAACACTCAAAAATAAAGTTGTCTCTAGTTCAAACTCCAGAGAGAATTTAATATAATAGGTGAAGCCACGGGAGGTCCAGTTTCCAATCAGAACTGTTTCCTCAAGTTCTAAGTCAATTTCATAAAACCTGGGATAGTCAGAAAGTAACTAATTTTACCTTTTAATTTTGCCACACTATATTTGAATTTTCAAAATGGTATTATCAAAACTAGGTTTTACTTTAGTTGACGTTGCAAATATACCTTAGAATTTACCAAGTGAACTAGATTTCTTGTTACCATCTAAAGCAAATTCACTTATTGATAATGTTTCCTTTTTCCTGTCAATACGGTATGTTTCTCTGCATTCATGCATTCATATTAAACATTCATAAAGAACATGAATTGGGTATGTACTATACCCTTTTGTTGGTTTTCTTAGTCACTGAGTTGTATTAAACAATTTTGGAACTCCATGGACTACAGCTGGTTAGGCTCCTCTGTCCATGGGATTTCCCAGTAAAGCACACTGGAGTGGGTTGCCATTTTCTTCTCAGGGGATCTTCCCGACCAGGTATCGAATCAGTGTCTCCGCATTGGCAGGCACATTCTTTACCACTGAGCCACCAGGGAAGCCCCACTATTCCCTTCAATAACATGTAAAATAGAAAACCCAGGTGCTCCTGTTGCCATTCAAAGCAAGAACAAATACACATGGAAGTCCTCTTCTTTTTCTTACACATCTCTCTACGTTCTCTGAATCCTTCTTTCAAACTGTATGTAGGACTTCTGTTTCCTCATCATTGCTCCATCCACCACCTGGATATTCAAAAGCCTCCACATTGGTCTTCCTTTCTTCTGTCCTTCCTGCACACTGCACCATAATCATCTTTGTAAATTCATTTTTGAGCATGTCATTTGGGCTGTAAAACCATCCATGGCTCTCTTCTGCCTGACAAGAGTCCAGCTATTTAGCTCACACACTAGTCTTCATAAAGGAGCTTCTTCTTTTTATCTTCAGCCTCTTCATCCACAATCCACCTCCACACCTCTGTGGATCTGCACAGACTGTTACCTCTATTTGGGATGCCCTCCTGTCACACCACTGTCAATCTACCTAATGACATCTTGTCTATTGTTTAAACTTTTCAAACACCTAGGGATACAAAGCATCATTTGAGATATTTGTTCAAAGTGCCCCAACCTTGAGATCCTGAGAACTCAAGCATTTGTGATACAAATAATGGACACTGCACCAATAATTCTCAAGCTTCACATTAGAATGACTCCTCTTGGAGAAGGCTGGGGAAACACATGATATTTGGACAATGGTGCAACTTAAGTACTTATCAGGTAATTTTCCTCCTAATATTCAGAAAGAACTGAGAACAGCTGCACTAGGCTTTGAGAAATAAGCTTTAAAAACTGTGTTCAGGCAACAACTCTTGTGAAGAAGTCCTTGATTCTTGAGACAGAATAAATCACTCTCCCACAGGACTGATCCCCTTCTAGAATAAAATCCTTAAAAACAGCTATATCTTGTTTGCTTTTGAAATTTCAAACACCTATCTAAATTCATGAGATGTTCTCTCTATCTGCCTTTCTGTGTCTCTCTCTGTCTCTTTCTCTGTCTCTCTGCCTTTCTCTGTTTCTCTTTCCATCTTCTCTCTCTCTCTTGCCTTCTCTTGTTCATGAAACTTTCGCAAAAACCCTTTGGAGTTAAAGTTATATTGACATTCTTTGCCAGATCAACTAACCAGTCAGAAACCATCCTATCAAAAAATCAATTAATCAATAACCTTGAGATCCTGAGAACTTGGATAACAATAACAACCATTTTGTTCAACACTTAATTCTGGTAGATAAGGACATACAAATGGGTAGAGAAAATGTAATTATCTTTAGAGAGTATGAATATCCTTTTTAACTAAAAAATAATCTTCATAATATTTATCCCATTCCACTTGGGTTGGGAAGATACCGTGGAGGAGAAAATGGCAACCCACTCCAGTATTCTTGCCTGAGAAATCCCAGGAACAGAGGAGCCTGGCAGACTACAGTCCAGGGAGTTGCAAAGAGTCAGACACAACTGAGCGACAGAGCACACACACACAGCAGCTCCTAAAGGCAGCATTAGTCATAGTTACATCTTTCAGCTCTACTCTTTTCTCGAATGTCTGAGTGTGAGCTTGAACACACTCTATTTGGTAAAGGTCTCTGACATTTCTTTGGTCTGAAGACTCTTTTAAACATCCATAGCGTTCTTCCTTTTTTTCTTCAATATTACTGATGACAGCCTAAAATTTTGGATCAAAAGGCTATTCTCTTAATGACCTTCAGAGTTAAATTTCCCAGCCCAAGAAGAAAAAATACCATCATCC
This sequence comes from Ovis canadensis, assembly GCF_042477335.2. Lineage (NCBI taxonomy): Eukaryota > Metazoa > Chordata > Mammalia > Artiodactyla > Bovidae > Ovis > Ovis canadensis. Next base: position 243,606,991 of record NC_091245.1, read on the forward strand.
CAGCATTTTCTGGATACCACCCTTTCTCCCATAACTTCCACTAAGGGACTGGCCCTATTGTCAGCCCACTTGAGTTTATGTGGGAGAAGAGCATACACAAAAATACTTTATAAGTTTCCTAAGATGAACACAAACAAGTAGAGCAAAAGCAAGAAAGAGAAAGCAGTACAGGAAAGGAGTGGGCAGAAGCAACAACAAAGAATAATGACAACCTAGAGGAGTGGGATGGGGTGGGAGGTGGGAGGGAGGTTCAAGAGGGAGGGGACATACCTAAGGTTGATTCATATTGATATATGGGAGAAACCAACAAAACATTGTAGAGAAATTATCCTTCAATTAAATACAAATAAATAAAAAAAATGTTTTTAGGTGGTTAAGGCCATGAGGAACAGGAAAAAGGGGAGAGTCTGGCATGAAGTGGAGAAAACAGGACCAATATAGGGAAAATTTTGCTTGGGAGAAAGGCAACATCAGCCTAGATAATATTTTGGGAAACTTAAACTGTGGAAAGAATACTGGAATAGCCATAAAGTCACACAAGCATTTCTCACATAGATACAGTCACAGGCATGGAAACATCAAGAGAAGTGTTTGTCAATGGTACTAATTGTTTTCATTAAGCAATTATGTGCTTGCCTGAACTTTGGGCACATGCTGTTGTTTGTATGAAATGTTTACCACACACACTTGGTCCAGGTCCTCAAATATTTCATCAAAATGTTTTTATGCTCTGGAAAGTTCAAGCGTGGATGATAATTTTCCTTTGTCAAATGTAAGAACAAATTTTACTTTAGATTCAGATCCCTGTATTCTTATATTATTATTTACATGGTGTTTATTTGTATCTATTTACATATTATATATTAATTTTATATTTTTATTCACAGAATTCTTAATATTATATTATTAATATAATACATTATAGTATATTATATTATTCTTAATTCTTCAATACCCATATGTAAGATGCTTCCTAGGTTTGGAAAAAGTATCCAGCTAGTTGTTATCTAAAATATTAAGACTATGTTTATGAGGAGGTCATTCTAACACAGTCAGGCCAACATGTGATTTCGGCAAAGGACTGTTTCAAAGTAAATTGGTAATTCTGGCAGTAAGTTATGTAAACTGAAACCTTTGGATTTTATTTTATTTTATTTTTTTGGCTGCATGGTATGACTTGTGGAATCTTAGTTCCCTGATCAGGGATTGAACCCAGACTCTTGGCAGTGAAAGCACAGAGTCCTAACTACTGGATGGTCAAAGATTCTGCTTTTGGATTTCTTTTGGCTTGATCCAGACTTTATGGACTAACCATTCATTGGAAACAAAGAGATACAATTTTTGTTAAAATGGTCCTGAACTGTTAAGTTTCATATTGAAACAGAATTTGATGCCATATCAAAGAAATTGAAGATACTTACCAGGTTAGATAATTCAGTACAAGGTAGCCAACTCTGACTTCTTTATTGTATCACTTCAATGCTGGATAGCCACTAGCTGACTGATTTTTTTTTTTAATACCAGAAATTTACTTTCTCACAGTCCTGCAGACTGGAAGTCCAAGATCACGGCGGTAGCAGGCTCAGTTTCTTCTGAGATCTCTCTCTTTGGCTTCCAGATGGCCATCTTTTTGCTGTGTCCTCCCACGGTCCTCTCTCTGTGTGTGCTGTGTGTCCTAATTCTTATTCTAGCTCTCAGACTCCAAATTGAAATCACAATAATAGTAAAACTAGTGTAAAGGAAGCGCTTTAATATTGAGGGTTTTGGCTTAATGAAGAGTTCATAGAATAGGTATCTGTCATTTGTAGTTGTCTCCAAGCTACAATGAACCTCATTTTCATATTTTTGTCGTCTTGGAATTGTAAACCTTTCCAAGTTAGAATCTGAAAATCTTACATAGTCATTCTTTGTGTAAGGGGCAGTTTCTACTAACTAGACGCATTTGTATGAGATTTAATTCAGAAGCATGTAGTACGGAGCCAGGTCTGGAGCGACAGAGATGGAGAGTTTGTATCTGAGATTCACAGCAGATATGGACAGTTTTCCTGTCCAGTGTAGTTCTGGACTTGGCAGTAGAAAAAGCCTGAAGTCAGGAAAAATACTGTGGTTCTGATGTGAGCAGTTCTTCAGTGTGATACTTGGAATTATTACTGTAAGTTCAACCTAAAATCTATTCCCTTAGTCTTTTCAAAAGTTTTGTTACATTTCTAATATTTCTTAATAATCCATTACTAGTTTAACCAACTAAAGTAGATTCTGTTATCTCCAACAAAGTTTCTATGTTGGAATAGAGAGCTGTAATTTAACAGTAGTACATCTAGCGGCTATTGTTTCATTTTCCAGAAAACAAAAATATTGTAGGCTCCTCCCTTCCCTGGGTTAACATTGTACTATGGACTACAATACTACTTGTCTGCTAGTCCTTAACTAGGACTTCATTATATGTTAGGAATAAGTGTTAAAATAATTGGACAAGTCATTCCCCTCATGTAGCATATACATCTTGATGTAATTTAAGTAATGAATTGTTTTAAAGTAAGCTGATTTGTTGCAAATAAGAAAATTGGAAGAAAATGCTGTCATTTGTTGCAATTGCCCCTTAAAAGAAAGCAACTTTCATCACTTAACTTTCCATAGTCTTACTCTGTAAAACATTCTCCACAGTTTTCTTCCCTTACTAAACCTCTGAACACAACCTCTAATGATTCAATGAAGGATTCATAGAGAACTTGAAGAAAGAACTGTTAAGTGATCAGAAAAATGAAAAAGATGGACTAGGATACTAATTTCTATTTTAAAGAACCTGAAAACACTTGGAGAACCACAAGAATAGAGATTTCAGTCTTTACTCTCAGATGAAGTTTGGTGGGCATGTGTGTTTCTTTAAAAAGCAAACAAATAACATTTTATAGAATCCTAAAATTTCATAGAACTAAGAAATCTACAGAACTTAATTCAAACCACCATTTACAGGTAATTGATTCTCCTATATTGTGCAGAGGGGGTTAAAATATGTATTTATGTATTTCCTCGTGCTTGTGTGTCTTTGCCACTCCTCAAATACACATGGACAAACGCCACTCGCAACTAAGCCTTAACACTTCCCACTTTTCTATATCCAGTAAGTATGCCCCCGCATGCATATGTGTATGTGTGTATATATAACTCTGAAAAATGCATCTCGTATTTTTCTTTCTATGGCATATATTACATTATACAATTAGTGGTTTCCAGAGTCATTAAACTTTGTTCCTGGAACAATGCACATAAATCTGTTTATTTATACACAGAAACAAATTTAGTTGTGGTGGGTATAATGAAATGATATAAGCCTTAATGGTCTTTCACTTAGAATTAACCTGTATCTGGAGATGATTTATGGCGAATACAGAGAATAGAATGCTATGTAGATGTTAATTGTATAGTACAATTGTGAAGGTACATATATAGGAAACTACTCTTTCCGCTCCAAAATATAACACTCCATTCTTATCTCCTCCTCCATAACACAAAATTATCTTGGGAGAACAGGAAAAGAACTCACAGAAATGCAGCAAAAGTACATAAACAATTATACAGCACCAAGGAAGACATAAAAAGTCCTTTAGTAAGTCAGACTGATAGTCTTGCTTTTTCTTTAGTCTGCATTTCAATGGTCTTTCTATTTTTGTTAAACATAAGTGAAGGGGAAGAAGTTTTTATTAGAGGTTTGTTGACTAGCTGCTGACTCTCTTATGCTGTAAATGGTGCATTGAGATGTTTAGCTGTCAGGGACTGAAGGAATGGGAAGTATTCTGAAATTCGCCCTGACTATTCTCCAAAAGTCTCACAAATACATATTTTGAATGAAACATGTTTGCTTTCTCTATCAACTAAATATGTTCTTTTCCCAGAAATAATATAGAATTTCAGAGTCAGTACATATATTTTCTTTGTAGAACAAGATGGTCAATGAAGCAGTCACTGTGAAAGCCTCATGAGAACAATTAAATCTCAGCAATTAAGTTGATGACTAAATATGATGGTAGAAAAATGTTAATAACATACTTTCTGTAGCCATTTCTGGAATGGTTCACTTTGTTTTTCCTGCAGTTACTTTAATCAAAATGAATAGGCACAAATGATTTAAAATATCTTACAAGTGTGTAGAACTAGAACTTTGGCAGATATAGCTAGAAGGAGCAGGAAAACATATTTTCAGAAGCTCAGAGGTTCAAGCTCTAAAAAAAAAAAAAAAATGTATTTTCATGAAGATTTTTAAAAAATAATAAGTCTGAAAAAAACATTAAGCTCCATAACTTATTGCTCGGTTTGTTTTGGTTAGATTTTTACAGTATTTTTCTGGGGAAGAGAAACAGTTTATTATTTGTGCTCAGTGACCTTGAACAGGGCTTCCCGGGTGGCTCAGCAGTAAAGAATCTACCTGCGATGCAGAAGACCCAGGTTCAATCCCTGGGCTGGGAAGATCCCGTAGAGGAGGGCATGGCAACCCACTCCAGTATTCTTGCCTGGAGAATCCCATGGACAGAGGGGCTGGTGAGCTACAGTCTATAGGGTCGCAATGAGTTTGTCATGACTGAAGCAATTTATCTTGCACACATGACCTTGAACTCTTAAAATAAAGGTTGAAGTGACTAGGAGAAGCAGGATGCAATATTGATTAACGAGTCTAAGCATAAATGTGGGCTTTTGTGGTTGAGTGAACCTCAATACTGTTTTTGATATGATAGAAGTTACCCACATAAGAGTTCATGCAAAAGAGTTGTTTTCCTGGGTCTGCATTAAAGCAAGTAATGCTCATCATTCACTTGTTTAGTTAACAAAATAAATAAATGTATTTATTTATTTATGCAAATATATCACAATTCACTTGTTTGTTTAACAAAACATTGAATACCTACAAAATGCCAGGGATTTGCCAGACCTTGGTGCCCCAGAGCAAATGCTCTACCTTCAAGAAATACATCTTCTTAAGGATTTATGTCAGTATTGTGACCCCAGGCTTTCCAGAGGATTTGACTCATCAGCTGTCATTTTAAAAATGTACCTGGATTACCCTGGATAGAAGATAGAGAAGGGCCCTCAGGGCTTAGGGAATGAAAGCATGGAAATAAGAAATCCTCTAAATGATTTGTTGGTTGGTCTAAATATATTTACATAGAGATGAGGCTCTATTGTTAAAATATATTGGATATTGTAAGTTTGAATTTACTTTGAGAAATACAGGAGCAAGCTTTCAATAGAGGCTGTGATAATTCAAAACCACTGTGTGGTTGAGTTTCTTTTCTAAGGAGCAAGGTATGATCTTCAGGATATTTGGTTCTATCAAGAAGTTCTGGAGATTTTCCGAAATCTCCCCAAACAAATTATTCTTTGTAATAGACTTTCTCTCCCTGATCTACAATTTCCCTTGAAAGAGTAGTAGCCTGTAGACTTTCCACAAAAGCAAGATTTCTCAACCTCAGCATTACTGACAGTTTAGTCTGGATGATTCCCTATTGGAGCAGGCAGTCATCCTGCGCATTTTGGGATGTTTAGAAGCTTCCCTGGCCTTTGTGTCAGTGGAAAACTCCCTTGCCCCACCGTTGTGACAAACAAAATATGTCCAGACATTGTCAAATACCCTCTGGGTGACATAATCACCATTGGTTGAAAATCACTTCACCAACATAAGCTATTATAACTTAGTTTTACTGCAGTAGTTTAGTATCGCAAATGTTTTACTGCTAGTAATAATAATGAATACTAATATTCACTGGGTGACTTAAACAGGGGGATCCAGCCAACTTGTAATAGAAGCCAAAAGTATACGAGGCTCTTTTATGAAATTACATCCTCTATTGATGTGGGTATCATCACCATACTGATGACATTGTCATTTTGTTCCTGGTCACACAAGGCAGGCCCAGCTCCTCTATGACATATGAGAAAGTTGGAAAGAGCAAATCTCCTTTTCACCTAAAGTAAGGCTACACTCTAACCTGTGGTTCTCAGGACCTTTGGAACCTTCTGAAGGTATTTCAATAATACTGAACTTTTGATTACTCTGTAATGTTCTGATTTAATTTAAACAATTCTGATATCTCACACCCAAAGGTTCTGATTCAGCTGGATTTAATTTGTCTGACATGAGACCTAAGTATTAGGTTTTTAATGTTCTCATGAGATTCTGAGGCCAGCACTGCCAGGATGGAAAATACCTTAACTTGGGCTGTGAATCATCTATTTTTTAAGCTTAATTTTGTTTAGGGATGTTGGGAAACAGTTAAATCCTACTTGTTATATATGTGTGTATGTATATATATATATCATAAATCTATATAGTAAGTCTTTATAAAGATCATACACTTAGTGTCTGCTTTAGGTCTAGGAATTTAGCCTTTGGAACTAGAACTTAAACAAGGCATTTAGCTTTTAGAACAAGGCATTTAGCTTTTAACCCACTGATTCTCAAACTCTGCACATTAGAAGAGCCTGATTCTTGTTTTTTAAAGTCCAGACCATACCCCAGACCAATTAAATCACAGTCTCTAGGGATGCTGCACTGCAGCAGTTATCTGTGAAGTTCTCCAAGTGATTTCAAAGAGTAGACACATTTGGGAACCACTGCTTGAACAAGGTCTGGAAAGGGAGCCAATTATTCAGGCCTGGTGATTTAGAGCATTGTTCTCATCTTATCTGCACATTAGAATCACCTGGGGAACTTTTGAAACTCCTGAAGTCCACACTGTATCCAAGTCTATTAAGTCAGAATTGCATGGGGTAGGAGCCAGTCACCAGTAGTGATGCTAATATGCAGCCAAGTAGGGTTCTCAGACTTCATCACACATAAGAATCATCTGCAAGGCTCAATAAAACACAGAGTGCTGGGCTCCATACCCCAAATTTCTAATTCATATAGGTCTATGTTAAGGCTCAAGGATTAACATTTCTAAGTTCTCAGTTGATAATAATGTTGCTGTGGGTCCAGGGACCACACTTCGAAATCTAAAATACTGATTTTGAAAATTAGCTTGAGACACGAAAATTCAAAAAAACACATGTTGAATTGTTTTAGTAGATGTGATATTATTATTCAAACATCTCCATGAGGACACTGACTATGACTACTTTAATATTTTCTCCTATTTCTTATATTAACTCTCTTCCCATCAGATAAGCTTTTTTCCCCTTTTATATGTCTTGGTGCTTCTTTTTATTTCTCTCATATATATATATATGTAGATGAGAGGAGGGTCAACAAGTATGAAATCTAAATTTATTTCATTAATCCAAATGACAGTACTTGTATACCTGGCAATAAAGGCAATATCTGATGACAGAACCCTGATTGTAGAAGTTGTGGCTCCACAGAGGGGGAAATAAGCATCTGGGCAGAGCAGACTTTCTCTTAAAGTATGCAGATTGTTCGTCCACCAAGCACTAAGTGACTTATCCGTCATAACAGCTCTAAGCCATGCAGAATCCTTGCCACCTTACTCCGGCCCCAGGACTCATTTTAGTATGCTCAGGAGTCTGTCTTTCCATGTTAGAATTTCATATACAGTTTTAGCCAGATAATGAATGCTCAGAAAATTCTGAAGTCACATAGCCTATATTTTCCTATTTATGTGAGAATCTGCATGATAATATCCCCTTCCCCTACCCCAGAAAAAAAAAAAAAAAAGGAAAACTAAACAATTCATTCAGAAACAAATCAGTGAATCAGGGGAAAAGATCAAGTAAATGGTAGATGAGTAAACCTCATATTAAAGAAAACAACTGGGGAGTGGGAGAGAGGAGAGGAGAGGAGAAGAAGAAGAAAGTGGAGGGTGAGGAGAGGGAGGAGGAGAAGGGAGGTGATGATGTTTGTCTTTTCTCTTTGTTGACTTCTCAGTGTACTTCATACTTAAAGTATCTGACTTAGGATGTGATTATTTTAATGCTGGATCATGTTGCTCTAAATTAAACAAGTGGGTGATTCCAGAATTGACTGATACCATTGTCACTATATTAATGTTTATTTCATTGCACTGATTAATCTTCCTTCTCAACCAGCCTGTTGCCACTTGGAATATACATCAGTTCATTATGGTGCTAAGTGGTAACATGGGAGTTTTTGATCCACAAAAATACACAATCAAGGGCAGCTAAAGTCACAAATGAAAAAAGCCATGATCAAGGTTGGTTTCCACATACTCTGTTTCTTCATGTATCATTATGGTATTAATATGATCTGATATATTGAAGCTGGAGAAGATGTGGTTAAAATCAACTTATACTACAATGCACTATTGAGAGGCAGAGACTATTTCAATCATCCTTAGAGCTATGACCATAGCAGTATATTTTTTCCTCTCTGAACAAAATACTATTTCTGCTCTATTTTTACCACTCAAAGTATTAAAAAAAAAAAAAAGCAAAAAGGTCACACACACTAATGGAAAGAGGATTCTACAGAGCATGTGCATCAGAGGATGGAACTCTTGGAGGCCATCTTGGAATTCTGTCTACCACCTAATCTCAATTTTTGCAGATGTATATATCCTATTGGTTCTGTTTTTCTGGAGAACTGTAATATAAAGCCCTGACTAATATATAGATGAATCTTGAGCACATTATGTTAAGCAAAATAGCCAATTGTAAAAAGACAAGTACTGTATGATTTCACTTAGATAAGATATTTAGAGTATTCAAATTTATATAAACATAAAGTGACATGATGGTGGTTATAGGGGCTGTGGGGAGGAAGAAATGCGGAACTGTTTAATGGGTCAGTTTTACAAGAGGAAAAAGTTCTGGAGATTGGTTACACAACAATGTGAATATACTTGGCACCACTGAGCTGTACACTTAAAAATGGTTAAGATAAATGTTTTTTTTAATTTTTACCACAATTAAAACAAAATGAAACAAAAACAAAAAACAGAAACAAGCTGTCGATACTTTCCTGGTTCAACTGATTTCAAACAGAGTTAAAATTTGGACTCAGAGGGAGAGGGAGAGGGTGGGATGATTTGGGAGAATGGCATTGTAACATGTATACTATCATGTAAGAATCGAATCGCCAGTCTATGTCTGACGCAGGATACAGCACGCTTGGGGCTGGTGTACGGTGATGACCCAGAGAGATGTTATGGGGAGGGAGGTGGGAGGGGGGTTCATGTTTGGGAATGCATGTACACCCGTGGTGGATTCATGTCAATGTATGGCAAAACCAATACAGTATTGTAAAGTAAAATTTAAAAAAAAAATTTAAACTGAAACTAATGTAAAGAGTAAAATTAAAGATTATGTGAAAGTCAAAAAAAAAATAAAATACACTGCTTGACAATAAAAATAAATAAATAAATAAATAAAAATTCAGAAATACTTGCTATGGCTTTAAAGAGAAGCGGTGTGAAGTCAGAATGGACAACCAAATTGAACTTGAATCAACAGTTATCTAGCTGGTGTTAAAAATAGTAACAAATAAACAAAAAGCCAAATGAATGGGATATTCTCCTACAGATAGGAACATAAGAGCAAGGACCAATACCTTATTCTATCATCAGTGGGCAGTGCCTTACGAGATTTTGAATCTGTTGGAAGTCAACACAGGATATGTGAGAAAACTGAAGTGAGTTCAAAAAGAAATATCATAAAACCTAAAAATGTGTTCTATAGAAATGTTAAATGAAGGTAGAGGTTAAAGGTTTATCTATAAAAATAGAATCCAGATTTTTTTGCAGTATAGACTAGAAATCTAAAGGAAAGTTACTAAGTTATTACAAGGAGGGCATTTTCCAACAATTTTCTAATTCCCTAGAACACAGACCTGAAGGTGTGGACTTTAATTCAGTAAGATACTTTTCCAGGCATAAGAGTAACTAAACCCTGTCAAAGAGAATGGCAGACCATCTGTACTGGCTGTGTGGCAAATAGGTGTGTACCTCAAACTTAGTATTTTAAAACAACATACATTTACAATTTATTATTTTACCATTTCTGTGGGTCTGGAGTCTGAGCACAGTCCAGCTGGGTGCTGTCCTCAGGCTCAAGGTGTTGGCTGGAGGTACAATCTCATGTTATCTTGGCATCTTCTTCCAAGCTCACTGGATATTAGCAGAATTTAGTTCCTCTGGAGCCATGAGGGCTGAGGCCCATTCTTTGCCACCCCTTCTATCTACACCATAGCAGTTTGCTACTTCAAGGCAAACAGGAGGGAGTCTACTGCTGTTTCTTGCCTCTTAAGTCTCACTGATTAATCCAGACCCATGTAGGATAATCCTTCTTTTGACTGATTCAAAATAAACTGATAAGGGTCCTAATCACATTTGTAAAATCACTTTTGCCACATGATGTAATAGAATCAGGAGAATAACTTCTCATGATATTCACAGGCCCCACTCACAATGATAGGAAGAAGGTTTTCAATAGTGTGTACATGAAAAAGCAGGACTCTTGAAGACCATCTTGTAATTCTGGCTACCATATTGTCTCAATTTTTGCTTATCAGACCCTGAACTACATCACTTTTATTTAATTGCTGAGTATCACCCTAAATATGGGCTAGGTGAAAATTCCATTTATTTCTGTCAAAAATACTTGCAAATCATTTCCTCAAGAGGAAACCTGTGTGTGTGGACCAGCCCAGCATGAAGGTGGAATAGTTAAATCATATGTAGGGTGGTTGAAAGAATGCCACATGACCTCACATCTGCTTAAAAATGTATTCCTAGGTTTGCAATGAAACCTGATATCAGCTTCAACAATGTCACTCTATTGGATTTATTTCTAGATATACCCCAGTTAATAGCCAACGTCAAGGACTTGGCTAGGATGGGTCAGAGAGAGGTGATTCAAATTCAATATTGATAATACTCTTTTGCAGGAACACCTCAGTATTTCTGGGTTGATATCACTCACGTTCATAATGTGTGTCTCCTAAAGTAATACTCATTAAAGAAGTAAGTATTAAAAATATTTAAATAGCATTAAACAGTATTAAAAATACTGTTACACATGTACTCTGATGTTCATTGCTGCACTGTCTACAATGGTCAGTTCAGTTCAGTTCAGTCACTCAGTCATGTCAACACTTTGTGACTTCATGGACTGCAGCACACCAGGCTTCCCTGTCCATCATCAACTCCCGGAGAATACTCAAACTCATGTCCATCGAGTCAGTGATGCCATCCAACCATCTCATCTTCTGTTGTCCCCTTCTCCTGCCTTCAATCTTTCCAAACATCAGGGTCTTTTCCAAGGAGTCAGTTCTTTGCATCAGGTGGCCAAAGTATTTGAGTTTCAACTTCAGTATCAGTCCTGCCAATGAATATTCAGGACTGATTTCCTTTAGGATGGACTGGTTGGATCTCCTTGCAGTCCAAGGAACTCTCAAGAGTCTTCTCCAACACCACAGTTCAAAAGCATCAATTCTTCAGTGCTCAGCTTTCTTTATAGTCCAACATTCATATCCATCAGTGACTACTGGAAAAAACATAACTTTGACTAAGACAGACCTTTGTTGGCAAAGTGATGTCTCTGCTTTTTAATATGCTGTCTAGGTTGGTCATAACTTTTCTTCCAAGGAGCAGTGAAAGTGAAAGTGTGAAAGTCGTTCAGTCGTATCCAACTCTTTGCAACCTCACAGACTATACATTCCATGGAATTCTCCAGGCCAGAATATTGGAGTGGGTAGCCATTCCCTTCTCTAGGGGATCTTCCAAACCCAGGGAATGAACCCAGGTCTCCCACATTGTGGGGATACTTTACCAGCTGAGCCACAAGGGAAGCCCTTCAAGGAGCAAGCATCTTTTAATTTCATGGCTGCAGTCACCATCTGCAGTGGTTTGGGAGCCCACAAAAATAAAATCTGTCACTGTTTCCATTGTTGCCCCATCTATTTGCCATGAAGTGATGGGACCAGATATCATGAACTTAGTTTTCTGAATTTGAGTTTTAAGACAACTTTTTCACTCTCTTCTTTCTCTTTCATCAAGAGACTCTTTAGATTTTCACTTTCTGCCATAAGTGTGGTGTCATCTGCATATCTGAGGTTATTGATATTTCTCCTGGCAATCTTCGTTCCAGTTTGTGCTTCATCCAGCCCAGCATTTTGCATGATGTACTCTGCATATAAGTTAAATAAGCACGGTGACAATATACAGCCTTGATGTACTCCTTTCCTGATTTGAAACCAGTCTGTTGTTCCATGTCCAGTTCTGTTGCTTCCTGACCTGCATACAGATTTCTCAGGAGGCAGGTCAGGTGGTCTGGTATTCCCATCTCTTGAAGAATTTTCCACAGTTTGTTGTAACCCATGCAGTCAAAGTATTTGGTGTAGTAAATAGAACAGAAGTAGATGTTTTTCTGGAACACTACTGATTTTTTCATGGTCCAACGGATGTTGGCAACTTGACCTCTGGTTCCTCTGCCTTTTCTAAATCTATCTTGAACATCTGGAAGTTCTCAGTTCACACACTGTTGAAGTCTGGCTTGGAGAATTTTGAGCATTACTTTGTTTGCATGTACTGCTGCTAAGTCACTTCAGTCGTGTCCAACCCTGTGCTACCTCATAGACAGCAGCCTACCAGGCTCCCCTATCCCTGGAATTCTCCAGGCAATAACACTAGAGTGGGTTGCCATTTCCTTCTCCAATGCATGAAAGTGAAAAGTTGTTTGCATGTGAGTTGAGTGCAATTGTGCTGTAGTTTGAACATCCTTCGGCACTGCCTTTCTTTGGGATTGGAGTGAAAACTGACCTTTTCCAGTCCCGTGGCCACTGCTGAGTTTTCCAGATTTGCTGGCATATTGAGTGCAGCACTTTCACAGCATCATCATCTTCAGGATTTGAAACAGCTCAACTGGAATTACATCACCTCCACTAGCTTTGTTTGTAGTGATGCTTCCGAAGTCCCAGTTGACTTCACATTCCAGGATGTCTGGCTCTAGGTGAGTGATCAGACCATCATGATTATCTGGGTCATGAAGGTCTTTTTTGTATAGTTCTTCTGTGTATTCTTGCCACCTCTTCTTAATATCTTCTGCTTCTGTTAAGTCCATACCATTTCTGTCCTTTATTGTGCCCATCTCTGCATGAAATGTTCCCTTGGTATCTCTAATTTTCTTGAGGAGATTTCTAGTCTTTCCCATTCTATTGTTTTCCTCTATTTCTTTGCATTGATCACTGAAGAACACTTTCTTATCTCTTCTTGTTAGTCTGTGGAACTCTGCATTCAAATGGGCATAACTTTCCTTTTCTCCTTTGCCTTTCACTTTTCTTTTCTCAGCTATTTGTAAGGCCTCCTCAGACAACCATTTGGCCTCTTCGCATTTCTTTTTCTTGGAGATAGTCTTGATCCCTGCCCTCCTGTACAATGGCGTGAACCTCTGTCCATAGTTTTTCAGGCACTCTGTCTATCAGATCTAATATCTTGAATCTATTTGTCACCTCCACTGTATAATGAAAGCAGCATAAATGTTCATTCACAGATTAATGGATAAAGATGTGGTACACGCATACAACAACAGAAAATATTACTCAACCATAAAACGGAACAAAATTGGGTGATGTGTATTTGTAGTGATGTGGATGGACCTAGAGTCTGTCATGAAGAGTGAAGTAAGTCAGAAAGAGAAAAACATATATATCATATGTTATTGCATATGTACGGAATCTAGAAAAATGGTCCAGATGAACATATTTGCAGGGCAGCAATACAGATGGAGACACAGAGAAAGGACTTGTGGACACAGCAGGTGAAGGGGAGCATGGGACAAATTGAGACAGTAGCGCTGACATATCTACACTACCATGTTTAAAATAAAGGGCTAGTGGGAAGCTGCTGTAGAGCACAGGGAGCTTGGCCCGGTACTCTGTGATGACCTAGCCGGGTGGGATGGGGGGTGGGAGGGAGGTTCAAGAGAGATGGAATATATGTATGCATATAGCTGATTCACTTTGTTGTATAGCAGAAACTAACACAGCATCTTTTTTTTTTTTAATTTTACTTTATTTTACTTTACAATACTGTATTGGTTTTGCCATACATCAAAACGAATCCGCCACGGGTGTACATGTAACACAGCATTTTAAAGCAATTATGCAACAATAAAAACAATAAAAAATTTTTATTCATGTATTTCAGAACTTCATCATTTTATATTGCCTTAACTTAGCTATCTTCTTTCCCCCACTAATAAAAAACATTGTGTAGTATTGACTAAGTGTGACTTTTATTAATTTTACATATTTTCATATTTGTATGGTAGTAGAACACAGCACACAGGAGCACACAGGAAATCCAGAGCACACAGGAAACTGTCCTCAAGAAAGAAAAGGCACACATTTAAATAAACTATCACTTCCAAGATATGTAACAAGGCCTGATAAATTGTCAGTTCAATATCCTCGCTGATCGTGCATGTGCTGTACATGCTATTTAAGGACTGTGACCACACCGTATAGATTTTTCTCTTAGTGTCTGTTAAAGCAATAACACAGGAAGCATGTTATTATAACCTACAAGGATCATAAATACTAACCCTATAGCATTTTTATTACCAACTTATATCAAAGGCAACCTGGCACTCTTTTACACATAATATTCTCCCATTAGTAAGCAGTCTTATATTACAGACATAAAATATTTGTAAGCATTTTAACTTGGCCAGGCTACTGCAGCTGTGTCACATTTGTTTTTCCTTATTTTAATATGAGCTTATTTAGATGAAACTGGAATTGCCTTCTTCTCCTCTAGATGACAGATCTGGTTTAGTGCCAGGCCACTTAGTGAGGCCTATCAAACAACGCTCTATTATGTACAGTGGCATAATTCGAAAAATCACAAGAACACTAACTCATAACATATGTCAATATGCCCAGTTAGTTCAAAATCTTGCCTTTTACAGGTGATTTTATATTCCATTTTAAAATGCTCTTTACTGCCCCTGCTGCAAACAGTTCACCTGATCAACTCCGAATGATTTTAACCTTTTTTTATTTTTTTCAGAAACTTTTAGCTGACCTTTGTATTTCATCAACTTGCACTTGAGAAATCTATAAACTGAATTAAGAAATGAGATTTCCTTAATTGTGGTTTCCTCTCATTTTCCAATCACTGCTCGCCTACCATCCCCAGGGCTGTCCTGTTGTCACTCAATGATGTAGGGCCTCTTCAAGATCCTGGTAAGCTGGTAGCCTCTGCCTCTCAAGGTATTTCCAGTGATATGAAATGATATCATCATAAGAGAGTCTGCCATAGGTGTCCTTTCTCAGTCTCCTCCTAAAAACTGAGACGGTAAGACTGCCTCAGAAAGAATAATCAAATTCTCAGACTCTATACTCTAAGGTTAGTGACCAACATAGGCTTTTAGCAATACTTTCTTGTCATGATTAATATGAAAGCTTCATCCATCTATTGAGTATAGACCATCCCCTTCCAACCCTAAATAGTAATATAATCTTTCTGCACATCTGTTTACAGCAGGAGAGATCTTCACTACCCTGAAGACTCAAGGGCAAGAAAAAGTTCTGCTGTCTAAATTTTTCTGCTTTGCATTTTAATCTCAGCTTGATTTTTTTGTATCTTATCTATTGGTTCAGCACTCAACTAACCTTTATCCTAAATACTATATAGCTCCATTTTTAAGTGATAAGCTACATATACATACATATTGAGTTCTTGTCCAAATTTCATGAATAAACATTAATCTCAATACTAGTGTATATTCATGGTTTTAGACTGAAAAATCTTTTAGGGGTAGAACTATAACTAGAACTGAAAAAATATATAGCATCACAGGGTTTGTGAGGAACCATCCAGGTTAGAAAATACTCAAACAGTAATTATCAGTGAAAGGTGACAATGGTGATATAGCGCATTAGAGCAATCCATAAAGGTATACCCCAGTAGGAAAAAGCTACATTTGAAGTGTAGCCAAATCAGTAATAGAATAATGATAATACATGCCCCCTTATGACTTTCTGTTAAAGGAAACAAGCAGAATGTAACTAACAAACAAAGGAATGGACAAGTGAAAAGGATATAGACAACAGCCCCAAAGAGCAATGCTTTCATAGTTATTATATGTTACAGATTCTTAATGCAAGTTAACATTTAGATATACACATAAAGATGTGGTGAACTTTCACTTAGTATTAGGTATCTAGATAAAAAGATTGAGTTTATTATGCAAAGTGTTATGTCTATTACTTGAGTTTCAGATTCAGCTGAAAACATTATTGAAAAGGATGACAGAAAGTACAAGACACTGTTTTGACTGGATTTAACATTACTCATTTTCTTTCTCTCCCTCTCTTAATTATTTGGTTAGTTGATATATCTAGCAAGTCAACTGGATAGTCATGAAGGGGTTCAGAACAGGCCTCCCCAATTTAAATTCTTTAAAGAAGAATTTTTTTTAATTTTTATTTTTACTTTATTTTACTTTACAATACTGTATTGGTTTTGGCATACATTGACATGAATCCGCCACGGGTGTACATAAGCTCCCAAACATGAACCCCTCCTCCCACCACCCACCCCACATCATCCCTCGGGATCATCCCCGTGCACCAGCCCCAAGCATGCTTCTCTTGAGCCCTCAGGGTCTTGATTGCCTTCAGCTCAAAATAATCCACATGCCAAAGTGACCCCTCTTTAACTGGATAGTCATAAAAGGTGTTCTGAACAGGCCTCCCCAAGATGCATCACTTTGCATGTCAACCCTGCAGGAAAGGCAAACACCCAACTGCTCATCATCTGCTCTTCTTCTCATCCGTGAGTGACCTCAGTGTCATTAGATGCACCAGGTCCCTCTCCCTTCCCTTTGCTTGGGATGGCATAGGCACCGCATTTTACCTTTCTCTCTCAGAGTCTCTCGTGTACATGAGGTCCCCATGCATGCAAAATGAAATTTGATTTTCTCCTGTTAATTTAATGTCAATTGAATTCTTAGACCACCCAGAAGTACCAAGAAGGGCAGAGGAAAATTTTTTCCCACCTTAAGAGCATCACAAAATTCTATAATCAAATCTCAAATGCTGTGATGGGTTCCATTGCCATAAAAATAAAGAAAAATTTACATGTATTCAAAAGACTCTTTACTGCTATTTGATGATTTGAAATCAAAAACTGCAAAGGATAAAATTCTACATTCCTACAATAATCAAAAATATTGTTCTCAACACCTATGAGAAGAAAAATGACCATATTACTTACTTTTCATACATTTATTAAGCTCCTTAACCAGGAAAGATTTGTTCTTTTTCCCTCTTACAACAAATACAAATAAAGTGTGAATTCTTAGGGGTAAATGTATAAAATAATAAGATGTTTTTGTTTTCTTTATTACATAATCAGGATGCCCAGATTTCATCTTTTATTAATTCTATTTATCATTCTTTTAAAATTCAGTTTTTAAAATTATAATAAAGACAAAGTATTTTTAGAGCAGCATACACTAGATTTTCAGTTTTCTTTGATGACTTCTAAAAGCCTTTTGATGTGGACTCCAAAAAAAAGCATTTTCATCCTTAGAAATGTGTTTTAAAACTTTAAAACTTTGAGAATTTTAGAATTGGATATTCTCGGCTGCAGCTCTGAAAAAAAATATTGGTAGAGAAATAAAGTCTGAAAGTAAAATTTTTGAAACTGGATAACGAGTTGAATTAGTGTCAGAAGCAAATCAGCTGGCGAATAGTAAAGAGGCCCTCTCAGAGCAGGATAGCTTGAAGCCAGTGGAGTTATGTGGGTGACGGGGAGAGAGACCCACATGATGGCACACGGATGGCGTGCACATGGCACCTCCCCCCACTGCGCCTGTCCACTCAGCTCTGCCAAGTGTGGGCTCATGATTCAAACTGACAAGAACCTTGCTCCCTCCCTGATCCAGAAAGAAAGAGCCTTGTCAAGTTGAATATCCTGCTTGCTACATGGGAGCAGGGTTGCCAGGAACAATGAGGGGAACTCAAAATGTGCTCTCAATCAGCAAGAAACCTTGGGATCCTGGCGTGGCTGTTTGCAGGGCAGCAAGAAGTGTAATTGAAGCTTAAATGTCATTGCATTCATTTTAGAGAAAATGCTGATTTGTTTTTGTTGTTTGGCTTGTTTGACTTCTTTGTGCTATTTTCTGTTTCTTTCTGGACTTTGAAATCAAGTTTTTAATGTAAACTTTTTACCTTTTTTCAGGAAAATAGAATAACAACTGAACAAACTCTTACCCAAAGAACAAAATCAATCTAACCAAGAAACATACACATGAAACTCCACTTACACCACGTTGAATGCACACTGGAGGGATGGGTATAAAGATGAATAAAATTTTGGGCCTGGAGGAAACCAACATAGCCTATAAGGATGACGCTGTGCATTTAGAAGATATATGAAGATCATGAAATTTGGAGGCAAAAGGCTTCCTTTTGATGGATCCTTTCCTCTACTTGTGCTGATATCTTTGAGCAGTCTTGACTTCTCCTGAACTCTGTTTTCTTATCTGTAGAGTTATGAATAACTCACTCACAGGGAAGGCATTAGCATTAAATGAGATAATGTGTGAAAAGTGCATTTTGAAAATGTGAAGTGCTGTACAAATGTTAGTTATCATTTGGTGAGAGACAGGCAGGCAGGACTCATGGTTTCTAGCTCATACTGTTAACTTGATTTCACTCCATATTTTCAGAGCTGAGGTCCCTTTCAGAGTTCAGATTCTATTTTCCAATAGACTATATTTCAAGAAAGAATTCAGTAAGAATAGGAAGTGCACAAAAATAAGTAAATAAAGCCCCAAAGGATAAAAGATCAAATCCAACTGGAATAAGAGCAGAACTAAAATGTAGCTAATAGAAAAGGCAGCTTCTCACAATAGGAATCTACAGATTCTTTACCATTTGAGCCACCAGGGAAGCCCGTTGCTGGGCATATACCCAGAGAAAACCATAATTTGAAAAAACATATTCACTCCAATGCTCACTCCAGCATTACTTACAATGGCTACGACATGGAAGCAACCTATATGTCGAATGACAGATGAATAGAAAAAGAAGATGTGGGACATATATACAACGGGATATTACTCGCCTATTACAAGGAACAAATTTGGGTCATTTGTAGAGACATGGATGGGCCTAGAGTCTGTCATAACAGAGCGAAGTAAGTCAGAAAGAGAAAAACAAATATTATATATTAACACATGTATGTGGAACCAGAAGAAAATCAATATAGACAACCTTATTTACAAAGCAAAGACAGAGGCACAAGACACAGAGAACAAACATGTATACCGAGGGAGAAGGAGGGGGGATGAATTCAGAGATTAGGATTGATTTATACACAATATATACACTGGTACTCTCTTTCTATAAATATGTATATAATAGATAACAAATGAGGTTTGGATTGACATATATACAGTATATATACTGGTACTATATATAAAGTGAAGCCGCTCAGTCGTGTCTGACTCTTTGCGACCCCATGGACTGTAGCCTACCAGGCTCCTCTGTCCGTGGGATTTTTCAGGCAAGAGTACTGGAGTGGGTTGCCATTTCCTTCTCCAACTATATATAACGTAGATAACAAATGAGAACCTACTGTATTGCACAGAGAACTCTACTCAGTGCTCTCTGGTGACCTAAATGAGGAGGGTATCCACAAGAGAGGAGACATATGTATATGTATAGCTGATTCGCTTTGCAGTACAGTAGAAACTAACACAATATTGTAACGCAACAATACTCCAATAAAAATTTTATAAGTGAAATAAAATAAAATAATTTTCATTTTATGAAGCTGTATTTTCCACCAAATAGAAGTATTTCTTTGGATGACCCAGAAAGATGTTATGGGGAGGGAGGTGGGAGGGGGGTTCATGTTTGGGAATGCATGTAAGAATTAAAGATTTTAAAATTTAAAAAATAAAAAACAAAACAAAACAAAACAAAAAAGAAAGTGAAAGTGAAGTCACTCAGTCGTGTCCGGTAAGTATTTCTTTTTGTGGTTTAACATGAGAATATCTTCAAAATGAGAATGATTTCTATGAAAAGAAATTAAATTGCTGTAAAGTAGTGAGGAAAGAGTAAAAGAGAAGGCTGTGACAAGATGGAACATAATTTTGAAAACTCAAACAAATTAATGCTAATGTTTGTGAAGAAAGTGCTGGTTCTTGGGCCTACAGCATCAGAAATACCTGAATGTGACTGAGAGAATGAACTTATGGTTGCTGGGGGTGGAGAACAGATAGTTGGGAAGTTAGGGATCAACATGTACACACTGCTATATTTAAAATGGATAACCAACAAGGATGTACTATAGAGCACATGGAACTCTGCTCAATGCTATGTGACAGTCTTGATGTCTTGATGAGAAGGGAGTTTGGGGGAGAAAGGATAAATGTATATGTATAGCTGAGTTTCTTCACTGTTCATCTGAAACTATCACAGCATCATTAATTGGCTATGAAATAGAAAGTTTTGCTAAAAAAAGAAATACCTGAATATCGATTAAAACATAAAATGAAAAATAACCTGAGAAAGAATATAAACATATATCAGTTCAGTTCAGTTCAGTTCAGTCGCTCAGTTGTGTCTGACTCTTTGCGACCCCATGAACTGCAGCACGCCAGGCCTCCCTGCCCATCACCATCTCCCGGAGTTCACCCAGACTCACGTCCATCGAGTCAGTGATGCCATCCAGCCATCTCATCCTCCATCATCCCCTTCTCCTCCTGCCCCAATCCCTCCCAGCATCAGAGTCTTTTCCAGTGAGTCAACTCTTCCCATGAGGTGGCCAGAGTACTGGAGTTGCAGCTTTAGCATCATTTCTTCCAAAGAAATCCCAGGGCTGATCTCCTTCAGAACAGACTGGTTGGATCTCCTTGCAGTCCAAGGGACTCTCAAGAGTGTTCTCCAACACCACAGTTCAAACGCATCAATTCTTCAGCGCTCAGCTTTCTTCACAGTCTAACTCTCACATCCATACATGACCACAGGAAAAACCATAGCATTGACTAGACGGACCTTAGTTGGCAAAGTAATGAATGTCTCTGCTTTTCAACATGCTATCTAGGTTGGTCATAACTTTTCTTCCAAGGAGTAAGTGTCTTTTAATTTCATGGCTGCAGTCACCATCTGCAGTGATTTTGGAGCCCCCCAAAAATAAAGTCTGACACTGTTTCCACTGTTGTCCCATCTATTTCCCATGAAGTGATGGGATCAGATGCCATGATCTTCGTTTTCTGAATGTTGAGCTTGAAGCCAACTTTTTCACTCTCCTCTTTCACTTTCCTCAAGAGGCTTTTTAGCTCCTCTTCACTTTCTGCCATAAGGGTGGTGTCATCTGCATATCTGAGGTTATTGATATTTCTCCCGGCAATCTTGATTCCAGCTTGTGCTTCTTCCAGTCAAGTGTTTCTCATGATGTACTCTGCATATAAGTTAAATAAGCAGGGTGACAATATGCAGCCTTGATGTACTCCTTTTCCTATTTGGAACCAGTCTGTTGTTCCATGTCCATTTCTAACTGTTGCTTCCTGACCTGCATACAGATTTCTCAAGAGGCAGGTCAGGTGGTCTGGGATTCCTATCTCTTCAAGAATTTTCCACAGTTTATTGTGATCCACACAGTCAAAGGCTTTGGCATAGTCAATAAAGTAAAAATAGATGTTTTTCTGGAACTCTCTTGCTTTTTCCATGACCCAGCGGATGTTGGCAATTTGATCTCTGGTTCTTCTGCCTTTTCTAAAACCAGCTTGAACATCAGGAAGTTCATGGTTCATGTATTTCTGAAGCCTGGCTTGGAAAATTTTGAGCATTACTTTACTAGCATGTGAGATGAGTGCAATTGTGCGGTAGTTTGAGCATTCTTTGGCATTGCCTTTCTTTGGGATTGGAATGCTAACTGACCTTTTCCAGTCCTGTGGCCACTGCAGAGTTTTCCAAATTTGCTGGCATATTGAGTGCAGCACTTTCACAGCATCATCCTTCAGGATTTGAAATAGCTCAATAGGAATGCCATCACCTCCACTAGTTTTGTTCCTAGTGATGCTTTCTAAGGTCCACTTGACTTCACATTCCAAGATGTCTGGTTCTAGATGAGTGATCACACCATCGTGATTATCCGGGTCGTGAAGATCTTTTTTGTACAGTTCTTCTGTGTATTCTTGTCACCTCTTCTTAATATCTTCTGCTTCTGTTAGGTCCATACCATCTCTGTCCTTTATCGAGCCCATCTTTGCATGAAATGTTCCCTTGGTATCTCTAATTTTCTTGAAGAGATCTCTAGTCTTTCCCATTCTGTTGTTTTCCTCGATTTCTTTGCATTGATTGCTGAAGAAGGCTTTCTTATCTCTTCTTGCTATTCTTTGGAACTCTGCATTCAGATGCTTATATCTTTCCTTTTCTCCTTTGCTTTTCGCCTCTCTTCTTTTCACAGCTATTTGTATGGCCTCCCCAGACAGCCATTTTGCTTTTTTGCATTTCTTTTCCATGGGGATGGTCTTGATCCCTGTCTCCTGAACAATGTCATGAACCTCATTCCATAGTTCATCAGGCACTCTATCTATCAGATCTAGACCCTTAAATCTATTTCTCACTTCCACTGTATAATCATAAGGGATTTGATTTAGGTCATACCTGAATGGTCTAGCGGTTTTCCCTACTTTCTTCAATTTGAGTCTGAATTTGGTAATAAGGAGTTCATGATCTGAGCCACAGTCAGCTCCCGGTCTTGTTTTGTTGAATGTATAGAGCTTCTTCATCTTTGGCTGCAAAGAATATAATCAATCTGATTTTGGTGTTGACCATCTGGTGATGTCCATGTGTAGAGTCTTCTCTTGTGTTGTTGGAAGAGGGTGTTTGCTATGACCAGTGCATTTTCTTGGCAAAACTCTATTAGTCTTTGCCCTGCTTCATTCCGCATTCCAAGGCCAAATTTGCCTGTTACTCCAGGTGTTTCTTAGAACTAACACCTAAAAAAGATGTCCTTTTCATAAACATATATATAATTATCATATAAATAATATAATTATATTATTTTATTATAAAATAATAAGTATAATAATATAAATATTATTATATAATAAAAATAGTATATACATACTATAAAAATTATATATATATATGTATATATATATATATATAGGCTAAATCATACAGCACCTTGACTGTGACACTCAACACACATTGCTGCATTGATCCATACATGTGTTTCTCTCCCCACCTTGTGACTCAAAGATCCTCAAAAATAAGACCAACCTTCTTCATTTTTATTTCCGAGTTCCCAATACATTGTAAGGTGAATTACAGATGCTCAATTGAATAGAGCCAAAAGTTTAATGTCAAATAAACTTGCTTCAGTTATGGATCTTACAGGAGAGCCAAAGCCAAAGCAACAGTTGCAGTTGGCAGCCACTGAGCAATCAACAGAGATGAGAAATGATTGGTTTGGCAGGAAGGCAGAGTCAAGGCTAGAAACAGATACGGCAGTCCCACAAGGAATGTACAGTCTGCATCTATTTCAAACTCTGTTTCAAAGAAAAACACAGAGGTACAGAACAAAAGCAGTTTCAAAAAGTCAAGCGCTCAGCAATGTCTACTAAGAATCCGCTATGTGCCAGATACTCTGTTAGATACTGAGGACAAAGCGAAATAACTGAAGACACAGGCCTGTCCTTATGGAACTAAAGGCCACACACCCATTAAGGTGCTATGGAGGAAACATAGAAGGGGCCTGTGTGCATGTGACTGTGTTTGTACCTGTGGATGTCAGGATGGAAGTTTGGGGGTTAGTGGTAAGGAATGTTGTTCTGAGAAAATGATGTATGAACAGAATCCTGAAAGACTAAGTCAGCATTAACCAAGAGAACATTCTAGAGAAAGTGAAAGTGAAGTCACTCAGTCATGTCTGACTCTTTGCAACCTCATGTACTGTAGCTCGCCAGGCTCCTTCACCCATGGGATTTTCCAGACAAGAGTACTGGAGTGGGTTGCCAGTTCCTTCTGCAGAGGATCTTCCTAACCCAGGGATCGAACCCTGGTCTCCCGCTTTATAGGCAGATGCTTTACTGTCTGAGCCACCAGGGAAACCCAACATGTACAAACCCCATGAAGTGGCAAATAGATGGTCACTTCAGAGGAAACTTTAAATATTGTAGATGAATCAGTAATACTTAATGCTTATTAGGTTCCAAAACAGGTCACAATCATTTCCTGCTGCTGGCTACTTGCAAATCTGCCCACCCTTAGCTACTAGAAAACTGGAAGCTCCATGACAAACTTCCATTGCTAGGCTGCTTACTAAGTTCTATAATGGTGACATCTTTGACAACATTAGTTCCATCAGCGAAGTGACATCTCCAATGGAAGAGAAGATGTAGGAGATTCCATCCACTTGAATATTAAAATAACTTAGGTCCCAGTGTGAGTGAGCATTAGCTGAGAAAGCTCACAATCACATTAGCTGTGAATCCATGCTTTCGGTCTCAGATACTTTGCCTCTCTTGTGGTGTAAGCATCTTGCCATTTTGAGTTATTTCCAAGCAGGAATAGAGATGCAGACATAGTGAACAGACATGTAGACACAGTGGAGAAAGGAGAGGGAGGAACAAATTGGAAGACTGGGACTGACATACATACACTACCACATGTAAGACAGAGATTGGGGAGCTGCTGTATAGCAATGGAGTTGGCTCAGTGCTCTTTGATAACCTAGATGGGTGGGATGAGGGGGGAGTAGGAGGGAGGTTCAAGAGAGAGGTGATACATATATACATATAGGTGATTCACTTCATTATACAGCAGAAACCAACACAACATGGTAAAACAATTATATTCTAATCAAGAAAAAAAATCTTGACCCTTCATCTTATCCGAGGACTCTAATCTCTTCTGAATGAAAATTCTAGCAGAATTTCATCTTTTCTTATTGGTACACAGTTTATCTCTTCAAGATTATTTTAATCTTATCCTTTTTTTCAAAATGCTGAGTGTCATCAAGAAATTGGGATTCTTCAACAGCTTCACACTTATCAAATAAAGGTTATTTGTAAGCAATGTTTGCACTTAGCTTAGCAAAGGACCATGATACTCTTATTTTGATATATTATATGTGGTATATGCAGTGTTTACCCATTAGCTGTTTCAGCTTAGGAAGAATTTTTATGACCAACTAACAAATTCTAAAACAGTATTTATAATGTAAATACTGATACACCATTATTTATACTTCAGTTCAGTAGCAAAAATTGGTTCTATGATAAATAAACTCTCATTATCCAATCATTAGTCTCTTATAGCCACCCTGACACGTCATGCCATGGGCAATACAATATCACTAATGAAATGAATTAATTTATCACTTTCAAAGGGACACTGGGGAATTGAAAATGGTTGTTTCATAGCAACACTCCAAACAGAAAATATACCTAATCATTCAACATTTTAGGTAGATATTTTCAAATCATCAAGCTTATTTTACTCAACAAATATTTACAATGCTTTTTATGTTCCTAGTATATTTCTAGGTGATTAGAGTAAATTCTAAGGAGTTGGAGGGTTGGGGGGAGGGCGCCAGTCAGAAAGTAAACAAGCAGGGGGGGAAAAAAGACATGGCAACTCCAGATTCTGATAATTACTATGAAGAGAAAGAGAAAAACCAAACTCAAATTGATAGAATAGTCATCAGAAGGCTATATTTTACAAGGTGACCAAAAAACATTTTATGTTGTTTCAAGGCCTTTTTCTACTATAAAAGTCATGGTGATAAATTTACACTGGACTCCACAAAATTACTTGCAATCAATATTTTTCACCCACAAATAAATGGCAGTTTTATGTGATTTAACCTGAGAACGGATAGCAGACAGAATTTAAGAGCTACGTTTTTTATATCAAGGTTTTATTTCAAATGCATAATTGCTCTGAACTCGAATTGTCTGATAACCAGCATTTTTGTCTCAGACCCTGGGTCTACAGTCAAGAGGAGAACCCTGCCACTCCACAGGTCAGCTAGAGTCTCAGCAGTATTTCCAGTCCATAAATAGACTTCTAAGGACGGGGGCCCGGTGAAGCTTCTGTAAACAATAGAGTACCAGAGCAGTAGCTGGAGGACTTCTACACCCTGGTGGAGATGTAACGTCTTCAGAGTCAGTACTTCTTCAGGCTTAGCTCTGCCAGCTGTGCTATCTGCAGTGTGACATTTAACCTCTCCTAGCTTCAGTGTTTTATCTTTTTTTTTTTTTTTAACTGCAGGATAATTGCTTTGCAACGTTGTGTTGGTTTCTGCTGTATAATAATGTGAATCAGCCATATTGCCTGCCTTTTGAGCATCCTCCCACCATCCCCATCACACCCCTCTAGGTCGGCACAGAGCACCAGGCTGGGCTCCCTGTGTTATATAGCAGCTTCCCACTAGCTAGCTATTTCACACATGTAGTGCATATATATCAATGCTACTTTCTCAATACATCCCACCCTCTCCTTCCCCACTGTCCAGAAGTGTTTTATCTTTTCAATGAGAACGATTACCCTACCTTATAGGGTTGTTACAAATATTATGGATACAGTTGAGTAATACTCTAGGCACATTCAATTGGTGTGATAAAGCAAGTTCAACTTTATATACTTGGGCTTCAAGAGTGGGGTAGAGAAAGAAAGAAAGGAAGGCAGAAAGGAAGAAAT
Organism: Ovis canadensis; assembly: GCF_042477335.2. Lineage (NCBI taxonomy): Eukaryota > Metazoa > Chordata > Mammalia > Artiodactyla > Bovidae > Ovis > Ovis canadensis. The sequence continues at coordinate 243,633,629 of NC_091245.1, forward strand.
AGCACTTTTAAAAGATGTAGGAGATTCCTTCCACTTGAATATTAAAATAACTTAGGTCCCAGTGTGAGTGAGCATTAGCTGAGAAAGCTCACAATCACATTAGCTGTGAATCCATGCTTTCGGTCTCAGATACTTTGCGTCTCTTGTGGTGTAAGCATCTTGCCATTTTGAGTTATTTTAATAGTATTTTAAGATGAGCCTTTCTCTTTAAATAAAAGCTATTTCATCTGTGAATCAAAGCAAGACAGAACAATCTGTTCCAAAGCTGATGAAAAAACTGATTCCAGGTTTATTAAGAGATGGATTTTCAGTCTCCATGGTAATATTTTTGTAAGAGATTTTCAGGAATAATTTTGATACTAATGAATTTGACTCTATAAGATAATTTCAGAACCTAAATCCAAAGGACTCAGTTGTAGTGTAAGGTGTGTAAAATGCCTTCTGGCAGTACCTAACCAACTCCAGGTGATCAAGATGGTTATTTTCTTCTTGCAGGGCAAAAATGGATTACTCATTCAGCTAGTGAATCTCCAGCTAGTGTATCTTGCTGCCACAATCTAAATTTCCATGGATAATATTCTTCCATGGTGCAATTTTGTACTTTTCAAACTTGTTCTTGTATGTCACTGTGTTCTGACCAGCACAATGACTTATAAATGATATCTCATGCACTGCAAGAATTGGAACAAATTCATATATTCAGCAAACACTTAAAATTGAATTACTTTAAAATTGATATCTTTTAGAAATCTTTTTAGTTGCATTGCAGGCCCAAATTTATAACTAAGTATTTTGTCCTACAAGAGTAGATGGAAAAGCAAAAACTGCCCACCACCTTCTTCCTTTTCTGTGTTTCTTCTCAAGGGAAAAATAAGCCATATAAACATGATAAGGAGCAACTATTAGTAGCAGGGCTATATATGAAAGCTGGTGTCACAGATATTACCAGGGACAGTTCCTTTCTGTTCAGTTGGTGCCCATGCTCTTAAGATTTATTACATATTTAAATATCATTCATGATAATAAGGACACTAAATTATTGTTATATAAATCAGTTTCTACTTAGAAGATTTATAGTACAAACTTAATAAGTTATTTTTCCCAACTCACTTAAGAAAGTTATTCTGTACATTGTTAAGGATAAACAGCATCTTTAAACAAAAGATGTTATAAAGAAGACACATATAATTTGAAAAATGCACATAAAAATCAAGTGGAAAAATGATTTTTCACATTTCTGTAGTTTCCCTTAATTTTAAGATTGTAGATTCAAATAAAGCTGATAAACTTAAAACATTGTTGTTTAGTCACTAACTACCCCATGGACTGTAGTCTGCCAGACTCCTCTGTCCATGGAATTCTCCAGTCAAGAATACTGGAGTTAGTTGCCATGCCCTCCTCCAGGGGATCTTCCCAACCCAGGGAATGAAGCCTCATCTCTTGCATTGGCAGGCAGATTCTTTACCACTGGGCCACCAGGGAAGCCCTTAAATTTAAAATGTATAACTAAACAAAACCTGTGTTACATTTTTATGTCTATAAATGTGGTTCACAATCCTGGTGGCAGAAGGGAAAGTGTATGTTTGAAGGAATCCATGAGAAAGAAATGGACTTCATAAAATAAGTAGCTTAGATAATAAAGCTCTTATTCATAAAAGCTCTCCAAGCAGTATTTATTTAAACAATTAGATTGACAGCCTTGAGTATAGAAAATATATACACTGAGCAATTTGAGAAAATCTTTCTCACACATTATGTCTATAACATTTGGCAGAAATTACTTCCATTTGGAATATGCATCATTTCCAACTTTTTAAGAGTTGCAGTAGCTCATTTTCAAAGTGAGAACAAATTATGATTCAAACTATCTTTTTTTGGTCTTGTTTCATTTTGTTTGTTGTTATGTCATTGTTGCAAATGTATTCACAAAAAGTAGTTCAGGCAGAGCTGTGACCTCATCAATAAATATACTGAAAGAATAAGTGATCTGGGTTCAGGTCCAAGGAGTTCTGTGACTTCAGGTGGGTGACTTCAGTTCTCCCAAGAACTCCTGACCCAACCCAGACCAACCATGAAAGGCTAAGGAGCACAAAGTGCTGTCAAGTGGATGGCAGTTCATGGGCATATTTTCTAATCCACAGTGACTCTAGGAAGCACTAAACACTATTTGCTACCTCTGATAGAGTTAACCACGGGTCAAGGGCATGGAGAGTGAAGGGGTGAAGGAAGAGTCACAGCTGAGCTAGACATCAAGAGACCCTGACGTGTCATGTTTGTATACCTGAGTAGTAGCAGACAAGTGAATTGTGAACTTCCAGATGTTCAAGCTAGATTTAGAAAAGGCAGAGGAACCAGAGATCAAATTGCCAACATCTGCTGAATCATCAAAAAGCAAAAGAGTTCCAGAAAAACACCTATTTCTGCTTTATTGACTATGCCAAAGCCTTTGACTGTGTGGATCACAACAAACTGTGGAAAATTCCTAAAGAGTGGGAATACCAGACCACCCAACCCACCTCCTAAGAAATCTGCATGCAGGTCAGGAAGCAATAGTTAGAACTAGACATGGAACAACAGATTGGTTCTAAATAGGGAAAGGAGTACTTCAAGGATGTATATTGTCACCCTGCATATTTAACTTATATGCAGAGTACATCATGCAAAATGCTGGGCTGGATAAAGCACAAACTGGAACGAAGATTGCCAGGAGAAATATCAATAACCTCAGATATGCAGATAACACCACCCTTATGTCAGAAAGTGAAGAACTAAAGAGCCTCTTGATGAAAGTGAAATAGGAGAGTGAAAAAGCTGACTTAAAACTCAGATTCAGAAAATGAAGATCATGGCATCTGGTCCCATCACTTCATGGGAAATAGATGGGACAACAGTGGAAACAGTGACAGAGTTTATTTTTGCAGGCTTCCAAATCACTGCAGATGGTGACTGCAGCCATGAAAGTAAAAGACGCTTGTTCCGTGGAAGAAACGCTATGACCAACCTAGACAGCATATTACAAAGCAGAGACATTACTTTGTCAACAAAGATCCACCTAGCCAAGGTTATGGTTTTTCCAGTAGTCATGTATGGATGTGAGAGTTGGACTATAAAGAAAGCTGAGCAACAGAGAATTGATGATTTTGAACTGTGGTGCTGGAGAAAATTCTTGAGAGTCCTTTGGACTGCAAGGAGGTCCAACTAGTCAATTCTAACTGAGATCAGTCCTGAATATTCATTGGAAGGACTGATGCTGAAGCTGAAATTCCAATACTTTTGCCACCTGATCTGAAGTACTGACTCATTTGAAAAGACCCTGATGTTGGGAAAGATTGAAGGCGGGAGGAGAAGATTACAGAGGGTGAGAGGGTTGGATGGCATCACCAACTCAGTGGACACAAGTTTGAGTAAACTCCGGGAGATGGTGATGGACAGGGAGACCTGGCATGCTGCAGTCCATGAGGTCCCAAAGAGTCGGACGTACCTGAGCGAATGAAATGAACTGAACTGAACTGAACTGAACTGAGCAGACCAGCTTTTGGATTCTCCCGAAACAGCATCTCTAACACAGGCCAGACATTGAATGACAGGTAAAGAAGATTCCGGCAGCTCAGCAAGGAAAACAGAGGTGAAGGCCATCCCTGTGATTGCAGAGGGGAAATGTGCTTCTTTGCTGTAAGAAACATTTCTTTGTTCATTTAGAAAGCTGTAGAGGTATTTTAAAAAATAAGTCATCAGTTTATACAAGCAAGCTTTAGGGAGTATTTATTTAAACAAATTATTTAAACACTCCACCAGCACTTGCTGACTGAAATGGGACTTGAACCTAAAGTTGCAGGATGTTCTAATATTATGAGAGAGATGTGTTCCTGAAGACCTCACATAATTCAAAGCACACACGAGTTAAAATAAATTTTTCTGTAGGAATAAATGTAAAGGTTGTGTTTTTGATATGCATAAATCCCCAGTCAATGTGGCTTGACCTTGTTTTTTTCTCACAGCTATGCCAGGCCTCACATTCTTTTTTATATAAAATTATACCTGCCCATTATATGATATATGTGATTCAAAGAGTACTTTATTTTTCAGATAATAAATGCTGAAGAAAGAATATGGAGAAAAAGGAATCCTCCTACATTATGGGTAGGAGTGTAAGTTGGCATAGCCACTATGGAGAACAGTATGGAGATTCTTTAACAAACTAAAAATACAGCTATCAAAAGATCCTATGAGCCAACTCTTGGGCATATAGCTGGAGAAAAACATAATTTGAAAGTTTCATTATTTCACTATTCATTATTTCACTGTGAATATTATTTTACTATTGTAAAATAATATACCAATGTTCATGTAGCCAGACCAACAGTAGCCAAGACATGGAAGCAACCTAAATGTAAGTTGACAGATGAATAGATAAAGAAATGTGGTACCTACATACAATGGAATATTACTCTGCTATAACAAAGAAAAAAATAATGCCATTTGCAGCAACATGAATGGACCTAGAGATTATCATACTAAATGAAAGAGAAAGACAAATATCAAATGATACCACTTTTGCGGAATCTGAAAAAATGATAGAAATGAACTTATTTACAAAGCAGAAATAAGCCCACAGACTTAGAAAACAAGTTATGGTTACCAAAGGGGAAAGTGGGAGAGGGATAAATTGGGAGTTTGGGATTAACATATACACACTGCTATATATAATATAATATAAATAAGCAAGAAGGACATACTGTATAGGACTTGGAACTATACTCAATATCTTATCATAACTTATAATGGAAGAAAATGTAAAAATATATATCATGTATAACTGAATCACTTAACTGTACCGCTGAAACCAACTCAACATTGTAAATTAACTATATTTCAAGAACAAAATTTAAAGTACCTTATTTTCCTCAACATTTTTTCTAAAACTACTCCAAGAATCCTTTTCTAAATTAATAGGACAAGATATTTTGGAGAGTCTAGATCTTTTTCAAAGTATTTTTTATCACATCTAAATATCTTTCCAAAGTTTTTCATATTTTCAGCAAGAGTGTTATCACAGTTTAAGGAGAACTTGAGCAACATTGTTATAGTATTAAAAATAAATTTTAATATTGATAATTCAAAAGTTATTACTACAATCATTATCAAAATTACTCAGAAAAGTTCTGATATGTGTAGAGCATGACCAATGACGCTGCCTATTTTGTCTTTCAATTTGTATGAAAGTGATGCTGTTACATCACAATAGCATGAATACAATTATTAACTCCACCTTTAAAAATAATACAACTTTAGACTGTTTTCCAAATTTGGTGTATAAAATGAAACTAATATTTTTCTCACACTTTTTGCAATATACTTGTCTTAAAATACACATAAAATGACCTATACCATAAAAATCATTCACTGACAGAGACTATGTAACAGGTACTATTTGAGTAATCTTTGTCCTTGATTATTCCCATTTTAGAGAGAAGATAACTGGAAAGGTCCAATCTATTGGATCTTTTTCTTAGGATTAGGACCAACCTAGATCCTAATTCTTATGGATTCCTCTATTCTGACATTATTTCTGAATTTAGCACATTTTGTGAAGGGTTTGATGGTGCTAAAAGGACTGATATTCACGAGGTAGCAGATCAAGCTAGATTGTAGGGGAATGAGAAAAGGTATGTGGTGAGGACCAGTAACAATCACCATCTGGATGGAACTATTTGGCATCAAAAGTTAGAAGCAGAAAACAACAATGATTACAGGACAACTGGGGTCAGGTGGAAGCTTTTATACTTTAGGGTGGATAGAGATCTGTATATTAATAGGCATATTCCTTTACAAAAAGTAGGAAACATTTAGAAGGGATTTCTCTCATGCCAACAGAGAGAGAAATCTCAAGACTCTAAATAGCTAAACAGGTTCAACTATAAAGAAAATTGTGAGTTAGGCATAGTTTTTTTTTTCCCAAATGTTTTCATTCCCTTATTCTTCTTCTAGGATTATCTCTCTAATAAAAATAACAATAAAAATTATAATAGCTGCACAAATTAAAATAAGTAAATTTAATACATATAAAACTTTAAGCAAAATGCAAGAGCTTAGTGAAAGTGTGAAAATGTTAGTCACTCAGTCATATCCAACTCTTTGTGACCCCATGGACCATAGCCTGCCAGGCTTCTCTGTCCATGAAATTCTCCAGGTAAGAACACTGCAGTGGGTAGCCATTCCTTTCTCCAGGGAATCTTCCCAACCCAGGGATTGAACCCATGTCTCCTGCATCTGAGCCACCAGGGAAGCCCAAGTACTTTACATATATTAGCTCATTATTTTTCACAACACCTAAAATAGGATAATGTCATAATCCCCATTTTATAGGTGAGGAAACCATGGCACAAACGGATCAAGTAACTTCCCCAAATTATCCACTAGCAAAAATACTTATCTTTCCTCTTCAGAACCCTAACTCTCGTTAGGACCCTCTCTCTTCTCTCCTTTCACATCTCTTTTATCCTTATCAAAATTTATGTATCCTGTGTCCCCAAGGATGTAACTAGCTATCTAATTAATTAGGTAGGTAGATTCATGCTAAATAATTTAGCTTAATAGGTTCTATTTCTAAGATAATATGGTTGTAATAATTCAAGGGGAAAATAAGTAAATAGTTGCAGTTTTTCCTAACAGAAATTACCACCTAACAGAAGTAAAAATCATTTTACATACCTCAAGATGGAGGGGACATATGTATACCTATGGTTTACACATGTGTACCTCAAGTTGAGGTTTGACAGAAAACAACAAAATTCTGTAAAGCAATTATACTTCAATTAAAAAATAAATAAATTTAAAAAACATTTAAAGTGTCTAACACAAATATTGGGTTACAGAAACAGAACACAATTTGTTTTAGATTTTTTTAGCTTAAAAAAATAAAGACCGATAAATCGACAACAGGTGTTGTCTCTGTGCGTGCACAGACATGTGGTCATGCCCAACTCTTTTGTAACCCTATGGTTTGTAGCTCGCCAGGCTCCTCGGTCTGTGGGATATTCCAGGCAAGAATACTGGAGTAGGTTGCCATTTCCTCCTCCAGGGATCAAATTTGAGTCTCTCGTGTCTCCTGCATTGGGAGGCAGATTCTTTAACACTGAGCCACCTAAGAAGCCCTCTAAACAAATTCTACTAACAGGTATTATAATAATGCATTTAAAAATAAAAATTTAACCTAACATTTAAGTTAAATGTCATCTCCATGTCATGATGATTTAAAAATATAAAGGGAAGATGAAGAGTACAGATCAATAAAGGCAAAAGTGTTAGGCATAGGAAGAAGAAAATAGATGGAATCTAACAACTCATCCTCTAGCCTACTATCTTTCCTTCAAGGCCCCAGATCCCTCATGATAGGCTCAAGTGTTCATGAGTTAAATCTCTTCACTTCCAGCTCTTCTCCAGCAGTATTACCTGCCTTCATCCCCTGGTAAGACTTTCAAGAGCAAAGACAATTTGCCTTGAAAGGATAAAGGAATCAGAGGACCAGATCTAAGTCTGAACCTCAGACTTTCTTAGCTTGGTAAACATGCTTGTCCTCCTGGGGTAAGCAGAATAATGCCCTTCTCCCTCAAAGATGTCTATGTCATAACCCTTAGAATTTATGAATATATTAGGATACATGGCACATGAGAATTAAGATTGTAAGTGGAATTTCTTGCTAATCAGATGACCTTAAAATAGGAAGATTATCCTGGATTATCCAGGTGGAGGCAATATAATTACAAGGGTCTTTAAAAGTAGAAGAGTGAATCAGAAAATAGACCCAGAGGGATGGCAGTATGAGAAGGACTTGGCTGATATTGCTGGTTTTGAAGATGGAGGGAAAGGTCATGAGATAAAGAATGTGTGTGGTCTCTAGGAACTGGGAAAGGCAAGGAGATGGATTTCCCTCTAAAGCCTCCAGGAAAGAATGCAGCTCTGCTGACACCTTGATTCTAAGCCAATGGCAATGAACTTCTGAACTACAGAACTGTAAAATAACAAATGTGTGTTCTTTTAAGTCACTATGTCTGTGGTAATTTGTTACAGCGGCCATAGAAAACTAATAAACTCCCAAAGTCTCAATTTTTTTTCTTCTATAAAGTGAAGATACAGAAAATAATTTGTAATCTCATAGAATTACTGTGGAGACAAAAAGACTGTGAATGTGAACAGAGCATTGTAAATTAGAAACACCATGAAATTTTTAGATATTATAACTCTTAGTAGTATTGGTCCCTTTTGCCCTCAAACTTTCTTTAAAGAATATTCGATTAAATTGATTGCACTCTTAACTGTGTATTTGGCATTAACTCTGCCATCCTATACTTTATTAACTCATAAGCTGATATTTTTGATATAATATATAACGAGTTTGAGAATAAAGCATAAACTATAGCACTATGAGCAAAAACTCATATATTTTGCTGATAAATATGCCAAACTACTTCATGTTTTGAGCTGGACAAAACAGTCCTAGATGTGATTTAATAAAAATTATCATCCATCATTTACAAAGTTAGAAGGCAGAAAATTCAGAAGTCAATGAAAATATTCAGATTCTTCAAAACCAAAGTCTTTAATAAGAGTTATTAGTGATAACTTTAAACTTTGTTTTTTACAGGCAAATACAAACTTATGTTTGTGGAAAAAATTTTATTTTTATTATTATACCTGATCCTGGTACCAGCCCTATAAAGAAAGAATGGCAAATATTTTTAGTTATGGAAATACTAAGACAAGAGGCAAATGAAACATCAATACATCTCTACAAATGCTAGTTATTTTTATCTACTAGTGGTCCTCCAAGTATGATCCGGGCACCTTGGTGTCCCTGCCACCCTTTAAAGGGGTCTGCAAGGTCAAAACTGTTTTCATAACAATATTGTTTCACAGCAATATTACTTAATTTTTTAAGCTCATTCTCTTGTAAGTACACAGTTTCCATTTCTAAAACAGTGCATACTGAAAGATAATAAACAAAAGTTCTTTGGGGTCCTTAATAAATTTTAAGAGTAAAAAAGTGGTTATGAGTTACCTAGGTCAATTCTCCAAGAAAACTGTTGAAGATAAAGAGGTAGGGAAATGTGATAGCTAGAAATACATTCTAATTCAAAGGACCTAGGAAAGATAAATACAGTTGAAAGATTCATTGACATTTTTCTTTAAAGCTAGAGTATCATGAGATACATTTCTTACCTGTAGAAATGAGGTGGGTGTGGGGGAGTAGCAGTTTACTCAACAGCACCCTCATGGCTCCAAAGATATAATACAAACTTTCCAAAAGTGTCTAATCTACTCCAGGGGAGCAGTTCACACCTCATTATGGGCCCACCATTGCAAATAAATGCACAATAATGACAACAACAGTAATATTGCAAAAATATGCCACGGTAACAAGAAAAAAAAACAACAACAAATTTGTACAAAGAACTATTTCCAACCATAGAGCAACCTTTGCTAATTACTATTATCTCACATTAACTATGTAATCTAGCTACTGGAATCTTTGTAAAAATTATTTTTGACTCATTCACTGATCATGACAGAATGAATCATCTTTGATGTATTCTCCTTTGATTTCACTGTAATTCTCTGTCTCTTGTCAGTGAGTGGGCCCTATTGATTTATGAAATATCTCACAGCTGTCAATTCCTCTTTATTTTCAGTCCAGATCTCCCTGACAGGCTACTTCAACATATGCTTCCCAGTTTCATATAAATAGGTAAAAAGGTTTCAGTTGTTCTTATTTTCATGAATTTAATTAAATGTATTATCTGGGGCTTCCCTTGTAGCTCAGTTAGTGAAGAGTCTGCCTGCAATGCACGAGACCTGGGTTCGATTCCTGGGTCAGGAAGATCCCCCGGAGAAGGAAACAGCAATCCACTCCAGTATTCTTGCCTGGAGAATCCCATGGACAGAGGAGCCTGGCAGGCTACATCTATGGGGTCCCAAGAGTCAGACACGACTGAGCAACTAAGCACATTATCACATCATCATAAACACTCCCTGACATATGGTCACTTCATTTTGAACTTAGAATAAAATTCAAATTCCTTACCATGAGCTGCAAAGCCTGCATGATTTACTCTTACCCTCCAGTCTTTTATAAGGATTCCTCTGCTTCACCATGCTCCAGCCATGTCTTCCTAATGGTCTCCATTTTTTCTGGAAATAATAGGGGGTTATAGGTTAAACTTATATGCAGAGTACATCAAGGTCCGTCTAGTCAAAGCTATGGTTTCTCCAGTGGTCATGTACGGATGTGAGAGTTGGACTGTAAAGAAAGCTGAGCGCCGAAGAATTGGTGGTTTTTGAACTGTGGTGTTGGAGAAGACTCTTGAGAGTCCCTTGAACTGCTAGGAGGTCCAACCAGTCCAACCTACAGGAGATCAGTCCTGGGTGTTCATTGGAAGAACTGATGCTAAAGCTGAAATTCCAATACTTTGGCCACCTCCTGCGAAGAGTTAACTCATTGCAAAACAACCTGATGCTTGGAGGGATTGGGGGCAGGAGGGGAAGGGGACGACAGAGAATGAGGTGGCTGGATGGCATCACCGACTTGATGGACATGAGGTTGAGTGAACTCCAGGCGTTGGTGATGGACAGGGAGCCTGGCGTGCTGCAATTCATGGGGCTGAAAAGAGTTGGACATGACTGAGCAACTGAACTTAACTGATAGGTTAAAAGGTTTCAATTGTTCCTATTTTCATTAATTTAATTAAACTTCTGTTCAGTTCAGTTAATCAAACTTAATCTACCTATTACATTCCAGAAAGACTTAAAATTTATTTTTTAGGCTCTGGAAACATGTTGAGGAACAAGAGAAACAAAAGCCTCTACTTTCACCGAGTTTATATACTGGTGTGTCCTCTGTCACTCAGTCATGCCCTACTCTGTGACTCCATAAACTGTAGCCCACCAGGCTCTTCTATCCATGGAATCCTCCAGGCAAGAATACTGGAGTGGGTTGCCATTTCCTTCTCCAAGGGATCTTCCTGACCCAGGGATTGAACCTGTGTCTTCTGCATTGGCAAGCGAGTTCTTTACCACTGAGCCACCAGGGAAGCCTTTATATACTGGTACAGAAAGACAGATAATAAAGAGCTAAACAAATACACAAAATATCTTCACATGATGATTAACAACTAGAAAGAAGATTCAGCTGGCTAATGTTACAGAGAATGATGGAGGTGATGTTTAGATAAGACGGTCAGGAAGTTCCTCCACAGGGATTTGACTTTTAGGTGACTCCTGAGTGAGAAGGAGAAAGCTATGTGAAGATGAGTGAAAAATATTATGACTCAGAGTATATCAAAAACTAGATAACTAGAGCCCGTAACCCCCTATTATTTCCAGAAATAATTGGAGACCATAAGGAAGACATGGCCAGAGCATGGTGAAGCAGGGAAGTTCTCATAAAAGACTGGAGGGTAAGAGTAAGTCCTGCAGGATTTGCAGGTCATGGTCAGGAGTTTAAATTTATTCTAAGTTCAAAATGAAGTGACCAACATGTTTTGAGCATGTGTTCTGTGCAGAAAGAAATTTAGGGGCCCAAGAGTGGAAACAGGGAGAGGAATTAGAACTCTAATAGTACAGGCAAGAGAAGATAGTAAATTGGATAAGGTAGTAGCTGGAAAGGCGGATGATTCTGGAAGTATTTGGGAAGCAGGGTCTCCCTGTCTCACTGATGAGTTGTGTGTAAGAAGTGAGTAAAATGGAAGAATTGGGCATGGCTCCTCCGGTTTCCAGAAACAGGTCCTACACTCCTCTGGTTAGCATCCAAGGCAAGGGCCCCGTTTCCACAAACCCCAAGATTCTGTGTCTCTACTACAAAACCTCAGCTGCAGTAAAGCATATTTCCTCTTTATTCTTTTTACACACAAAGCTCATTCTCACCTTTGCCCATGTTTTCAGTCATCAATTTCTCTTATGGTGATCATTACAGCCAGCATTCATATTTGTGGCTCCTTTTTAAAATTCCATCTTTTACTATCTGTTGCTTCATATGAGTATTGGTCCCCAGGTATAGAGCAAGTGACATTTTAGTAAGCACCATACCTTAAATTATTTCAAAATCACCACACTGAGACTTCCCTGGTGGTCCAGTGGTTAAGAATCTGCCTTCCAAAGCAGGGGACACAGGTTCGACCCCTGGTTGGGGAGCTATGATCTCACATTCCACGGGGCAACTAAGCCCATGCCCCACACGTGTGTGCTAAGTTTCTTCAGTCATATTCGACTTCTTTGTGACCCCATGGACTGTACCCGCCAGGCTCCTCTGTCCATGGAGTTTTCCAGGCAAGAATACTGGAGTGGACTGTCATGCCCTTCTCCAGGGGATCTTCTGGACCCAGAGATAGAACCCCAGCCAATGCATCTCAACTAGGGAAACCTGCGCACAGCAAGGACGAGCCCTTGAGCTGAAATAAAGACCCAGCCCTGCCAAAAATTTTTCTAATTCTTAAAATAAAAATTTTTTAAAAAGAACACCTACTCACATTTGAGAAATAAAGACTTAATTAATAATAAATGTTATTAAATATAAAATTCTGTTCCCTCTAATGTTAGACCATGTAGTCTTTGACACAGCTATCTTTGTACTCCTTCCTGTGAATCAGGCTTCAGCTCAAATACTACTTTCAGAAATGTCTTTTCTTGCCACCCAACTGTAAGTACCCACCACCCAGGACCACTCGTCACTTTATCATGTTTCCTTGACACGTTATACTTCACAGCATTTATCTCTGATCTAGTGCTATTGTATGTGCCTGCTGGCTTAGTCGTAACTACTTTCTTCCATAGGAAGGTCATGTGGTGAGAGGAGCTTGTCTACTTATTGCACCTGGATCCCCGCACTTACAGCAGTACCTCCCTACAATAGTATGCTTTGTGTCAGGCATTGTACCGGATGTTAGAAATCAAGAAGTAAACAAAACAACAAAACTCACTGCCCTCATGGAATTTAGATTCTAGCGGGAGAAACTGTGCATAAATCAGATTAGTAAGTAAAATACGTAGTTCAGTAGATAGCGGTAAGAGTTAAGGAAGGGGAAAAAATCAAGCAAAGCAAGAAAGACAAGCTCTGTGCATTTAGGGGACCTCCCTTCCCTGGTGGTCCAGTGGACAAGACTCTATGCTCCCAGTGCAGGGGACTCAGGTTCAGTCCCTGGTCAGGGAACTAGACCCCACATAACACACAGAGCCTGTGTCACAAGGAAGACCCAAGACCCAGTACAGCCAAAATAAATACCTTTAAAAACTAACTTTAAAAAAAGCAATCTTGAGAAAGAAGAATGGAGCTGGAGGAATCAACCTGCCTGACTTCAGGCTCTACTACAAAGCCACAGTCATCAAGACAGTATGGTACTGGCACAAACACAGAAATATAGATCAATGGAACAAAATAGAAAGCCCAGAGATAAATCCACACGCCTATGGACACCTTATCTTTGACAAAGGAGGCAAGAATATGCAACGGATTAAAGACAATCTCTTTAACAAGTGGTACTGGGAAAACTGGTCAACCACTTATAAAAGAATGAAACTAGATCGCTTTCTAACACCATACACAAAAATAAACTCAAAATGGATTAAAGATCTAAACGTAAGACCAGAAACTATAAAACTCCTAGAGGAGAACTTAGGCAAAACACTCTCCGACATAAATCACAGCAGGATCCTTAAAAGCAAAAATAAACAAATGGGATCTAATTAAAATTAAAAGCTTCTTCACAACAAAGGAAACTATAAGCAAGGTGAAAAGACAGCCTTCTGAATGGGAGAAAATAATAGCAAATGAAGCAACTGACAACTACTCTCAAAAATATACAAGCAACTTATGCAGCTCAATTCCAGAAAAATAAATAACCCAATCAAAAAATGGGCCAAAGAACTAAATAGACATTTGTCCAAAGAAGACATACGGATGGCTAACAAACACATGAAAAGATGCTCAACATCACTCATTATCAGAGAAATGCAAATCAAAACCACAATGAGGTACCACTTCACACGTCAGAATGGCAGCAATCCAAAAGTCTACAAGTAATAAATGCTGGAGAGGGTGTGGAGAAAAGGGAAACTCTTACGCTGTTGGTGGGAATGCAAACTAGTACAGCCACTATGGAGAACAGTGTGGAGATTCCTTAAAAAATTGCAAATAGAACTGCCTTATGACCCAGCAATTCCACTGCTGGGCATACACACCGAGGAAACCAGAACTGAAAGAGACACGTGTTCATCGAAGCACTGTTTATAATAGCCAGGACATGGAAACAACCTAGATGTCCATCAGCAGATGAATGGATACATATACACATATACACAATGGAGTGGTACATATACACAATGGAGTATTACTCAGCCATTAAAAAGAATACATTTGAATCAGTTCTAATGAGGTGGATGAAACTGGAGCCTATTATACAGAGTGAAGTAAGCCAGAAAGAAAAACACCAATACAGTATACTAACACATATATATGGAATTTAGAAAGATGGTAATGATAACCCTGCATGAGAGACAGCAAAAGAGACACAGATGTATAGAACGGACTTTTGGACTCTGTGGGAGAGGGAGAGAGTGGGATGATTTGGGAGAATGGCATTGAAACATGTATACTATCAGGTAAGAAACGAATTGACAGTCTATGTTTGATACAGGATACAGGATGCTTGGGGCTGGTGCATGGGATGATCTAGAGAGATGATATGGGGTGGGAGGTGGGGGGGGGTGTTCAAGATTGGGAACTCATGTACAACCATGGCTGATTCATGCCAATGTATAGCAAAACCAATACAGTATTGTAAAGCAAAATAAAGTAAAAACAAAAATTAAATAAACAAATAAATAAACAAAATGTTTGCATTTGTAGTGGGAGTGGGGAAGTGTAGGAATCTTAAAATAGGCAAGGAAATTCTCAATGAGATGTTGACATTTGAGTCAAAAGCTCAAGAAGGTGAGTCTTGCAGGTAGCCAGGTAAAGGTGCTCCAGTTAGAGGAAACAGCAAATGCAAATTTCCTGAGGCTGGGGTACACCTAAAGCTCTAGGAATATCTCAATTTGCTAAAGCTTTGGAAGGTCATAAGCAAGAGGTGGAAGATGCAGTCAGAGAGGAAAAGTAAGGACAGAGAATGGGAACAGACCATTTAGGGTCTTTGAAGCCATTAAAAGAATTTCAGATTTTACTCTTAGTGAAATGGGGAATAACTGGGAAATTCTGCTCAGGTAAGAGCCCCAAGATTATTCATACTTTAACAGAATCATTCTGGCTGCTCTTTTAACAAGAAGAAAACATGGGCAGGAACTTCCCTAGTGGTCCAGTAGTGAAGGCTCTGCACTTCAATGCAGGGAGCACGAGTTTAATGCCTGTTTGGGGAACTAAGATCCCACAGGCAGTGTGCTGCTGCTGCTGCTGCTGCTGCTGCTAAGCCGCTTCAGTCATGTCCGACTCTGTGCGACCCCATAGGCGGCAGCCCACCAAGCTCCCCCGTCCCTGGGACTCTCCAGGCAAGAACACTGGAGTGGGTTGCCATTTCCTTCTCCACAACCAAAAATAGATAGATAAATAAAATAAGCAGTTTGAAAAAGAAAACAAGGGCAGAAGCAGAGAGATCTATCCAGAGCCTAGCTCTCTGATTCAGGGAGACATGATGGTAACTGCAAATGGAAGAGCCACAGTAAGATGGGAATTGGCCTTTGATCCTTGATAAATATTTGTTAAATTAATGAACAGTTAAAGGTTTCCCACTCAACAATGGTAGCTTACATTTTATTTAAACATATAAAGTAGCCTATTTGTAAAACTAAATAAAAGAGATGTACAATAATTTTTGAAATTAGATTCTTTTAGTGTTCATAAGAATACACTTCTACTTTTGTTAATAAAAATACATAGAAATCTATTTATAGACAGGTTACCTTTACAAGCTGACCAAATGGATTCTTCATCTGATTGATTAATCTTGAGGTACACATTTCACTTTGAAAATGATTCTGACAAGATGGCTGCATTTGTAGAGAATTCAAGAAGAATGTCTTTGTAAGAAGGGAAAAATAAATTGAAAAATCTTGAGACCCACCATTATCCTGTCTGCTTTGAACATAACAGAGATGATAAGTCTACCATTTAACATTCTAAATTAGTAGTTTTATGAAAATCCTATTCTTGTCAGTAGTAGAAGTTTGTGACTTTTTAATATTTTTTTTCTTTTTAGTGTTTTCATCTGACATTTCCTAATTACCTCTTTTGGGTGAGTGTTAATATATTTTCACAGTGCTACCTGGCTGGATGTCATCTTTAGACAAAGACAGAGATAAACTCTATGTTTGTCAGTAGAATTTGTTTTGAGTGTTTCTGCAAATGAAGTGTGTGTTCTGGAGCCATCCTTAAAAACAGAAAAATCAGAGCATGTGAAATTTCTTTCTGTTTTTTATAGAAATTAATTAGTTTGTTGACATTTCTTTATTGGGCCTCTCTGCATTGGTTTACATTCAAATCATTGTTTTCAAAACAGAAAAAAAAAATCTGCGATTAGCTGGAGTTAAAAATCTAAACAAGAGATCCCCAAGCTCCAAATCATGTAAATGGTAATATTCGTGACAGTTTACAACTTCTTTTCCCCCAATGGGAATATCCTGTGTGGTTTATTGCAAGCCATCAAAAGCAGAGCTCTCAAAAATTGCAATATGGTGTTTCTGTAGCTCTCACAAAACCTAGCTCAAGCTGTAAGGTTGCAAAAAGCCAAAAACAAACAAAAGAAAATACACTTAATATTCTGAAAATATGTTGGTGTGTATAAATCACTCACAGTCTATAGACTGGGTGCTTATGCATAGCCTCAGTTAGCTTTGAAAATACTCCAGGATGTCACACTCATTGTGGTACATTCTGAAATCACCTAAAATTCACTGGCTTTTGCAATTGGTACACCAATCACATTCTCTTTGGTGCACAGATGCAATCTCCTTTACATTTCTGACAGATCTTTGGTTACATTCTGGCAGTAAGGACACTCTTATGAATAGGACAGAAAAAAGATGTTCTGTGTTTGTCTCTGAATTTTTGTGGAAGATATTGAATTGCCATCTCTCACACAGTTCATAAACAAACTTGGTGAACATCAAAGGCTATAACATTACAACCTGCTGAGCCCAGATTACACACCTCGAAAGTAAATGTTACTTCAATGAAAACTCTTCTGAAATTTAAAATCAAATAAAACTCACAATGTCCAAATACTTGATTTAGAACTCGGCTTTGTGTGTGAGAATGTTCTTACAACGACTGGATGATTAATGCCCTATTTAGTCAACTATATGTCAGTCCTAATCTGTTTGGCACAATTTTGTTTATTCACAATTATTCTCACACACAGAGACCTGCCACATTTTGCTCTGGCTCTGAGTATGGTAAACACTGGGTGTATTAGCAAGACAGAATTACAAATGCCCTTTTAGTTGCCTTTAACTCATGCTGTACTATTCATGTTAGAATACAGGTAATTTGTTCGTGAATGTGAGACTTAAAAATCCAAGTGCTAGCAGAAGTAGCTACTTACAAGCATGTTTATTTCCTCACATGATGACTTAGTTCTAATATTTCTAATGATTTCCAACTATGTTTAACTGATACACACACACACAAACATACATACATACATACACATACATATTTGTGCTGCAAAAATGATTGACTAACTTCAAAACAAAGGCAACATTGAAGCGAGAAAGATTTTGCCAAGAAATCCTATTTACTGTGTTTATTGGCACTTCTCAAAAAAAAAAGAAATCCAAATCATGTTTGTTTTACCCAGTTTTGTGCTTCTACCAAGAAAACACACCTGTGAAAATAAGAACCTTTCCTATCAGGAATCTACAAAATCATGTGGTATATTATGCTTAATTATATATCCAGCACAGCAATTTGGGAAGGATTTCAAAAGAGAAAAGATCTGTCATTAGGTTATTCAAAATGACTCCAATTGTATACCAGTAGTCCATTCTATAATGAATCTTCCCTATTAATATTCCCTGATAGTAAGTCTTTCTCAGGCGGTGCACACCTAGAGTCATAGCTTATCACCTCACTAGCCTGCTCCCTCACCTGTAACCTCATATTCCTGTTCATGTACCTTAAACATGACCACTGCCAGATTACATTTGTTGTTGTCAGTTGCTCAGTCATGTCTGACTCTTTGCGACCACGTGGACTGCAGCACGTCAGGCTCCCCTGTCCTTCATCATCTCCTGGAGCTTGCTCAGATCCATGTCCATTGGGTCGGTGATGCCATCCAACCATCTCGTCCTCTGTCATCCTCTTCTCCTGCTTTCAATCTTTCCCAACATCGGGGTCTTTTCCAATGGGTCAGCTCTTTGCGTCAGGTGGCCACAGTAGTGGAGCTTCAGCATCAGTCCTTCCAATGAATATTCAGGACTGATTTCCTTTAGGATGGACTGGTTGGATCTCCTTGCAGTCCAAGGGACTCTCAGGAGTCTTCTCCAACACCACAATTCAAAGGCATCAATTCTTTGGCACTCAGCCTTTTTTATTGTCTAGCTCTCACATCCATACGTGACTACTGGAAAACCCATAGCTTTGACTAGATGGACATTTGTTGGCAAGGTAATATCTCTGCTTTTTAATACACTGTCTAGGTTTCTCATTGCTTTTCTTCCAGGCAGCAAGCATCTTATAATTTCACGGCTGCAGTCACCATCCACAGTGATTTTGGTGCCCAAGAAAACAGTCTCTCACTCTTTCCATTATTTCCCCATCTATTTGCCATGAAGTGATGGGACTGATTACATTACAAGTACACATCATATATGTTTCCTCAGAGTGGATGAACTTCCTGAGGGTAGGGCCACATGTTACACATATGCTATCCCTGGAATCCAGCATCATTCCTGGTACACATCCAGTAGCTGGTATCAGTAAACATTGAATAAATGAGTGAATCTCAGCCCAGATCTGCTTTCTTAACATCTCAGTGGAAAACTCTTAGTATCTAAAAATGTGATGGCCTTAATCCAAGCTATATTTTCAAAATGTGATTTTCAAATAAAGAAATGAAAATATGTTTATGTTTGTATCACAATTCTATAAAAATGATCATTGTGTAGAACCTCTAAAGTTTGTCATAAATGTATTTAAAATAAAATTAGTGATAGACTGCTATACACCTATTCACATGGCTAGAATAAATAAGAATGGCAATGCCTACTGGGACTCCCACATATTGCAAATATGGGCAAATGCAAAATGGTACAACCACTTTAGAAAACAGTTTGGCAGTGTCTTACCAATTTTAACATATACTTACTATGTAATGTGAATCCTACTCCTAGATTTCTATGCAAAGAAATGAAAACTTATTTTTACCTAAAACATATATGCTAATGATTAGAGTAGCCTTTCTCTCCCCTCCAAAACTAAAAACAACACAAATGTCTTTCAAGTGGTGAATAGATAAACAAATTGTACATTTGTTCACTGGAATATTACTCAGTGATCCATATTACAATATGAATGAATTTCCAATGCATTATGTTGAAGGAAAGAAGTGAGTCCTCAAAGGTAACATATTCTATAATTTCATTGACATGTCTGTAGTTGTCTTCTGTTGCTGCAGAACAAATTATCAGAAATTCAGCAGCTTAAAACAATATTCATTTATTAGCTCATATTTCTGTATGTCAGAAGTCTGGGGCAAACTCAGTTGAGTTCATGGCTTAGGATCTTCTAAAAAAGAAAATTAAAGTGTCAGCTGGTCTGGACACTTATCCAGACGTTCTGGGAAAGAAGCAGTATCCAGGTTCATCCAGATGTTGGCAGAATTTAGTTCCTTGTGATTGCAGGATTCTGGTGCTAGTTTCCCTGCTGCCTGTTAGCGGGGAATTGCTCTCACTTCCTAGAGTTCACTATTAGGTCCTTTCCACTGACTCCCTTTGTCAGCAAGCCAGAAACCTCACCTTGAATCTCCCTCCTGCTCTGATTTCCTTTTCTGTTACCAGCTGTCAAAAATTTTCTGCTTTTAAAGGGCTTGTGTGATTGTATTTCGCTCACCCATACAACGTAGCATAATCATGGGAGTTTCTATGGAACAGAAGTGAATGCCATACTAAAACTGTATTTCCCACAACTTTCTGAAAAAAGCAAAACTACAGGGAAATAGAGTGGGCTTCTCTGATGGCTCAGTGGTAAAAGAATCTGCCTGCCAATTCAGGAGACTCAGGACATGTGGGTTTGATCCCTGGGTCAGGAAGATCCCGTGGAGGAGGAAATGGGAACCCACTCCAGTATTCTTGTCTGGAGAATCCCATGGACAGAGGAGCCTGGCAGACAGTCAACAGAGTCAGACACAACTGAGCAACTGAGCATGCAAGCACACATAGAGAAAGAGGACAGATCTGTGGTTGCCAAGAGTTAGACGTAAGGAGAAGGACTGACTACCATTGGACAGCAAGGATAAGGAATAAATATGAAGTCAACCATGCTCTTACTCTCCTTTGCGTGATGTACCCAAAACACTTCTATACTGAAAAAGGAGGAGAAATTTTGATTTTATGTGAAATACAGCAGATTTTCAGTATTTCCCTGGATGGGACATTTTCATATCTATGAGAACTTGTTTCTACCAAAATTGACTGTGGGACTTATTATCTAAGAATGTCCAGAAAAAGTTATGGCACTTGCTTGAGATTTCATGTAAGTAGCAGAGAAAACAAGTCTGAATAAGAGGTTTGAATGATTAAGGTAAGAGTGGCAGAGAATGGAGGGAGCAGGAAGAGGAGAGAGAGCATTTTGTTCTGGTTGCACCTCACAGAGGCTCCCTCTTTCAAAATGCCACTTATCTGCAGGAGAAGGCAGGGCAATTAATTAAAAGAAGATACAGTGGAAGGTAATGGTAATCCTTCAGAAGACTTTTTGCTGCAATTTGATCTCTCCTTATCTTTATACAAAACTTTGTTTGATAATTATGCTCCTTTAAGAAAGAATTGAAAGTGGAAAGAAAAGGTATTGACTACACTGAGTTGAATTTGGAGAGTCCTGGAGAGAAATATGTTCTAAGCTACTGAACAAGAAAATACAATTATATGAAAATGACCAAAATTCTCAGCTGGATATTGTGCTCATGATTATTTGAAATAACTGTACACAACTTTTACATTTACTTTTTCATGCAGAAACAAGAAGTCTAAAATTTAATGTTCCCTTTCTGTACTTTTGCATTATTTCAGGGACACTATTGTTACCTCCTTTAAGCATTCAAAGCCTTCCTATTCTTGACCCAGAGATATATAAGAAAGGAAATTTGTTGTTCAGTAGCTAAGTTGTGTCTGACTCCTTGCAACCCCCTGGACTGCAACATGCCAGGCTCCTCTGTCCTCCACTATCTCTCCAAGTTAGCTCAAATTCATGTCCATTGAGTTGGTGATGCTGGGAAGGAACTAATAAACCTTTTATCTTCACTCTCTCAGTTAGCAAAACAAACCACTGAAGCCCTTTATCTGTATTACTGAAATTGTGAGCTCCTTAAAAAAAAAATTGTTTTCCAGAAAATAACTGAGAAAGGAGAAAATTTTTGCAAAGAATTCAGTGGAACATTCTTATGGCCAGGAAAACTTTAAAAATGCTTAATTATTGACCCTGAAAGAAAAACTTCCCAGGTGGCACTTGTGGCAAAGAACCTGCCCACTACAGCAGGAGACATAAAGAGATGCGGGTTTGATCCCTGGGTTGGGAAGATGCCCTGAAGGACGGCTTGGCAACCCACTCCAGTATTCTTGCCTGGAGAATCCCCTGGACAGAAGAGCCTGGTGGGCTACAGTTCTTTGGGTTGCAAAGAGTTAGACACCTGATGTGACTTAGCATGTATACAATGTACATAAAAGTCTAGGTTCAGTTCAGTTCAGTCACTCAGTCTTGTCAGATTCTGTGCCCCATGAATCATAGCACGCCAGGCCTCCCTGTCCATCACCAACTCCCCGAGTTCACTCAAACTCACGTCCGTTGAGTGGGTGATACCATTCAACCATCTCATCTTCTCTCATCCCCTTCTCCTCCTGCCCCCAATCCCTCCCAGCATCAGAGTCTTTTCCAATGAGTCAACTCTTTGAATGAGGTGCCCAAAGTACTGGAGTTTCAGCTTTAGCATCATTCCTTCCAAAGAACACCCAGGACTGGTCTCCTTTAGAATGGACTGGTTGGATCTCCTTGCAGTCCAAGGGACTCTCAAGAGTCTTCTCCAACACCACAGTTCAAAAGCATCAATTCTTTGGTGCTCAGCTTTCTTCACAGTCCAACTCTCGCATCCATACATGACTACTGGAAAAACCATAGCCTTGACTAGACAGACATTTGTTGGCAAAGTAATGTCTCTGCTTTTCAATATGCTATCTAGGTTGGTCATAACTTTCCTTCCAGGGAGTAAGTGTCTTTTAATTTTGTCTGAAATCACCATCTGCAGTGATTTTGGCCCCCCAAAAAACAAAGTCTGACACCGCTTCCACTGTTTCCCTATGTATTTGCCATGAAGTGATGGGACCAGATGCCATGAGCTTCATTTTCTGAATGTTGAAGTTTAAGCCAACTTTTTCACTCTCCTCTTTCACTTTCATCAAGAAGCTCTTTAGTTCCTCTTCACTTTCTGCCATAAGGGTGGTGTCATCTGCATATCTGAGGTTATTGATATTTCTCCTGGCCATCTTGATTCCAGCTTGTGCTTCTTCCAGCCCAGCGTTTCTCATGATGTACTCTGCATATAAGTTAAATAAGCAGGGTGACAATATACAGTTTTGACGTACTCCTTTTCCTATTTGGAACCAGTCTGCTGTTCCATGTCCAGTTCTAACTGTTGCTTCCTGAACTGCATATAGGTTTCTCAAGAGGCAGGTCAGATGGTCTAGGTTAGGGAAACCCAAATTCAGATCCAGCACTTCTCAATTATCAAGGTATCCAATTGTCTTGGAAATATTAATTTCATTTTTTTGTGGTCAGAGATTAGTTATTTTCTTACTACAGTTTCTTGAACTCCCCTTGTTCCACAAATATTTGTTGCATATTTATTGGACAATCACATATATACTGTATGGTTAACTGGGTCTGACACTAATGAGACTATAAGTAATTAAAAAGCACTAATTTTGAGACTTTGTCTTCCAATGTAGTATAGTATAGTATGTCTTCTAGTATAGACCTGGTATTGCTTTCTGGGTCAAAGACTCCTCCTTGGATTCAGTCTGATCTCAGGTCAGCTTTGAACCTCAGGTGACTCCTGGAACTTAGAGCTGGATTGCAATTTCACTGTCCAAGAAAGAATTCATACAGGGACCCCTGGCTTTCAAAGATCTGTTAAATAACAATATTTCTCATATTCTGACCTTGAATGAAATACTAAATTCAGATCTAAATTGTTAAAAGTTTACCCTCAGAGAGTTATGGGTGAAGAATCAGGGCAGGCATTGCAACAAAAAGGAAACATGCCTTGATAAATTCTCTTTTCTGTACCCAGAAACCCTTTTTGCTATATATATATATGGCTGCAGTGGGAGTAATTACAGTGTGTCCAATGTTATCCCTGAATAAACTTTTACCTCCTATGCAAGAACTAGTCTTTATGTGTTCCATAAAGCACCTGGCATATTGTGAACATTTAAGAAGTGTTTAGTGATGAAACAATGGCAACTAAGCATCTAAACCCTCTTTCCTGTGGCTATTGTAATCCAAATGGTACTCTGCTATGACAAAAGAGGAGGAAAGTCCCTTTGGTTACTGTGCTATTATAACATATTATTCCCTCTGTCCTGTTTATTGGAGATTGCTACATACTCTTAAACATTGGGAACACAATCTGGTTTTGACAATAAAACAAGAAATCCTATAAAAAAGCTCGTAAGTACCTTGAACTTGTAAACCTTTTTGAATATGAAGAGATTTGCAAAGAATCATGGCATGTTACATCATGAATTGCAGCAAGATCACTAGAATTTGGCTAACTGGTGTATAATGGAAATCCAAGGGGTCATGAGATTAAACTTTAATTATCACAATATATTTTTATAAACAGTGTTCTAGAAGTCTTGTTGGTAAAATGGCCACCATGAAGCAATAAACAGATAGAATCCAATTCACAGTATAAGGTCATTGTTCTTCCATGGGAAAAAGTATTTTTACTTTTAACTTGACACAAATAACTTAGACTCATGAAGTCTTCGAGGTGGGAATATATTAGAGCTTCTGCAGTCCAAGTTTGAGACCTGGAATTTATAGATTATTTAGCTCAACAATGTTACCATTATTAGATATTAAATGCTGATCTTAGATGCAAAGGTTCATATTCATATTTATTAAAGCCCACATGAGCTAAATAATGAAGTAGAACAGATAAAGGATGGAGGGAAAAGACCAAGAAAGCAACTCAGAAAGAAAAATAAAGTTGCTGAAAATAGGGTTCCAAAGTCAGAGAACTCCCCCCTCCCCTCAACCTCCTTTTAAGAAGATTTCACTTTCTCTAAAGAGTAAAGCAAGTGCTTTTAGATCCAAGGGTACCTGGTTCAAACCT
This sequence comes from Ovis canadensis, assembly GCF_042477335.2. Taxonomy (NCBI): domain Eukaryota; kingdom Metazoa; phylum Chordata; class Mammalia; order Artiodactyla; family Bovidae; genus Ovis; species Ovis canadensis. The sequence goes on from NC_091245.1 coordinate 243,658,216, forward strand.
CAGCAGGGGCATATTTCTCACAAACTAAAAAGGCACTCTGCCTATTAAAGGAACTGACTTAATACAGTTATATGGGCCATTACTGTACAGAATGGGGATGCACAAACTATTTTCTAAATGGGGCCTTTTTGTGCATGTACAGTAATTCTTACAGAAGCCTTTTACAAATGGGGGAAAAAAAGGAAAAATTAGGTGTGGGGCGGGGGGTGGGCAGGGGGGAATCTAAGAACCCATGATTTGAGCCTCTAATAACTATTGGTCTATTAGAGACAGCCATCTGCAGCAATATAGCAGACTAGGTCTTCCTAGCAATGGTCTGAAAAAGCATTCTAAGGATAAAAGCTTAATATCTGTGCAGACCTCAGAGGTCTAGAAAAGATGAACAAAGTACACCTTGAAGTTTCATCTCAATGTTGGACCTCAAAATGCATGGTGCCATGGAATTTCAGTTAAACAGGAAGTAGCACTCAAACAGTTCACCATAAAGACACTACTTTGCCTGAGATTTTGACAAGACTTTGTTGAGTAAATTTTTATGTGACACCATAATTTGATGGCTGCAAGTCTTCCTTAACAGTGAAATCATGAAGAGAAAGTGGTAAACACTCTGTCTAATCCATATTATAAAATAACTCTGAGGAAACTATTAAAAGCCTATTTTTGACCATAAATTTATATTTGGCAAGCTAGACTTGATCTAGGCTTGACCTATCTGTGGTAATTTATCTGTTCCTTGCCCTGGGAACATGACAAAGGAGAGAATAATAATGAATTTTGAAAATACCTTTTCCTTCCCCAGTTTCAATAGACATAGGGCTTATTGGAATCTAAAGGACTGTAAATACGGGCAGAGATTCCAAAATGTGGGTGACTCATATATATATATATACATATAAACAATCCTTTCAAAAGTGATATTTATTTCAGATTGTAAATATGGGCAGAGATTCCAAAATGTGGGTGACTCATATATATACATATAAACAATCCTTTCAAAAGTGATATTTATTTCTTATAGAATAAATCTGAATCCTGGGTGAATATTTCAGGTAATAAATTTTGGAGAAAGTAATTTATTTGGATCCTACAATTAATCCCTATTATAACCCCAATTTTAAGAATATCTTATTAGTTTCAAGTGACAAAAGCTGAAATAAAATTTAAAAGTTCCAATTGGTATAAAGAAAAGAGGTAGATGAAGTTATTGTTTGTTTCCATGATTAATAATGAGAACTGGGAATAAAACTGGATTCAGAAATTCAAAGAATGACATCAGAAGTCAGCTCCCTTCACCTCTTGGGTCTTCTTCTCTTTAGGTTGGTTCCTCCTTTAGACAGGCACCCCTCCAGCCAGATTCTGTAGAATTGCATACAACTTCACAAATTCACGCCTATGAAAATAGTTATACCCTTCAACGTTTCAAATCAAAATCCCCTCCCAAAAACTTAAGAGAGCCTCAATTACTTTTTGATGAACTCACCTAGGTTTAAATGAAATAGAAGACCATACTTGTGCATTTCCTCTGATTTTGACCAAAAGAGGAACCAAGGGGGATTCTTTTAGTTTAAAAATGTCACCTGCATAATAACTGACTCAACAAACTCTGACCTGGAATATATCCAGGAATATACATGTGTGCACATGTACACAGACAGATACAATAAGACTACAATTTGGAAAATTAAGACAGAGAAATGATGCATAGTGAGAATCTGCAGATGATTTTAAATCAGTATAAAGCTACTGAGTTCTGCAAAAACTGTAATCTTGATAACATGAAAGAAAGACAGAAGCATAGTCAATCCTCAGTAGATACTGAATAAATGAATGAGTAAAGTCATTAGACAGAATAAAAGCAAGATGAGTGGTGTGTCACAGAAACTGACAGAAGAAACTGCTTTATTGAAGACAAAGAAAGAAAATCTAGGGCTTCCTCAATGGCTCAGCAGTAAGAATTCACCTGCAATGCAGGAGACGCAGGAGACCTGGGTTCAGTCTCTGGATCAGGAAGATGCCCTGGAGGAGGCAATAGCAACCCACTCCAGTATTCTTGCCAGTAAAATCCCATGGACAGAGGAGCCTGGTGGGCTACGGTCTATGGGGGTCACAAAGAATCAGACACAACTGAAGTGACTGAGCAATAGTCTCGCCATATTAAAAGTAAAAGTGAGTTCAGAAAGCTAAAAGAGCCATGATAAAAAATTAAGCTAGATATTAAAGAATATTCTGTGCTGGTTACTATTTAGTTAATGTTTGGAATTCTGGATCCATGAAATTATTCATAAATCAATGTAGTAAATAAAACAATTAGTTATTGAGTATAGAATATAACTGGAATTGGGCTTCCCTGGTGGCCCAGGTGGTAAAGAATTTGCCTGCAAAGCAGGAGATCTGGGTTTGATCCCTGGGTTGGAAAGATCCCCTGGAGGAGGTCATGGCAACCCACTCCAGTATTCTTGCATGGAGAATCCCCATGGCATTCTCTCTGGGGTCACAAAAGTCAGATACAACTGAGCAACTAGGCACATAGAATATATGTTAGATACTATGATAAGCACTTGGAATATAAAATGAAATTAGGCGCTTCTTATCAGGGTATCTCTACTGAAAACAATAGGCAGGAAATATGGGAATCAGTAGAGGAGGAAAACAAAACAGATGAGTGGAATTGAGAGGTTAAGTCTAAAGCATACTGAGTGAGGGGTCAGGAGTAACTTAGGAAAAATTAACCCATTAATTCTAAGAGAGAGATGACCACATTTCTCTCATAATAAGTAACTAATAGAGTATGTCCATACATACAGGAAGAGTAGAGTTGAGCACAGCACCTAGGAGGCAGGTGTGGACGATGAGTGCCTAGACCGAGGGAGATAGAATAGGTGCATAAGTAGGACAATGTTATGAAGATGCATCTTGCTTGATGAGAAGAGCTGACTCATTGGAAAAGACTCTGATGCTGTTAAAGAATGAAGGCAAAAGAAGAAAAGGGTGGCAGAGGATGAAATGGTTAGAAAGCATCACTTCAGTTCAGCTCAGTTCAGTCGCTCAGTCGTGTCTGACTCTTTGCAACGCCATGGACCGCAGCACGCCAGGCCTCCCTGTCCATCACCAACTACTGGAGTTTACCCAAACTCATGTCCATTGAGTCGGTGATGCCATCCAACAATCTCATCCTCTGTTGTCCCCTTCTCATCCTGCCCTCAATCTTTCCCAGCATCAGGGTCTTTTCCAATGAGTCAGCTCTTCGCATCAGGTGGCCAAAGTGTTGGGAGTTTCAGCTTCAACATCAGTCCTTCCAATGAACACTCAGGACTGATCTCCTTTAGGAAGGACTGGTTGGATCTCCTTGCAGTCCAAGGGACTCTCAACAGTCTTCTCCAACACCACAGTTCAAAAGCATCAATTCTTCGGTGCTCAGCTTTCTTTATAGTCCAACTCCCACATTCAACACTGACTCAATGGATATGAATTTGAGCAAACTTTGGGAGATCATAGAGGGCAGAGAAGCCAGGAGTGTTGCAGTCCATGTGGTTGCAAAGAGTCAGACACAACTTAACAACTGAACACAACGAAAATCAAGAAAGAATCTCAGCATGGTGGGGCATTCTCCAGAAAAATCTTAATATAGTCCAGTAAAGCCCAAAAGTTTTTTCCAGATGTCTGGTCTAGCATGTCTACTATTATATTTGCTCTTCAGGGATTACTGAATGATTTACTTAATAACTCTTATTAATTTTTGCAAAACTCACTAAAAAAGGAGTCATGAAGTTTGGAGAATTGGTTTTCTAGTAACCTACGAGTTAGCCCCGTTTTTAAAAAAGAACATTGATCTCAAAAAAGAAAAGGAGTTACATTTTGGGTAGGGGAGAAGAATGCTTTAAGTCAGCTAAATCAAGAGCTTGGAATCTAAGAATACTTTTTAACTTTTTATTTTATATTGGAGTATAGCCAATTAATAATGTTGTGATAATTTTAGGTGAACAGCAAAGGGACTCATTCATACATATACATGTATCCATTCTTCCCCAAACTCCCCTCCCATCCAGGCTGCCATATAACATTGAGGAGAGTTCCCTGTGCTAAACAGTAGGACATTGTTGGTCACCTATTTTAAATATAGCAGTGTGTACATGTTGGGATCCAACAATATTTAATTTCAGAATCCTAAATCATAGTCCAAAGCACTTTAGCCAGTGCTTCATGTGCCTCAACTGTATAATAAGGATAAGAGGCACCTCACCAGATCACTGGAAAATTAAATGAGATGCTGTATAGTAAACTGTAGTACAATGTATATCACTTCCATTAGTTAACTTAAAAAAAAATGTTTTGGCTTGATTTCCTAAGTATCCACTAAAAACATTCTGTGTTTGTATTAGTTTCAATAATTTACATTTAAGTATCCTTGTAGTAATAGAAAATTTCTGGCAGTGAACTTCTTAAGTGGTTAAAGTCACTTGACCTTTAGCCTCTTGCTTTAAAAAAAAAAATCTCTCCATAGATACGTTAAATTGCCCAGAAATACATTGCTTATCATATCTTATTGCTTAATTAGTGGCCAACTAAGATGGCCTATATTGACTGCCCTGAAGTAATTGTGAATTGATCTTCTCCTCCAGGAAAAGAATTAACTTCACAACAGAAGCAATGTCATAGAGCATTCACTGTATTTAAATATCTACAACTCTTAGAAGAAACAAGATACAATGGCTGGTTAAGTGAGCATACTAACATCAACTGAGAGATAAAAGATGTTCTGTTGTTTATTGTGCCAGACAGGGAATTGTACATTACTGTTTTCTGAAAACTGCTTTGTGAACCAAATAAAAAGCTACCAAGTAAGCGTTTTGATTTTATCCATATTTGTAATAGAACTGAAAGTCACTGAATTCTTAATTTAAAAATTGTGGCTTGAAAAATTGTTCCATTTAAAGATAAACAGAACTCTGGACAATGGGAAGCAAATATAGGTATTATTGAAATTTGCAGATACAAAATGGGTGGTAGAAAGTATATTCCAAAATAAAGGAAGGACTAGTGATATTTTAAATTCTTTCTCTTTCAAAATAGAGATTACTATGAACTGATAAAGAGCCTGCAAATAATTCTGGATCTTTTATAATAAATGCAAAGTATTTATGATTAAATACGAATATTGATCCTCTTGGAGACCCTTATCTACTCATCTCTAAAGCACTCAAATGGCTAGCATTTAGACATTCATTACAGTCTTCTTGAAATAACATTTTCAGTATGTCCATGAAACTATAAAATTTTTTTAGCTTTAAAAATCTACTTTAAACCACTTTGAGAAGGGATCCCTCCATCTGAAAGCAGCCATCCCCTCACCTGGGCTCTGGGGAAGGAAGAAAGGGAAAAAGGAGAGAGAAATAATTGGCAAGTAAGATGTGAGAAAAAAAGATCAGTGAAAGGAGAAAGGTGGAGAGAGGGCAGGGTAAGCAAGCCAGGATAATTTAGAGTTCCTCAGATACAGGAAGACTGAGTCAAAGCTGCCAGGACTTGGCAGCAGTGCCTTAGTTATATATCAAAATGTTATACTTTTCCCTGTGACAACCTAGAGGGGTGGGATGGGTTGGGGGAGGGAGGCTCAAGAGGCAGGGGATATATATATATATATAGATACGACTGAGTTGCATTGTACAGCAGAAACCAACACAGCATTGTAAAGGAATTATCCTCCAATTAAAAAATAAATTACAAAAAGATTACTGCTATACTTTAAAAATAGTGTTTATTTTTAAATTATTAAATGAATTTTTAACTTTATCTTTGCAAAACGTAACTTTCCCCATTTCTTCCTGTTGATATCCTATTGCAACAATACCAAACCTACTCCTAAGAGTAAATGGGTTACTAGAGTACCATTGTGACCTGAAGTATTATAGTTGTCACAGTTACTCAGAGGCCACTGCAGAATACATTTGTTTATGACCCCACAGATCCCTAGGGTAAGTCTTTGACAGTCTTGGCTTCTCAACACGACCCTTGTCCAAGCACATCATTCAGTCTGTAACTTAATGTTTCATCAACAGCACTCATGTGTAGTAGACACACAGAAGACAGAACCCGTTGAAACTAGAAGGCGGCCGGATGCACGGGGCTGACGTGAAGGCCAGCGCCGAGGGGCAAAGGACCAGTGAAAACAATCAGTGTCCTGTGTCAATTCTGTTTTTAGATACCTTTGCCTTCCTGCCTGATACATGGATTTTATATTACCCGCAAGTTGCTATAACATCGAGATGTGAAATTTGGAGGATTTGAAATAAATGGAGCTAAATGGAACTTTTGGATGAAGAATTCTCTGGCTTGTTCAGATCTGTTAAAGTAATAGGGGAAAGCACAAAAGGATCAAGGAAAGAAAGGCCCCAATCTTTGTTGGATGAGTGATAAAACAGCATTACTGGGGGAAAATTGGCCTGACCTTCACCTGTGTGACGCTTCCGCTGCCTCAGTGATTCTTCTGGCTTTGCTCTGATTAGGTAAAGATTGCCCCTTTCCCTGCAAGGAAAAGTCAAAGAACAAAAAGGGGAACAATTCTTGACTCAACTATAAAAGGTTTATTTTTTTAATCACAGTTGGACTCATCCAAGACAGTTTCTAATCTTATTTTTTAGGCTTAAGGAAAAAAAAAAAAAAACTTGCCTTTTAAAAGAAATTCTTGGATCATTTTCTTCACAACCTCTAGTCTAGATCTCAACTCATATTTCTTGGATGTATTTTTTTTTTAAAGAAAGAAACTCTTCCCAGTTGCAATGATAGCTTTTTCATTTCTTTTAGGCTCTCCGCTAAGCTCTGCTGAGAAAGGACAGGCAGAGAGGAAACACAAACCCACTCAGCATTGGTTGGCAGAGACCCACCAATGTTCCAAGGCAAGCTGAAGTGGTTTCCCACCCCCACTTCTTTGTGGATGCCCGTGAAAGGCAGAGCTCCATGCAACTATAATATTAAGTTGCAGACCCTGCCTGTGCATACAGACCAGAGTTTTTCTGTGACATTACTGTCAAACAGGCCCCTGTGTGACTAATATTTTTAACAGCATGCTATTTAAAATTTGACAAGGATATAATAATTCATTCTTCAAATAGTCAACATACTATGAGAGTAAGTCATGTCTTCAAAGTATCTTTCAAAGGGGCTATTAAAAGTAGGTTAAATTTTTTCCCCCTACAGCATGCAATTTCATTTTGGCTCTACCACTTCAACCACATAAGATTAAATTTTGACTTGAGAGTGACCTACTGAAAATTCGATGGAAAAATAAGGGAAAAGAGTTAAATTACTGATTCAAAGGGAACTAACATGTCTGTCTGCAATTTAGCATACAGTGTGCTAAAGCCCTCTGAGAATCTTATGTTTCTGGTAGTCAGTATTTTCCTCTTAGGATTCAGATTGTGTTTATAATGGAAATGTTGTAGAACTTAATGGAATGTAATATCTTGTTGTGATATATAGATGTAAGGCAGCACAGGAAAGAATTATCCACACATATTTTCTGCCATGACCCTCATCTCCACTCCTGGCTGCCTTCTAACTTATGATCCAACCACCCAGACCAACTAGGCATTCCCCACAATATACTCTGCTCTTTTAACTCCTATAAAGTTGTTATCTGCTAAACTCCTTTGAAATTCATTTTTTTCCCAACAATCAAAGTGTACTCCAAATTATTATTAAAAGTAAAATGATTTTGACAACTGAAATTTCAGAAAGGTATAAGGTAAGAGAAATAAGTGTGATTATCTGAAGAAGAGTAGAATATTAAGTGCTTAGAGAAAGAAGGCATGGTGACATGTACTGTAGAGCTATAAATAATATATTATACAGAGGCCAATGAGAATCACAAAGTATTGTGTGATTTCACAAACAGATGTTTGGTATCTTTTGAGTTGTTATAATTACTAAATTTATTTTGTGTAAAATCATGTGCATGCGTGTGTGTATGTATGCACAAAAATATTTATATATACAGTTGAAACCTTGAACAATATGGAGGTTAGGGATGTAGACCCTCCACGCAGTCAAAAATCCCCATAAAGTTCTACTGTGGGACCTCCATATCCATGGTTCCTCATCTAAGGATTCAGTCAACCATGAATTGTGCAGTACTGTAGTACATGGGGCTTGCCCGGTGGCTCACTGGTAAAGAATTCATCTGCAATGAAGGAAACATAGGAGACTCAGGTTCCATCCCTGGGTCAGAAAGATCCCCTGGAGGAGGGCATGGCAACCCACCACAGTATTCTTGCCTGGAGAATTCTATGGACAGAAGAGCCTGGTGGGCTATAGTCCATTGGGTCACAAAGAGTTGGACACGACACAGCATGCATGCATGCACACTCGTAGTATATATAATGAAAAAAAAAATCAAGTATAAATGGACCCATGCAGTTTAAGTGTCCCATGTTATTCAAGGGTCACCTGTATATAAAAAGTAAATAGATAGGTATCTCAGCTAGGATAAGCTAGACTGTACTGTGGTAAAAAGCAACACTAAAAGTGCAATGGTTTAACAAAACACAAATTAAATTTTTAATCAGGCAGCCCACTGCAGCCTCCTGGGTCACTTTCTATAACACCTGTATTCCACAGGTTTACTTGGAGTTATAATGTATACTTTGATCTCATGGCAAATGTAATTTCCATGATCATCTCTGCAGAAGAGCAAGAAGAGAGTACAAGTAATCAAAGCTTTCACCTAGCCCCCGATCATATTTTATTGGCCAAATCATGTCACATGACTAAAACCCACCATCAAGGGAGAAGAGAAGTACAATTCTCCTCTGTGCCCCATAAAAAATGAAAACCAGAGATTAGTGATCAGTACTAGTGTCTACCACAAACACAGAAAAGCTCACAATCAAATGCTTTTCTTCTTTTCTCTCCAAATTACTCTCCTCTTCACTCTATGGTATATAATTATAGCTGAGAGCAAAGTGTATTAAAAAGTCAACTCTCCTAGTGTTTGTCCATAGATACCATTTTATTTTACCATTATGTAAACAAAGAAGGGGCTTCCCTGCTGGCTCAGTGGTAAAGAATCCACCTGCCAATGCAGGAGATATGAGTTAAATTCTTGAGTCAGGAAGATCCTCTGGAGGAGGAAATGGCAACCCACTTCAATATTCTTGCCTGGAGAATCCCATGGACAGAGGAGCTGGATGGGCTACAGTCGAATGGGTAGCAAAATGACTTGGACATGACTTAGCAGCTAAAAAATAACAAAACAAAGAAGAACATCATCCTTCAAGGTCTAAAATATTTCGGGCATCTCTATACATATATATCTGCTTAACATAACTTCACAAAGCAAGAAAAGTATTAGAAAAAGTGAACCAAGTAAAAAGAATACATTACAACAATCACTCACTGTAAGAATAAGTGGAATATGAGATAAAATGCTTTAAAAACAGTTTAACATCCTTCTTTTCTATTCTTTTATTGTAGAAATGTGTAAAATTGGCCTACACCTGCCAATTTTAACTGCTTGGCAATTCTTCCAAGGATTTACTCTGGCCATGCATTTAATGACAAATGTATGGGCATCATCTGAGATGGGAACTGAGATGCTCAAAACTGCAGTCAGTATCTCCTATTGCTTTATACTTCATCAAAGATGATGCAAGCTGACTTCAAAGGGAGCTCAGTACTTGCATCAACTCTGCAGGGGTGTCGAGTAAAATGAGGAATGAAAAAAACAGAAACACCATTATGTTTTGAATTTCAAGTCCTAAATCATTATTTCCTAGCTGTGCACGAGGTTACGTAGACAGAAAGTAAAATGACAATTGGTCATGTCACTGGGATGATGATATAGGAGGATCGGGAAGCTTAAGAAGAGGAATTTTTTTTAAAGTCACATTAAAAAAATAAATCTCTCTCTGCTCGTGTTCAGATATTCGTAGGACATTTTTCAGTGATGGAGTGACAGTCCGGTACCCCCATCATGCCCAGGTGCCTGCTGGGGATTGACCTGTTTCAGAACTCTCTTCTCGGGAGAGATAATGTGCTACCCCTGAAGATAATTAAATGTGAGGTGACCAAATAGTCACTTACATCTGCCATTGGGGCTCCATTTCTAAACAGAGATTTGGATGGCTATTTGTCAGTAATGGAGAACTCACTCGTTATTAACATTAGAGAACTAAAAGTATGCAATTTTATTTAAAAAACATTTATTTCATCTTTCCAATGTGTGTAGAGAATATGGCTTTTCACTTAGTGCTATATTCATGGTGTGGACTTAATGGCTTGAAAGAAATTCAGATGATCCATTCATTTAAAAAAAACTTTTGAAAGTGCCTAAGTATTTAGTTACAGTCGATTTCTAAAATAATATTCATGTTGAAATGCATGTGTATTTAGTGACAAAAGGCAAAATAATTTATAGGACTAATTCTGGGTAAACATTTAAACAAGACAGAATTCACATTTACTTGAAAAGCAAAAATGCCTCTTGATTTAGTTAAGTATCTCAGTATATAGTAAGATGTGATTTATAATGTTCCTGGAAGTGTTCTTTACAGCATTACTTTTGAAAAATAAATGAGGAAATTCTCAGCTAAGGCTGTACTTAAATTATGGTTTTTATGATATAGCATGAAGCACTTGAAAGGCACAAAAGACAAAATGAACCTGGAATTCATTGTGTTTCTCATGGTGTCGTTAGAGGAGAAACAGTCTTTATGGTAAGAAGTTGGCCACTCTTTTTGAACCAAACTTTTACATTAGGAGACTTTAAAAAATTCATTACATAATAGCCTTTGTACATTCTACAGGTATGCAAACACACATACATAGAATAAGGTGATCATTTTGATGAGGCAGGATTACCAATATTCATAGTATTTCTTAGGCTCGTATTTCAGTAATTATTACACCACTGTTAGTATCCATTATTCCAGAGCAACTCCTGCCACCATTCCACTGAAGTTATTTAGTGTTTTCTTCATTGATATTACTAAAAGTTCCCTTTTCACCACAGTTATTGATCTGTATCTTTTGTTCCTTATGTACTTTTACTGTTATGAATATGACAGTCTTTAGATCAGTGGTTTCCAAAAGTGTACATGTACAGACAAGTTAACTCTTTCAGGCTAAAAATATACATAAATAGAAGTTCTATTATACTTCACCATTTTTGTTTTGTTTATACTTTATAAAGTACAGTACATATAAAAATACATGTATTTTAGTCTTTTTAAAATAGCTATGTTAAGAGTATGCACTTAAATACCTGTAATGAAAAGGATGTACAAATGAAAACATTTAGATCAGCAGTCCATACAAGCTTAATGACATATTTTATACTTTAATGACCAAATACAAGATAATTTTCATATTAATATGCATTGTACAATGGAAAAATTATTGGCATCAAATATTAATATTTTTGCCAGAAATTCAATATGGCATCACCTAGAAACTATTCTAATGGACAAGACCCACACTTTTCAGATATACTTGCTTTTGTCTGATATAATATTTCATTTCCTAAAGTGCTTGGTTGATGAAATTAGAATAACATTTTGATGTGGGAAGTTGGTTTTACATATAAAGTTGCTAATTAATAATTTAAAAGTCAAATGCTTCTAAATATGACTACTAAATTTCTGATTGACTACCTTCTGCCCCTCCAGTATGTATCTACATAAGATGGTGAGTGTAGAGCAATTGTGTCAATGAAAAAGAGTTTTGTTAATTCAGAAACATGGGATTTGGTAAATACTACTTAATATTTTATCTTTGTACCTGCAGGATTTCATATAGTGTTACTCCAGCTTGACAGTGATAGAATGCTAAGAAATATTTTTAAATTAACATGCTATCCAGCCAGGTTTGTGAGTAAAAGGTGAGTTCTTTTGCACCTTCTAAGAGACTAGAAGCAATTACTGAAATGCTTTGCTGTTGTAGGAATGGCACTGTTTGTTTCTCTTTAAAAAAAAAATCAACTACCTTAAATGAAATTCACAAGCCTCTTTATTCTAACACTTCCAGTGATAAAATTGTAAGAATTCTTATATTATCAAAGAAACCTCCGTATTCCCAGAATACCACAATAGCTTTATCCAGTGCTCTTCCTCCCGTTCCTTCTTTCTCTTTCTTCTTCCTGCTCCTCTTTCCTGCCTCTATCCCTCTTTCACTTTCTCCTTCATTTACTAGCTTTCCCATTCAGAACATAGGATACAGGATACAAGATAACCTTTTATCTTCCAACTGTTTCTTCTTTAAGTTATAGTCTCTTTTCTCTGAGAAATTTCTTTTAAATGATAGATATGCTGATGTGTTTTGTTTAGAGAAACAGTCTTAAATTGTTAAAAGCCCTGACATTTCCATCATTATATTAAACATATTATCCTGCCCCCAAATGAAGAAATAAATTTTTAAAATATATTTTTGGGGAATTTCTTAATGGTCCAGTGGTTAGGATTCTGTGTTTTCACTTCTGTGTGCCCCCACTCCAAAAAAAAAAAATGCTATTACAGTGAGTAATAAAGTGAGTAGCAAATTACTATTACAATGAGCAATAATCAAAATTAGAGCTTATAAACCTAAAAATCTCCTGCTTAATGTGGTGGTAGATAAGTGAGTGAGTATAGATATTGTGTCTAACCAGGAAGATGATGCTAAAAGATTTTTAAAAATGAATCCAAGATAAAAGTTATTAAGTGAAACTAAAAAAAAAAAAAAGACACAAAATTACATTCCAGTGAAGAAGTTGGAATGGTGTCAGTTGAAAGGTGGAATTTCAACTGAACCAAGAAGGATGGTGCCCATGGGGTTAGCAGAGGGTGGGTGTCAAAAGACAGCTATTGATTTCTAATAGATGGTATGCCCTCAACATGTTTAAATTTTAGGTGTGAAGCTAATAACCTTGCTGCCCCTACCCACCCCCACCTTCCAAGACCCTTCTTTGGAGACAGAAACGACCCTCATGTGATTGAGTGTTGAGTCAACAGATATTTATCAAGAACCTACTGTGTTTCTGGCACTATTCCGTGTACTAGGGGTATATCAGTGAGGGAAAAAAAAAAAGACAAAGACCCTCTCCCCCACCCCTAGTTCAATCCATTTGAGATGAGAACATCTCCCCATAAAAATCTATACTTAAATGCCAGAAAATATTCAAACACCACAGCTATGTTTCACTATTACTTAAGATGACTGGTGTCAGAGACTACCATAAAATCCATTTGAGATCCTAAAGCTTAACTTAGCTTTTCTACACCCTATGTAGTTTGGCATTTAGACTGGGAATTGGCTCGAGTCTTTGCAGTAATACTACCACTAAGCTTCCAGCCTGTCTCACAGGTTACAATTTAATAAGAAAAATAAATGACAGCAGATGTTATACACAGTTATACTAGAATTGCACACATTTACTTCTAATCAAGCCATTTTTCACCCAGCTGAAGATAAGAGAATTTACTTTTAAAGGGTTCTGAATCAATGGGAAAATATTTGCTGAAGCAATGAACCCATCAGAGATAACCTGACTACTCCTGGGGGAAATATTTTCTAAAAGTTCCCACCATTTGATATGCTATTCTGGAAGAACAGGGTGAATTATAAAAGGATACAGTCTGGTTGGTATGAAGATGAGTGGAACTATTTTATATATTATTTCATTTTCATGCTTTTATTTAATAACCATTCTTTGAGAAAATTATAGGAAAAGAATTGTGAAAGGTAATAGGGTCCTTGAGGTTCACAGAACTTAATGTTTACTTGGAAAGAGACCTTACAGACCCAGGGAAAGTTAGATAATAAAATAAAATCCATCAAGCCAGATTAAAAGACAAAGTATGATGAAGCTGCCAGCCTTGGATATGAATCTGTGTGACCTTGGGAAAGTTAACTGATCTCTCTGATTAAGAGAACAATTGTTACAATCATAGGTTTGAAAGAAGCAGCTGCTGTAGTGGATTATGAGACATGTTTGTTCTTAATTATTTAATCACGCTGAGCTGATATGGTCTGGCTTTTATCAGAATAATCATTTTGAAATGAAAATTCATTTTTCTCTTTCTTCGCTTCCTTTACTTGCTTTGAGTGGGGCAAATGCAGGGAGTGTCATTATGTGTCAAAAGTCCCATGTGGCATTTGCTCTGCTAGCGTCCAATTCTCTTACTACCCCTGACTGTCAGGGCACCCACTGATTGTGCATGAAATCTCTAGCCTTTTTGCTCAACAACCATTGTTTGTAATAGACAATTGAAACAATAGATTCCTTCCCATACTCCAAATTTCTCATTATCAGTGACAATATAGAAACTATGGAAACAATCAATGGGAGAAATTCTTGTGCTGTTATTCTTTTGTTCATAGTCACCTCAATTTCTTTCAAATGTTGTTTGGACACAGAATGGATGAAAAAGGAAAACCTTTCATAATTCAAGTATTTCTGCTTCTCAGCTTTTTCAGACCATTTCTATCTGAAACTGCCTTAATTATAGCTGTCAAAAACAGAAATGACCCATATCAAGTCATTCTCAAACTTATCGTCCCCCCATGGGCTATGGCAATAATAGGACAAACCCTTTCATTTGTCCCTGGCCCCTCCTTGCAACACACATTGTTTCCATATGGATGCCCAACTCAACGGTATTTCTCAGCCTCCCTTGTGACTGTACCAGACCACCTTACCTGCCTTCTAAGAAATCTGTATGCAGGTCAAGAAGCAAGAGTTACAACGAGATACGGAAAAACAGACTGGTTCCAAATTGGAAAGGAGTATGTGAAGGCTGTATATTGTCACCCTGATTACTTAACTTATATGCAGAGTACATCATGTGAAATACCAGGCTCAATGAAGCACAAGCTGGAATCAAGATTGCTAAGAGAAATATCAATAACCTCAGATATGCAGATGACACCACCCTTATGGCAGAAAACAGAAGAGTAACTATAGGGCCTTTTGATGAAAGTGAAAGAGGAGAGTGAAAAAGTTGACTTAAAGCTCAGATTCAGAAAACTAAGATCATGGCATCTGGTCCCATCAGTCCATGGCAAATAGATGGGGAAACAATGGAAACAATGACAGACTTTATTTTCTTGGGTTCCAAAATCACTGCAGATGGTGACTGTAGCCATTAAATTAGAAGACGCTTACTCCTTGGAATAAAAGCTATGACCAACTTAGACAGCATATTAAAAAGCAGAGAGACATTACTTTGCTGACAAAGGTCTGTCTAGTCAAAGCTATGGTTTTTCCAATAGTCATGTATGGATGTGAGTGTTGGACCATAAAGAAAGCTGAGCACCAAAGAACTGATGCTTTTGATCTGTGGCGTTGGAGAAGACTATTTAGATTATCTTAGACTGCAAGGAGATCAAACCAGTCAATCCTAAAGGAAATCAGTCCTGAATAATCACTGGAAGGACTGATACTGAAGCTCCAATAGTTTGGCCACCTGATATGAAGAATTGACTCTTTTAAAAAGACCCTGATACTCAGAAAGACTGAAGGCAGGAGGAGAAGGGAACAACAGAGGATTAGATGGTTGGATGGCATCACTGACTCAATGGACATGAGTTTGAGCAAGCTCCAGGAGTTGGTTATGGACAAGGAAGCCTGGCATGCTCCAGTCCATAGGGTAACAAAGAGTTAGACACGATGGAGCAACTAAGCTGATTGATCTGTAACCAGGTGTGGACAAAAGATTCACTGTTCACCAGTGAAATGTGAGGTGAAACTTCTGATTAAAAGGATACACATTCCTTTTTCTTTACATTTGGTTGAAAAGAAATGGAGATGGCTGGAGTAATCTTCAAAGTCATATGTGAAAGATGGTTTTCTAGAGTTTCAAATGTAGCCCAGTGACTAATATATTTGACGGTGCACGAGAATTACTTAAGGCGGGGGGGTCTTTAAAAAAAATTAGTTTATTTGTTTGGTTTCATCAGGGTCTTAGTTGCAGTGTGCAGGCTTAGTTGCTCCGCAGTATGTGGGATCTTTAGTTGTAGCATGAGAACTCTTAGTTGTAGCGTGTGGGATCTAGTTCCCTGACCAGAGATTGAACCTATGTGCCCTGCATTGCAAGGTGGATTCTTAACAACTGAATAACCAGGAAAGTCTTAGTGGAAGAGTTCTACAATAAACTAGTGGTTAAGCCTCAATAGCTGAGACTCTAATTTAATTTTTTGGTTTCGGGCCCAGAATCACTGCAGATGGTGATTGCAGCCATGAAATTGAAAGACGCTTACTCCTTGGAAGGAAAGTTATGACCAACCTAGATAGCATATTCAAAAGCAGAGACATTACTTTGCCAACAAAGGTCCGTCTAGTCAAGGCTATGGTTTTTCCTGTGGTCATGTATGGATGTGAGAGTTGGACTGTGAAGAAAGCTGAGTGCCAAAGAATTGATGCTTTTGAACTGTGGTATGGGAGAAGACTCTTGATAGTCCCTTGGACTGCAAGGAGATCCAACCAGTCCATTCTGAAGGAGATCAGCCCTGGGATTTCTTTGGAGAGAATGATGCTGAAGCTGAAACTCCAGTACTTTGGCCACCTCATGTGAAGAGTTGACTCATTGGAAAAGATTCTGATGCTGGGATGGATTGGGGGCAGGAGGAGAAGGGGACGACAGAGGATGAGATAGCTGGATGGCATCACTGACTTGATGGATGTTGAGTCTGGGTGAACTCTGGGAGTTGGTGATGGACAGGGAGGCCTGGTGTGCTGCAATTCATGGGGTCGCAATGGGTCGGACACAACTGAGCAACTGAACTGAACTGAACTATTAGTATGTTATTATTATTGTTACTGTTATGGATCCACTGGTGTTTCTAAGGTGACGACACTGAGGGAGTAAAGTATAATAATTGGTTACTATCTGATTTACTCTTCCCTGCTCACGCCTTTCCTTAAGATGGGGACTCCACTGCCCTCAAACACAGGATGCATTAAATTGCCTACAAAGTAGTAATGATTTTCTGCCTGTGCCCTTTAATTGAGATGGGGATAATGATTTTTCTATTGTCTCATTTGTTTAGTCCTCTATCTCAAACCCCTAAAACAACACAGAGTAAGTACTCAAATGTTGAATGAATAAATTTATCTAGAAGAGATTTATTGAATATATTCTATGGAGAGACCAAACAAATATAAATGGTTTCTGACTCCAAGCATTTCAAAGACGGGTACATGAGTTTGATTTTGAACATAAGGACTGTGGTGGTAACACTGCGTGATAGGCAGACCTCCAAGCAAGAACTCTCACTACAAAATACTTTTTTCACACACACCTCTGTGGACTGACACAAACATACACATTGTATTAATGCTTTATGTTTTCACTGGATTTCAAGATGTAGGACTTTATAAGCTGATGCTTAGAAGAAATTATAATTGATGGAAGAGAGTAAAGTGCTAGTAAACGTGGAATCAATGAATAACTCTGGGAATGAAAGAAGCACAGTCTCAGGAAAGGGAAGAGCAAGGTCTCAAGAAAATTAGTTTGCTTTACAAAATTTCTTGGAAACGATTCTATTGCTTATAGATGACTTTATTGTCCTATTGTTTGCTTCATAAAATTGTCTAGAAATGACACTATTTTAGCCAACTGAAGAAGGTTAGAAATCTGTTATAGCAAAGTGCCCAGCACAGAGTGGGGACTCAATGAATATTTGCTTAATAAACACATGAATGAAGAGTAAGCAGCGTGATTTATGATTGTCTTTTCATCATTACTTTTCCCTATAAAACAAGGTCTTCTTTTTAAGATTAATATGCTCAATTTTTCCTCTTCTCTCCCCACAAAACGGCTGTGAGGTAAAAGGATAAAACGAGTGTTTCAGCATAAAAACTATATGAGATATCTTTTGAAATCTGTGCAGTATCTTCCATCTGTACCTGCTGTGCATAATTTCAGAATCCACTGCTTTCATCAAGTAAAGAAAACCCATTTGCTCTTTCATCTGTGCATCGTATCACACTAATTTTCATCAAAACCAGCCAAACCTTTATGAGCTACCAGTCCCCAGGTTTCCTGGAAGACTCCCCTGTCTGCCTCTGGTATCAGCAAAGTTAGGCTCTGAAGTCTGAACTGTGGAAAATCTCAGTTGTTTCTGTAAGCTATGGTAAACACTGTGTTTATATCTGGAAAATTGACTTCTTGATTATTATTCTCCTAAACAGAGAGCCTCATGAATTTCACATGCTTGTGCCCTTTTTAACGTCCTTGTTCCAAATGGACATCTTCCAGGCATGCCAGTGAGACCCAATTTTAAATACAAAGAAATAGAATCTTTTCAAAGTGTTGTTGTGCTTCTTGAGGCTCCACTAGTTAGGGGTTGCAGTGACTGTTGTTCAGCCACCCAGTCATGTCCGGTTCTTTGAGACCCCATGGACCGCATGCAGCATGCCAGGCATACAGAGATAGGTAGGGCATATTAATGAAAAACTACATTTATCCAACTATGCATCCTACCTATTTTTAAAGAAAGTATCACTCTTCAAAATCCCCATTCATTTATTCATGGAGTTCCCCCAAGGGCTGTCTCCTGTGTCTCAGCTGGCATTATGATCTGTTCTTGCTTAAATTCAAACACTTAGTCATGATCTGTTGCCAAGGATGCTGAATGTGACAACGCTGCTTCAGGAGTTGGTGGTGTACGCCAAGGTATACACTGAAGCTGCCAATATCTATTGCAGAGAGTACTGCTTCTACAAAGCTAAAATAACTATGGTTTGGACAAAGAGTCACATCACTAAAAAAGCCTTGGACACTAAGTCTCAAGGCCATATGTGCATGTGCGGTAAGTCACTTCAGTTGTGTCCAACTCTGTGGGACACTATGGACTGTAGCCCGCCAGGCTCCTCTGTCCATGGGATTCTCCAGGCAAGAATACTGGAGTGGGTTGCCATGCCCTCCTCCAGGGGATCTTCCAAGCCAGGGATCGAACCCATGTCTCATGTCCTCCTGCAATGGCAAGCAGGTTCTTTACCACTAGTGCCACCTGGGAAGCTCAAGGCCACAGAAACTACTAACAAGTCAATCTTACACCAAGGCCACATTATGTAATCTACAACTTTTCTTGTTCTGAAACAATGACAGGTTTCATGCCAAAGTAACATCAAGTACGGTTCCCCTTCCTTTTGCATTTCAGTGCATTAAATGCTTTGAGTTTTGTGCTTTCAAAATTAAAAATTAAAAGAAGTTTATTGTTACAGCCTCTATTCACTACAGCCCTGGCTAACATGCTTTAGGGGTCAAAGGTATTGGGGACAAAAGAAATAAATAAGGGAACTAATTGGGGTAGTCAGTAAAGGAATACAGTATAAACTAAATACCTTAATTTTTCACTGCCTTCCATGACAAATCCATTGTATGCGTAGTCACTATTTTTCCACAAGATGAGTTCCTTCTAAAGGGACTTCACAAATCCCTGAAAAATTTAACTCCCTAACAGTTCTGCCTTCAAGTCTCATTAATCATTATAAGTTATTTCTGTACCCATTAATTCACACCACCTCCCCACCCACAATATATAAAAAGGTTTTACATTCTACAGATTTCACTTAAAGAGTTTCAATCAAATATGGGATTATTATATGGCAACTACAATGCCAAAGATATTCTCATGTATAATTTAATATTGGTTATACATCGGGAATTACAAAAGAGAGGATTTGTCCTTCACAAAAAGAGAACAATTCTATTGGTGTCATCATCTTAAGTTAAAAAGAATAAATAGAGTTTAGTGCATTCTTACTGGCAAAATGAAGGAAAAGTACAGAAATCAGAAAAAAGAATCATGGATTTGGAGAAGAGAGAATGGGAGATCAAGCTGAAAATTACACATATTCCAGAGTGAAAAAAAGAATGGACACAGACAAAATAATTCATGATATTATAAAAGAAAACATTCCCAAGCGAAAGAAATACTTTATCCTATGGATTAAAAGCTATCAGTAAGTTTTAAATGAATGATTTATGATCAAATGTGGTTTTATAAAAGTACATATGCCTGAGTTCAGTCTCTGAAGATTCTGATCAGTTGGGACTGAGATGGTACCTTCATAACTGTATTTTAAAAATTCCTCAGATATAATTCTGATAAACATCCCTAGGTTAAAAATTCTTCAATGTAAAGCTTTTATAGATAAGAATACATATCTAGATAGTTTCTTAAAAAAATAAAAGCAGCAGAGGGAGGAGAGGAGGGGGAGGAAAGACAGAAAAGAAGGAAAAAAGAGAGGAAGGGAGGGACAGAGGGAAGGTGGAAGGAAGGTAGATGGAGGGGAGGAAGAAGAGAGAGAGAGAAAGAAGCTGATGTTTAAAAATCAGGAAGAGAATAGATAAGTGTTGTTTTAAATTATCTATTTTAATATGAGACTGAGAGACACTGCATAAAATTAATAAATAGTAATATCATATTATTCAAGTTCAAGCTGGTTTTACAAAAGGCAGAGGAACCAGAAATCAAATTGCCAACATCTGCAGGATTATTGAATAAGCAAGAGAGTTCCAGAAAAAAACATCTATTTCTGCTTTATCGACTATGCCAAAGGCTTTGACTGTGTGGAGCACAATAAACTGTGGAAAATTCTGAGAGAGATGGGAATACCAGACCACCTGACCTGCCTCTTGAGAAACCTATATGCAGGTCAGGAAGCAACAGTTAGAACTGGACATGGAACAACACACTGGTTTCAAATAGGAAAAGGAATACATCAAGGCTGTATATTGTCACCCTGCTTATTTAACTTATATGCAGAGTACATCATGAGAAACACTGGGCTGGAAGAAGCACAAGCTGGAATCAAGATTGCTGGAAGAAATGTCAATAACCTCAGATATGCAGATGACACCACCCTTCTGGCAGAAAGTGAAGAGGAACTAAAAAGCCTCTTGATGAAAGTGAAAGAGGAGAGTGAAAAAGTTGGCTTAAAGCTCAACATTCAGAAAATGAAGATCATGGCATCTGGTCCCATCACTTCATGGGAAATAGATGGGGAAAAAGTGGAAACAGTGTCAGACTTTATTTTGGGGGGCTCCAAAATTACTGTAGATGGCAATTGCAGCCATGAAATTAAAAGACGCTTACTCCTTGGAAGGAAAGTTATGACCAACCTAGACAGTATATTGAAAAGCAGAGACATTACTTTGCCAACAAAGGTCCATCTAGCCAAGGCTATGGTTTTTCCAGTGGTCATGTATGGATATGAGAGTTGGACTGTGAGGAAAGCTGAGCGCCAAAGAATTGATGCTTTTGAACTGTGGTGTTGGAGAAGACTCTTGAGAGTCCCTTGGATTGCAAGGAGGTCCAACCAGTCCATCCTAAAGAAGATCAGTCCTGGGTGTTCATTGGAAGGACTGATGCTAAAGCTGAAACTCCAATACTTTGGCCACCTCATGCGAAGAGTTGACTCATTGGAAAAGACTGATGCTGGGAGGGATTGGGGGTAGGAGGTGAAGGGGATGACAGAGGATGAGATGGCTGGATGGCATCACCAACTCAATGGACATGACTCTGAGTGAACTCTGGGACTTGGTGATGGACAGGGAGGCCTGCCGTGCTGTGATTCATGGGGTCGCAAAGAGTCTGACATGACTGAGTGACTCAACTGAACTGAACTGAATATCATATTAATTACAGAATAACACTAATCACTTTAAAACAGTTACATTGTTATAAGTCAGTTCCTCTGGAGACTAAGACTTCTGATGTGAAGAAGGGTAAGTAAATTTTATAACACTGTACACAGTACTTTTTATCCCATGAATTATTTTCAAATATAATGCTAAAAATAAAAAGTTATATTTATAGTAATTATTAACATTTATTGTTTATTATTTTCATGTTATTACTAAACATTTTAACTGCATTGTTGCTGCTGCTGCTGCTGCTAAGTCGCTTCAGTCGTGTCTGACTCTGTGCAACCCCATAGATAGCAGCCCATGAGGCTCCCGTCCCTGATGACTTTTATGTAATTTAAAAACCTTATGACATAGATAAAATTATACCTATTTTCCATTTCAAAAAAATGAGGCCTAACAAAGTTGAGTAACTTACCTGAGGTCACAGACCTGACAGCAGATACATATGTCTAACTTCCAAGTCTATACTCTTAATTGCTTTGACAAACTCCACTGAAGACAATAAATACAATAATCATAAAAGTACACATTTACTAATTGGCTCCATGTATGTAATGCCTTATTTTTTAACATTTATATCCCCTATTCAGTTCAGTTCAGTCGCTCAGTTGTGTCCAACTCTTTGCGACCCCATGAACTGCAGCATGCCAGGCCTCCCTGTCCATCACCAAGTCCCAGAGTTTGCTCAAACTCATGTCCATCGAGTCAGTGATGCCATCCAGCCATCTCATCCTCGGTCATCCCCTCTCCTCCTGCCCCCAATCCCTCCCAGCATCAGAATCTTTTCCAATGAGTCAACTCTTCGCATAAGTTGGCCAAAGTACTGGAGTTTCAGCTTCAGCATCATTCCTGTAGCTATTAATATATATTCAATTTATATATATTAATATACAGTTATTGAAAAATAGAATGCATTGAAGGATCCATCCATGCATTTGGGGTCTTGGAAAGATTTAACTGGGCTAGGAAAGAAAAATAATAGATTTTGTAGAATCCATGTTTCATAGGGAAATTTTTTTTCTATATAGGCTTCCCTGGTGACTCAGATGGTAAAGAACCCGCCTGCAATGCAGGAGGCACTGGTTCAATCTCTGGATTGGGAAGATCCCTTGGAGAAGGAAATGGCAACCCACTCCAGTATTCTTGCCTGTAGAATTCTATGGATAGAGTAGTCTGGTGGGCTACAGTCCAAAGGGTCGCAAAGAGTCAGGCACGACTGAGCGACTGACACACATATATATACATGCACACGTGCTCAGTCGCTAAGTTGTGTCCAACTCTTTTTGACCTCATGGACTGTAGCCCACCAGGTTCTCTGTCCATGGAATTTTCCAGGCAAGAATACTGGAGTCGGTTGCCATTCCTTTCTCCAGGCAATCTTCCCAACCCAGGGATTGAACTCATGTCTCCCGTGTCTCCTGATTTGGCAGGCAGATTCTTTACTACTGAGTTACTTGGGAATCCCTGTATATACACACACACACATTTCAAATTTAGGCCAAAATAGGAATTTCCCTGGTGGTCCAGAGGCTAAGATTCTGCATTCCCAATGCAGGGGAGCCAGGTTTGATTCCTGGAAATTAGATCTTGCATGCTGCAACTAAGATCCAACCCAGTCAAATTAATAAATACCAAAAACGAAACTTAGATCAAAATAAAAGGAATGAAACCCTAGGGGCCCAACACTCAGCTTCAACAAGTATCAACTTATGGTTTCAATCAACTCATCTCCCCATCTGGAATTACTGAAAAGCACCCAGAAATCCTATTACTCCATCTGTTTTATTATGCATCTCTAAAACATAATCTATTTTCCATTAACTTTACCACAAAATACTACCATACCTTTAAAATATAATGATTTTCTTAATATGGTGAAATATTCAGTCAATGAATGTGAATCTCTAAGAACAGTTAGCTAAAACAATAAGTTATCAAGATTTCCTTCCACAGTTAATGTATTAATGCTCATGACGATTTTCTGTAATTATTAAACACTTGTTTCTCGTCAACATATTCATCATATTTTAAGAGTATTTTAAGAAAATAAGCTTTTACTTCAATTTTACACATTTAGAGCTAATATGCTGACTACTAGCCTTCACTTTGTTCGTGTTATGTTAACTTTCTTAACCAAAGTAACACGGTAATGAACACCTTAGGGAAGGCGTAACTTTTGCGTTTCTCTAGAGAGTCTGAAAGTTGCAACATTATTAAAAGACTGCCAAACATCAGCTCTTCTTTTGAAAAACAAAAATTTAGGCTATTTTTACCTTCTTAATTTTCAGTACAAAGAGGTTACTGCCCCATCTCTTCTTCTTCTTCTTCTTTTTTTTTTTTTTCCCCATCTGAGCAATTCCTCTTTATTGCCGCAAGCTCCCGGCTTATAAAGGCAAGCGGGGAGGAGGTGGGGGGCGGGGGGAGGTGCGAGGGACTTTCTATAATTGCACCAATCACGTTAAAGGTCAAATCGTCTCTTCTTTGCTTGCCTCTTCTGTTCCCCCATCTCTCACAAATCCCAATTATTAATCTCTGACATTAAGTATGAAGAAATGTACAAACTTCATTCTTCAAGAGGAAACAAATATTACACCAAAATTAACATATAGTGAACTGAATTATGGAGTAAATATCTGTTCAAATATTCCCCTAGGGCAGAGGGTTTGGCAAACTTCAACCCTCTGGTCAAATGCAACCCAGTGTCTGTTTTTTTTGTATATCTCACCGGCTATAAATGGTTTTTACATTTTCAAATGGTTGAAACAAAATTGAAAGAATAAGATTCTGTGACATAAGAAATTGTATGAAATTTAAATTTGCCCATCAGTGTGTTTCACTGGAGCAGAGCCTTACAGCTTCACGTATATATGGTCTTGGAGAACATTTGTACTATAACAATACAGTCATAGTTGCAATGGCCCTTAGAATCTACATTATATACCATCTGGACTCTTGTAAGAAACATTGCCATCCTCTGCTTCAAAACAGTGAAAATTTTCTAAGTGTCAATTTTTAGCAATTATTAATGGAAAATAAATACAGGACAGAAATGGTATGGACCTAACAGAAGCAGAAGATATTAAGAAGAGGTGGCAAGAATACACAGAAGAACTGAACAAAAAAGATCTTCAAGACCAAGATAATAACAATGGTGTGATCACACACCTAGAGCCAGACATCCTGGAATGTGAAGTCAAGTGGGCCTTAGAAAGCATCACTATGAACAAAGCTAGTGGAGGTGATGGAATTCCAGTTGAGCTATTTCAAATCCTAAAAGATGATGCTGTGAAAGTGCTGCACTCAATATGGCAGCACATTTGGAAAACTCAGCAGTGGCCACAGGACTGGAAAAGGTCAGTTTTCATTCCAATCCCAAAGAGAGGAAATGCCAAAGAATGCTCGAACTACCGCACAATTGCACTCATCTCACAAGCTAGCAAAGTAATGCTCAAAATTCTTCAAGCCAGGCTTCAGCAATACGTGAAGTGTGAACTGCCTGATGTTCAAGCTGGTTTTAGGAAAGGCAGAGGAACCAGAAATCAAATTGCCAACATCCGCTGGATCATAAAAAATGTGAGAGTTCCAAAAAAACACCTATTTCTGCTTTATTGATTATGCCAAAGCCTATGACTGTATGGATCACAATAAATTGTGGAGAATTCTGAAAGAGATGGGAATACCAGACCACCTGACCTGCCTCTTGAGAAACCTATATGCAGGTCAGGAAGCAACAGTTAGAACTGGACATGGAACAATAGACTGGTTCCAAATAGGAAAAGGAGTACATCAAGGCTGTATACTGTCACCCTGCTTATTTAACTTCTATGCAGAGTACATCATGAGAAACGCTGGGTTGGAAGAAGCACAAGCTGGAATCAAGATTGCCGGGAGAAATATCAATAACCTCAGATATGCAGATGACACCACCCTTCTGGCAGAAAGTGAAGAGGAACTAAAAAGCCTCTTGATGAAAGTGAAAGAGGAGAGTGAAAAAGTTCTCAACATTCAGAAAACGAAGATCCTGGCATATGGTCCCATCACTTCATGGGAAATAGATGGGGAAACAGTGGAAACTGTGTCAAACTTTATTTTTGGGGGCTCTAAAATCACTGCACATGGTGATTGCAGCCATGAAATTAAAAGACGCTTGCTCCTTGGAAGGAAAGTTATGACCAACCTAGACAGCATATTAAAAAGCAGGGACATTGTCAACAAAGGTCCGTCTAATCAAGGCTATGGTTTTTACAGAGGTCACATATGGAAGTGAGAGTTGGACTGTGAAGAAAGCTGAGAACTGAAGAATTGATGCTTTTGAACTGTGGTGTTGGAGAAGACTCTTGAGAGTCCCTTGGACTGTGAGGAGATCCAACCAGTCCATTGGATCAGTCCTGGGTGTTCATTGGAAGGACTGATGCTAAAGCTGAAACTCCAGTACTTTGGCTACCTCATGTGAAGAGCTGACTCACTGGAAAAGACTGATTCTGGGAGGGATTGGGGGCAGGAGGAGAAGGGGACAACAGAGGATGAGATGGCTGGATGGCATCACCGACTCGATGGACATGAGTTTAAGTGAACTCCAGGAGCTGGTGATGGACAGGGAGGCCTGACGTGCTGTGATTCATGGGGTCGCAAAGAGTCGGACACGATTGAGAGACTGAACTGAACTGAACTGAATGAAAAATAGGGTTTTAAACACTGTTCAGTTATAGACCTGTTACTGATGTCATCATGATTTCCAGGCAAAAAACTGACCAAAGGTTACAATGCAAATAGACACACAGATACTTATGCACGTACATTCTGACACACAAAATATTAAGACAAGTGCCCCAAGCAAACAATTCATTTCTGTTTTTCTAATATGTACTAGATATGCTTCAAGGTTATTGGGTTGAGGACATCATCTCCCACTGTTTTGTTATTAGGATTTTCAATAAAGAAACAATTGCATATATAGGAAGAAAAGCATACTCTTCTACAGCTGTATCAACAGAATATTCTTTTCTTTTGGAATGCAGCTGACATTGCATGTCAACTATGACATACTTGGCCAACGATGCAAAATATGACCTCCATTACCCATGAGCATAAATTTGGAAGACTTCTCCTGAACAAGTTTTTCTTTGGGAGAAAGGGGACTGGAGGGTATAATTATAATTCTTTAACCTAGGCTCTATAATGTATTTAGTTTAGCTAATTTATGATTCTATAAAGGATTTTATTAAGCAACAATATTCAATCTTCTAAAACATATTTTTCTTATATAGAATTATGTAAATGCTATAGGTTTAAATTAAATACTAACCAGTATTCATGCTTAATGTAAGGAAAATGCTTGAGAATTATTATCTATTAAACTAACAATTTTCCTCTATGCAGCCACTTATCCAAATGAGCATTGTATTAGTTTTTAGCATTCATAAATTCTTTTAGTGAGCAATAAATAAGAATAGTAATAATAAAAATAATGTTTCCATGTTTCAAATATGCTCTTAAATTATTCCACCTAAGCCTCCCAAACCACAGGTTAGGAAATACTTGCCACCAATAAAATTCCTTTCAGTTGGTTAACCTAATGATCTTGGTTTATATTAACAAATACCTTGTCATTTTATGTTGTTATGAAAAGAACATGCTAAATTTTGAAGGCTTCTTTGTTTTACTCTAAAATATTATAGTTAGCCTATAGTACATCAATAAGCAGCAAGTTACAGTGTTTGACTTCTAGAAGAATTAAACAAAGTTCATATGCATCTACAAGGGGAAGCTGATATGTACCTGTCTAAATAAATAGCCAAGGCTTGATATATCAATACATTTGCTGTGAAGAGATACTAAGACTGATGTATTCAGAAAGTCACATTCTCTATGCAAGCATTAACAAACTCAAGGACAGTTTTGACTTTACCCATCATTCCTGGAAAGAATGACATAACAGAATCATTACTGTAAATATTAAAATATTTCCTTTGTAGATCTAATTCACAGGACAGTAAATGAAACATATTTTACATGGTCTTTCACTTCTTGGACCTATTGAAAGTGTCTGATGTAGCTTATGCTTACCCTGAAAAATCAAATGTCCACTGTGAGGTATTAAATAAATCCTTTCCCTGCTGAAATGATACAGTTTTACATGATAAATACACTTGAATGAAAAAAGAATGTAGGTCCTACTTGCCTTTTCTTTTCTTTGTTGCCACAAATAGATTGCCAAAATAAGTTGTTCATTAGAAGGATCATCTCCAAGTTCTTACCAAACTATATAAACATCTAAAGACAACATGTGGTTTTCTCATTTTTAAACTTAAAGAATAAAAAGCGAAGGATCTCTGAAACAGTCTTCACAACACTCTATTCTTTCCAGTTACTCTGAACGAAATGCTATTATAAATATGAGTACCAACAATTCATCACCTTAAATTATTGTTCTGAAAGACAGGCCAAAGAATATTAGAAGTGTTTTCAATTCATTGAACTAAAGACAAAGAAAAAAGTGCCAATATTTCTCTGTTCTCTGACTTTAAGTGTTCAAGAGGATCCCATTGATGGGATGTTGGAAGCAGTTATTTGGAGCAAGTTGCAAATCTCCCATCTCTGAGTTTATGATGGATGTCAGTGAAGTTTGTGGCTGGATAACAGTAGTCCTACATTGAGGAGATTTATGGGGAGGATGCATTTAGTATTATTCATGAACCACTTAACAAGCTTCAGCCAAGGATACAATATGGGCTTTGTTTATAGTCCCAGGAGGTCCAAAGAGGGCTTTTGAAAATTGAAGAGATTTTTTGATAAATGGTTGAGTATCTTGAGGTGGGCCTGAAAGCTATAAGTGTATTTTCCTGTTAACTTGAAGAGTCCTACATTTCATCCTAACTTCCCTGTTTCTGCAATAAAAAATTATCAGATATTCTGCTGGTATTTTATTTTGCTATTGTTCTGCTACATTAAATAACCAAGAGGGACACATTTTGTAGAAAAATGTTCATTTCACTCTCTATTACAGGAAGTTGGAGCATCTTAACAGGCTATCCAGACTATTTGAACAGAAATGAAGCAACATATGTTTGAAACTGTCTTTTATATTATATTCTTTATGTTTATGACCCACATTCTTTTCAATGAATTGCTATTTGTGGAAATTTATGTGTATAATAGTTCTAACTTAACCAAGAACTCAGTTCCATGGCTAACTGAAAGGCTTGGGAATCAGACAATTGCATTGGTGTGACTTGGTTGAATTAAATTAGGGAAAAGATTCCACCAGTCTCATTAGTGTAAGAAAGAATAACAAGGTAGCTGACAGAACTGTTAACTAAAGGCAGTAGTTGATATATTCAGAGAGAAAATTTTAAATATTTTGGAACATCACTGATTTTCTAAGCAATTTGCAAACAAAAAAATACCTTCAGGATATGACCATATTAACAAATAAGACATAATGATAATTTTAATAAAAGCACAGGACATGACAATGATTTCACCTCACTTAATTCTTAAAAATGATTCCAGAAGTGTGTCTATTCAATTGATTTTATGGCCACTTTGCATGAGGTCTTGAAGTGCTGGAGTCTACAGATTGCGGTTTTAAAAATACATTGTTGGGGATGGTAGCCTCACTGGAACTGTGTGTTTTATAGGTTTTATTTTATATCTTGTGCACTTTATGTCACTTAAAATGCCCATCCTTCCTTCTAATTTCTGTTGCTCAGCTCCAGTCAAACCGCAAGATGCACGGCCTCAGTTTCCTGTTGGCTAAATCGTCTGATATGACTCCAATGCGGAAGCAGCTCACAAAATCATCAGGTTCAAGTCCATTATTTTATTAGAGTCAGACTCAGACAAGCTACTTGCAAAACATCCCACAATTTGTGAGGTGACAGAAAACTTCTTCATTAGAGTTTCTTCCTCTATCTCCTATCAACTCCCAGAAATATTTGACAATGGTTTAAGAGCCCTCTGACACAGACAACAAAACTACTAAATCAATGTACTTGGAAAACATACATTTTTTAAGAAGATATATCATCTCTTATCTGCTTGGAATTTAAACCATAGCAATATTAAAGTAGAGAAATTTAAATATGGTGTGGCTGTTGGAAAAAACATGACATCACATAAACAATATGCTAGCTAGATACAGAAAAATGTACCACTTTTAATAATTCAGCACACACCAAAAAAGCACACTAAAATAATGTGGAGGTTAACACATAAAAGCTGGGGAAAAGAAGGGAGGGAAAAAGAAGGCTTACTCAAAGATTCTATTAATCCTCACTAATGTCCTGTTTTGCCTCCCCTAGGCACTAATTCTTCGGGAGAATGCCAAGATGCTAGATGATATTACCTTGGGTTTCTTGAGCAAGGAGTTGCTTTTTACAGTTTGAGACAGCAATGTTTGTGTCATCACCACTAACAAGTAAACTGGGGCTAATGTTTGCAAAGCAGAAAGTCAATTTGGAGTTTATAAAAGATATTTTGTTGACATCTCAAATAAGCCGGGTAGCTGGTCAAATAATTATCACTGTCTTCCTTAGTTGTAGAATCAATTGCCATTAATACATGAAATTAGACACTTGGCTGAGAACTGCATTTTAAAATGGAAGCCAATGTTTACTAACGCGTTTATTTGTGAACTGCTGTGGCCAGTAGCTGCCAGTCCAGCTTGTGTGCATTGAAAATGGTGCATTTCTTCAATTTAGTTACCGGCATTTAGCTAGGGGCTTCCTGGAAGGCTCACCGGTAAAGAATCCACCTGCCAATGCAGGAGACACAGAAGACGTGGGTTTGATCCTTGGGTTAGTAAGATTCCCTAGAGAAAGAAATTGCACCCCATTCCAGTATTCTTGTCTGGGAAATCCCATGGACAGAGGAGCCTGGTGGGCTACAGCCCAGGGGGTTGCAAAGAGTCAGATAGACTCAGTGAATAAGGACACATGCACACATATAGCTATCCATCTCCACATTTTTAACATCCTGTTAATTCAAATCTTTTTATTTTTATTTTTTAAATTTTCTTTTTAATTGGAGGATAATTGCTTCATAATATTGCATTGGCTTCGGCCATACAACTGCAACCAGCCACAAGCACATATGACCCCCTCCCTCCTGAACCCCCTCCCCCACCCCGTCCCACCCCTCTCGGTTGTCACAGAGCACTGAGTTGAGCTGTGTTATTCAGCAGCTTCCCATTAGCTCTCTCTCTCACATGTGGCAGTGTATACATGTCAATGCTATGCTCTCAGTTTGTTCCATCCTCTCCTTCTCTCACTGTGCCCAGTCTGTTCTCTATATCTGTGTCTCTATTCTTGCCCTGCAAATGGGTTTATTAATACCATTTTTTTCTAGATTCCATGAAGTGAAGTGAAGTGACGTGAGTACACTCAGTTGTGTGCACTCTTTGCAACGCCACGGACTGTAACCCACCAGGCTCCTGTGTCCATGGAACACTCCAGGCAAGAATACTGGAGTGGCTGGCCATTGCCTTCTCCATAATTCAAATCTTTAAACTAATAACCTATCTTGTGCAAAGCAAGAGAGCTTACAAGTAAAGGTGCTGGCAGTTTGCAGATAAAGAGAGCAAATGTCTTTTTAAAATCTCTACAGGTGCTGGTCTAAATTTGTCAAGGAAGTGATCATAACACATAAAAATGACAAGGTTCACTGATAAAGGTGACGTGAATGACTGCCAACAAAGGCACCCGACATAAAGAATATCAGGGACTGATATTATGTCTGTATTCAAATTTAAACATATTCATTTAATTACTTCCCTGGCAGAATTAGAGATCGTTTCAAAATGTGTAAAGTGGTTGGCCCTCTCTCTTTCCAAAACTTGAGCTCCTTCTCTGTAAGAAACAGATTTGGTTTCCAAATTTAAAGTTTTTATTTAAAGGAAATGTCTTTTTACTTGTATAAACTTTACAGAGAATCAGTTCCAAGACCTTGAATATATTTTAGGTTTTCATATTGAAGTTTATATAGAAAAGTACTAGGGCGCATATATTGCTGGTATAAATTCCCACTTGGCATCCTTTGTCTCTTTCCTTGTTGCAAAAGCTTCTATCACCTTCAGGAGTTGTGCTCTGGCTTAGAGTTCAGGCTACATACAGGTTGCTTATGTGTCCCAAGCAGAAGTCACACAGAAACAGAAGCAAAAAAGAGAGAGCAGAGCAATCAATCAGACAGAATTGAACACTGTCTAGCAACAGAACAAAATGTTGTCTTACAAAACATTGTTAGACAAAAAGATGTCTAACAAAACAAAAACAAAAATGTTGTCTAACCATAGTAATGATTATGTACTCCCCCCCCCCTTGATTCTGTATTCATTTAAGAGTTATGACTGCTGGACTCTGAACAAAGTAATTCAGGGAATTTTGTTTTTAAACAGGAAAAGAAAACCCGCCCCTGCCTTCAAGGAGTTTCTGTGGAAACACCTGCATGCAAATGGCTCTAATCATAATATAGTGCTTGCTGCTGCTGCTAAGTCGCTTCAGTGGTGTCCGACTCTGTGCAACCCCATAGATGGCAGCCCACTAGGCTCTGCTGTCCCTGGGATTCTCCAGGCAAGAACACTGGAGTGGGTTGCCATTTCCTTCTCCAATGCATGCAAGTCAAAAGTGAAAGTGAAGTAGCTCAGTTGTGTCCGACTCTTCGCAACCCCATGGACTGCAGCCCACCAGGCTCCTCCATCCATGGGATTTTCCAGGCAAGAGTACTGAAGTGGGGTGCCATTGCCTTTTCCAAATATAGTGCTTACTACAGTTCATACTTCACATAAATTATATTTAACCTACTTATCAAACATAATGTGTAGGTATTATTATGGACTCCATTTTATATAGGAAAAAATGAAGTACATAGAGGTTAAGTGATTTGTCTGCATTTATACAGCTAGTAAATGAAAGAGGCAGGAAGTCTGGCTCCTGCATTCAGGTTCTAACACCTTGTATCCCACTGCCACTTACTTAACCTATAACAGAAAAATAGGAGAGAAAGAATTGCAGGGGCTGGTGAGAGAAGCTGGAAGAATGTTGGGAAGGTGGTGGCAGAGAAGGCAGAAAAGGCATTTGACTGAATGTGGTCAAATCACCTTTAAGAGGAAAAGGGGGACATGAGTTAAATTTTCAAATTTGACTCACAGGCCCTGGAAATTAGAAGAAAACTTCCAAATAATTTGGAAAAGAACTTTGTTTTCACTTATTTTTCTCTTCTTGAATATGTTTTGTTAACCCTTTGCTTTTTCAGCAGCTTGAAAATTTGCAGTATATTTATCGGAAACACAGGCTGAATTATAATTCAATTTATCCAGAAGATATTACTATGCTTCCCAAATATAGCTATTACTTCTCCATCACAATGGTTATTTTGGAGGGTAGACACTTTCATAAAAAGGGGACCTGTCTTGCTCTTATTTTTCTAAATTTAAATTTAATGAAATTTCCTCTTTAATGAATGAAGAAATATTTTCCTCTTTTTTTCTTGCTTTTCTTCAGTTTGGTCAAAATTGCATCCCAGTCTTAATAGCTGTGATTTGCACAGGTTAGGCAGTTTGAAATCCCTTTGCTTTGGAAAGCTAGTGAGCACAGAAAATGTGGGGGTTGAGGGGTGGGGAGAGGCATTTGGCAAAGACCATTTCACAAAATCCCATGTAAACAGACTGAAGGGATGGCATTTGATAGAAATCAATCTATAAAAGTACAGCTTTGGGTTAGAAGCATGTTATACCCATCGTTATAGGCAAAGTGGCCTCTCCTCTTTCCCTTCCTCCCTCCACAACACATTTCTATGTTAACTAGAAGGCGGCCATTTCAAGAAATGCTGTATCGAATTGTAGGATAGTAAGAAATGTCGTGCAACTGATATACTGTGAGGGGAGCAGCTTAATGGCAACTTTAACTGGTAATTCCTAGTTTTCTGTAGGCTCATTAGCACAAACAGTGTGGAACTGGTGAAACACTGTCCTAATCAGTACAGCTGTAGGTTAGGCATTAGACATTAGGGTTTCCAGAAATTGGACCCCAGATAGCTCTTAGAACTGGGAGCCTATGTCTTATTTCACTGTCCTAAACCACTAGAAGAAATAATAGCCACAGCATGTTTAATTGCACTGTCATAAAAGTATCTGAAGAAAAAAAACATCTTAAAACCACTGTTGGATTTTCATTAGTATGTTTTATCATCCTTTGGGAAATTTCTAACAAAGCAGCCAATGAGAATGTGATAATTACACAGTTTGGATTTGAATGAAGTATGTTTTTGTGTTTTTTTTAAAAATTCAGTTATCTATAATGTCACAAGGAAACCATTCATAATTTATGTTCTACTTTGTCAGATTTTGATTCAGATTGTCCCATACATCTCAATTTTATCTGCTCAAACACAATTATCAGTTTTCCCACTATTTGTGGACTAAGTAGAATTTCAGGATTCAACACAACAGTCACTTAAATGATGATAATAACATAAAAATAAAAATCAACCTCATATTTGGCAGCTACATGAAGTGTGAAGGTTTAAGTATTCTGGTGACAGCCTGTAACAAGAATAGAAAGTGGCATACCATTCATCAAGTTATTTGATATGTTCTAAAAAGGTAGAAATGGTGGAAAACACAGATATTTCCACTATATTCTCAAGACAGTAATGTCTGCAGGTATTCTTCTGAAGCCTTCGTGCTGAGGACTCTTTTGTCCAAAGAATTTTAAGGTCTCCTGTGAGCCCTTTGCATTAAACACCAGCATCATCTACATGGGAGTTTCCCAAAAGGGGTGGAGGAGAGTCTTGTGTTGAGAGACCTTCAGAAACAGATGACAAGAACACCCCCAGCCCGAGACGGGGTCATGTAGAGTGGAAATATGAGCTCCTAACCCTTGACCCCACTGCCTCTTTATTTTGATTCCTGGAACAATGCACCCTTGGCAGGCACAAGCAGTGGCCAGTTCTTCTCTCTTTTGTTAGGCTTGGGAAAAATTCAGGGCAGCTCACTGTGACTCCCACCTAAGGGCTTGCCTGGTTTTTAATTAGAATTACAACTCACACCATATTTTTTCAAATCATGGTTTTTAAAATGACCCACACAGTAACACATTTTTCAAATTTCCACAGTCAAATGAACTTATTACAAAGCACCATTATTTTATGAATAGGATTTTTTGGATGGATCTACTCAGATATCTAAAACTTAAGCTGGTTTTGCTCCTATATTAATGTCCTAATCACTCTGTGAAGTGATTTCACAAATGTTAGTAATCCTAGATCATGAAAAGATAGAAAGAATTATGATAGCTCTTTAGGAGCAAGACTAATATTATCCATATATGTTTTTACAACCTTGGAGAAATAACAAAAAATAATTATAAGAATTTCTCATAGAACTGCCTATTCAATTATGATTCTCTAGTCAAAAAAATTAAATAGACTTTTTTTTCTGAAAACACAGCAGCTTATTCTAATTTAATGCTAAAATAACCTGGTCTCTTTGCATTTGATAGATTTCAAGATTCTTAAAAGCTTGTATATTTATGCCCCAATCAAGTAAGCTGCCACGGGCTTTTGTCCAAAGAAAATAAAAAATGTAGCATACAAAGAAGCTGTGGAGTAAACGTCACAAGGTTTTGGTTCCAACAATTCACAGAAGAATAAGCAGAGAGTTAATAGTCAACTAACATTTTGGTATGTCATAACAGGAAGAAAAAATCCAAATTTTCTATTTTTTTCATACAGAAATACTTATTCCCATACTCCTCTCTCTTTTTTATCTTCCTTTACCTCTTCCTCCCTTTCCCACACAAACAAAAATATTGAACTCAATTTTCTCATTTTCAGTTAGAGCTATTTACTGGTTAGTATTTGCAGCATGTAATTTGCCTAAACTTAAAAAAAAAAAGTTCATTGGGGCTATTATGGAGCTGTATTATGGAGCTGGTGTGAGGAAATCTAGTGTCAAAACTAGTTAAAATCGGTGCATTTGTTCAATTTTAATCAAACACAAGAATGTAAGTTGGATATTTTAATTATATGGTTGAAATTTTAATTCTTACTTTAGCATTTAATGAGACTCTGAGAAAGACTTTCTAATAGTGTGTTGTTGTTGTTGTTGTTTTGGCTACTCCAAAAATGAAGAATCACTGCTTCCTCAATTAGGTTTACAGCTAAAGAGTTATTTAAATGTGATACTATTCTTCTCTTTAGGATGCAGGACTCCTTGCCCCAGCCTCCTGGAAGAATGAAAGAATGCTTTGTGCAATTACTTAGTAATGGAAAACAAACCTTCTCTATCAAATGTACTATGCTATTTTTCAACTCAATTAGATACTTAAAAGGAAAAAAAGAGATGAAAAGAATTTAGTTTGGAGAAGAAAATTATCACTCCTGAAGGCAACAAAAAACATGAACTCAGTACTAGAGACAAATTAGAACAGACATGGAGATTTTATAGAGGAAAAAAAAAGATGCTAAGACATATGATTATAACTAATATCCCTTTATTTTTTAAGATACCATAATGTTAAAAATAAATCTTTCTTTCCAGATTGTATAGTACCTTTACCTTTAAAACATATTCTCTAAATTAATATGCTACTTCCCCTATTATAATCTAAAAACATTCATAAATTCAAAGACTTTTCTTAAGAAAACCTAAAAGATGTCAACAATATCACTTCAGTTTTTTAAACACACCCATTATCCAGTTAAATAAGTTGAATTAAAAATTGCTTTCTATCTTATCTTTGTTTTTTTATCCAATTTCCTACAGTTCATTAGAGCCCTCCTCTCAAATATTACTTCTTTTCCACTTATTTTCAAGTCTCCTTCCTCTCACTGGCCAAAGATGGGTCCACACAACCATTTAAAAATGCTTGCACCTCTGACATATATACATTGCTGCTGCTGCTGCTAAGTAACTTCAGTCATGTCCGACTCTGTGCGACCTCATAGACGGCAACCCACCAGGCTCCCCTGTCCCTGGGATTCTCCAGGCAAGAACACTGGAGTGGGTTGCCATTTCCTTCTCCAATGTATGAAAGTGAAAAGTGAAAGGGAAGTCGCTCAGTCATGTCCGACTCTTAGCGACCCCATGGACTGTACCTACCAGGCTCCTCCACCCATGGGATTTTCTAGGCAAGAGTACTGGAGTGGGGTGCC
This sequence comes from Ovis canadensis, assembly GCF_042477335.2. Lineage (NCBI taxonomy): Eukaryota > Metazoa > Chordata > Mammalia > Artiodactyla > Bovidae > Ovis > Ovis canadensis. The sequence continues at coordinate 243,694,989 of NC_091245.1, forward strand.
ATCGCCTTATCCATGTGTCAACTATATAGCTAGTGGAAAGCTGCTGTATAGTGCAGGGAGCTCCCCTCAGTGCTCTGTGATGAACTAGAGGGGTGTGATGGCTGGGAGATTGGGGGTGGAGGGAGGCTGAAGTGGGAGGGGATATATGTATACATATTGATTCACACTGTTGTACAGTATAAACTAACACAACATTGTAAAGCAATTATATTCCAATAAAAATGTGAAGCACTAAAAAAAATAATTTTAAAAATATTGAACAATGACAAAAGTATTACACAATTTTTTTTTCCCTCCAGCTTCTACTGTATTTCTCTTCCTTCCTTTAGAGCTCAGATGCTAGAATTGGTGTCTATATTTCCATATACCACTTTATTTGCACCCATAACAAGTAGGCTTCTGTCTCTACTAAGCCATAGAAACGAATCACCATGAACTGCTGCTGCTAAATCTAACCTAAATCCCAAATCTTACCTCTGCAGCATTTAACACTGCCAAACATTTCCTCTTCTCTGGACTCCTCTGATAATACACTCCTCAGCTCTTTCCTCTCCCCTCTTTCAAATTTCATATTTTAAACTCACTCCAAAGTTGCAGTTCAGTTCAGTCGCTCAGTCGTGTCTGACTCTTTGCGACCCCATGAATCGCAGCACGCCAGGCCTCCCTGTCCATCACCAACTCCTGCAGTTCACTCAGACTCACGTCCATCGAGTCAGTGATGCCATCCAGCCATCTCATCCTCTGTCGTCCCCTTCTCCTCCTGCCCCCAATCCCTCCCAGCATCAAAGGCACCTACTGACCTGCAGAGTTCCTCTTTCAATATCCTATCATTTTGCCTTTTCCTACTGTTCATGGGTTTCTCAAGGCAAGAATACTGAAGTGGTTTGCCATTCCCTTCTCCAGTGGACCACATTCTGTCAGACCTCTCCACTAGGACCAGCCCGTCTTGGGTTGCGCCACAGGCATGGCTTAGTTTCATTGAGTTAGACAAGGCTGTGGTCCTAGTGTGATTAGATTGACTAGTTTTCAGTGAGTATGGTTTCAGTGTGTCTGCCCTCTGATGCCCTCTTGCAACACCTACCATCTTACTTGGGTTTCTCTTACCTTGGGTGTGGGGTATCTCTTCACTGCTGCTCCAGCAAGGCACAGCTGCTGCTCCTTACCTTGGATGAGGGGTATCTCCTCCCACCGCCCTTCCTGACTTTCAACGTGGGATGGCTCCTCTAGGCCCTCCTGCGCCCGCACAGCCACCACTCCTTGGACATGGGGTTGCTCCTCCAGGCCGCCGCCCCTAGCCTTGGGCGTGGGGTTGCTCCTCCCGGTCGCTGCCCTGGCCTCAGGCGTGGGGTTGCTCCTCTTGGGCACCGCCCCTGGCCTCGGTCGCGGGGTATCTCCTCCCCTGTAGATTATAGATAGATAAATAGGTAAGGACATATGCTAAGTATTTTCCTGAGTCTTTTCAGCATAAATTACATATGTTACTTCTCTTTACCTCACGTCACTTTTATAAATATTTCCTAAAAACAAGAATATTCTCTTACATAGCTATGGTACAGTCATCAAATTTAGGAAATTTAATATTGATTATAAAAATGTTATCTAATACATTTCATTTGTCTAATTTTTTTACAACTTTTATAGCACAATTAAGAACTGCACAATGCATTTATATACTTCTCTGGTGTTTTTCCTTCAATATTAAATTCAATTTTTAAATATTTTGGGCTGGAATACTGTATAAGGAATGTTCTATGCCTTTCAGAGTATCAAATCTGGTGGATCATGATGTTCATTTGCTCTTTATTAGTGATATTAATATGGATTATTTGGTTAAAACTTTGTCCAATATCTCCACCATATGTTTATTATTTCTCCCTTGGTAATATAAAAAATAAATAAACAGAACTTCAATTAAAAGAGTTGGAAGCTCAGAAGGGGGATCCCTCATGCCCTGAAATGGTCACTGACCCAACAGGAAGAAAAAAGACTCCTTTTTCTTCCTGGCAAAGACTCAGCCAATGAAGAGCCATGGACTCTTTATTTATGAAAGCTCATCCAAGTTCCTTTTCCCCTCTATAAAAGAGTTTTCCTCTTCGTTTTTTGCTTCTTGTGCTTTTCGGTTTCCTATTATGTATATGTTAACTTTTAAGAAATAAATGTTATTTTAAACCCCCCCCCAAAAAAATTTTTTTTAATAAAAATAAAAGAGTTTTCCTTCCCTTGCCCTGTGGTAGCATGTATATGGCTCACCATGATTGCAGACCCTGAATTGCAATTTTCTACTGATACCAAATAAACTAATTTATGCTTAAAAAAAAGATATAGCAGTTTATTTGTTGACCTATTCAAGTTCAACATTTTGATGGCCTTTACTGGATCAGAAAGGGGCCCTTACACCCCCTTCCCCTGCCAAAGGTTCTAGGACTGATGAGCAAATGTGTGGTATCCACTATTGAGTTCATTTTTACTCACTGTTTTCTCACTGACCCTGGAGTTTGAAGGCACATCTCTCCTTGATCCAAGATCACACACATTTGTATTTAAAGCTCTTCTCATTTTATTTGAAATTCATTTTAAGGATTTGTCTTCCTGCTGAAGCCATTGTTCTGTATTCTGTATTCAATGTCTACTTAAGACATTTGGCATTTTGGTCTGATTTTGAGATCAGACTCTTTCAAAGATCAAAATCTTGCAAAGGTTTTTCCCAAAGTAACTAAGATCCTCACAGATTTGCTAAAGACTTTAATATAGATAAGACTCCTTCACCCCATTCCTTCAGGAACAGGGGCTGCTTCACTGAAACTGTGCCATATCATTAGCCTTCAACCTATTCCTTTGGAAGGAACTAGTCTCTAGAAATTGGCTGAAAAAGCCTTGACATGGCTTCTCCAGCACCAAGTTGTTTCCTTAGAATTAGCTAGTGTTTAAGCTTGGAAGCTGACTGAATTAAGCTGTGTGAAACTATAAGCTGCCAGAGCTGTTCAAAAATTGTTCTTTCGAAAATTGTTCTTTCACTCTAAAGAAAAACTTATGACAAATGAGATCTCAGTTATATAAATATTTTGAGGGTGTTCCCCAATAAGGACTCCAACTGAATTTACTTTTAAAAACCTTACTCATTCCTCATGTTTATTTCCAACTAAATAGACTTACCTGACCAAAGGGAAACTTGTGAAACCCATGAATTTATTTTCCTTAAAACTGAATTGGACTACAGTTTCTTGAAAACTTTCAGAACTGAATGAAACATTTATTTTGATTGTTATTTTGAGACTTTCCAAGGTTATCAAGAGTCTAAAATTACCTCTTTGTTAAATAAGATTTTAAGATTAAGTGATTAAAGAAAGAGAAAATGACTCCCAAAGTCTCAGGCTCCATCTCCAGTACCATCTCTCTCCTTCCCTTCGATACCACCTAGCATCCTCCATGGGCTTCTCTCGAGGCTCAGAGGTAAAGAATCCACCTTCCAATGCAGGAGACTCAGGTTTGATCCATGGTTCAGGAAGATTTCCTGGAGAAGGAAATGGCAACCCACTCCAGTGTTCTTGCCTGGGAAATATTACAGCCAGAGACACCTAGCAGGCTACAGCCCATGGGGTTGTAAGAGTCAGACATGACTTAGCAGCTAAACAACAACATCCTCTATACTCTCAACTCCACCATACTAATTCTCTTGCCAAATGTCCCCCTCTGTCTGAAACTCTCCACTTCCTTTTCCTCCGAACTTGCTAGAACCTGTCCCTTTAAAATTCAGCCTTCTGAAGATCCAAGGCTAAAAACCTTAATTTCTTAAGTTTCCTGGACTAAAACTGAAACTATAAGCCACAAAGATTTTCTCAAAGTAACTAACGATACTCACAGATTTGTTAAAGACTTTAACATAGTCTTTCAAACTTATCAACCTAGTTTCTCTGACTTCATGTGTTTGTCAGTGAAGGTCAGGCCCAACATTGGAATGAAGATTCAGTTCAGTTTAGTTCAGTCGCTCAGTCGTGTCCAACTCTTTGCGACCCCATGAATCGCAGCATGCCAGGCCTCCCTGTCCATCACCATCTCCCGGAGTTCACTCAGACTCACGTCCATCAAGTCCGTGATGCCATCCAGCCATCTCATCCTCGGTCATCCCCTTCTCCTCCTGCCCCCAATCTGTCCCAGCATCAGAGTCTTTTCCAAAGACTCAACTCTTCGCATGAGGTGTCCAAAGTACTGGAGCTTCAGCTTTAGCATCATTCCTTCCAAAGAAATCCCAGGGTTGATCTCCTTCAGAATGGACTGGTTGGATCTCCTTGCAGCCCAAAGGACCCTCAAGAGTCTTCTCCAACACCGCAGTTCAAAAGCATCAATTCTTCGGCACTCAGCCTTCTTCACAGTCCAACTCTCACATCCATACATGACCACAGGAAAAACCATAGCCTTGACTAGACGGGCCTTAGTTGGCAAAGTAATGAAGATTACTAAATGGTAAAATTACGAAGACTTTCTAGAATTACATGTGTGATACCAGCCTGCTAATTTATTATGTGATCTGGCCGAAATAATTGCTAAGAGATTTGATTGAGCAATTCCTAGAGCCATTCCAAAGCCTGTTGATTGAAACAAAATTTAGGCTTGCACACAAAAATCTGAGAATCTATTCATGAACATTACAACTGACTTCAGATCACTTCAAACCAAAACTCTGGCTTTCCTTCATATGTTGATTCCACTCAGGTAGCTTTTGACTCTGTGTTTATTAATGAACTAAACTAGGATCTTTGCCTTCTAGTAAAAAGGATGAATATGGAATGGGAAACTATGTCCACTTCAGATTTAATTAGTCTTATTAACCAACTCTCTCACACTCCAGACAAATCACCTCAAAGGAAGATAACCAAAATTTTTAATCTTCAACTCCAAAATAAAGGCTCCTAAACAAAATCAAAACTCCCCTAATTTCTGCTATTATTGCAAAAAGCTGGGTTCTTAGAAAAGAGATTGTTACAAATGTGAGGGCTTTAGGTATTTTCAGCCCTCTAACCATTCTTTCCAAAGTTCTCCCAGTTCTCAATGGCAGGGCTCTAAGGAACTACAGATGCTCTTCCCAATCTTTCCTCTTAATTGGCTTGGAGAGGGATTTCCCTGGTGATCCAGTGGCTAAGACTCCACGTTCCCAATGCCAGGGACCCGGGTTCAATCCCTGGTCAGGTAACTAGATCCCATATGCTGCAACTAACAGTTCACATTCCAAAACTAAAAATTCCGTATACCTCAGCTAAAACCCAGTGCAACCAAATACATTAAAAAAAATTTTTTTTAATTGACTTGGAGAAATATTTTTCCAGACTAATATCTTCCAGTTCTAACTGACACTTGAGCTACAATCTGGTGCTCAATTCCACTACTAAACAGCAGCACTTGCCTCTGAGTACTAAAGCCCTTGAAATAGAGAGTCCTGTAATAAATCTGAAGAGCTCCTGTCTCAGAGCCTATTCCCATGTGTTGAAACCCTTTGGGAGATATACACCATTCTCTCTGTAGTTCCTCTGCCCCTACCCATTTGTTAGGTTGAGACATCTTAGAGGACTACTATGCCAGAATTTCTTTCTCCCAAAAGAGGGAAATAATTCTAGAATTTTGACAGTAGTAAAAGAAACACAAGTCAGGGAAATTAAATGATCCTTTGACATGTTTTATTTGTTATATCTCTGATGGAACTAGAGCTAATTCTGGAAACACTGTGGTTTATTGCCATTGAACCAACTACCATCCTCCTGATGGACAAAATCTCCAACTGGTGTTTACAAAATTTACAGCATACCTCCCATCAAGATTCTGATAGATTCCTCAATGCCTCTTCCCAGAATTGATCAATGCCATATAAGTAAAGAACTCCTTCAAGGCATCAAGCCCATAATAAAAGATAATAAGGCTCCAATTTCTTTATTCATTACATCAGCCCTTGTAATACTTCAATTTTACCAGTGGGAAAACCTGAGGGCCCAGAAGGGAGCCTTTGGGGTCCAGGACTTCCAAACAATAAACAACATTGTTATAACTTGACACTCCCTTGTTCCTAACCTTCATACATATGTTACTAATATCCATTCCCACTGGATGTAAATTCTTTACTGAAATTGATTTATGCAGCACATTTTTAGTATATTTGTTGGTGAAACTAGCCAATCCCTTTTTGTCTCCTCTTGGAAAGGAAAAGTGATTCCTCTGCACTGTAATGTCTCAGGGTTTTACTGAGAGACCTTCCTATTTCTATCAGATCCTGAAGGCTGATCAGGATGGTACAAAGTTCCTTAGAGGTTCTGCTGCTGCTGCTACTGCTAAGTTGCTTCAGTCATGTCTGACTCTGTGTGATCCCACAGATGGCAGCCCACCAGGCTTCCCCATCCCTGGGATTCTCTCGGCAAGAACACTGGAGCAGGTTGCCATTTCCTTCTCCAATGCATGAAACTGAAAAGTGAAAGTGAAGTCACTCAGTTGTGTCCAACTCCCAGTGACCCCATGGACTATAGCCCACCAGGCTCCTCCATCCATGGGATTTTCCAGGCAAGAGTACTGGAGTGGAGTGCCATTGCCTTCTCCACCTTAGAGGTTCTACTATGTTGTAATATGTGGGTGGTTTGCTTCCTTGCTCTCCTTTTCAAGCTTCTTTACAGACAAACAGCATCCACTTGCTAAAGCTTTTAGTCTTAAAGGGATATAAGGTTGCCAAAAATACTTTTAGTTTGCCCAAGCCCAGGTTTGATACTTAGGGCATCAAATGTCAAAATGAGGGTTACACTGAAATCCAGAAAGACTTCATGGGGTCCTGCTGCTGCTAAGTCACTTAAGTCGTGTCCGACTGACCCCATAGACGGCAACCCACCAGGCTCCCCTGTCCCTGGGATTCTCCAGGCAAGAACACTGGAGTGGGTTGCCATTTCCTTCTCCAATGCATGATAGTGAAAAGTCAAAGTGAAGCCACTCAGTTGTGTCTGACCCTCAGCAACCCCATGGATTGCAGCTTTCCAGGCTCCTCCGTCCATGGGATTTTCCAGGCAAGAGTACTGGAGTGGGGTGCTATTGCCTTCTCCATCATGGGATCCTAAATTCCCCCAAGTCCAAAACTAAGTGCCAACTAAAAGGCTTTCACAGGCTAGTTGGTATTCACAGGTATTACTGAAATATAATTCCAAATTTCTCTATGTTCAAACCTTTATGTTTTATTGTTGTGTTCAGGTGCTCAGTCATGACCAACTCTTTGTGACACTATGAACTGCACCCCACCAGGCTCCTCTGTCCATGGAATTATCCAGGCAAGAATACTGGAGTGGGTTGCTATGCCCTTCTCCGGGAGATCTTTCTCACCCAGTGATCAAACCCACATCTCTTATCTCTCCTGAATTGGCAGGTAGATTCTTTACCACTAGTGCCACCAGGGAAGCCCTCTATGTTCTACAAACCAGACCCAGTTTTATGGGAAGAATCAGATGACATAATCTTCAAGGCCTTAAAGGAGAGTTTGAAGAACCCACCTGCCACTGGGCATTCCAATAATCATATTCCCTTTTTCCTTGTTGAATATGAAGAGGAAGGGAATGCCCTTGAGATACGCACCCCAAATCACAGGGATCAAAATTAACCCATAGGCTATTATAGCCAGCAACTTGGTCCTGTGGCACAGGAATACCTGCTTTGCCTTACAGCCATTATAACCACTGCTTTTTTGGTTAAGACCACTGAGAAAATTGTTGAGGACCTCTAACTATTTTCACACCTCATTCAGCTGTCTCACCTCTTAGTAAGTTCTTTTGTTAACTGCTCCTCACATAACCCTTCTACATTGTAATAATAATAATCTAGTTACTCTTCTCCCCTCTGTCACTGATAAAGTCCCTCACATCTGCTGAAAGCAGAAGGACCACCTCCTGACTCCTCACAATGATCTACAGGAAGCTCCTTTGAATAATGCTGACTTCTCATGTTTCAGTGATGGTTCTTATTTAAAAGGTAACAATTGCAAATATTGTGCTGGATATGCTTTGTTAATCTTTTTGATGTTGAGGCAGCATCTTTATCTATGCCTACTGCAGCCCAACAGGCTGAATTTTATGCTGTTACACAGGCTTGGACTTTAGTCAAGGACAAAACTGCCAATAATTATTCTGATAGTAAATATGTCTACTGAGTAGCTCTTGATTTTGGAATGTTGTAGAAGCCGCATGGCTTCCTTACTTCCAGTGGAAATAAAATTTAAGCCCCCCTCAATGGCCCCTAGGCCAGGAATTATTGGATTCAATATTTTTACCTGCCCATTTTAGCTCTGATTAAGATTCCAGGACATTCTAAACTTGATTCTTTGGAAGCTAAAATCACCTTGCTGCCATTTCCACAAGTAATACTTCCTTTAAAGGGACCAATAGCAGCCAAAATTCTGTCATGCTCCAAAAGGATATTTCCATAAATATCTTAGAAAAACTGGCTAGAGAAGCCCAACAGTTGGCCTTAGAAAAGGCAAGATTGGAAATTCAACAGCTGTTGGTTTGATAAAAAGAGAAAGCTCTGGCTTGGACTTAATAATAATGCAGTCCTACCAGAGACTCCAAAATCACCAGCCTGTAAAGCAACCATACTTCAATAAAAATTAATTTTAAAAAATTTACTTAATAAAATTTGTCACAAATTAAAATAAATAAAGTTGCCACTCCTCACTATTGTACATGCATTAAACCATTGGCCTACTGACAGAATGCTACTCTTCATGAATCAGAATTGGTGGGGAAGCATGGTAAAGACTGGAAAAAGTGTCTACTTCATAGTCCCACTTATCTGAAGTACAATCTGGAGGAGCCTATTCATGTTACTTTCAGACATTTCAAACTCTTTAGCAGACTATTTGAGATCAGGCAAATAGACTTCATACAATTTCCTCCATCTCACGAGTGTAAATACTTCCTAGTCATGATCTGTGTGTTTTAACACTGAACTGAAGACCTCCCTTGCAGATAGGCTACTGCCTCTCCTGTGGCCCAAGTCCTTTTGGAAAAGCCGATCCTACCTAGGGAACTCCTACAAAACTTCATAGTGATCAAGGGACCCATTTTACTGGCCAAGTACCCTCATAAGTCTGTGCTGATTGGCCAGTTATACAACACTGTCACTGCACTTACCACCCTCAATCCTCTGACTTAGTTGAAGGCATCAGTAGCATTAATAAGACTTATTTGGAAAAAATTTGTAGAGGATATCCAAGTATCTTGGCCCAAAGCATTGCTGTTGGTCCTTCTAAATGTACCTCTTATGAAACTCAAAATCCATCACCTTTTGAGATATTATTGACAATGTTACCAAAGCACTTGTCTCCTGCTTCTTTTGACCCACAACTGATAAAAGGATACTCCAATGCAGCAAAAATCTAATTGCTTCTATTAAAAATAAACATGTGTTGGTAGAGCAATTTTTCCACAATGTGCTCTCAGGAGATGAAGACCTTAAGCCTCCCACCTTGCCATCTGGAGATTTTGTCCTGGGAGAAGTCACCTCCAGAAGGACTCTTTCCAAATTCACTGAATAGATGCCTTTCAGGTACTGCTAACCAACCCTGTGCCACCAAACTATAAGGAATAGCGTCTTGAATTCACATGACACACCTAAAGAAAGTGCAAAACGTCAAACCTGCACATCATCCAGTGGCCTGAAAGGAAAGATTTCCCAGAATGGAGGTGGATGACATCTGACGGCACAGCTTTCTTAAGATACTGGAGCTAGTCTGTTGGAACTTCTTGTCCAACCTTCGATGATGACATAGGGCTTCATGATCTCCCATGACTATGATCTTGATAACACATGCAGTTTGAGCCAAAAGTTGCTGACAGTTCTCCCTCATACTTCTACTTGTTATTTCTTTGGAAGGAATGATGCTAAAGCTGAAACTCCAGTACTTTGGCCACCTCATGCAAAGAGTTGACTTATTGGAAAAGACTCTGATGCTGGGAGGGATTGGCGGCAGGAGGAGAAGGGGACGACCGAGGATGAGATGGCTGGATGGCATCACTGACTCAATGGACATGAGTCTGAGTGAACTCCGGGAGTTGGTAATGGACAGGGAGGCCTGGCATGCAGCAATTCATGGGGTCACAAAGAGTCGGACATGACTGAGCGACTGAACTGAACTGAACTGACCTGAATGTCAAATGAGTTTACAATCTGTACTCTTTTCCTTCAATATGTGGCACTACATACACTCAGGTTCTTCTTGGCACTGAGAGACAAAAATACTGCTAAAACTAGAAAAGCTGACTCTTGATTAGTGATGCTTTCAGAGAAAGATCTTGATCAAAATGGGGATATGCAAAAAATTAATAAACAGAACATGGACAGAGAAGCTTGGCCGCCTACAGTCCACAAGGTAGCAAAGAGTCTGACACAACTGAGCGACTAAGCACGGAAAATAAACAGAAACCTCAATGCAAGTTGGGCTCCCAGAAGGGGGAGCTCTTACACGCTGTGACAACTGTATCTCCAAGGGAAGAAGAAAGACTCCTGCTTTCCTGGCAAGGACTCAAGTCATGAACAACCATGACTCTTTCATTACATGAGCCCTCCTGACCTTCTTTTCCCCCCTATAAAAGTGTTTTCCTTCCCTTGCCCTGAAGAGACTTGCACATGGTCTCCTGTATTTGCAGATACTGAATTGCCATTCCCTGCTGATCCCAAATAAACCCATCTTTGCCAGAGAAATATTTAGCAGTTTATCTGCTTCAGGTCAACAATAACTATAGTCAACTGTTATATTCACAGTAGTTATGTTCTACTGAGTTGCTGCAAACACTGAATTATGAAATTCTGATCATTGCTTCCAGAGGAAATCCTGGATTAAATTCCTTTGTGCCTCTAGTTACAACATGTGTATCAATCAATACCTAATCTTCTTCTATGTGTTTTTTGTTTGTTTGTTTAAAGACAGCTAATTTTAAATTGTCAATTCACTGAATTAAACTTACAGCCAACATTACTGTAATTCATGCTCATCTAACACAGATTTTTTTTTCCATAAAGCACATCACAGTTTTCATGCTTTGAAACACCAGAAAGGACATCATTGCTGTGTTTTGAAACTATCTGAAACAGCAAAAATCCAACAAACTGTCCAATTAACCAACAAAAAGCACAAAAATGCAAAACCTGACACTAAATACACCTTTAAGTAAAAGGTATATTTTACTTAAAGTAAAAGATGCTTGCGGATAGCATGAATGAACTGAAATGAGAATGCATATCAAGTGCCTCAGGTTTTTCATCCCTCTGTTCGTATTTACAAATGACTGAGCATTTAAGGTACAAATGAATTTTAGCAAACAGGTGAATTCTCAAATACAAAATTTGTGTATTCGTGAGGATCAATGTAATAAGTAATTTCTGGAAAGGTATTTAATATTATGTAACTATTCTGAACCTCATTTAACCTCTCCACCCCAGATTTATCATCCACTTATTCTTTCCTTAATATTTACAATAATGGTTGGAAAATGGCGATTCTCTCATTCTTTCTATTTTTATTAGTCAGCACCTTATATGAAGAACAAGTTTCCCTTCTTTATCCATCTGTCATCTATCATCATCATCATCTCTCTATCAATTATTATCAGCAAAGACTCATGGAATCAAATTTTATTTAATGAGTTCTAATACAATGTTCTAATATATCATTTGAGCCTATGAGAGTCCTTTTGTGTTGGCTCCTGGGTCCTTGTGACATTTCAGTACCTATTTCTGGTACCACAGATATTTTAAGCTCATCTTGAACCTTCCCTTACCTCCCCTGTCTTGGAATCAGCCATCTTTCCAAGGGACTCTGGTCTATTTCAGTGGGGAATGCTTCTTCCCCACCTCCTCCCTTTAATGCCTTCTCTCAGTCTCTTTTAGTGCTCTTCCTCTAGGAAGGGAAGGGACTTTTTGCTGCCCTGGTTACATTTGAAGTTAACAAAGTTAGTTCCTGAAATACCATAGATCCTCAATTAATGAATATTTTTATGAAAATGGGGTAGGGATTAAGTAATCCCAAATTGTATTTTACTCTGTGCATCTAATTTTGGCAGATATTCTCTAAACTTCAGTATATCTGACTTTATGTAAACAGGCATCATGTCAGAGTGGGTTCCTATTGTGATCTCTTTCTTCTATCTAGAATTATTTTCACTAGAAATTTTTAACATGGGTTTTTCATCAAGATCAACAAATAGGATTGTAAGATAAGATACAGAACACCAAGTTAAATTCAGATTTCAGGTAACCAATGAAAAAATTTTCATGGAACTATGTCCCAAGTAAGATTTAAAATTCCATTGTTTACCTGAAACTCAAATGTACCTGGGTGTTCTATATTTTTTAAATACTAAATCTGATGGCCCTACCAATAGATTATAAATGTTTAATAGAAAATATCCTGCCAAGTGAAGTAAGGACCTCTATTATTTTCTGGAAATAAAGACAAAATTGTGTTGAAAACTTTTCAAGTGCTTTAATAGAAAAGAACAAGAAAATAAAGATTCTATTTTCCTGATTAGTGTACTTTGGATATTTCATGGGTATGCCTCTGAATTATAATTTAAATTTTTAAGTTTTTTTCCAAAAATACATACAAATAAGTATAAACACTATTGTAATAATCTTTCTCATGCTCAACAATGAGTTGAGTGGGTTGCGTGACATGATGTAAAGCAGACTAAGGTTTGTGGAGGACATGCGGTAATAGGCACAGGATCTCAGAGAAGCCTGGCGAGCTACAGTCCAGGGGGTTACAAAGAGTCAGACACAACTCAGCGGCTGAGCACACAGCACACCTCAAATTAGCACCAATGGCCCAAGTCAGCACTCTCACAGGGGAGAGCCCTGTTTGCCAAGCATATAAAAAGGTCTGGAGAGAGCAAAAAGCTCTTCTAGGTAAATGGCAAAACCACACAAAGAGACAGAACAGGAGGAAACACAAACAAGTGTAATTTAACTCCTTCCATATATCAGTCCAAACTTTAGTATTTTAGTTTTTGCAGTAAAAAATGGTTGAGGTAGAAGTATAATCATTGACATGGATTAAAGGGTGACACCATATCAGTTCATTTGTTTTACTATCAAAGGGGAGAAAAATAGCCAATTAATTCAAATGTGACTAAGATTTTAGTGGTCATACTAGAATTGAGAATTCCAGTACAGTCTCATCAGGCTCTATTTTTTACAGGAATGTGCTTGAGTTGAATTTAAAAGAACTGATTTCAGTATCCAGAATGATGAATATTCTAAAGCTTTCAGTTTGCTGGGCATGGGATATTTCCATTCTCTCTTGATAAGCTGACCAGACCCTGAAACTTTGTACAACTTATAGGAATTGTTGTGAATGGGTAGAAAAATTTAAGGGTCATAATGTTACATGATATTTAATTTCAGCCTATAACAAAGACAAAGAAGAGAAAAACAAAAAATAAAGAAAAATAAAGATAAAGAATAAAGAAAAATTCTAAGAATATGATTCTCTCAACATATATGTCACTTGAAAGTTGTAACAAATAATTTGTTGGGACAGGGGTTCTCCATTGACTTAAGAAAAATTCATTTAATATCCTTGTAAGTTTAACTTAACTAATCTCTTATTTAACATTACTGTGTGCCTGAGGAAGTGCTGTTTTCCTACTGGGGGCACAGAGACTAGTAAGACATGGTGATGCCCTTCAGAAGCCCACTGACTATTGTAGGGAAGCCACAGTCCTCTGTTGGTAAATGAGGTAGAACCTTTGTAAATACTTCTACTCAATAAAATCTGAAGCTGCATGTGAATTTGAGTATTTAAAAAGATGTGCTTAGATTTCCTCTTTCAAGACATTCCCTGGTCCAGGACTAGCTATCCAGCAAGTAGAAAGAAAAGTAGTAGATAGAATTTACTACTTAGTTTATTAAACGATAAACAGTTGAGTTTTCATATGTAGATAAGACATGTTTGACAATTACAAAAGAGATTCATGGAAATCTGGATACTGTAAATCATTCAAATGTTTTCCAACTTGAGGGATGGTAACATATGGCAACAGTGTAGAAGATCTGGTAATGAAGAGTCTTATACATTTGGTGCTTTCTCTAGGATTTGACTATTTAGCTCATACTTTCCATAATAAAGTTCTTAAAGAGTAATTACTTACCAGTTGCATAAAGTTTCAGTTAAGTAAAATGAATAAACTCTAGAGATCTGCTGTTTGGCATGGTACCTGTAGTCAACAGTCATGTATTGTGCACTTAAACATTTATTAAGAGGGGAGATCTCATACTGTGTGCTTACCAAAATAAAACTGAAAGAAAATAAAAAGAACAATAGATGAACTCATCAAATTTTTTGCTGCTTGATGGTGTTCAAAACATAAGGACCTAAAAGGACACCCAAATGAATATTCTGGAAAAAAAAATCCTGAAACACCAGAATACAAGTTGCAAAGGTATTCACTCCACATAGTGTTTACCTCTTGGTAATATTCCCTCTTAGTAAACACTAGGAGAAGATGCTGTAGAGTAAAAACAGGTTGTCTGCAATTATCACCCATGCCATTAGATCTTTTCCACAAATAGCCTGATGTGTCTCTTAGCTAATGCGACTTTTGTCTGCATATAAAAGCCTTTTCAGAATCCAGTAAAGAACAGTACTTGGTGCATCTCTTCCTCTTCTAAATATGTTCCAAATCATAGGATCAATATCTGTATACAGCAGAGAGTTAAATTAATTTCAATTGTTAGTTAGTAAAAGTTTTCACTTCCATTTTCATAATTCTCACTCCTGTCGAAATTCAAAATCTAGGGGAGAAATAACTAAAACTGTGATACAGGTAACATTGTCAAGAAAATTAAGTTCATTCTGTTGAGTTTATAAAGAGTTTTTATAATATGCTTTAGCATTTCCAGCTAAATATAGCCAGGAAGGGAATGTCTCCCAGTAGGTAAGGAAGTGACAGGTGTGGTGCACAGATCTGGAACTGGAGTTTGGCTGCTTTCTTCCCTGATGGTAAGAGATTCTTTTCAGAGTGGAAATATACTTTAGGTGAGCCAGCCAGAATCTCAGAAATATTCCCTAAGTACAGACACAAGCACTTTGTTTTGTTGTCAGGATGAAGGGAATAACCATTTAGTTGCTCACCGTGTAAACACAAATTTCAGTTGAAGGATTTTCTCAAACTTACCTTCAGAACGTGAACCAGTGACAGGAAACATGCCCAGAGTATTTTTTTTTTCCCTTGTTTGGCCCTCTCATTATTAGAAAGGTTTTAATTGTGGCCATGTGGTTCCTATTGAATTTGACAAGTCATGTAGCGATTAAAAATTGGAATGCTTTGACAGCAGGGTGAGCATGAGGATCAGTTGCCGTGGAACTCCCCATGACGGGGCAAGCCTGGCAAGTGACGAGGGTCTGGTCAGGAGGGAGTCTTCAGCATCAGTGCACAAGGCAGAGAGGACTGACAAGCCTCACCAAGACAGCACCTGGAGATGGCAGATGCACTGACCAGCCCCACTGCTGGCTAGCCTTTCCCTGGTGCCATTTCCACATAACAATAAAATGGAAGTCAAGTTCCTGCTGCCTCGAGCTGTAGATTTTAGGACTGGCCTGGAAGTCAAACAAGGGCCTTAAATACAGCCTCTCATTGTCAAAATTTATGTTTACATATCCAGTCCAGTGTATGTTCAGTTGTGCATGTTCTTTGTGATCCTTTGGACTGTAGCCTGCAAAGTTCCTCTATCCATGGAATTCTGCAGGCAAGAATACAGGAGTGGGTCACCATTTCCTCCTCCAGGGAATCTTCCTGACTCAGGGATAGACCCCACATCTCCCGCATCTCTTGCGTCTCCTTCACTGCGGGTAGATTCTTTACTGGCTATCATCAGGGAAGTCCCTTAACAGATACTTTCTGTGAAAGATTATTACATTGTTAAAGCTATTGTAACTGTTAGCAAAATTTCAGGGTGAGAGGGTCCATAGTGTTCTAATTCCTGTTCATTTTTATTCAACATCAAGCAATCATTAAGATCAATGGTTTATCAGTTTTTTCTACTTTTAATAGAAATTCAAATTATTTTTGCTTTCATCTAATGTATGTCATTGCTAATGACATAATAATATTTTTCTGATGCTGATTGAATTTCAAGGCCTTTAGAAAGTATCTTGCTGAAAATTTCAAGTTTCAAATTAATGCTATTTATAAGGAAAAGGGGGGCTACCCTGCTCAGCTATAGAGTCTGCCTGCAATGCACAAGACGCAAGTTCAACCCCTGGGTCAGGAAGATCCCCTGGAGAAGGGCATGACAACCCACTACAGTATTCTTGCCTGGAAAATCCCATGGACAGAGGAGCCTGGTGGGCTACAGTCCATAGGGTCACAAAGAGTGGGACACAACTGAAGTGACTGAGCACGAACACAGAAGTCCCTTCTCCCACAAGTGTTGATACTCATGCATGTGTGAATTAATTTGTTTTTAGGTAGCATTCAATTTTTTTCAGTGTGACTAGTATTCCCTAAAAGTGGTTAAATCCACAGAGAACAAAACAATAAAACCAAAGCAGAAGTTCAGAGAAGGAAAAAAATAAACTTATGAAGGAAAAAAGTAAATATCATTTACCATATTAGAATCTGTACCATGTATAAAGCAAACTTTGTTGACTTGATCTTTAGTTGAATGCACTGAGGAACACTTAAATATACAACCTACAACTTTTTAATATATTAGGTTTGGTACAAAATATCTTGAAGTTGTATCTCATTGAAACAGCATTATAAGAAATATTACTTAGGCTAAATTTTTGAAAATTTGCAAAAGGTAAATTTTTATCATTTTATTGTATTAATTTTCAAAATAGTATGATGATAGCTTGGGCTACCCTGGTGGCTCAGTCATTAGAGAATCTACCTGCAAAGCAGGAGACCTGGGTTTGATCCCTGGGTCGGGAAGATCCCCTGAAGAAGGGGATGGCAACTCACTCCAAAATTCTTGCCTGGAGAATCCCATGGACAGAAGAGCCTGGCGGGCTACAGTCAAGGGGTGGCAAAGAGCTAGACACAACTTAGTGACTGAGCATAGATGATTCCTAACCAACCACCAATGGTAATTAGTTACCCATGTTTGTGTACGTATTTTAGGTGTCATTATGAGCTCACAGATTTATTTTCAAAGTATGTTTCATTCTTTTTTATTCTGAATAATGTTCCATTTTATGGATATACCACATTTTGTTTATTCATTTATGTATTGATAGTTGCTTGAGTTATTTCTGCTTTTCAGCTCTTATGACTAATGATGCTATGAAATCCATGTATAAGTTATTGTGTTGATTTATAATTTCATTTATCTTGATTGCATAACTAGTTGTGAAATTCCTGAGTCATATGATAACTCTATGTTCAACATTTTGAGGAAATGCCAAACTGTTTGCTAAAGTGGCTTCCCATTTTTCATCCCCAGTTAACAATTCAGTTTAGTTCAGTCCCTCAGTCGTGTCCGACTCTTTGCGACCCCATGAATCGGAGCACACCAGGCCTCCCTGTCCATCACCAACTCCCGGAGTTCACTCAGACTCGTGTCCATCGAGTCGGTGATGCCATCCAGCCATCTCATCCTCTGTTGCCCCCTTCTCCTCCTGCCCCCAATCCCTCCTAGCATCAGAGTCTTTTCCAATGAGTCAACTCTTCGCATGAGGTGCCCAAAGTACTGGAGCTTCAGCTTTAGCATCATTCCTTCCAAAGAAATCCCAGGGTTGATCTCCTTCAGAATGGACTGGTAGGATCTCCTTGCAGTCCAAGGGACTCTCAAGAGTCTTCTCCAACACCAATTAATTAGGCTCCAATTTTCCAGTTTCTTCACATCCTTGCCAATACAGTTGAAACTTGAACAACATGGGTTTGAACTGCTCAGGTCTACTTGTAAGTGGAGTTTTTTCAATAAATCTACAGTTGTCCCTCTGTATCCATAGATTCTGGATTCAGGGACTCAATCAACTGCAGATCATGTGTTAACGTTTGCAGTTCATGGTTGGTTGAATCTGCAGATGCAGAACCCAAGAATATAGAGGGCTAATTATGAGACTTGAGCATTCATGGATTTTGCTTCCATGGAAAGTTCCGGAACCAATTTCCCACAAATACTAAGGGATGATTGTAGTGGCTATTGTCTGCCATTATTATTAAAGTCATTTTCTTTGTGAGTGATATCTCTGTGATTATGTTTTGCCTTTCCCAAATGATTAATGATGTTGAGGGACTTTTTGTGGTTATTAATTATTCATATATCTTCTTTACAGAAACATCTATTAAAATCTTTGGCTCACTGTTATAATTTTTTATTGAGTTGTAAGAGTTCTTTATATATTCTGGTGGTTGTTTACTTGCTAAGTCATGTCCAGCTGTTTTACGACCCAATGGACTGTAGTCTATCAGACTCTGTGCATGGGATTCCCCAGGCAAGAATACTGGAGTAAGTTGTCATTTCCTTCTCCAAGGGATCTTCCTGACTCAAAGATTGAACCCAAGTCTCCTGCATTGGGAGGTGGATTCTTTACCACTGAGCCACCTGGGAAACCCATATATTCTGGTTACAAGTCCTTTATCAGATGTATGATTGTCCTGTGTTTTCTCCTCTGTGGGTTGTCTTTTCACTTAATGATATCACTTGAAGCACAAAAATTTTTATTTTGATGAAGTCCAGTTTATTAATTTTTCTTTTATTACTTATGTTTGTTTGTTTGCTTGTTTTGGTATTAAATCTCAGATATTATTACCTAATCTGAGATCATGCATAATTACTCCTGCATTTTATTCTAAAGGTTTTATAGTTTTAGTTCTTATATTTACGTTAAAAAAAGTCATTCTCCAGGGAACACTGAACTCTGGTTTCTTTCAGTGGATAATGATATTTAGAGACCAAAACCTGTGTGCTAGGGGTGTGCATTGCCACATAGCTTTCATGGTTTGTTCTTTAGTGGACCAAGTCAGGAAATAAATAAATAATATATATGAATTTGATTAATACTGATATTTTAAATTTAAGATTACGTACATTTACTTAACTTCTAGGATATTACAATTTTATCTTTGTTCTTTACCTCAGAAATGAATGATTCCAATATATTTTTTTATTCTTAAATATAACTATACAGTATTACCATGTTTTCGTGCTTTGCTGGGTTTCCCTGGTGGTTCAGTGATAAAGAATCTGCTTGCAATGCAAGAGTCGAAGGAGATACGGGTTAGATCCCTGGGTCAAGAAGATCCTCTGGAGGAGGGCATGACAACCTACTCCAATCTTTTTGCCTGAAGAATTCCATGGAGGACACTCCATAGGGTCACAAAGAATCAGATACAACTGAAGCAACTGAGCACATACTTGTAATAATTTCAAATTTAAAGATGAATATTACTATTAAAATTAAGAATATTGAATAAAGTTTAAGATTTTTTTTTAAATTCTTTGAATATGATACACCAAGGATATCCACTTAAAGTATTGTATTTCAAAGTCACCTGAAATAATTCTCTTCTCTAAGTGGTCATTCCTCTAAATTGATAAAAAGAATGTTCATTTGTTTCAACTGTTTTTCAATTTAGGGGAAGTTTTCACATTTTATTGGTGTTTCAACTGTGGTAAACAGTTGCAGAGCTCCATAACAAGGTACACCACAGAAATCTTGCTTCTATACCTATGCCATTCATTCTGTTTCTTTGCGCCCCTTAAGAGAAACCATTATTATTAATTTTGGAGTTTTTTCTATCATATATTTTTGAAAATATAAGCAGGTAATACACATAAATATTCATGTTCCCACAACCGTCTTAGATAAAAGTTACCATACTTGCTTTTTTCATTTAACAATAGCATTTGGATAAAAATTTATATCATTCAATATCTAAATTCTATATTTTCCTTCATTCTGTAAGTTTCTCCAGTGTGTGGATGTACCAATAGCCTCCTATTAATTGATATCTGGGTTAATTCCATTCTTGGCTATTAAAAATACTACCATTATGAATAGCCTTGTGCAATTATCACTTTGCATTTTTGCCAGAATATCTTTGGAACATACCGTTAAACGTGGGACTGCTGAACACAGCAGACACAACCTGTGATCCTTCACTGTTTCTCTTCTTTCTATTTCTGTGCACTTTGCCTCAGCATCTGTGAGTCTTTGCTTCTTATGGCCTGCAGCTACAACTGGAGAGACAGGCAATAAACCTGGTCATAAGGAGTCAAGTTTCCTCATAGCTCAGTTGGTAAAGACTTGGCCTGCGATGCAGGAGACCCCAGTTCGATTCCTTGGTTGGGAAGATCCCCTGGAGAAGGGATAGGCTACCCACCCCAGTATTCTTGGGCTTCCCTTGTGGCTCAGCTGGTAAAGAATTCGCCTGCAAGGTGGGAGACCTGGGTTCAATCCTTAGGCTGGAAAGATTCCCCTGGAGAAGGGAAAGGCTACCCACTCCAGTATTCTGGCCTGGAGAGTTGCGTGGACTAAGTCCATGGGGTCGCAAAGAGTCAGACACGACTGAGCGACTTTTTGATTTCATTTTCATAAGGAGTCAACTGTGTAGCATGCTAGATATTGATAAGTGCTAAGAACAAGACAGAGTAAGGCAAGGGGTGTTTGCATTGCCGAATTGAAGTTTGAGATTTTAAAAATGGTTGTCATGGTAGGCCTCATTGAGAGTAAGACATCTAAGCAGACTTGAAGGAAATTATCCACGTGGTTGCCTGGGTGAGGAAGCTTGCAGGCAGAGGGAGTGCATTGCTGTGCAATGTGATTGGTAAGCTTAAGTAATAGCTACAAAGCCAATGTGACTATTACAGATTAAGGAAAGGAGGAGAAGAAGAGGTTATAGACCTAAGAGAAGGCAGGTTATTTAAGGACTTTGTAAACCACTGTAACTACTTAACCATCAGTGGTGAGTACAAAAGAGAGATACTAAAAGGTTTTGAATAGAAGGATAGTAACATCTGAGTTAAGTTTAAAAACTCACTCTGAAATGTGTTAACAGAATGGAGGGAAGGAGAGGGGCAAAGATGGAAGCAAGGAGAACTATGAAAAGGCTGTATTATATCCAAGAGAGAGACAGTGGTAGCTGGTACCAAGGAGGAAGCTATGGAGGAGGTGAAACACTTTGATTTTGGATAGTTTAAAACACAGGCAACAATATTTTCTACCCAAGTTGGTGTGGAACGTGAAGGAAATGGCAACTCACTCCAGTATTCTTGCATGGAGAAATCCATGGACAAAGGAGTCTGGGGCCTGGCGGGCTACAGTCCATGAGTCGCAAAGAATCAAACATGACTGAGTGAATAACACACACATATATAGGTGTGGAACAAGAAAGAGTGAGAAGAATTAAATATGATCCCAAAGGTTTTTGTTTGTTCAACTAGAAGAATGGAATTGCCACAAATGAGATAGGAAAGGCTACCCACTGGTAGAACAGTTTTGAGGGCCAAGGATATCAGTTTTGGGCAAAGTGCAAAACTGACTTTCATGTTGAAATAATGAATAGCCTTTGAGATTAAAGTTCATGTTAAAGTTTCCTTTAAATCAAGGACTATGAAGCTTTTGGAATCCTACAAAATTCCTAGTATAGGACATTATACACAGAAGATGTAAAATGAATATTTGTTGAATGAACTAAATGAACTCAGTATTACCAAATTTCTCACCATGGTGTGTGAAATGTATGAACATAGTCACTCTCAAATTCATTGTTAAGTACTGTGTTTATGCTCTACTTTAAGTGATAGAAATCTTTTTAGAAACTAGTAAAATAGCTTCCCTGGTGGCTTAGTGGTAGAAGAATCTGCCTGCAAAGCAGGAGATGTGGGGTCGATCCCTGTGTTGGGAAGATCCCCTGGAGAAGGAAATGGCAATTCTTGCCTGGGAAATCCCATAGACAGAAGCAGAGGGCTTATAGTCCATGGGGTTGCAAAAGAGTCAGATACAACATAGTGACTACACAACAATAACAAAATAGGCAAATTGATAATACTTATAATCTCTTTACATTGGACTTTTAAAAATACTATGGTGGTTTAGGTCATACCTGAATGGTTTAGTGGTTTTCTCTATTTTCTTCAATTTGGGTCTGAATCTGGCAATAAGGAGCTCATGATCTGAGCCACAGTCAGCTCCCAGTCTTGTTTTTGCTGACTGTATAGAGCTTCTCCATCTTTGGCTGCAAAGAACATAATCAATCTGATTTCAGTGTTGACCATCTGGTGATGTCCATGTATAGAGTCTTCTCTTGTGTTATTCAAAGAGAGTGTCTGCTATGACCAGTGTGTTCCCTTGGCAAAATTCTATTAGCCTTTGCCCTGCTTCATTCCATATTCCAAGGCCAAATTTGCCTGTTACTCCAGGTGTTTCTTGACTTCCTACTTCTGCATTCCAGTCCCCTATAAAGAAATAAACATCTTTTTTGGGTGTTAGTTCTAACTAACTAGGCCTTTAGGCCTTTATAGAACCATTCAACTTTAGCTTCTTCAGTGTTACTGGTTGGGGCATAGACTTGGATTACGGTGATATTGAATGGTTTGCCTTGGAAACGAACAGAGATCATTCTGTCATTTTTTAGATTGCATCTAAATACTGCATTTTGAACTCTTTGACCCAAAGAAAGGCAATGCCAAAGAATGCTCCAAATTCCGCACAATTGCACTCATCTCACACTAGTAAAGTAATGCTCAAAATTCTCCAAGCCAGGCTTCAGCAATATGTGAACCATGAACTTCCAGATGTTCAAGCTGGTTTTAGAAAAGGCAGAGGAACCAGAGATCAAATTGCCAACATCTGCTGCATCATTGAAAAAGCAAGAGAGTTCCAGAAAAACATCTATTTCTGCTTTATTGACTATGCCAAAGCCTTTGACTGTGTGGATCACAATAAACTGTGGAAAATTCTGCAAGAGATGGGAATACCAGATCACCTGACCTACCTCTTGAGAAACCTATATGCAGGTCAGGAAGCAACAGTTAGAACTGGACATGGAACAACACACTGGTTCCAAATAGGAAAGGGAGTACGTCAAGGCTATATATTGTCACCCTGCTTATTTAACTTCTATGCAGAGTACATCATGAGAAACGCTGGGCTGGAAGAAACACAAGCTGGAATCAAGATTGCCAGGAGAAATATCAATAACCTCAGATATGCAGATGACACCACCCTTATGACACAAAGTGAAGAGGAGCTAAAAAGCCTCTTGATGAAAGTGAAAGAGGAGAGTGAAAAAGTTGGCGTAAAGCTCAACATTCAGAAAATGAAGATCATGGCATCTGGTCCCATCACTTCATGGGAAATAGATGGGGAAACAGTGGAAACAGTGTCAGACCTTATTTTGGGGGGCTCCAAAATCACTGCAGATGGCGATTGCAGCCATGAAAGTAAAAGACGCTTACTCCTTGGAAGGAAATTTATGCCCAACCTAGATAGCATATTGGAAAGCAGAGACATTACTTTGTTAACAAAGGTCCGTCTAGTCAAGGCTATGCTTTTTCCAGTGGTCACATATGGATGCGAGAGTTGGACTGTGAAGAAAGCTGAGCACTGATGAATTGATGCTTTTGAACTGTGGTATTGGAGAAGACTCTTGAGGGTCCCTTAGACTGCAAGGAGATCCAACCAGTCCATTCTAAAGGAGATCAGTCCCGGGTGTTCTTTGGAAGGAATGATGCTAAAGCTGAAACTCCAGTACTTTGGGCACCTCATGCGAAGAGTTGACTCATTGGAAAAGACTCTGATGCTGGCAGGGATTGGGGGCAGGAGGAGAAGGGGATGACAGAGGATGAAATGGCTGGATGGCATCACTGAATCGATGGACATGAGTTTGAGTGAACTCCAGGAGATGGTGATGGATAGGGAGGCCTGGCGTTCTGCGATTCATGGGGTCACAAAGAGTCGGACACGACTGAGCGACTGAACTGAAATGAACTATGGTGGTTTAGTTGCTAAGTCGTGTCTGACTCTTGTGACCCCATGGATTGTAGCCTGCCAGGCTTCTGTCCATGGGATTTTCCAGGCAGGAACACTGGAGTAGGTTTTCATTTTCTTCTCCAGGGATTTTCCAGACCGAGGAATCAAACCTGAGCTTCCTGCATTTCATGCGGGTTCTTTACCAACTGA
Source organism: Ovis canadensis (assembly GCF_042477335.2). Lineage (NCBI taxonomy): Eukaryota > Metazoa > Chordata > Mammalia > Artiodactyla > Bovidae > Ovis > Ovis canadensis. The sequence continues at coordinate 243,719,131 of NC_091245.1, forward strand.
GCTATGAGGGAAGCAAAAATAGGATGTGTATATAAATGCATACAGTGGTTTTAAACATTTCTATCAATAGATTTTCTTTTAACAAAGCCAGATGGAATTCATTTAACAATACATTTTTAAATGAATTTAAGCAAAGATCTAAATTGTTTTGAAATGTATCTTTAGGTTTTATAGCATCTATCTTACACAAAATTTCCATATTGTTTCCTTTCTAAGTCAAATTTTACGTGCCTATTCAATAACTACTGATATATATAAAATAACAGAGAATCACATACTTACAATATCTTATTTTCATACCTCTTAACAAAATCTTATACGCACAAAGTACTTAGATTTCTTTCTCACATTATTCTACAATGCCATGGAGGAAATTTTCATGTAATTCCACTGATTTAAAAGTGAAGCTTATGCAGGAAATGATATTAGGCATCTTTTCATTTTAATAGGTGACAATTAAATTTATGAAGAATTTGTACTCCATAAATAGGGAGGGCTGTTACAATGTACAATTTGTATATAGGCTACAGTGCAAGGAATTATTGTTCAGATATTCATGTATTTATATTTTCCATATTATAACACCTAAATTTTCCTTTAAAAAGATAAAAAGGATCTAGTCACTAAAAAGTTTACTGCAATATTAATTGACAATGAAAGAGTTAAACTGAACTTTAGATATATGTTAGTCATAACATAATCTCTTGATATATTAGTAGGTCAATAGTTCAGCCAAGAAAGGGACTCTAACTTGAGCAGACACTAATTAAAAGAATCAATTCTTATCCTACTACATATGTCCAATCATATTAACACATTTCTAGATTTCTTACTCAGTGGACTAGTCAAGATTAAAGGATTTGCTAATATGAAGGAACAGAGTATGCTTCCAAACTGACTGAGCAGATTTGTGAACAAATTAGTTCATTTAAAATTGACAGTGAAAGATTGATTTTGCACAGAATGAGTTACCTAAGGTATTCATCATTTCCTCTGTCTCTGCACACAAGACAGAGATCCGTTTCCTTCACTTTCTGATTGTAATAGGGCTGCTTACTGAGCACCTTTATTTTATAGTCTTGATTGCAGCCTGCCATTCTTTTTAATTCAGACATATTTTAGCCTCTTAGGCAGACCTTCAGAAATAACTTCCTTAAAAGCCTCAGTAAAATGACTCATTACATGTTGCTCAATTCAACCATACTATAAATTATAATGCAGGGGAAAGTTCTAATTGCACAAAAGATCCAATTACTCATAAGGCTATTTGACTCATTATTCAAATGCAGGAGCAAGCAGGAAATCCAGATGTAGAAATGCTTTAAAGTTGAAGGTCAATACTTGACAACTCAGATAAAATCTCAGATGTCAGCTATTTAATATACATTTAGTATATATTAGCAAATATTCAGTAGATAAATATTACATGAAAAATGTTCGCAACTCTAGACAAAAAAAATGAACCAAAATGCTCAAGTGGTTAAGGAATTCATTTTTTAACTCTAAGGAAATAAGACCAAAACCTCGTGGAAGGAAAAAAAATTAGAACATAACAATGACAACACAAATACAATTTAGGAAACAATAAGAATTAAGTTAAATGAAATCCAAAGAAAAGTGTGAAGACTCATGCTATGTTATTTACAAATATCTATACATAGATCTCGGAGAAGGCAATGGCACCCCACTCCAGTACTCTTGCCTGGAGAATCCCATGGATGGAATAGCCTGGTAGGCTGCAGTCCTTGAGGTCGCTAAGAGTCGGACATGACTGAGCAACTTCACTTTGACTTTTCACTTTCATGCATTGGAGAAGGAAATGGCAACCCACTCCAGTGTTCTTGCCTGGAGAATCCCAGGGATGGTGGAGCCTGGTGGGCTGCTGTTTGTGGGGTCACACAGAGTCGGACATGATTGAAGTGACTTAGCATACATAGATCTATTTTTAATATATTTAGCTATTAGAAACATAAATTAAGGTGACATATTTAGGGTGTAAAATTTTTAGGACTTGTTTATCAATTAAACTTGAGATGGTGGGAAAGTAGAATAGAGGTCTAGGTTAAATACTGGAGGTAGGAGAATTGGGTAACTTGGTCCATGATAGTGTCCATTCATTAAAAAGAGGTGATATGAGAAATATATTAGAGAAGGAATGATTTTGGTTTTGGATATCTGAAATATCTATGAAAAATCACATGGTGATATCTACAATGGATTTGGATAGGTAGATCTGTATTCACAAGTGATATATAAATGAAATACTACTTCTAGTTTGCAGATGAAATGGAGACTCAGAAAGAAGATTCAATTTTCCACAAATTTCCACCAACCAACACTGGTATCCAATCATCTGACTTTAGATCAAATGTTTATTTGTACATAACAAGTAGGGTGTGTGTGTGTGTGTATGAATTCATGTGTCCATGTGTTTAAGACAACCCAGATTTCAGCTTAGGAAATCCAAAGGCTTCCTCAAGATTTCTATGGAATCCTTGGGGGAATTCATGTTCTCTCTTTGTTCTAAGTTGCTGTTTTCACCAAATCCTCAGTTCTATTGCATTTTAACACCATATCCTGTGTTGACTTAGTGACTAAACCACCACCACCTATTTGATTTGCTTCTTTTCTGACTGCACAGGAAATTCTACTCCCATTACCAAATTAACAGACCTACCTATAGCTACGCCCATATATTCTGTATGTTCTCCTATTCTAAATATGACATAATAAATAAAATTGTTATGGTCTAAGGGGCTTCCCTGGTGACGCAAATGGTAAAGAATCCACACACAATGCAGGAGACATAGGTTGGATCCCTGGATTGGGAATATTCCTTGGAGAAGGGAATGGCAACCCACTTTAGTACTCCTGCCTGGAGAATTCCATGGACAGAGGAGCCTGGTGGGCTACAGTCCATGGAGTACCAAAGAGTCAGTCATGACTGAGTGACTAACACTTTCACTTTTTTTTCCCCATGGTTAAGGCTAACTCTACCTCATCTATACTAAATACCAACCCCTTCCCCCAATGAAGGATCTCATTCTCTAGTTGTCTCTTATTTTTCCCAAGCATATTGTTTTTTATTAGCAAAATAAAAGTTTAATAATTGTAACAATTTCTTATTAGTTGTCATCAAAAATAATTCCAAACAATGATGATCAAAATTTAGAAAGGCTGCAAAACTCACATCCCCCTCCAGCTTGCCCATTGGGGCATGAACCCACTTTAAGTTTTTGTTCCCTCCTGCACTCAACTGCAAGGACCCCACATGCTAAAACCAACAGCCAATGTTCAGTCCTCAACTTATTTGACAGTATTTGGCACAAATGCTAAGGTAACTTTTTGAAACCCTTCCTGTCCTTGGCTAGCTGAATACCACTCTTTCCTAACTCTCCTCCCTATCTGGCTGCTCCTTCTGCTTCATTTTCTGATTCCCACTCATCTTTCCAGCCCTGAATGTCATGGGTGCTCTATCCTCAGAACTCTTTTCTTCTCTGTCTACAGTCTGTCTCTTGGTGACCTCGTATGCCTCAGGTCTTTTAATCTCATCTATAAGCTAACATATCCCAAACGTATTTTGGCAGCCCAGACTTTTCTTCAACTCCAGACTTTTCCCCAACTGCCTACTTTCATCTCTGCTGGGTTTTGTAATAGGCATCTCAAATGCAATACCTCCAAATTCAAGCTCTTCATTTCCAGGCTCCCCAAAGTACCTGTTTACTGACTTTCCATCTCCATAAATGGCACCTCCATTTTTCTACAACTCAAGGAAAACTCTGTTTTTCTTACCTCCTAGCTTCTGAACTGGTCTCACTATTTCCATTCTTGCTTCTACAAACATTTTCCAAGTTACTTCCAGAATAACTTTGCAAAACACAAGTTAGATCATGTTACTCATTGCTCAAAAGCCTCCGGTGCCTTTTGGTGTCCCTCAGAGTAAAATCTGGAATACTAACAATGGATTACAAGTGAGGAGATCATTTGCTGCTAAGTCGCTTCAGTCGTGTCCAACTCTGTGCGACCCCATAGACGGCAGCCCACCAGGCTCCCCCGTCCCTGGGATTCTCCAGGCAAGAACACTGGAGTGGGTTGCCATTTCCTTCTCCAATGCATGAAAGTGAAAAGTCAAAGTGAAGTCGCTCAGTCGTGTCCGACCCTCAGCGACCCCATGGACTGCAGCCTTCCAGGCTCCTCCATCCATGGGATTCTCCAGGCAAGAGTACTGGAGTGGGGTGCCATTGCCTTCTCTCTCTTGGTCCCCGGTAATTATCTTCACTTCAAGCAACTAACATTCTACTTTTTGCTTACTCCATTCACACTGGTCTTCTTGCTGTAACTGGAACATGCCAGGCATGATCTACTTCAGGTCCTTTGCTCATGCTATTTCCACATCAAGGATGCTTTTTACCCATAAACTCTCATTATTTCTCATTTATTGCAGGTATGGCTCAAATGTTACCTCTATTCATTAGACTACAGATTTGGCTGTGTAATGGTGAAAAAGAAAAGTCCTCTATTCCAGTATCTTTCTCCATTATTATACTATAAACTCCTTGAGGACAACAAATCACAGCTTATCTTTATATCACAGACTCTCTATTAGTCAGGACTCAGCTTCCATTGATAAAAACTCATTTTAAATTGCTTAAATAAAAAAAGAGTTTAAAGACAGGTGGGTGATGGGGTGGGATTTCTCAAGAGTGACTACATCCTCCCTCTTCTTGCTCATTTCCGATGGAAAGAGAATTCCTTCTGGTAGGTCTCGTGGAAGAAACTGGCTTTTTTTTTTATCTTTTCTGAGAAATACTTGGTCATATTCTTTATAGACCCAAAGTTTCCTTTATCCCTTCCATTTATTAATAATGGTTTTTTTTCTTAATTAAAAGATGAGGAGAAAATGGAACTCTCAAGAAAGTCACTGTAAGATCTATAGATATATTTGTCAAAGAAAAATCAATTCATAAGTTTGCAATAAATCAAATATAATTTCTATGGGAAATATTTATCTAATAATAGTCAACTTGCTGTTTAATACTGGTCAAAATACATGACTCATTAAACCCATCTCAAGCTGAATAATAAAGTTTTGATGGGATGTCACCACTGCCAACCATTTTTACCTTAAAAGGCATCAGGAGAGAGGTTGAATATACCTGACTCATTGGAAAAGAACCTGATGCTTGGAAAGATTAAAGACAGGAGGAGAAGGGGACAACAGAGGATGAGATAGTTGGATGGCATCACTGACCTGATGGACATGAGTTTGAACAAGCTCTGGGAGTTGGTGATGAACAGGGAAGTCTGGCTTGCTGCAATCCATGGAGTCACAAAGAGTCAGACACGACTGAGTGACTGAATTGAATTTACCACCTTCACTTCATACTCTTTAACCTATAAAATTTCTACAAGATTGCTCATTCATCATCAAACCTAGCATGACAAAACTCTGTGTTAACTATTCAGGTCTTTAGTTCCTTATGAAATCTTCCATGTCACAAAGGTGGTTCAGCAATAAAGAACCACCCGCCAATGCAGGAGACATCAGTTTGATCCCAGGGTCAGGAAGATCCCCTGGAGAAGAAAATGGCTAGCCACTCCAGTATTCTTGCCTGGGAAATCCCATGAACAGAGGAGCCTAGAGGGCTATGGTCCATGGGGTCACAGTCGGAAATGACTTAGTGACTAAAACAACAAACAAAAATGTAAAATTTTTGCCTTTCTCCTGTGAATATGTCTTTATCAGTCTGATTTTCAGACCCAGCCATGGATTCCATGAGGGCTTCCCATGTGGCGCTAGTGGTAAAGAACCCACCTACCAATGCAGGAGATATCAGAGATGCAAGTTGAACCCCTGGGTCAGGAGGGTACCCTGGAGATGGCAGTGGCTATCTGCTCTTGCCTGGAGAATCCCATGGACAGAGGAGTCTGGTGGGCTATAGTTCATAGTGTTGCAAAGAGTCAGACATGACTAGACCCTATGAACGCCAAGTGAAACTTTTTCTTCTCTACACAGATGATAGGGTGAGAGTACATTCTAGGCCTAGGGAATGGTAAGTATACCATTTAGAGTTATAAACAACTGAGTAGAACTGAGAAACTGCAAACAATTCAGAACTAACAACATGGAAGAGGAAGCGCTTACTAGGACCAAGATGGAGTTGTTCTTGTCCTAGGTACAGGCCAGTAAATCAAAACTTAGATAACTTTCAGAACCTTATAAATTTCAGTTGACTAGAAACACAGGATATCCAATCAGCCAATCCCCAAATGTCAAGCCAACTCTGGGGTCTATACCTTATTTCCAAATAAGGTAGACAAGGTACCCCCAGACAATCAGGTATTTTTCTATTTGCCTCTTCCTTGACCTTTATTCTTTGCCTTTCACCTCATTTTGCAGTTTTCCAAAAGAAGTTAAATAAATTTTGTTTGTATCACCTCAACTCTCTTCTTTAGTCCATTTTTAACATCACCAAAGTAGGCAAAATTTACTATACCATTATAAAGAATTTTTCATAGGTAATGCAATGATATTAAATAGGGGAGAGGCATAATGAAACATATTTTAGGGAGAATGCTCTAGTTTAGAGGCTATCTGAAGATGAATTAAAGGGGATAAAGACTAAAGGAAGGAAGACTAAAGTTAAGAAGCAACCATATAATCCTAATGACAAATGATGGCTTGAACTAAGGGGCCATGGAAACAGCAACAGGGGCATAGACCTGAGTATATTTAGGAGATTTGAAGATCAGTTAGATGTGGAACTGTGAGAGCAGGAAGGATGGGCTTCAGAGAGTTTATAAACCTTCTCCCATGAAAGTCTATAATTATATGCATTTTTATATATGTGTGTTTATATAAACATATATGTATATGTGTATATATATGTACATATATATGTATTTATATATATGCTGCTGCTGCTAAGTCGCTTCAGTCGTGTCCGACTCTGTGCAACCTCATAGATGGCAGCCCACCAAGCTCCCACGTCCCTGGGATTCTCTAGGCAAGAATACTCGAGTGGGTTGCCATTTCCTTCTCCAATGCATGAAAGTGAAAAGTCAAAGTGAAGTTGCTCAGTCGTGTCCGACTCTTAGCGACCCCATGGACTGCAGCCTACCAGGCTCCTCCATCCATGGGATTTTCCAGGCAAGAGTACTGGATACGCATATATATACGTACATATATATGTATCTATATATATAACCACATGCATATATATATATATATATACATCCATATAACCATATGCATTTTTCTGGAGGAAATAACTTACAGCTTTTATCAGATCCCTAACTGGGTTCATAACTGAAATAGACTACAACAAATAAACACACTACAACACTATGCCATTATCATACACACACTTGATTTAAAGACTCAAATCTTTTTAGAATTTCCTTAGCCTATGAAAACACATAAATAAATAAAATTTGAAAATTAAGAAAGGACAAAACAGGATTCCTTGATCCTTTGTGTTTCTTATGATGCTATTGCCTTCTTTCTAGACTGGACTGAAGATCTGGTTTACAAGGAAGAGATAGCCTCTAGGGTCTGTCAGCACAAGCCTTTGCTCAGTTGTAGACACAGCACACTTACCTTATATTTGCTTTGACATGTTCGTGAGTCCAGTGGAATTTAGTGCTGATGGAGCATAACAAAATTGGGCATCAAGGAAGAGTGGGCCCACACATGACACTCATTCCTTCTGTTTGTGGGCATGCTCCGTTATCTCATCAGATTTCACTTAAAAAACACAAATTCAAAATGAAGAATTTCAGAATGGTGGGCTTCCCTGTTGGTCCAGTGGTTAAGACTCCATGCTTCCATTGCAGGGGGCTCAGGTTTGGTCCCTGGTCAGGGAACTAAGGTTCCACAAGGCCAAAATAAGTAAATAAATAAGAATTTCAGAATGGCAACAACAAAGCATTAAATCAAGCATAAGTTCCTGTGTGTCATAAGCCCATGAAGCTGGCCTGTGAGGAGGAGATAAAGACTGAGAAGTGGATCGGGATCAAACCATGTAATTCACGTATGGCCTCTGGATTTTACCTGGTGCCTTCTTTTTCCCATAGCTCTCCCCACCCCCAACTCCTCTTTCTTCTGTATGAAAACCTATACCAGATTTAAATTTAACACACCTTGTCTTAAATCTATTCTATTTATTCCAACATGATTTATTCCTTTCAATTACTAATGAAGCCTTGAACTTCAAAACAATCAAACTCCAAATTTTCCTTTATCTCAATAACCAATATCTAGATCTGTCACAAGGAATGATAAAATAATAACAATAATAATAACATATCAGGCATCAAGGGATCAGTAATAAAGGCCAAATATTTTATATGGTAGTTTGCGGTGAAAAATGTTTAGAAGCAGACATTCTGACTCTCCAAGCACTCTTTCACAGTTGAATTCTTCCATTTCCCAGGACCGCTGGCCCCGGGGTGATGCCCTCTTAATCTGTTTTCTGACACCCATTAATGCATTTCCTCGCTTCCATGATTGAAGTACTACATGCACTGATCATTGATTTCTAAAGTTGGGTGTGAATGTCTGATGAATTTTAAAGAGAAACCTTTAACACTTCATTCCATTCTAGCCTGACTTCACTTTGCGGTGCAGTCCCCTGTGTCACTTGCTGCCTGTGTCCTGTTGCATCAGAACAAGAATGAAAGGAGGGAGGGGACAGAAGAAAGAAAAGAAAGTAAACTTGTAGGCAAAAGGTACTCTTGCTGTCAGTACTGTCTCGTAGATTATAGTTAAGTGAATCCCCTGGAAACCTCTGTGATGGTATTTTTGCTTTGATTTTTAAAAATTATTATAGTACATGGCACCCCTAAATTGCATTATAATTCTGCTCCAGTCTGTTCTCTTCCTGCACTTTGGGAAGCTGGTTGTCATTAAGGCTCATGAGACAGCTGTACCATGGCTCACTGTGGTCACAGAATTCTCCATGCTCACAACCTTGGGCAATGATATGAATGCCTGAGCTTGGAAACTGGCATCACTTGAGAACAGCAACAAAATGTTTGACATTGACTTTCTCTTTAGATACTTTCTGTCTTTGAAAAGAATTCTTCCTCTCCCCAAAAAATAATTTTCAAAATTCCCTTCAGAATATTTATTTTTAAAACTTGTATTTTCAACACATTTATTTTTCAGAACTGATCTGTGAATACTGTTTATACTATACACTTTTTTGTTCCAAGAATACTACCAGGTCAACATAATGGAAGGATATATTAATTTTTTCTCTTAGGTAACTTAGGAAAGGTAATATATAAGGAAAGTCATGTCCCGATGTGAGACTATCTAATCATTCCTTTTTTATATGTACAATTTTATTAATTTATTTATTGGTTGTGCTAGGTCGTTGTTGCTGTGTGGACTCTTCTCTAGTTGAGGCGAGCGGGGAATGCAGCGAGTGGGGTTACTCTATTGCAGTCCACAGGCTTCTCATTGCTGCAGCTCCCTTGTTGCGGAGCACCGGCTCTAGGGCATGAGGGCTTCAGTATCTGCAGCATATGGTCTCAATAGTTGTGCTTCCTAGGTTCTAGAGCACAGGCTCAATAGTTGTGGTATACAGGCTTAGTTGATCTGAGGCTTGTGGGATCTTCCCAGATCAGGGATCAAACCTGTGTCTCCTGAACTGGCAGGCAGATTCTTTACCACTGAGTCACCAGGGAAGCCCTATTTATCCCTTAATTCATCAAACATTTCTTTTTTAGTATCTACCATATACTTGGTATTATATTAGGTACTAAAATCCATGAACATATCCCTATACAATCTATGGTACAATACTATTGACATAAAATAATGGCAGCAATATCTTCTTTCCATAAGACTGAATAAGCTGGGATTTCTTCAAGATTGCCTTCTTGGTACATGTCTTGCCATTGAGTTGATCCTGCCTTACATAGTCTTTCTCCTCTGTGAAAAAGCCCTAAATTCATGACCATCTGACTCTCTTTTCCTTCTCCCTCTGCTTCCCATTTCCTCCAAGATACACAAGTTCTTCAAGTTATCCTAAGCCGTAGACCTCTGCCCAGCAACAGTAAGCCTCCTGGTTTGCTGTCTGGAGCCTAAAGAGAACCTTTTCTGTACAAAAAATTTCCAAGAGCTCAGTACTCAACTTTTGATATGCTAAATGGAGAAGAAGGCATTTGGAAAATCCTCTTTCAAGGCAATAGCCTGGTTTATGAAGCTACTGCCTTGATGCATAATCCTATTGTGCATTTGTTTCCTCAGTGACTTCTAACACATCTCATCTCTACACAAATGTGTTCCCAGGCAGATGGATGAATAACTGACTAGAGCGGTTTTATTTTTAGAAAAAGCAGACAAAAAATGATAGTTTATAATTATCAAACACTCTCCCTTCTTTTGACGGTATAGTTAATACCCAATTTCATAAGAATACACCTAACATCTCCTCAATTTATTTTTGTTGTTTATTTCTTCATCTTTTCGAGCTATATCTTTTGCTAAGACTACCAACAAAAGAACAGAACTAAATTCTCTACTTTCTTCAAAATCACGCACACATTTGATACTTCCCTTCTGGTGATAAAAAAAATGGCAGTACTAAGGCAGTGTGAAAAGAGATAATAAAATAGCTCAAATTGAACTACAGGTTTTCCAAAAATAAACTGCATTTCATTAATACAGTGAACACTGAAGAACTGATGCTTTTGGACTCTAATGCTGAAGAAGACTCTTGAGAGTCCCTTGGACTGCAAGGAGATCAAAAAACTAGTCAATCCTAAAGGAAATCAACTCTGAATATTCATTGGAAGGACTGTTGCTGAAGCTGAAGCTCCAATACTTTGGCCACATGATGTGAAGAGCCAACTCATTGAAAAAGACCTTAATGCAAGGAAAGACTGAGGGCAGAAGAAGGGGGCAACAGAGGATGAGATGGTTGGATGGCATCACTGACTCAATGGACATGAATTTGAGCAAACTCCGGGAGATAGTGGAGGACAGGGAGGTCTGGTGCGCTGCAGTGCATTGGGTCACATAGAGTCAAACATGACTGAGTGACTGAACAACAACAATTATCTATAACAGTACTGATGTTGAGGCAGGAGATAGAGGGACCTCAGGGGCTAACAGTTGGAGGTTGTTATCTGTAGACTGATACTCCAAGACAAAAATAGTGGAACAACAGAAGGAGGAAGCTGGGCCCTGCCCACATATTTCTCATATTCAAAGCCAGGAGATCTCCAACTACACATGTGCAGAAAGGCTCCTTGGAAGTCAAAGGGGAGTGGTGCTAACTGATACTCTACCCACAGGCCTCTTTGGTGGGATCTACCTTGGCTAAAAGATGCATGTGCACACATTGGAGGATCTTGAAATGTGCCAAATAGTTAATCTGAACCAGGCAAGTCAAAATGATAAGCCAAAGGAAAACCCAGAAGAATGTCCATATAAGTAATTTAAACTGCCACAAGGGCACAACTCTCTCTCTGAGTCTGCCCATGTGTCTATCCGCATGTATTGCACTCTTTTTCCTGCTACTAAACACTTTTACTTGTTTCACTGCTTTCTGTCTTCATGGGAATTCTCTTCTGCAAAGCCAAAGGGCCAGGGCCTTGTCACTGACCACTGGTCTAGTGGCTAGGATTCGGTTCTCACTGTTGCAACCCAACCTCAGTCTCTGGCTGGGAACTGAAACCCTGCTTCAAGATGCTGCAGACCAAGGCCAACTGAGATCAATGTTTATAACAAATGAAGTGTCTTGAATAACCAAGACTATAAGGTGCTATCCAAACTGACCCTAATTGATTACAAAACATTTATCATAATTGACCTTAAAAAATGCCTACATGTACCACCTTCTGGACTATTCTGAAAACATCAGTCTCAGTTTTGTATGATGGACCATTCATATAGTGAAAAACAAATCAGTAGTTTATTCTGAAATATTTCCTTTTCTACCTTTGCTTCAGCTTCTCTGTCATATTACATTATTATTATAACTCTAATTGTCTGTAATTATTTTTGGAATTTCTACTCCATGGTAGAACAATAGTCTATCAACATATTATACCATCACATGGCTATTTAATGAAATACAATGTTTCAGTAATTGATATTTGAAGTGAGAGGGGTTTAGTCTGAAATGATTTATCAATGTCAATGAAAGATGAAGAATAGATAGCAAGTCATTCTAGAGGAAAAATCAAAGCTACTTTGATGACTAATTGGCTATGGAGAAGAAATACATGTAAATAAAATTTTTTGCTGATGTTTTGACTGTGGTGGATAGAAGTGCTACAGGAAAAGGAAACAGGTATTAAATATTTTGTTTCAAGTTTCCCAGCAAATTTAGGGTTAGGTGCTGGAGTCCTGATTTGAAGACTGAGAGATGAACATATTTTTGTCACTAAGTAAAATTCAAGGTGGGGTTACACTTATTATTTTGCTTTACTCCCAAACTAATCTCTTCCAGGCATCTCAAGAGAAAGTCATATCCAGCTCTCCATTTACTTTGTAGAAGTGAAAAATTTAGGGGTTTGATGAAATGAAACATCCTTTGTTGAGTCCAATGCCCTTAAGACCTAAGGTACTTTTAACCCCGGAAATGAACAGAATTTGAGGTAAGTCTTTAAGTAAAAATGAGAAGAGACTGTAGGCCCAGAAATGAAGTTAAATCATTTTAAAAATTCTACAGTTAAAAAAAATTACATGATAAACATATGCACCTTTGTTGATTGTATCGTATCAAGAATCATTTCAAGAGATTCAAAACTCTTTGCAAACTAAAGCTGGCCTCTACTAATCTTCTGACCTGGTTTCTTAAGGCCAATTGAACATATCATTAGAAATGTAACTAACATGTCACTTAAATAAGATCATGTTTGGCCAGAGGATAACAGGTTCTTTCTTCTGTGATGTATGCTTTCCAACAGTGCCTAGTTTCCTGTTCTCTTATGATGTCAATAATTCTTTACAAGTGTCTACATTTCTACTAAATATAAGGATATCCTTTCCAGATGTGACAGCTATATGATTTTGTATATGTTGAGTGCAATGAAGGCAAGATATGCAAATACAATCATCTGGTGGATTATTTCAGGCAAGGATTGGTGCTATGATGGCCAGGATGGAGCTGGAGATCACCTAATGAAGAGGATTAACTATTCATACGGCTGGAGAGCAAGTTCTCAGAGAGAGAGACAGCTCCTACTTTCTTTTCTTATTTTTTTATAGGCCTGAGAAGGAACTACAGGAGCAGTTTCTTAAATTACAGAGGTGCCAGGACCTGGTTATTTAGTTTCATAAAGTTTTCATCATCACAAAGAAGCAGCCTGCTGAAGCTCTTCCCTGGTCTCCCAAATTCCTAATTGTCTTTTGCTACAATGATTCATCAGTAACACAGGGGTGAGGAAATAGGCAGGTATCTGTATTATGGGCTAACACTATTTATTATATTGAATTGTTTTCAGTGTGTAGTAAAGATTTAGAAAGTCTATGTTTGCCCTGAAGAATTTCACAAATCTTTAAAAATGACTCGTCTTGATTCTACTCCATGTATATTTGCAACCAAGTTGCACTTGCCACCATTAAGTACTGCAATTTTAATTTTCCAGTATATTAATACATTCTCTAGAACATGCTCATGCCATATGTAAGTAGAAAGTTAGAAAAAATAATGTATTGGTTCTTTTAGAGTAAAAGTAAATGTATATTTAGTGCAGAAAAATGAACATAGAGAAAAGCACAAAGTTGAAGAATGTGTAAACTTCTAAAATATCTTTATGCCCATTCTAATTTTATCCCTACATTATCCTTATGAATAAAGGCAAAATATGAATCATTGTGTACTTAGTTGTCATAGAAAATGAAACAGTGTATTAAGTTGCCTTCAGTTCTTGTCAAATCCCAGGCTATCCCTTTTGTGCTAAGTTGCTTCAGTTGGGTCTGACTTTGTGCAACAATATGCATTGGAATCCACCAGGATCCTCTGTCCATGGGATTCTCCAGGCAAGAATACTGGAGTGGGTTGCCTTGCCCTTCTCCAGGGGATCTTTCCCACTCAGAGTCTGAAGCTGGGTCTCTTACATCTCCTTCACTGGCAAGAGGGTTTTTTACCACTAGCACCACCTGGGAAGCCCCGGTTCTGTCTAATTCCTAATTCCTAATTCTGTGCTATACCTTGGGCCACACGGAGCTGAAAGGGAGCAGGTATTTCCCAGGAACTGGAGACAAACACAGAAATGCAAACACATTTAGGAGATAGGTCCTAAAGGTTGAGCCAGACAAGGCCAACCCAGCCTGTGTATGGATGCTCTCCAGCAGCATCTTGAATGACAGACTTCTCAGCAGTACTGAAAGCTGCTTGGCCATTGACCATGGAGGCTGAGAGCTCTGGCTGAGTGATTCTTGGCCCTAATTTAGATATAAACTTCTGAATTTAAGAAGGATGCAGAGGGAGAGGATTTAGTCCTTTCCTTCTCCCCTCCTCAAAGAAAGTGTGCTATGTTCCAGGCCAGATTTGAATCAAGAGCTCATTTGGATTAGTATGTCATTCATTTACAAGATGAAGGTGTGCTCCAGTCAGTGTGACAGTCGAGAGCTGGTGTCTCCACGAGCAAATACATCCATCCTCTATTTTCCTTCTGTCCAGAGTCACTCTAGGCAGATCTGCTTTATAAATGGCTTTGTAAAGTGCTTTGTAATTCTCACATGGTTGATTATCCATGTAAAAGGTTTTCATAATCACAAACAGTTAATAGCAAATGACACTGCATGATGCTCCTTGATGTCCCTGCCGATTGAATGCTTGTCTTTAAAGCCTATATTTTAAGTTCAAATATTCATACAACATGGTTTAGGGAGGATTAGCCCTCTATGGTCCTGAACTATATTGAAAGCATCATTATTTATATGTAAAGTAAAGTTATGAATGGAAAACATTTATATTAAGTATTCTCAGTGGCAAATAACATGAAAGAGAATCACTGTATTCGGGACAGTAGGAAATAGAGACAAATAGAATAAAGGAAACTACTTCATAAAATGGGCCAGGGGCATGTGGAATACATTAACATAAACAAGATAGGTAACACGTACCACATGCTCATGAGCTGATATGTGCAGCAGGCTCCTAACTGAAATTTTGGACCAAGAGAATAACTTGGACTTTGCAGAGGTGGAGAGGCACAGGGCAGATAAGATATACTTATTAAGCAGGACTAGATGATGAAACTTATGGGGTCTGTTAAAACCACATTTTTAGAGACTGGGAACATGCCATGGATAAGTTTTTGTGCTTTTTTGTTCTTATATCACAAATACAATAAATATTTTTCAAGGAAAAAACTCTTCACATTGAATCTTTCATTTATACAATAATTTATTCACTTATTCAGTATTTCTTTAACCTCCCCCACCCCCGCAGAAACACACACATATTTATATATACGCATTGTTGCAAGTGGACAACCTCTGAGATATCTGCTACCTTTGTGAACAATCACAAATGAGAAGCATCAACTGACCCTAGTCCTCACACCCAGTCACACTCATGAACAACTTTTAAATTGCCCATAGAACACCACCTAGAAAACTAAGAACAAAAATGCCAGGTGCCTCTGACGACTCCATTGTATAAGGAAGGGCATAAAAGAAACAGGAATTCCTAAAACCAATTAATTAGTTTCAAGGCCAGAATGTGATCATAGATTAGGAACTTTGCATTAACTAGAAAATCAGAACATTAAAGATTATATTGAGACTTTTGTCCCAGAAAGATATAGACTCTTGCTGAACTATCTCAGTAGAAAGGGATAGTTCAAAGAAACAGATAATTCAAAGAAAGAGAATGTAAAATTATTCCTCAGAAAGGCCTTTGCCACTCATAAATCATCATGGGAAATTTTAGTCCATTTTCTGAGAAATACTGAGATGTGATGAGGACTATTTCTCATACTAAGCTTATACTTATCAAATTATCAAAAGTACTATTAAATGGCAAAATTCACTACAGATGAGAGGATGGAGAATTTAAGACTCATGTATTGCTGAAAGGAGAGCAAATTGTTAGACTATTTATGAAGGACTTTTTTTTTAAATTAAAAGTCTTTGGCTTTTAAAATGTATTTTGATTCAGAATTTATACTTCTAGGGACTTCCCTGGTGGTCCAATGGCTAAGACTGCATTTCCAATGCAGAGAGCAAGTGTTCAATCCCTGATTGTGGAACTAAGATCCCACAAGCCACATGGTATAGCCAAATAAATAATAAATACCCATTAAAAATAAATACAATACAGCCGTTTAAAAAAAGAAATTGTATTTCTAGAATGTATTCTATGCAGCAACTGGTACTGCTTGTAGCTGAAAGAAAGAGAGAGAGAAGGAAAAAGAAGAAAGAGAATGAAAAAGAGAGCGAGGGAAAAAAAGAAGGCATGAAGGAGGGAAGATGGGAAAGTAGGAAGGGAAGAAAAATTTTAAAAACCTAAACAACCTCAAATTCAGAAATTATTTTGAACTAAGAGAGAAGACAATGAAAATTATTTACTTTATGTAAGAGTTACATGTTTTACTGAGGAAGTTCCACTATTGCACTAAGCATTTAGACATCTGCTGACATCTCTGATTTCTGGAGACTTTAGACAGTGTTCCCAATGTCCTAGCTGTGCACCGTCTCTATGAAATCTCACCACCCTTATCTGTTCTGCCTGAGATCTCTCCAGGCCAACCCTCACTGCCTAAACCACAGTTCCCAATGCCATTTCCACTGCACAGATCCTCAGAGGCCTGCAGCACAAACCTCCTAACTCTAACTTTCTGCATGCTTTCTTCTTGTTATCCGAGTGTACACATCCTGTCTCTTATGAGGGGATTTTCTGAGTCTGGCTAAGAGCAAGAACTTCTTAGAGGTTTCTATCTATTACCTTAAAACACAAGAACAACCACAAAGACAAGGCTCTTGATGATTTGAAAAGGAGTTACCGGGGAGACAAAAGAAATAAATGAAGAGTTTAGAGAATAATGATGAACATTACATATAAAGATATCAGTTCAGTGCTGATTGTGGGATTCTATTCAACAATCCAACCAAATCTCCAGAGTGAGTACAAGCATTCCAGTTTGCCTTCTAGGTAGTTGGATGACTTTTCCCATCATTGACTGTTCTTCTAAAACTTTGGAAGGAGGCACATGTAATTTATTAAAATCCTTCCATCAATGTAGAATTATTTTGGTAGTAAAATCACTCGATATGGAAAAATATATTATTTCATCATAAGAATAATAGGCATATAGAAATTCTACGCTTGTACTGTTTTATTACCTTTGAAAGCTGGGTTGGTTGAGTTGCCATTATTTGGATATCATGTAAGAGATCTAATTTCTGAAACTCAGAAACCAATCTGCAGGCAGAATAAATTCAATAAATTCTTAGGTGCAGTAAACGTACACATTCTTGCTCTACCTATGTTTAGTACAAATATGTATTAGTAATATATATTCAGTTATACAAAGTATTTGATAAATTACTTTGTGTGCAGCAAACATTTTAAAATAAAGGCTTATTTCATTATTGTGAAAGTGTTAGTCGCTCACGCATGTCTGACTCTTTGTGACCCAGGGACTGTAGCCTGCCAGGTTCCTCTGCCTATGGAATTTCCTTCCAAGGCAAGAATACTGGAGTAGGTCATCACGCCCTTCTCCAGAGGATCTTCCCAACTCTGGTTCTCCTGCATTAAATGCATATTCATTACTGTCTGAGCCATCAGGGAAACCCTTATTTCATTATTATACAACATTAATTATCAGGTACAATAACTGGGAGTAGGCAGCTACCTGTATGTGGTAATTTAATGGCATCTTAAATAACACCAATGAAAATATGGTACCTTCAACACTACCCTGCTCAGTTCAGTTCAGTCGCTCAGTTCAGTTCAGTTCAGTGGCTCAGTCGGGTCCGACTCTTTCGGACCCCATGAATCGCAGCATGCCAGGCCTCCCGGTCCATCACCATCTCCCGGAGTTCACTCAGTGTTGCGTCCATCGAGTCAGTGATGCCATCCAGCCATCTCATCCTCTGTCATCCCCTTCTCCTCCTGCCCCCAATCCCTCCCAGCATCAGAGTCTTTTCCAATGAGTCAACTCTTTGCATGAGGTGGTCAAAGTACTGGAGTTTCAGCTTTAGCATCATTCCTTCCAAAGAAATCCCAGGGTTGATCTTCAGAATGGACTGGTTGGATGTCCTTGCAGTCCAAGGGACCCTCAAGAGTCTTCTCCAACACCACAGTTCAAACGCATCACTTCTTCGGTGCTCAGTATTCTTCACAGTCCAACTCCCACATCCATACATGACCACAGGAAAAACCATAGCCTTGACTAGACGGACCTTAATCGGCAAAGTAATGTCTCTGCTCTTAAATATACTATCTAGGTTGGTCATAAATTTCTTCCAAGGAGTAAGGGTCTTTTAATTTCATGGCTGCAATTGCCATCTGCAGTGATTTTGGAGCCCAAAACAATAAAGTCTGACACAGTTTCTACTGTTTCCCCACCTATTTTCCATGACGTGATGGGACCAGATGCCATGATCTTCGTTTTCTGAATGTTGAGCTTTAAGCCAACTTTTTCACTCTCCTCTTTCACTTTCATCAAGAGGCTTTTTAGTGCCTCTTCACTTTCTGCCATAAGGGTGGTGTTATCTGCATATCTGAGGTTAATGATATTTCTCCCGGCAATCTTGATTCCAGCTTGTGTTTTTTCCAGTCCGGCGTTTCTCATGATGTGCTCTGCATATAAGTTAAATAAGCAGGGTGACAATATACAGCCTTGACGTACTCCTTTTCCTACTTGGAACCAGTCTATTGTTCCATGTGCAGTTCTAACTGTTGCTTTGTGACCTGCATACAGATTTCTCAAGACGCAGGTTAGGTGGTCTGGGATTCCCATCTCTTTCAGAATTTTCCACAGTTTATTGTGATCCACACAGTCAAAGGATTTGGCATAGCCAATAAAGCAGAAATAGATGTTTTTCTGGAACTCTCTTGCTTTTTCCATGATCCAGCGGATGTTGGCAATTTGATCTCTGGTTCCTCTGCCTTTTCTAAAACCAGCTTGAACATCTGGAAGTTCATGGTTCATGTATTGCTGAAGTCTGGCTTGGAGAATTTTGAGCATTACTTTACTAGCATGTGAGATGAGTGCAATTGTGCGGCAGTTTGAGCATTCTTTGGCATTGCCTTTCTTTGGAATTGGAATGAAAACTGACCTTTTCTAGTCCTGTGGCCACTGCTGAGTTTTCCAAATTTGCTGGCATATTGAGTGCAGCACTTTCACAGCATCATCCTTCAGGATTTGAAACAGTTCAACTGGAATTCCATCACCTCCACTAGCTTGGTTCGTAGTGATGCTTTCTAAGGCCCACTTGACTTCACATTCCAAGATGTCTGGCTCTAGATTAGTGATCACATCATCATGATTATCTGGGTCATGAAGATCTTTTCTGTACAGTTCTTCCATGTATTCTTGCCACCTCTTCTTAATGTCTTCTGCTTCTGTTAGGTCCAGACCATTTCTGTCCTTGATCGAGCCCATCGTTGCATGAAATGTTCCCTTGGTATCTCTAATTTTCTTGAAGAGATCTCTAGTCTTTCCCATTCTGTTGTTTCCCTCTATTTGCACTGATCACTGAAGAAGGCTTTCTTATCTCTTCTTGCTATTCTTTGGAACTCTGCATTCAGATGCTTATATCTTTCCTTTTCTCCTTTGCTTTTCGCCTCTCTTCTTTTCACAGCTATTTATAAGGCCTCCCCAGACAGCCATTTTGCTTTTTTGCATTTCTTTTCCATGGGGATGGTCTTCGTCCCTGTCTCCTGTACAATGTCATGAACCTGAGTCCATAGTTCATCTTGCACTCTATCTATCAGAACCACTCCCTTAAATCTATTTTTCATTCATGTCTGATTCTTTGTGACACCATGAACCACAGCATGCCAGGCCTCCCTGTCCATCACCAACTTCCAGAGATCACCTAAACCCATGCCCATTGAGTTGGTGATGCCATCCAACCATCTCATCCTCTCTCATCCCCTTCTCTTCCTGCCCTCAATTTTTCCCAGCATCAGGGTCTTTGCACATGAGTCAGTTCTTTGCATCAGGGGGCCAAAATATTGGAGTTTCAGCTTCAATATCAGTCCTTCCACTGAACACTCAGGACTGATCTCCTTTAGAATGGACTGGTTAGATCTCCTTGCAGTCCAAGGGACCCTCAAGAGTCTTCTCCAACACCATAGTTCAAAAGCATCAATTCTCTGACACTTAGCTTTCTTTATAGTCCAACTCTCACATCCATACATGACCACTGGAAAAACCATAGCCTTGACTAGACGGACCTTTGTTGGCAAAGTAATGTCTCTGCTTTTTAATATGCTGTCTAGGTTGGTCATAACTTTCCTTCCAAGGAGTAAGCATCTTTTAATTTCATGGCTGCAGTCACCATCTCCAGTGATTTTGCAGCCCAAAAATATAAAGTCTGACACTGTTTCCCCATCTATTTGCCCTGAAGTGATGGGACCAGATGCCCTGATCTTCATTTTCTGAATGTTGAGCTTTAAGCCAACTTTTTCACTCTCCTCCTTCATTTTCATCAAGAGGCTCTTTAGTTCTTCTTCACTTTCTGCCATAAGGGTGGTGTCATCTACATATCTGTGGTTATTGATATTTCTCCCAGCAATCTTGATTCCAGCTTGTGCTTCTTCCAGCCCAGTATACTCATGATGTACTCTGCATAGAAGTTAAATAAGCAGGGTGACAATATACAGCCTTGACGTACTCCTTTTCCTGTTTGGAACCAGTCTGTTGTTCCATGTCCAGTTCTAACTGTTGCTTCCTGACCTGCATACAGGTTTCTCAAGAGGCAGGTCAGGTGATCTGGTATTCCCATCTCTTTCAGAATTTTCCACAGTTTATTGTGATCCATAGCACAGTCAAAGGCTTTGGCATAGTCAATAAAGCAGAAATACATGCTTTTCTGGAATTCACCTACTTTTTCAATGATCCAGGCACCATTGAAATTATAGTATATAAGGTAGAGACATATTGACATCTTATTTTAATTTTTACTTTTCTTTAACATCAGGATGTCAGAGAAAATAACTAGAATTATATACTTATATACTATTATTTCGAGTGGATGTTGGCAGTTTCATCTCTGATTTCTCTGCTTTTTCTAAAACCAGCTTGAACATCTGGAAGTTCAGGAGTTTCAGCATTCATTGGCATTGCCTTTCTTTGGGATTGAAATGAAAACTGCCCTTTTCCAGTCCTGTGGCCACTGCTGAGTTTTCCAAATTTGCTGGCATATTGAGTGCAGCACTTTCACAGCATCATCTTTTAGGATTTGAAATAGCTCAACTGGAATTCTATCACCTCCACTAGCTTTGTTGCTAGTGATGCTTCCTAAGGCCCTCTTGACTTCACATTCCAGGACGTCTGGCTCTAGATTAGTGATGACACCATCATGATTATCTGGGTTGTGAAGATCTTTTTTGTACACGTCTGTGTATTCTTGCCACCTCTTCTTAATATCTTCTGCTTCTGTTAGGTCCATACCATTTCTGTCCTTTATTGAGCCCATCTTTGCATGATATGTTCCCTTGCTGTCTCTAATTTTCTTGAAGAGATCTCTAGTCTTTCCCACCCAATTGTTTCCCTCTATTTCTTTGCATTGATCACTGAAGAAGGCTTTCTTATCTCTCCTTGCTATTCTTTGGAACTCTGCATTCAGATGCTTATATCTTTCCTTTTCTCCTTGCTTTTCACTTCTCTTCTCTTCACAGCTATTTGTAAGGCCTCCTCAGACAGCCATTTTGCCTTTTTGAATTTCTTTCTCATGGGGATGGTCTTGATCCCTGTCTCCTGTACAATGTCACGAACCTCCGTCCATAGTCCATCAGGCACTCTGTCTATCAGATTTAGTCCCTTAAATCTATTTCTCACTTTCACTATATAATCAAAAAGGATATGATTTAGGTTATATGCCTGAATTTACTGTAATCAGCATTATACAAGACTACTGTCAAGAAATAAGCATTTCCTTATCTGTAATGGTAATCTATCAGTTGGTAACACCTTAGCTTGAATTGCTTGAACTCAATATGATCCTCTGTGATTTAGCAAAGAAAGTTTCAAGAGAGTAGTATACGACAGAAAATACTGATTAGGAAACAGGTGGATAGAGTGACATTCAGCACAGTTACTGCAAGGGACCTGAGCAACCAGTGTCTGGCTGCAGGGCACAAGGAGCCTAAATGTTTCTGTGGAAGGCTATGTTATCAAGTTGACAAAATCAGGAGAGACTGGGAACCTACAATCTCTAAGAGAGAATATTTCATCTAAGTCTAGTACCAGTTCTAACATGGCAAGCATGTACGATCTTATGTTGTTCATTCTAATTCAAGTTATTTTCTCTGGCATCCTGATGTTGAAGAAAAGTCAAAATTAAAATAAGATGTCAATATGTCTCTACCTTATATACTATAATTTGAAGTGATGGATGACGAACCTGTTATCATAAATCTGTTTTAGCTGAGATATTACAAAGGGACTTATTTTTTCAACCATTTCTTTATCCATTTACCTTTTTCCTCACTTTATTTTTTACAAATTCATCGAATTTTCAGAATAGGAAGTTCTCAGCAGTTAATAAGAGGATTCAGCAGTTTGCCTTTGTCTTTGAGCAGAAAAACATGTCAACATGCTCTTCCTAAATAATCCCTAGCAGTTCCATACAAGATGCTGGCAGACAAACATTCCGGATTTACTGATTCCTCCCTGAATTGTTTGTTTAATGTACAATCCTCTGAATTACTTGTGAATTTCGATGAGCAAATGATCATGCTGCAAAGAGGTGTGTGGTAACTAAACAAAGTATTTTCTCATTCTATTGTCTCTACTTCCTGTGTCCAGTAGTTGAAAAGGAAGTAAAATTTTCCCAAATGACTGTGCACTGTCAAAATGAGACACTAATTTAAATAATAAATAAGCTTCCTGGTTACCTTTTGCTCTATTCCACAATAAATGTTAGCACCTGATCTGGTTTCCAGCATTATTGCTGCGATATTTAAGTATACAGTATAAGATTGTTCTTGATTTATTAAAGTAATGAATTAGCTTTATTGTAGGTGATTAAATGTATTTTACTTTTTAAAGCACAAGAACTAGAAAAGAAGAGCATTGTTACAATCTGAAAATAACTAGAAAGATAAGTTCATTAACTTGGCTACACTTGCACATCATAAAAACCTTGTTAAAAATTACTCCCTAGCCTGTTGTATTAGCTTCTTTATGAGGTAATTTCTCCATACAGTAATAAGATTTTTCTTTTACTCTCCAGTGCATATTAAACCCACTAATCTTCTTTTATAAACTATAGTTTCAGCCACTTTCTCAATTTACTCACTTTAAAGATACACTCCTATTAATATTAAAGGTAGCGAATGCAGATATGAACTTTGCAAAACATGTTTTCAGATTTATGGCACAATCTTTTAACAGTGTACTGGAATAGCACAAAAGGGAAAAAGCTGTAAATGTTGGGTAGGTCTCATGACAAACCAAACAATCTTAGTCTCCATAGAATTAATTTCCCATCCCATTCATTATGTTAATGAACTGTAGACATATTTTCTGCTGTCAGCAAGTAAAAACAGAATGGGAAGACTTCGTTCATTGAAAGAAGTAAAATAAAATCCTGCAGAAGAACTACACAGATGACAATGTTCTAACTAATATGGATTATTGATGTCCTGGGAAAGGAAACTGATTGCCATTTCTACCTGTAGGTTGATCTCTAAAGATCAAGATTTTCATTCTGTATCTAAAAGCAAATAAGTCATAGTATGAGATTAAGGATTAAGTCTTTCAGAAGTTAAATTCCAGTTATTTAGGCTGTATCTTTTGTTCCTGCAATCCTTCAAAAATATCCAATATTTTAGACAGTGTATTTAACAGTGACATGAGTAATTTAGTTAATACTTGATTTCAAACATCCTCAATGGAACAATATATCTTGGAAATGATGAATTAACTCAAATTGTTACAAAAATCTCTTTTAAAAGAGAACACCAAAACAGCCTCCCTGACATTTTTTTCTTCTACCTTAAAGTTAAAACATAAGAATTCCCCTATTGTCCTATGGTTGGACATATTTTGTTTACTGCATAATATTAAAAATTTTTTTGGTCTGTATGCTGAACTAGGGAAAGACCTTTGAAATATATGAGAAAGTCAAAATCACTAATATGTAAAGGTTTTTGCAGATCAACAAAAACTAGAGAAATACATCAGTAGAAAAAAGGATGTTGCTGTTGTTTGTTCTGGGCCACAATGCTTGGTTTGTGGGACTTTTGTTCCCCAATGAGGGATCGAATGGATGCCCTCGGCAGTGAGAGCATAGAGCTCTAACGATTGGACTGCCAGGGAATTCCCAGGACCTAGTTGTTGTGTAGCTGAAACAAATACCATATTGTAAATCAACCCTACTTCAAATTAAAAACAGAATTGAAAAAACCACACTAAAGAAGGATTATAATGCACTAATAAATTTGTGATTAAAAAAATTTCAAGTTCTCCACTAATTAAAAATAAAAATTAGAAATGATGGGAAATGGAAAATGTCATTTTTTCCAAAATCATATTAGCAAAGATTAAAAATAATGGAAATAACTGCTTGTTCAAAACTTAGGATGAGATTATATGGTTTATGAATGTATACATTAGTATAACTCTTTGAGAAACATTTAACAAATATGTAAAAAAATTTTGAATATGTGGATACCACTGACCCTACATAATAAGGATATATATAGACATATATAAAAGATGATTTTAGAGAGAAGAAAATTGTAACAATGCTCATTGATATGTTGGTAATTATGGTACACTTCAAAACATAGAACGTGATGGTTTAGTTGCTAAGTTTGTATCAGACTCTTGTGACCCCATGGACTGCAGCCCAACAGGCTCTTCTGTCCATGTCATTTCCCAAGCAAGAACACTGGAGTCGGTTACTGTTTCCTTCTCTAGGGGATCTTCCTTACTCAGGGATCGAACCCAGGTCTCCCGCAGGTGGATTCTTTACAGACTGAGCCACCAAGGAAGCCCATTAAACATATTCAGTCATTAATTTATTTGTTGAAATTGAAAGGTATATCTACCTACGAACTCTATATAGAAAAATAAAATACCAAGAAGCAGACATTGTACAGTGTGTTTTATTTTAAAAGTACAATATAGAGACAGTGCATTTATTTGGGGGGGAGGAGAATATACACTAAAATACTAGCAATAGCTATTGCTGTGGAATAGAATAATAAATTGTAAATAGTCTGTGCTGATTTTTACTAACATTCTACTATATTTTTCTTTCCACCTATCCAGCACATCAAAGAAATTAATGCTTAGAAGCTAACTTCAATCTTCTGTGGAATATATGTTTACTGTCTCAAGAAATTAAAGCCCAGGGTATATCTTTAACTTTTCTAATCTACACAAATTATTCAACTAAATGGAAATATACATAAAAATAGAATAATAATATCATAGATTATTACTAGAAATCATACAGTAAGGACCCTCTCTGACATTTAATGGATAATAAATAATGTTATTAACATTAAAAATATGAATGAATTCAAGTTAACGTATATATTCTGTTTTTTAACTTAATGGGTTAAAATCATAGATAATGATTTTCTCAATTTTATTTTTATTTATTTTTATTTATTTTTTTGTTTATTTTTATTTATTTATTTATTTATTTTTAGTTTTTTATTTTTTTAATTTTAAAATCTTTAATTCTTACATGCGTTCCCAAACATGAACCCCCCTCCCACCTCCCTCCCCATAACATCTCTCTGGGTCATCCCCATGCACCAGCCCCAAGCATGCTGTATCCTGCGTCAGATATAGACTGGCGATTCAATTCTTACATGATAGAATACATGTTAGAATGCCATTCTCCCAAATCATCCCACCCTCTCCCTCTCCCTCTGAGTCCAAAAGTCCGTTATACACATGTGTCTTTTTTCCTGTCTTGCATACAGGGTCGTCATTGCCATCTTCCTAAATTCCATATATATGTGTTAGTATACTGTATTGGTGTTTTTCTTTCTGGCTTACTTCACTCTGTATAATCGGCTCCAGTTTCATCCATCTCATCAGAACTGATTCAAATGAATTCTTTTTAACGGCTGAGTAATACTCCATTGTGTATATGTACCACAGCTTTCTTATCCATTCATCTGCTGATGGACATCTAGGTTGTTTCCATGTCCTGGCGATTATAAACAGTGCTGCGATGAACATTGGGGTACATGTGTCTCTTTCCATTCTGGTTTCCTTGGTGTGTATGCCCAGCATTGGGATTGCTGGGTCATAAGGTAGTTCTATTTGCAATTTTTTAAGGAATCTCCACACTGTTCTCCACAGTGGCTGTACTAGTTTGCATTCCCACCAACAGTGTAGGAGGGTTCCCTTTTCTCCACACCCTCTCCAGCATTTATTGCTTGCAGATTTTTGGATCGCAGACATTCTGACTGGTGTGAAGTGGTACCTCATTGTGGTTTTGATTTGCATTTCTCTAATAATGAGTGATGTTGAGCATCTTTTCATGTGTTTGTTAGCCATTCGTATGTCTTCTTTGGAGAAATGTCTATTTAGTTCTTTGGCCCATTTTTTGATTGGGTCGTTTATTTTTCTGGAATTGAGCTGCATAAGTTGCTTGTATATTTTTGAGATTAGTTGTTTGTCAGTTGCTTCATTTGCTATTATTTTCTCCCATTCAGAAGGCTGTCTTTTCACCTTGCTTATATTTTCCTTTGTTGTGCAGAAGCTTTTAATTTTAATTAGATCCCAGAATAGCCAAAGCAATCTTGAGAAAGAAGAATGGAACTGGAGGAATCAACTTGCCTGACTTCAGGCTCTACTACAAAGCCACAGTCATCAAGACAGTATGGTACTGGCACAAAGACAGACATATAGATCAATGGAACAAAATAGAAAGCCCAGAGATAAATCCACACACATATGGACACCTTATCTTTGACAAAGGAGGCAAGAATATACAATGGAGTAAAGACAATCTCTTTAACAAGTGGTGCTGGGAAAACTGGTCAACCACTTGTAAAATAATGAATCTAGATCACTTTCTAACACCGCACACAAAAATAAACTCAAAATGGATTAAAGATCTAAATGTAAGATCAGAAACTATAAAACTCCTAGAGGAGAACATAGGCAAAACACTCTCAGACATAAATCACAGCAGGATCCTCTATGATCCACCTCCCAGAATTCTGGAAATAAAAGCAAAGATTTTCTCAATTTTAAATGAGCTATTACTGATTAGAATTTGTAACATGTTTTAAGATATTTCTAAAACTTTATACACATTAAATCTATTTCAAAAGTTCAACAAACTAGCATTTATTCATTTTAAATTTAAAAATAAAATAAAATTTAAATAGGCTTCCTTCAAATTTCCTTTGTGTGTGTGTGTTCTTAAAGAAATTATAAAGCTTTTTTTTTTGATAGCTCAAATGACTGACTTGTTTGCCTCACTTCATAGATAGATATTTAATGGTTTCCAAGTTTTAACTTCTTTTAATAGGAATTTTTTATCTTTACTCTTACCTAGCAAAGTTTTATGTTCTTGTATTCCTCCTTCCTGTTCTCTGCTTTTGTATCTTCTTCAGCTTAATTTGTTAATTATTACATAAGCTTTCTTCCATGGTGTATCTTGAGAGAGAGAGAAGTTTGTATGTGCATAACTTTTCTTGTAGCTGGTGTCATCTCTTCTTACACTGGGTAGCAAATATCTATAAATCTACATGCTGAATGACTGAATTGTCTTACAGCCTCATTTTCCTCTGATTTCCTTGTTCTGACTTCAAGGCATTTCAAAAACTTCTCTTCTTTCCTATCCCTTTAATGTTACTTTAAGTTTCTGCCTGACAAGACTTTTCTTTATCCCAATATGACATCCCAACACATTGCTTTAAGAAGATACAATTCTCTCTGAGATGATACAATTGAGATTCTCTATCTTATAGGCCCCTCTTCAACAAAAGCAGCTCATTTGGTCAAAAATAAATGATAATAGAGCCAGTTCTGGGAGAGGTTAAAGATGAAAATATACAAAGAAAATTCAGCAGTTGTGCATGGTAAGAATTATAAAAACCTTGACCTATAACAGTGAGAATATACAGCATAAATTATTGTTGAAAGATGTAGACCATTGTTCCATTTCTAGCAATTTTTGCCTCTCACATGTAGGTCATCAGTAAGTGTTTGCTGAATGAATAAGTGATGGAGAATGAATCAGAGATTTAAACACTGAAAGGAGGATTCAATCGTCCCTACATAATTTTTTTCAAGAGAAATCTAACATTGTTTCCTCACACTGTTCTCATATGTCATCTTAATAACAACAAAAAAATACATTTTTAGAGTGTCTGGACCCATTACATTTGTCAGTCAGAAGCTGTTATCACCTGCACTCTTTACACAGGCTCCATATAAGCCTTTTCTGATTAAAGAAAGCAAGTTGGCATCATTAATGTGAACTGTTCTCTCCTGAGTACATATGTTGCTTTTCATGACAGATGGGAGCATTGGCTGGTTACACAGACTGCAAAGACTGAGGATTACAGGGCAAAAGGGATGCTAAAATAATAAAAGACCAGCTCTGGTATTGTAATCAAGTGTGGTAGGAGTTTCTTCATCCTCACTTGTTGCTGACCCCTAGACAAGGCAATCGTGGGGGGCTTTGTGTCAAATTTGACCAGCGTACATTATAAGCAGCCTATAGCGGTGGGCTTAGCCTTATTTGTCTAAGACCTTAAAGTTACCCTTTTTAGTTAACTATTTTATTCTGACATTTTGGAAAGATATATGATGCCAAACAGAATATTTATAACAAACCTTTTAAGGTTTATTCTCATCTATTTTTGCCCTCAAAGGTCATTTCATAAAAGAGATAAAAAGGCAGCTTCTTCCAGGCCAGCTCAGTGGGTGGCCAGAAACCGATTAAGTACAAACAGAGCCCGGAAGAAGTACGAATCAGTAGGATTTGTTTTACACAGTTCCATAATATATTGTCTCGATAACTGGGTCACATAATTACATATATAAAGTAGTTTAATTATAACTGATATAATGAAAAAGCATTAAAAATTATCTTGAAACAAGCTTACCAAATTGGCTTTCTGTGAATATCTAAATCCTTTGCTGGTGGTAACTTGTTTATGCAGTAATTTCCAAATCTTCAGGAAACCCTGACTTCATTTGGTACTTAAACTCTATCCAAAAACTTAGATTCTAGCTTTCCAATTGCCAATGTTCTACTCTTGGGATAATAAATTTTTCAGATTATATATAATCTGAGTTATCATTTTCAGACCAACATTAGTTAAGTAGCTAAAAGTTTGGATTTGAAATATGTAGTCCCTGAATTTGTTTTTTATAGCTTATTACTTGTATAGGTCTAGTCACTTGTCACTGTTGTATGCAAGCCTCTATGCTAGGCCCAGGGGTACACAAAGATGAAAAGGACATGGTAATCAACTTCAAGGAGGTAAAATCCAAAAGGAGAATCATTCATATTTTTTAAAAAGTAAAATATCCCTTGAAGTATGAAGAGAGCTAAAAAGTGGTACTTACAATTACAGTGAAAGCTCAGAGGACATGAGCAATTTCTATCAAGAGGGGCAGAGAATGCTGAAATTAACAAGCTGCAGAAGTTTGGCAAGAGAATGGCAGAGTTTAAGAAGGTGGAAAATGAAAGCAAACAGAGATTTTTCTCTTCAATTTTAAAAATTAAAAAGTAAATAAAAAGAAGGAGGAAATTTTTAAAAAAATTGAAGTCAAAGATAACAGTATGTGTACAGGTAAAACAGGGAACAAAAAGTAGTGGGTATAGATAGATTGAGAATATGACAAAGGGAACAAAAAGATGGGGATAAACAAATAGGAGTCAGATCCTAGACAACTCACTGTTTATACAGAGCCATCAAAATGTGTAAGAAAAGAGTTGCTAAGAGTCAATTAAACAAAAAAGCTGGGGATGTATTGGAGAATAGTTGGAAATAAATATGAGGCTGAGAGAATGAGTATGAATACTTCATTGTTTCAGGGGTGAGATGATGAGGATATTAACTGAGAGCAAAGGAAGAGGCAGAAGCAGATTTCAATGGAATGGGGATGAAGAAGCAAAAGGAATTAAGTTTCATACCAGTCAATAGTGGTGAGTGTGATCTCCAGGTTGGGTGAGTGGATGGGTTTTAGTGTCAGTAACCTCTGCGGGAAATACAGAAGGAGAGGGAGACAAAGAAAGCGAACACTGCTAGAATTAGCTCCATTGGGCAAAATGATGCATTATGTCAATTAAAGACTGTCAGAATTGAGTTCAGTTCAGTTCAATCGCTCAGTTGTGTCCGACTCTGTGACCCTATGAACCGCAGCATGCCAGGCCTCCCTGTCCATCACCAACACCTGGAGTCCACTGAAACCCATGTCCATCGAGTTGGTGATGCCATCCAACCATCTCATCCTCTCTCATCCTCTTCTCCTCCTGCCCTCAATCTTTCCCAGCATCGGGGTCTTTTCAAATGAGTCCGCTCTTCACATCAGGTGGCCAAAGTATTGGAGTTTCAGCTTCAGCATCAGTCCTTCCAATGAACATCCAGGACTGATCTCCTTTACGATGGACTGGCTGGATCTCCTTGCAGTTCAAGGGGCTCGCAAGAGTCTTCTACAACACCACAGTTCAAAAGCATCAATTCTTCGGCACTCAGCTTTCTTTATAGTCCAACTCTCACATCCATACATGACCACCAGAAAATCCACAGCCTTGACTAGATGGACCTTTGTTGGCCAAGTAATGTCTCTGCTTTATAATATGCTGTCTAGGTTGGTCATAACTTTCCTTCCAAGGAGTAATGTGTCTTTTAATTTCATGGCTGCAGTCACCATCTGCAATGATTTTGGAGCCCCAAAATATAAAGTCAGCCACTGTTTCCCCATCTATTTCCCATGAAGTGATGAGACCAGATGCCATGATCTTCGTTTTCTGAATGTTGAGCTTTAAGCCAACTTTTTCACTATCTTCTTTCACTTTCATCAAGAGGCTTTTTAGTTCCTCTTCACTTTCTGCCATAAGGGTGGTGTCATCTGCATATCTGAGGTTATTGATATTTCTCCCGGCAATCTTGATTCCAGCTTGTGCTTCCTCAAACCCAGCATTTCTCATGAGATACTCTGCATATACGTTAAATAAGCAGGGTGACAATATATAGCCTTGATGTACTCCTTTTCCTATTTGGAACCAGTCTGTTGTTCCATGTCCAGTTCTAACTATTGCCTCCTGACCTGCATACAGGTTTCTCAAGAGGCAGATCAGGTAGTCTGGTATGCCCATCTCTTATTATGGGATATAATTAAAATACATATTGTATATGGAGGGGTGAAACAGAAAAATCCACCTATGATCCAAGGACATGGGAGGGTAGAAATCCACAGACAAGTGTGGCAAAATAATGTCCTCCAAAGAGGTCCATGGCCAAACCCCAAGTACCTCTGAATATGCTACTTTACTGACAAAAGATACTTTACTAATGTGATTGGGGTTAAGGACACTGAAATGGGGGTATCCAAAGTGGAATCAATTTAATCACAGAGGTCTTTAGAAATGGAAGAGGAAAGCAGGGTTGTGGATCAGAGAGATGAGAAGTAAGAAGGACTCCACTTGCCATTGCAACTTTGAAAATGGAGGAAAGGATGCTACTAGCCAAGGAATGCTGATGGCCTCTGAGAGCTGGAAATACTCCTCAGTGCCTGCAAGGCAACGGTGATCTGAGACCTATATCCATAGGAAACTGAATTATACCAACAACCTGAATGAACAGGTAGCAGATTCTCCCCAGACTCTCCAGAAAGGAAACAGAAAGGGACTGCTAATACTTGATTTTAATCTGGAGAGATCCATAACACATTTATGACCAAAGAACTTCAGAATAATAAATTCCATTGTAATAATGCACTGAGATTGCAGGAATTTTGTCATAGCCGTAATGAAAATCAATACACTGAGTTAGAACATAGGAGAAGGGGGATTAAGGGCTGAGGTGAGGTAGTAAAATTTTGAGTCACAAAGAGTAACTATAAAACCATTTTCTTCTTCATTGTAAATAGCAGAATATAGAATGTTTCCATGTACTTAGGTGCCCAGTACATAAGATAAGCCTGTTTGTAGAGCAAGACTGGACACACAGACATGGAGAATGGACACATGGACACAGGGAGAAGGGGAGGGTGAGATGAACTGGGAGAGTAGAATTGACATATATACATGACCTTCCATAAAACAGATAGCTAGAGGGAACCTGCTGTATAGCATAGGGAGCTCAGTGCTCTGTGCTGACCTAAATGGGTGGGATGGAGGAAGCGGGGTGGGAGGGAGGTTCAAGAGGGAGGGAATATATGTATACATACAGCAGATTCACTTAGTTGTACAGTGACATTGTAAAGCAATTATACTCCAATTGAAAAAAAAAAAATGATGGGCTTCCCTGGTGGGTCAGTGGTTAAGAATTCACTTGCCAATGCAGGGGACATAGCTTCGATTGCTGACCCAGAAAAGATCCCACATGCTGCAGGACAGCTAAGTCCCTATACTACAACTACTGAGTCAACACTCTAGAGTCTGTGATATGCAACTGCTGAAGTTTGCATGCCTAGAGCCCATGCTCTGCAGGAAGAGAAACCACTGCAAGGAAAGGCCTTCGCACTATAGTAGCCCCCACTTGGTGCAACTAGAGAAAGCCCACATGCAGCAACGACGACCCAGCATAGCCATAAATAAATAAATGAATATTTTTTAAAAATTAGGGAGTAACTAGTTTTGTCTTCCTAAGACACTTTCCTTAATATCACTTGGAAAACTTTGTTAATATAAAATATTGGAATAATATAGTACTGATCATAAATATTTTATGTATATCCACCTCATTACCAATAGACAGAGTTATCAAACAAAAATATGTACAAAATAGAATAAAATTTAGTGTATTGTTGGGAATCTTTTGCTTGTAAGTAAAAGAAAGGAACTAAAAGCAACAACCTAAAAGATAATTTACCGTAAGTTTGGGGGGGGGCTCAATATTCTTGCCTGGAGAATCTCATGGACAGAGGAGCCTGGGGGGCTACAGTCCACAGGATCAGAGTCAGACACGACAGGGCACACATGCACACAGAGATTCAAGGACAGGAACGCAGCTCTGACTTGGGACCAAGTGGACACAAAACCAAATATGGTTAGCACATTCCCCAAGTGTTTCTTAACCATGGTCTTGCCCAGCATCTGCGCCACCCTGCTCTCTCACTATTGACTGGCTTCCTTCATTCTTGGTCTATGAGGCAGCACGAGGTCATCAAGTTCACCAAGTTTTAATCTAATTAGATGTTCCTGAAGAGAGACTGACTTGCTTTCCTCTGCCCCTAGTCCAAACCAAAGGAAAGAGATTCATTTGGCCCAGGTTAGGTCAGGGCCCAATCACCTGTAGCCAAGAGAGAGATTAACATCAGGTTAAGAAGATCCATGAGCCTGTGAGGAAGGGGAAATTCCCACCTAAGGGAACCTAGTTAATCCCTACCCATCAAAAATAAAGAGTATAAAACAGAAAATTAAAATAGAACAGTAAATTAAAGCCAGTGTTAAAGTTGATACACAATAATGCAAATCAAAAGGTCCTGATCAGTTGTTAAAAGGGGTGGTTGTACATTTGTCTCTAAGTTTTGTAACAATCAAGCTAAAGTTGAAGACATAATCAGCTGCACAATTCACCACTTCCATGAGAAAAAAACTGTCCCGTAGTTAAGGGAAAGTGAACCCTCTCAACTTAGTAAATTCTACTTATTTGAATTCGAGAGATATTTTTCTAAACCCATTTGGCCCTCCAAAATGGTTTTCCTGTGTATGTAATATAATGGACAATATCCTAAAAAGCATTACACAGTACAACTGGAAACTGACACACAGCTGTTTTTAATGAACTCTTCACTGCAATTAATGTCATAGAACTCAACGTTTGCTGACCAGCCACTTGTTTATCGAATGACTGTAAGAAATAGGTTTATCTATTAATTCTAATTATTGCTTTTTGTTTTTAAAAGTAAAAAATTCTTTTTTTGTTTATTTGTTTTGACCATGCCACGCAACATGTGGGATCTTAGTTTCCCAGACAGGGACTGAACTCACATCCCCTGAAGTGGAAGCATGGAGTCTCAACCACCTGATCAGGAAGGAAGTCCCTCACATAAAAAAATTCTTAAAGTCCAATTAATCTCCTGTTAATATTAATTAGGAATGCTGAAAATACCGATTTCATTCTAAGGCAAAATCTCATTGTATTAATTTTATTTGTATGAAAGCCAGTGGTAGGCTGCTCAATGTTTAGCAACCAACTTTAAATAGCGGTGGATTGGGAGGGTTGGAAGGTGTCTCAATTTGTAATATTCATCAGTTTCTGTAATGTAAATACTCTTACTAATCAATTTCGAGTGAGCAATGTGATATCGATTAATGTGGAGTTGGAAAGAAACGTGAACACCATTACATGGTATTTCCACCATACAGATACAATAGACATAAACTCAAGACATAGTAATGGTAAAATGTAGTTAACATTCATGAAGAGGTGAATTTTTACTCTCTGTGATTCTGTTTATCTGTAAGTTTATATCATTTACATTTTAACAATGGCTGGATTTAACAACTGGTCAAGCTCCTGAACATTTAGGAATCAGCTCCTGCAAACTAGTACATGCCAGCTACGTTACACTACTGGAAAACAAACACCAATTGTTTTCAAACACGTTAGATCAATTAATCAGGAAATGCAATATGGACAATTTTGACTTTTATAATAAAAGTTATTTTACTATTTTAAACAATAATTTGGAAAGATAGCCTTCTTAATATCACCTCACTCCTTTTCCTCAGAGGAATAAACATATAATAGAATTTTGGGAAATGTTTGATTTCTCATGAATATAGTTATTAGCTTAACCTGCTACATTTAAAACATTTAAAATATTTTCTGAGATGCCAGACTCTTAAATTTCTCAAGAATAATAAACTAAAGACAGTGGGGTAAAATGTGAAGATGATATATTTTTAAGAGATATATAAAATTGGCTGATAAAACAACTTTATAA
This sequence comes from Ovis canadensis, assembly GCF_042477335.2. Lineage (NCBI taxonomy): Eukaryota > Metazoa > Chordata > Mammalia > Artiodactyla > Bovidae > Ovis > Ovis canadensis. The sequence continues at coordinate 243,754,390 of NC_091245.1, forward strand.
AATATTCAAAGAACATCAATAAATTAAGACTTGTTACATTTTATGGTATTACTTTATGGTATTACTACACCATAAAGCAGTACACAGAGTTGTGGAAATTTGGCATATGGTCAGATATCTAAAAGAAAGAGGAAATAACGCTTTCCAGAACCAAGAATGGGAAGATAAAACTCAAACATATGGGGAATTTTCTAAAAATTAGGTATGTAGCTGGTCATAAATTTGAAATATTGTGTTCCCTGAAGGAAGTAATATTTTGCACAGGTAGAAGCTGCTAATTTCCAAAGAATTATGTTCACTTGCAATTTTGATAAAGTTTGATGAAGTAGAAATACGATAAGAGTGAGCGGAACCTAATGGCTGGTACAGAAATGAAAACATGGTTGTCACCAGAGAGGCTGAGCAGTATTTCTCAGATATTTAGAAACATCATTAAGAAATGCTTGATGAGTTTCCTCTCTCCATTTTATTATTTATGATCAAAAGACAAGGCATCAGTGCAAAATGGGCTATTTATGGAAAGAAGAGATTGTGATGGAAGAGGGTTTTGTATAAAAATTTCAGTTGCTAGAGACCTCATCACAGCAACTACTTTGTAGTGACCTTATTTCTCCTATGTTTCTCCCATTTTATGAAATAGAAAGTAATTCATACTAGTTAGAATATGTATAGCATAGCAAGTAAGAGTGAGCATTGTGTCCAAACCCAACTCTGTCATTTGCCAGTTGTATAAACTCAGGCAAGACATAGAAATTTTTTATGTATCAGCTTCCCCATCTATATAAAGGGGGTGATAAACTATGATAAACTAACTCATAGGATTGTGGTAAAATTTTAATAAATTAATATATACAAATATATAGGAACAATATATAATAAATGTCAGTGATCATTGTGAGCACCATCATTGTTATATTATTATTGTAAAAAGAAGATTGCAAGATCACATATATAAACTTCCTAAATTGTTGAGAACAGGTAAGCTAAAAACATCCTAAACCTGAAGCCTTTGGTGACTGTGTAGATCGTCCCCAGATTGAAATTGTCTGCTGTGTTAGGAACTATCTATCAAAACAAAGGGTTGGTGGAGTGACCCCATAAACAGAGAAAGAAGATAGAATCTTACAGCTGGACCTAATAGCCCAAGCTCCTGGCACTGCTCCCACTTCTTAACCTTGTTTGACCTAATGGAAAAAGGATCTGGGCAAGCCGCCCCCATAGCTTTGGGGAAACTACCTCGAGATGGAACAGTTTAATTGAAAATTCCAAAACTTCCTAAAATTCCACAGCAGGATCACGTCATCCTTACCCAAAGAGCATAGAGCTGTTTTCCACCACCCAACAGATATTTACTCAATCACTGCAATCAAAGCAATGGAGCTTAAGCTGCTCTTTCTTCCCTTTTTTCAAAGGAAAAGCAATGAAGTTATTTAAAGAGTCATAACTTTTTTATTTTTTAAGTTCTATGTGGGACAAGACTAGACTAAAGGAAAAAAAGGCTGATAGACTTATATAGCCGAAAGTCTATTCACATCCAAAAAAAGTGTGGGTTTTGTGTATATGTGTATGTGTTGTATGTATATGAAGGTTGTGTTTGTATGTATGTGTGTAAGTAGAATGTATGTGCACCCACGTATGTAAGAAGATATCTGTGGACAGATGCCTGGATCAATGTCTATAGAGAATAATAAGGCAGCACCCATGGTACATTTCAGTGTGTGCTTGCAAATTCACAGATATTTGGGGGAAAGGGTGGGAAAAAATGACTTATCAGAGTTCCCAGAGAAATTTTGCTGGAGGAATGGATCTGAACCATAATAAAGGCTTAAAGAATATGATTAACTTTCAGCTTAAGAATAATCCTGGAAAGTGATTTGAAGCATTTTGAAAAGAAAGTTATTAGATAAGTTAAATAGCATAAGAAGAAAATAATATCATTAAAAAAAAGAAAAACCCAGAGAAGCACACCTGGATATCAAAAGCTGAATTGAGTGTGACAATGTACTATTTAAGAAACTAACAGGATAATATTAATAGTAAAGACAATCTTATTAACAAGTTATTTACCACAGATCAAGAGTACTAGTCAATGGAAAAAATATGGGCTCATATTCTCTTGGCTAGACTAGAATGGAGGAAAAAAACATCAGAAAGAAATTTAACCAGTTTACCAATGTCATATATAATTAACCAATGTTCTATACTTCTTAGTATGGCTAAATATAATTGCCCAAAGGGGACATCATTTTTTCCTTTAAATTATATTACTGCATTATTTTTTTCAAAATGCATTAAATATCCTTGTCCCCAAATATCAAGGCTTTTGTTTAAAGTAAATTATATAGGCTGCTGGATTTAAAAGTAAGTTTTAAACCCATCCTCCAGTTGTGCAATTTTGATAAGCTCAGTCTTGTGAACAGGTTGTCACCTGGCTGGTTTGTTTATAGAAGCAGATCAAACACACTTCCTTATTTATCAGAGGAATGACAATGCATACCACTTAAATAACTGTACTCAAATAGCATCCTAATAGCTCATCAAAAAACAAGATCCATGTGGTCTGGTGAACAGTACCATTGCTATCTGGGTCAAAATTGAGCTTCCACTGGGACAAACAAGTAGAAAAGTACATTAAGCCCATTTTAGTTACAAGTGGTTCCTTGAGTATTTTACTAGCAAAACTGCCACCTGCCTTGAAACTTGAGTTTTATGACTTCACTTGTAGGTATATTCATTTAAGCACCTTGTGATCTGAATCCTTGGAGAGCTGGGACCATGTGCCACTGATGATAGTAATTAAAGGAAACAAAATATGCTGCTCACTATCAGACTATATGAAAGATATTTTTAAATTATATGTTTTCTTCCTATGTTTCCAAAATAGTTCTATAATTTTTTTATTGACAAGTCACACATATTCATATGACGTATAAATGTTTTAACTTTAAAATAGGGAAATGTATCTTAGAATTGCAGAAAAAAATTAGGAAAGAAGGAAAACATCCAGACAATACTATTATACTGTACTATTTATTATTATTTCATAAGTACTAATAATCTATTCAGCAAAATCCTAGACAGTTGCAATTTAAGACTACTAAATATATTTGTTTGTGCCTTTATTCTACCTAAGGAGAATGGAAAATATTTTGCCACACAATATCAATACAGACTCTATATAAACTTTTTTATAATGTGTTATGATCTCAATTTGAAATACTTACCAATATAACTGGTTTTCAAGCTCCTTGAAGTCCCACTCATTTTGCACATTCATGTTTGAGTACACCAGTGGGCACTCAAATAGTACTTCAGACATTTAACTGAAATTAAATTAACAACCCAGGTTTGTGGCTTCACTTTATTCATTTGTTTTTTTGTCCACTCATCAGGTGCTGTGTCAGGTATTACGCTAAGCCCTGCACATACTACAGTAAACAGTCTAATATAATCTAACAAAATAAACCAGGGGAATGACTATAGCTGTTGACTAAACAACTCACTGAAATAAAAAATGTAACAGTGAACCTAAATAACTTGACAAGATATCTTGGTAGCACTACCCACAATAATATGTTGTGTCTTCCTCAACCTCATTTACTGCTCTGTGATTGGCTTCTACTAATCCACAGTCTGTACTTCTGGACTGATTGCCCCTTGGCACAGAGAGAATTTAACACTGATTCCTCCACCCACCTCTGTCTAGTTTCTCTTATAACCAAAGACATACAGTTCCAGGTATCTGTCAGGAATTAAGGTGGCAATTTGTGACCTAGAAAAAGGCAAGGGTCATTGGACTGTGCTCTTTTCAAAAACTCTATTGCCAGGGAATTCCCTGGCAGATCACTGGTTGAGACGCCGTGCTTCCATTGCAGGGGGCACAGGTTTGACCTGGTCGTTGCAACTGAAAACTACAACAACAGATAAAAACAAAACAAAACAACTCTTTTGTTGTATTATGGCACTAACTGGAAATTACATAGATGATAGATAGATAAATAGATAAATCAATAGACAGAGACAGACATAAAATTCATGGTGATAGGTCTCAGCTTCAAAAACGGAAAGTCGGCTTTTTAAGGAACCAGATCACATTGTGTTTTTCAGTGTCATAACACCAGGAGCCCAGAAAAAGAAAAAGAACAGTGGGAGTAAAGCACATTGGACATGCCAATAAATGAATGATAAATTATTAAAGCATGATTGGAAATATTGCCATTTTTCATAGCTGTCACTTTAAGTATAAAAGCATCAGCACATTAAACTAGTTACTGCTTTTTCATAATTGAGACTTTAGCTCCTAGCTGTGCCCTGCAGCTTTTCATTAATCACTGGGACTGAAGTTCAAGCTCAGTGACAGCTTAGAAGGCATTAAATGGGCAAAGTATTTTCCAGGTACAGCTAGGAAAGGCCTTTTAGTCGTATAATCCATAGCTAATTGTTTTTCAAAGTCTCTAAACACAATCTACTCCTGGCGTTTCCTAGTGACAGAATTAGCTGCAAACTGGTTTTCTTTTTATCTTCCCAGGCTTTCTCTCATGAAAATCTATTGAGAGGCCTATTGTTAGCTGCATAAAACAGGTGCAGAATGACTGTGATATGTAAAACTGTAACTGATACTTAACCAAGAAAACATTTATTAGATTGCCTCTGAAACAATACTTCCTGAATACTTATTCTAATCACACCATTTAATTTGTCATAAAAGAAACAAGATGGCATGAAACTTTGCACACAGGCTGAGTTCACTTTTCTAACGGGAAAAAAAAAAGACCCCATTGGATTATTTTGCAACTGAATCTTCACCCAACATGAAGTAAGACTGTGGCTTCCCACATTTATACTTGAACTCCAAGATTCCCAGCATAAGTCCCTCTGTTGCTTTGGTTCACCAATTTTTTTTTTTTTCGTTTTCTACAAAGTGTTGTACATCAAGTTTTAATGGATGTGCCAAAATATTCTTTCTTTTGTATAACAAATTATCAAGAGCATTGAGGTTCATTAATTATGTCATCTAATTGGATTGAGGCAGGTGCAAAATACCTCAGATGAAGTGGTCACTGGCAGGAAGGCCTAAGTGCAAGTTTTTCTATTAGAAACCAGCATGTCTCCAGACTCTTGGAATTACTTTGTACTTATTGATTAATGGCCATAATTTATTACAGTGCAGAAGATCTTGCATTGAGTTAAATGTGTGATTAATCAATTTTCCATCAAATTATGAACAGCCGACCAGTTGCCAGAAAGAAAATACCAAGTGCATTTTCCCATGGTGTAAATATATCAGGACTTCAGCTAATAACTGTCTATCACTTGCTTAATATTCCCTGTCACACTGATAAATGTCATCTCCACAAATGGGCCACAGGTAGTATGATGGAAAGACCACCAAACATGCTTTATAGCTCCCCTTCTTATATAATGAAAAACTCTTTGAATCCATCTCCAAACAATTTATTAATGCAAAATTCATTTCTGCCTTCAGCTTGAAATATATCATTGTTAAGTCAACAATATTATATTAAACTGATAACTGATATTGAGGAAAGAAAACCTTAGGCAAAAGAGAGATGAATTTGGGGCTTCCTGTGCACAGGAGCTCATTTTTATTTTCCGTCAAAAATTCAGACATCTGACTAATTGTTGTCAGTTCTAATCTGCTTTTAAAGCACAGCACGTCTGAGAAGCAGGAACACTAAAGAGACCTACTGATTGAAGAGAAGAACACATTTTGTTCCAAAGGTTAATTTCTCTGGTGAAATAACAGGTATTATGAGGACTCACTAAATGAATTGTCTCTTTGGGGCAAGGGCCCTTTAGTTTATAACTACATTAGGTAGATGCTACCACCTGTGTTAATGTTAGTTGCTCAGTCATGTCCGACTTTTTGCGACCCATGGACTGTAACCATCCAGGCTCCTCAGCCCATGGAATTCTCCAGACAAGGGTACTGAAGTGGGTAAGTCCTTTTCCAGAGATGCTATCTCTTTAAAAAGTACAAAAAACATATTAAAGTAGTGAGATAACCTAATGACATTTTAGGAAAATGAACTTGTATTAAAACCTAATAAAAACTGATCGTATATGTAATGATTCAGCTGCAATAAGTAAATGCAAGCATGACAGTGATAAGTCACTGAGCCATCCCAATCCAGAAGTAGTAGTAACAATACACACAACAAGTATATATATTTTTTTAAAGCTGAACTAATACTTGGGCACTGTAGGAAGGGTCCTAAAAATGCTAGAGCAGAAGGATCTTAAACATGATCATTCTTCCTCTTCCTGAAGTAGGAAGGTAAATGAGCCCCGGGCATGAGCTTGCTGTGTGGGTCTGTCAGTAAGACACAAGATCTCTCTTGGTGATTCTGCATACCCCCAATACCATGAGGTGGGGCTCTTCACATTAAATCATTCCCTCTTGCTCTTCCAGGACATGAACACTTGGCCAGATTCCCTGGCCAAAGTACACTCAGCGGCACACCTGTAAGTTGCATCCTGACATTCTTGAAGCTGCAGAGGTAGAATTGATTCTACTCTACCTTATCTAAGATGTGAAATATTTTTTTTTGTCTCAAGCCCGTCTCTTCAATGGGACTTCCCAGGTGGCGCTAGTGGAAAGGAATTTGTCTCCCAATGCAAGAGACTCAAGAGATGTGGCTTTGATCCCTGAGTTGGGAAAATCCCCTGGAGCAGGAAATGGCAACCCACTCTAGTATTCTCCCCTGGGAAATCCCATGGACAGAGGAGCCTGGCAGGTTATAGTCCATGGGGTCACAAAGAGTCAGACATAACTGAGCACACACACACCCCTCAGATACAGTGCAACTTCCCTTAAGATACTAGGTGCTACTGTAGTAATAAGAGGCCACCTGGCATAGAGCTTTGTAGACCAGTTTTTCCATTGTCAGAGTCTCTTGGGCTGCATAGATCATGATGCCTCCAAACCCTTTCTTCTACAAGAGTGGTCACAACCTCATATTAAATTTAGATTCCTTAGTTTTTTTGTTTTTTGTTTTTTTTTTTTAATTGGATGACTAGCCCCCACCTCAACAAATAACTGCCATGGAACATGGCAAGAAATATGTCTGCTACACCCTTGAAACCTCTCTTTTCTACAAGAAAGCTCTCCTTCTCCGCATCTTTGAGTTTCTGTTAAATGCATGTCTTGGGAGCTGATTCCCTTGCTATCAAGATTCCCTAATTTCTAAACTACACATACATGTGCAATAGGAACTAAAAGCTATATCAAAAAGCTCTATCTAGCACCATTCCCATTCATATATTCACTGTATAATTTGGCAAACATAGTCATGGAAATAGTTCCCCAGTCCTCTTTTTAATGCCACGCATGGGATTCATTTTAGCTGGTTCTTTATTCCCAATTTTCTCCTCCTATGTTGTATAGAATTTTTAAGTATGTCTGCGTTGGGTGTTTTATGCTAGGTATTAAAATTCTGTAATTCCTTAAGCTCAAGTCACAATCATTTTAACACCTATTAAATCTCTCCAGCTAGAAGGGATCAAACTTCCCCCTGGAAGAAGGGGGATTAGGGCTTTCCACGTGCCTTGCAAAAGCGTTATATTACTTGATCTTTTCTTAGTCCTGTGGAATTTTCAAGTTGAACCTTACTCTGACATTTATCTGAATATTTTTCTTTTGTCACACCATATTTTAAGATAGACTTCAAACCTGTCACAGAAAAGGAAGTTTCTGCTGCAGAGAGGGGAGAGAGAATAAAGACCCATACGACTGCGGTGGAGAAATTGGAACCCCTGTGTGTTGCTGGTGGGAATGTCAAATGGTACAGCTGCTGTGGAAAATTGTCTGGTGTTTTCTCAAAAACTTAAACACAGAATTACCACTTCTGATAATTCCTCTTTGGGGTATATATCCAAAAGAATTGAAAGCAGAGACCCAGATATTTGTACAGCCATGTTCGTGGCAGCATTATTCACATTAACCAAAAGGTGGAAATAACCCTAGTTTTCACTGATGGGCAACTATTACTGGTGTTAATGGATTGAATGTTTGTGTCCCCCCAGAATCCATGTTGAAACACTACCTTCAGTGTAATGGTACTAAGAGATGGGGCATTTGGGTGGTAATTAGAATTACATGAGGTCATGAAGGTGGAGCCCTCATGAATGAGATAGTGAATGTTTCATATCTGGAATCTTAAAGGGAGTCTTGAGAAAACTAACTCCCTCTCTGCCCTTATGCCACATGAGGACATATGAGAAGATGCTGGCCTATGAACTGGGGAGCAGGCTCTTACCAGATACTGAATCTGTTGGTGCCTTGACCTTGGACTTTGCAGTCTCTGATTTGTTATTTAGTCACTAAGTCAGGCTTCCTGATAGCTCAGTGGGTAAAGAATCCACCTGCGATGCAGGAGACCACAGTTCCATTCCTGGGTTGGGGAGATCTACAGGAGAAGGGATAGGCTACCCACTCCCATATTCTTGGGCTTCCCTTGTGGCTCAGCTTGTAAAGAATCTGCCTGCAATGCTGAGGGAGAACTAAGTTCAATCTCTGGATTAGGAAGATCCCCTGGAGAAGGGAAAGGCTACCCACTCCAGTATTCTGGCCTGGAGAATTCCATGGACTGTATAGTCTGTGGGGTCACAAAGAGTCAGACTGAGCGACTTTCGCTTTCACTCACTAAGTCATGTTTAACTCTTTGAAACCCCATGGACTGTAGCCCCCACCAGGTTCTTCTATCCATGGGATTTTCCAGGCGAGAATACTGAAGTGGGCTGCCATTTCCTCTCCAGGGGATCTTCCTGGCCTAGGGAGCAAACCCACATCTTCTTCATTGGAAGGCAGATTCTTTACCACCAAGCCATTGGGGAAGCAAACAGTCTCAGTTACTGAGAAATAATCCTTGTTGTTTATAAGCCACCTGATCAATTGTATTTTGTAGCAGCAGCCTGAAGTGACCAAGATAACTTGCTTCCAAATGACAGTGGCAGTGTTGAAACAAAGGTCAAGGACTGTTGCCAGATCTTTCAATTTTTCAATAAAAGTCAAAAACCACAGATATTTCTGAGAAAATTTCCAACGTTGGAAAATAATGCAAAAAAAAAAAAAAACACCACACCTTTAAAATATTGTGCATTTTTAGCCTGGTGACAAATTCAGCCTTTGGGTTATCAGTTCTTCCCTTCTGCTTCAATGGATCAAGCCAAATCCTCTACCATTATTATTCCTTTCCTAGCACATATTGGTTAGAAATCCTCTCTCCCATCTCTGAATTCACAGATACATTGTTTGTATCTGTTCATACACTTACCAGACATTACCTTTCTTTAAAGTATGTGCAAGTGTGTGCATATTTTTGACTAATCATTTTTGAAAATTGAAGACAATTATTCATCCTATGCATAGTACAGTATCTTCTATCTGTTATCTGCTAAATCAACACTTGCTATATGTATGAATGTGTGAATTGACGAAGGGAAGCTAAAGGAGGTGATGACATCAAAGAACAGCCTGCATTATTCTAGAAGTACATTTCCAAAGTTCAAATTAACTTGCAATGATAAGCTGTACATTTATTTATATGCAAAGGTTATGGCTTCTTTTTTTTAATCTTTGTAGCTCTCTTTCTTCCATGTACTAACTGCTATGATATATTAACTCTTTTAGTCCTAATTCGTTATAGCATGTGTGCATGTGTGCTCAGCTATGTCTGACTCTTTGCAACCCCATGAACTGTAGCCCACCAGGTTCCTCTGTCCATGGAATTTCCCAGGCAAGAATACTAAAGTGGTTTGCCATTTCCTTCTCCAGGGGATCTTCCTGACTCAGGGATTGAACCCTCACCCTCTGTGTCTCCTGAATTAGCAGGCAAATTCTTTACCACTGTGCCACCTGGGAAGTCCCTAATTCATTATTAAAGTGCCTCAAATTCTACATTTTCATTAATTTGATTCTCATACAACTGCTCTGATTCAGGCGCTGTTATTACAAATCAAGAAACTAAGAGGGAAACTCTTGCCTGCAATCACACAGAGAGTAGATGGCAGCACCAGAACAGGATACTAGGTAGAAGCCTCCACACCACATCATGGTTTTTCCTGTAACATCCCTAGAAGGAAACTTCTGACAAGGACTGCCTCTCAGCCTGGAACATGGGGAGGGTTATGAGGATAAAGACTTCAATGACTATCACTCTTTTCAACTAAAATGTTTCTGTCTTTTGCTCTTATTTCTGTTTTTATTTTCTTCTGTTCTTTCAACAGAAAAGAGACACAAGTCAAATCATGGTTGGAGGGAAAAAATAGGTGATCATCAATCCAAGAGTTCAGCAAAAAATCAAGGAAAACATTCTGTGAAAATCAATTAGCTATGCCAGGAATTTACAGTGGAGTACTATATTTCTTACTTAATAGTTATAAATTATATATAAATCCTTTATATGTGTAAAGTCTACAATAAATATATGCACGCACACACACACACACATATGGGTTTCCCTGGTGGGCTCAGCAGTAGAGAATCCACCTATAATATAGGAGATGTGGGTTCTATCCCTAGGTCAGGAAGATCCCCTGGAGGAGGACATGGCAACCTCCTCCAGCATTCTTGCCTGGAGAATCCCATGAACAGAGGAGCCTGGTGGGCTACCACCCACAGGGTCACAAAGAGTTGGACATGATTTAGCAACTGAGCAGTAGCTACGGTAGCAGAAGCAGCATATATCATTGTATTGGAGAAACTGAGGACATAGTTGAGGTCTGGCTAAGGGGAAGCTAATTTGAGGACACATTTACTTTGGCTTAGTAAAAGAGATTTGTAGTCATTTCCCTGTGTAGCTAAGTTACTGTTAGCTATACACATTTAGTAAAGTCTAATGTAAATATTTCAACTACCTACTCAGCTAACTTAGGACAGTGATACAAAAGTCCAGGATCAGAGATTGTATTGTGATACAATGTGTATACTTATACACATTTAGGAAAGTCTAATGTAAATATTTCAACTACCTACTCAGCTAACTTAGGACAATGATACAAAAGTCCAGGATCAGAGATTGTAATATATACTGTGGTGCCCAGTGATGAAAATACACGGGTTGTGACCAAGAAACAAAAGCCAGCAGTTAGTCTGTGGAAAATTCCTCAGATTACCAGGTATGAAAATTAGCAGATAATTAAAATATCCTTGACATACTGTAAAATCCAAAATTTTCCCTCATCAAGATCACACACAATATTTGAGAGTTTACAATTAGAAATACACCATACTTTAAGAAATAAAAAAAGTACTTGATTTAGAAAGCAACTTTTAAAAATAGGAGTGGGGTGGAGCAAGAATCTGTAAAGGAAGCCCCTTGCAGCATATTTTCTTTTTCTTTCTTGATGGAAGTGGCATATTTAATAGATCTAGAATTCAGCATTTTAACTGCAATTTGGAAATTTTTGGAGTGTTTGAATAAAACAACTGAAAATTTATAATTATCTGACGAGGGTATATGAAGTTACCTTCTTTTGCTCACTTTAAATTTATCTAAGTAAAAAACTGAGAAAAGTCAGATAAAAATAAGTGAAAAATAAGATCAAGTTAAAAAGTTGAGCAACAAAATAATACAAATCAATAGCTACTATTAATAAAACTTCTCTCAGGTCATAACAAAAGCAGTAATTCATTCAGAAGAGATGCAATTGAGATAGATACATTTCAACTATACTCAAAATGATTGTCACTGAAAAGAACTGTAGACTGATAAATAGCGACTAGGAAAGCTATAATGTGGGTGATGGTGTATTGGAAAGAAAGAACACTGTCCTAGGACTTAATAAACATGGATTTTAGCCGAGTTCACTCTTAACCAGTGGTGACACTGGGCTATTTGTGGTTCCTCACTGCTAAAAAAGCCACGCAGTCAGGCCAAGAGCCAATCATCTGACTGCCTCTCCAGTTCTCTCTCACTCTTTCTCAACCAACTCTGATACCTGTCATAAAGAATAAATTTCCATTTTACACCTCCAGGGTGCAAAATTTCTACAAATTAATATTGAATATATTCTTCAAATATTGCATGGCTAATGCACTGACCAACCTGAATTCTTCTAATACCGACTAGAGCTCTTGCCCTTGAGGCATCTGTCTTCCCCCATTCTGTGCCCACGCACCTCACGTCCCAGAACACTTTCTGATGTCTCCTAATAGCATGGCCTAGGGCATCCTTCTGTCCTCTGCCTACCAAACTCTGCCTCAGTGATGTCAAATGTTCAAGTTGGGCAAATGGGTTGGAAATTCAGTGTTCATTTCCCAGACTGCGGTGGCAGTGGTCAAGCATCAGAGAAATAGTATTTCTTATGTATGCAATCTAAGACATCACTTAAGAAGGACTGGCTCGATGTGTTTCAAGCCAGAAGGTACTTAGCGAAAAAGCTTTTACATATTTTATCCACGACTTGGATGATGAAACAGGGATCCTGTTTATCCATTTTAAGGATGAAATCCTGGAAGGAGGTGCTGCTCAACCTTTGGAAAATTTGATTAAAATTCAAGAAAATATAAATAATTTGGAAAAATAATCAGGAAAAGGTTGAGTTATCTGAGACATACATTGGATAGTACAATTCTAAATTAAATTATTGAAATATCAAGTAAAAGCATATTGTGCATTGTTGTGAATAAATTTTAAGGGTCTAGAGTAGGGCTACAAATTGAACAAGAAACAGCTATAATTTCAACTTGGCTTTTTTATTTCCCAAAAGTCATTTGGAATCTTGCTGAATTTGTATACACACACACACAAAATTTAAAAAAAAAAAAATTTAAAATTTGATAATTTTATGCTTGAAATTATAGAATAAATTTGAAAACAGTTAAACAGCAACAGTATCACCTGTAGTAATTTTTGTTAAACTTCCCCATGTGTTGAATATTACTCTAGAGATATATTTGGTTATTGACTGCATAATTAGGGAAAAAGATAACCTGAAGACAATTCAAAAGAAAACAGTAACCCTGGTCGAAGAATTAGAATTAGGTGACCATAGAAAGAAATCTTAACAGGAATTAAAATTGTCAAACTGAAAAATAGGATGCCTAAAAAATAACATAGTAAGGATTTTGACATTTATAAAATATGTCTAAGATTCTTTTTGTTGAAACTATGAATAGAAAAAAATAGTTTTGAAAATGGAGTTTGGACCAAAGGATGCTATTTGTAACCATCCACTTATAATCTTGGCTATAAACTCAAGGGGCAGAGTACAAGGTAGAAAATTTAGCTGCCCAGGTCTAAAAATAGCACCCCCTGCTTCTCCTTCTAGGACCAAAGCTGCCTTAGGCTCTCCTATCTCTCACTATCTTCTTTTAAATGCAAATGATTTGGGAGGGGTTGTCCTTAATTCACTCATTTTACCTAGCAGTTAATATCATAGCAACTAGAAAACAACCTAAAAAACATAACTGGGTGAGCATTTCGGTGAGTATTTAGCCCTCCTGGAGCTGAGTTATACCTGTAGCAAGGAGAGGAATATTTGTCAGAAAAGAAGAATGTATCCAAAATGCTGCCCCTCATTCTCAGTCCACTTTTGGTGTGCATGCCAAAGGTCATCAACCCCTGACCTGGGCTAACTCTTGAATTTGGTATGAAATGATGAAAGAAGGTTTAAAGAACTCTCGTCACAAATTCCAAATTCTGTGATGCACTTTCATTTGTAATGTTCCAGGGTTGGTAGGAAGGGTGGAAAAGTGAATGATTTGAAAACAGTCAGATCTGTTTAACTAAAATTAGTTTCTGGCAAGAGCTCTCAGCAACATTGGCCTACATTTTCCAGAACTATTGTTCATGTGCTTTTGCCTAAGTGTGTTTGTGTGGTTTCCAAAGTCAGGAGCTGGCCATAAAGGGAAATGAGAAAAGCTGTGACTAAATGAAGGAGAAAATAAAATCCATATGACTAAAATTCTAGTGCAGAAACTTCATTAATCACTACTTGGAGAATGTAAGACTCCTCTGTGAGGATTCATGGAAAACTTGGTTTTGAGTCTCTAACATACACTATTTAAAACTGCCTCCTAGCCAAGAAGAGTTGGCGTCCACCCATGTAAATGAGCTATCATTACTCAAGGGGGGTGTAGAGCACTTTGCTCTAGGTGTTTGCTGCTTTTCTTGTTTGATATCCATTAAAATTTGGTTTCTGTACTCCCAATGTGGTTATGCACTGTAAACTTTTAGTTTTAGGCAACTACCTCCCTCCAGTAGAAAAGATGGAAAATAGGCAGGCATACTTCTTACAGTCATATGATATACATATTTATCAAATCTTTTGAAAGAATCATCAAAAAGTGGAGAGTATGAGTTACTACTGCCCTGGGATGACTGAATATTGCATACTGTCCATTCGATTGAAAAATTACTGAGCAGAATACACTCCAATAGTGTAAGTATCAGATCAGCTTCACTTTGAAGCAGTGCATTGACACAAACCACACACATATATTCATTCTGACTGAGGAAACAAGGATACAGCAATTCAGCAAAACATATTTTTTAAAACTTACTAGACCAAAACAGACAGATTGGTCGTGGAATCTGTATTGCAGAACACACTGATTTTCTATGCTTTGTATCCCAATAAACCTTAACAAAATGATAACTTTTCTCACTCTTCCTACAAAGCACATATGAACAGTCCATTTCCAATATTTGTCATGAACTCTAATATTCTGAGAATATTTCAATTTTTGTATTTGCCTTTTATTTTAAGCCTATAAAATGTTTTAAAGTGGGAAAGTAGGAAGGAAGGAGGGCTTAGAAACAAGAAATCATGATATAAGATCTGTGGAAAAATAAGTAAGTGCTTTCTCTCTATTAATAAAATCTTTTTCTCTCTTTCTTTCTGTCTTTCTTTCTTTTTCCCTCCCTCCCTTCCTTCTTCCTTTCATTCTTTTTTTTTTTTCTTCTTTCTTTCTGGCTATGAAGGTGGGAATTTGTGTCTGCCTATTTCACTGTTGTATTTCCAATGTTCAGAACAGTATTGGGCAGACAGTAGGTGATCTGAGAACATGTGTTCAATGAATGAATGATGCTTTTCTCTGTAAATTACATTCAATGAGTATTTTCCTAAGTTATCATGATGTTAAAAGAAAGCGACTGATAATATCTACTGAAAACAATCTTTTGTTCTCTTCCACCCAGGAAATAATCTTAATAGAATACAGAAATTCCAGAGGAATATACAAGTACAGGTAAGAGACAAAAGTAATAACCTCTCCAGATCCATATTGCCCCACTGCCCAGAGACTCAAACCAGTTCAGAAATTAGTTGTGTAACAGTGTTGCTGTCTTCATTAAATTGGTCTCCACAAACATAATTAAACATCTCTGTGTATATGAGGGCTTCCCTGATGGCTCAGTTGGTAAAGAATCTATAGGAGACCCCAGTTCGATTCCTGGGTCAGGAAGATTTGCTGGAGAAGGGATAGGCTACCCACTCCAATAATCTTGAGTTTCCTTGTGGCTCAGTAGGTAAAGAATCCACCTGCAGTGTGGAAGACCTGAGTTGGGAAGACCCCTTGGAAAAGGAAAAGGCTACCCACTCTAGTATTCTGGCCTGGAGAATACTATATAGTCCATAGGGTCGCAAAGAGTCAGACACAACCGAGTGATTTTCACATGTGTGTATGAAACTGCTGTGAGCCATGTGCTCTGGCGAATAAGGCATGGACCTTATATTCCAATTACTCAGAGTCTGGTAAAGGAGAAGATACATAAACAAGTAATTATAATACAGTGGACAAAGTACAATAATAGAAGTAATTAATCTTATTTGGAGGACCTGGTAAGCAGGGCAAATTTCTTAGAGGATATTTTGACAGATGTTGCAGAAGACATTTTGACGGTTTGAATGTAAAACTGGAGCTTGCTAAACAGACAAGGTCAGAGAGGCCCCTCCAGACAGAGAGCAGCACAGGCAGTAGTGTAAAGGTAAGAAGCTGCCTAACACATTTGGGGAACAACAAGTCAATTCTGTGAGGAGTTGAATGTGGAAAGATAAACAGATACGAATTCTAAAGGGGATGGAAAACAGAAAGGTTTAATAAATAAGGTCAATACTGAAATCATATTGCAGCCAAAGATGGAGAAGCTCTATACAGTCAACAAAAACAAGACAGGGAGCTGACTATGGTTCAGATCATGAACTCCTCATTGCCAAATTTAGGGTTAAAATGAAGAAAGTAGGGAAAACCACTAGACCATTCAGGTATGACCTAAATCTAATCTCTTACGATTATAGAGTGGAAGTGACAAATAGATTCAAGGGATTAGATCTGATCTGATAGACAAGAGTGCCTGAAGAACTATGGATGGAGGATTGTGACATTGTACAGGAGGCAGGGATCAAGACCATCCCCAAGAAAAAGAAATGCAAAAAGGCATAATGGTTGTCTGAGGAGGCCATACAAATAGCTATGAAAAGAAGAGAAGCTAAAGGTAAAGGAGAAAAGGAAAGATATATCATTTGAATGCATAGTTCCAACGAATAGCAAGGAGAGATAAGAAAGCCTTCCTCAGAGAGCAATGCAAAGAAATAGAGGAAAACAATTGGATGGGAAAGACTAGAATCTCTTCAAGAAAATTAGAGACACCAAGGGAATATTTCATGCAAAGATGAGCACAATAAGGACAGAAATGGTATGGACCTAACAGAAGCAAAACACATTAAGAAGAGGTGGCAAGAATACACAGAAGAACTGGACAAAAAAGATTCTCATAACCCAGATAATCACAATGGTGTGATCACTTACCTAGAACCAGACATCCTGGAATGCAAAGTCAAGTGGACCTTAGGAAGCATCGCTATGAACAAAGCTAGGAGGTGATGGAATTCCAGTGGAGCTATTTCAAATCCTAAAAGATGATGCTGTGAAAGTGTTGCACTCAATATGCCAACAAATTTGGCGAACTCAGCAGTGGCCACACAGGACTGGAAAAGGTCAGTTTTCATTCCAGTCCCAAAGAAAGGCAATGACAAAGAACGCTCAAACTACCACATAATTGCATTCATCTCAGACGCTAGCAAAGTAATGCTCAAAATTCTCCAAGTCAGGCTTCAACAGTATGTGAACCGTAACTTCCAGATGTTCAAGCCGGATTTAGAAAAGACAGAGGGACCAGAGATCAAATTGCCAACATTCTCTGGATCATCAAAAAAGCAAGAGAGTTCCAGAAAAACATCTACTTCTGCTTTATTCACTACGCCAAAGCCTTTGACTGTGTGGATCACAACAAGCTGCGGAAAATTCTTAAAGTGATGGGAATACCAGACCTCCTGACCTGCCTCCTGAGAAATATGTATGCAGGTCAATAAGCAACAGTTAGAATCGGACATGAACAATGGACTGGTTCCAAATTGGGAAAAGAGTATGTCAAGGCTGTATATTGTCACCCTGTTTATTTAACTTATATGCAGGGTACATCATGCGAAATGCCAGGCTGGATGAAGCACAAGCTGGAATCAAGATTGCCAGGAGAAATGTCAATAACCTCACATATGCAGATGACACTACCCTTATGGCAGAAAGTGAAGAACTAAAGAGACTCTTGATGAAATTGAAAGAGGAGAGTGAAAAAGCTGGCTTAAAGCTCAATGCTCAAAAAACTAAGATCATGGCATCCAGTCCCATTACTTCATGGCAAATAGACAGGAAAACAATGGAAACAGTGAGAGACTTAATTTTTTTGGTGGGGTTGGGGGGTCCAAAATCACTGCAGGTGGTGACTGCAGCCATCAAATTAAAAGATGCTTGCTCCTTGAAAGAAGCTATGACCAACCTCGACAGCATATTAAAAAGCAGAGACATTATTTTGTTGACAAAGGTCTGTCTAGTCAAAGCTATGGTTTTTCCAGCAGTCATGTATGGATGTGAGAGTTGGACTATAAAGAAAGCTGAGAGCCAAGGAATTGAGGCTTTTGAACTGTGGTGTTGGAGAACACTCTTGAAAGTCCCTTAGACTTCAAGGAGATCTAACCAGTCCATCCTAAAGGAAATCAATCCTCAATATTCATTGGAAGGACTGATGCTGAAGCTCTAATACTTTGGCCACCTGATGCAAAGAACTGACTCATTGGAAAAGATCCTGATGCAGGGAAAGACTAAAGGCAGGAGGAGAAGGGGATGACACTGGACGAGATGGTTGGATGGCATTACCAACTCGATGGACATGAGTTTGAATAAGCTCCGGGAGTTGGTGATGGACAGGGAAGCCTGGTGTGCTGCAGTCCATGGGGTGGCAAAGAGTCGGACACGACTGAGCAACAGAACTGACTATCTAAATGCATAAATAAGGGCTTAAAGTGACTTACATTTAGGAAAGATAACCCTAAGAGTGGAGAACAGATTTTAATAGAGCATGACCAAGGAATGTCATACAGAAAAAGGAACAGTTTTAGGAGCTTGAGAGCTCAGGTATCTGTGAATACTTAGGTGAACATTATTGTATTCTACAGTTCTGAGAGAAAGAGAAATTTCTGAGCTAAAAATGCAGATTGAGGGGTATTTGTTATATAAGTGGTCATTAAAGCCATGGCAGGCTGCGGTAGATGGGGTCTCAAAGAGTCAGACAGAACTGAATGACTAAGCATGCATGCACACATATGACAAAGTTATGATATGAAAAGGCTAGAGAATTTAGAAAAACAGAAAGGATAATGAGAAAAAGAACCCAAGAAAAGAAAAAGAGAAATAATGGGCATAGACATATGGGAAGAACCAGGAGATTATTTATTTATATTATATCCACCTTCCTTGTTTCCAGTTTGAAATCTTCAGAAAGCAAGCATACGTGTAATAGAGAAGAACAAATCTGACTCCACATGATATCTGTTCCATTGCCTGTGCTTGGGGCTTCCCCAATGGCTCAGCAATAAAGAATCCACCTGCAAACAGGAGACGCAGAAGACACAGGTTCGATCCCTGGGTCAGGAAGATCCCCTGGAGGAGGAAATGGCACCCCGCTCCAGTATTCTTGCCTGAAAATCCCCATGGACAGTGGAGCCTGGTGGCCTGCAGTCCAAAGGGTTGCAAAGAGACACAACTGAGCTTAATAATGCTGGCTCTGCACCTTTATACAAGAATGCTGCCTATAGCCTGAAAGATACAGGACTGCCATTTCTCAGGGCTTTGACCTTTAAAAGTCCATTCATAAAAAGATAGAAAGTTGCGGAACAGAGGATAACATTTGTTTTATTGGAGGTTTACAGGAACAACCTGACCTGGCCAAGGTGGGCAACTACAAGAACAAAGAATTGCAACACCAAGAAGTCTGCAGTAACTAACCATGCTCCTCCAGCACCTTTCATTTAAAGGTGCTTTGCTGAAACCCTTTTCAGCGGATTTTTGAGCACAAGTCATCCATCTCCTTGCATGGCCCTGAAATAACATTTCTCTGCTCCAAACTCAGATGTTTTGGTATTGCTTGGCCCCACTATGTGGCGGGTACATGAACTTGCATTCAGTAACATGCTTTATATAGTTAGATATCTTGATTGTTCAGACTAGAAGTGTAAAATGAAAATTAACTTTCTTAGAGGGAATGAAATATTTTTGCCATTGAGTCTGGTGCCCACTGGCTCCAAATTTTATGAATAGGAAATTTTTTTTAAATACCCTTGACATTTGTATACTGTTTTACTATATATAAAGTTTTTTTCACATTTTTATTATTTCTTACAACAAGCCTTTAAGAAAAAACTTATTTACAAATGGAGAAACTCAAGATTCAAAGTTCAAGTAACCCCTCCAAGAAAAGTTCCCAGGCCTTCTGGCTGAGCCCATGTTGAGTTTACCAATATTATACTCAGAGTCCAAGGAATAAAAATCTTTCATTCATCCAAAACAACTTGCCTTCTTTAAAAAAAAAAAAAAAACTGATTTGCATGCTGGCAACTCCATGCCTTGTTTAAATTGCATTTTTATGGTTCAGTCTTTTAGCATAGAGAATAACTTTTCAGCAGAAATGATACTTGTCCAATAACACAATATACTACAAGGTTTAAGGGGGCCTATAGAAGACTCACCATAGTATTACAAAGACCCTTTAAAATTTCAAAGAAATTTTAAACTCAAGTGAAGTGTCAGTTTAACCCAGAAGTCTTAGTAAAGCAGAGTAAAATACTTGACTGGGCATTGTCATAAAATTATCACATGAATTTGTGGCCAATCAGTTTGCAAGGTATGGAGAAATAACATTTTTTTCTTCCACTGAAGAGAAAAGCCCACATTTCTGAGGCTGTTTGTCATGTCCCATTTTCTAACTATTCTACCTTTAAGACTGCCAAAGCCATGATCTCAGTGGCTAGTCCTGAAGTCTATTAAAGAAATGCTCCCATGACAGAACCCACAGATTCTGGACTCACCCATCCCTCCAGACTCTCAGCCTAATGGACTCCAGTATCCCTTGCTGTGTGACTCAACATCTGACTGACCACAGACAGCCTCTGGTTTCAACTTTGTTACTATCATTTTGGTGCTGACAGCTCTTCGGTAAGCAACCCAAAATCAACTCTGCTGTCTGAAGACTCTGGAATCAGCCCAGAAATCTGAAGAGCATGATGAGTAGAGGGAGCCAAACCAGGCCACTGTTGTCAGGGGACCACCCTTACCCTTCACTGACATAATTCTAATTTGGTTAGGCATTTTTTTAATACTTCTATGCCACTAGATAGTTGCTTTAAAGGCAAATCAAATGTCCATTTTTTAATGTAATCTAGACTCTGAAATCACAGATCACTTTAACAGAACAAATACAAGAATTCTATTCACATTATGATAAAAATGAATGTATATGTATGTTTAGTTAAAGATGAAAACTTCTGAGCATTGAAAGAAAACATTTTTTACATCAATTACTTGCATTTACTTTTAAAATCGACTTTTAAGTTTCAGAATGCATGTGAACATTTTTTGGTGTAAAATAACACATCAGATTCATTTAATAAAGTCAGTTCAGTAACTGTGTGTCTTACCAATATCTCCAAAGACATCTTTTTACAAAAGGCAATGGGGTTAGAAAAAAATCCATTGTTTCAAAGAGAAATAGTCTCTTAAACCCTGGTAAGTATCAATTACTATTCATACTACTGTCTAAACAGAAAGAAATTTCTTGACTCAGAAAGCTTCAGTTAGAAAGTATTATGTGCTACTACACGTGGAATGTTTGAGCTAAATCTTCTATATCAAATACACTGTCATTTAACAACTTTTATTGGAAGAATCTTTTACTATTAAGACAGTATTTAAGACTGTATTATAATTATACAGAAAATTTGTATTCAGCCTGGAAAATTTTTACCTTCTCTGTAATCCACCATTTTAATAGAAATATTTCCTCTAGCAATTATCTCTTCTCATTGTTTCTATATGTATTAAAATTTTCTAAAGCTTAAAATTATAGGAGAGGATGAAATAAAAAGCACTATCAATATCTAATGATCTGAAAATGACCTTATATTTTTAAACTAATTTTCGTAGCTCTGCATTAATTATCGTGTGCAATTACAGTTGTAGATATGGATAGAATGCCTGCTAGTGTCCATAGCAGGATAAGACAAGAAGAAAATCTATGAATTCTTCTCCTGTTTACACTTCAGTTTCAAAGTTTAAATGTTTATTTAAGCTATTTATGTGTTGATCAGAGATGTTCCTATATGATAGTGTGGATTAGTTTTCTTCTTGATATGAAATATAAGTGCATGAAAATCAAATATGCACAAGGAAGTAATGTTTTCATTTATCATATGGCAATGAACACTACAGAGCCTATTGAATAAATAAATAATTCAATCCATTCCACTTAAAATACATTTATGACCTGTCTACATTGTCCAAGACTTTACACTACCTTTGTAAAACTTAAATCTAACAAGTAAACCTGACATACACACACACACACACACACACACACAACATACACAGCTAATTCACAGAGTCAGGCTTGTAAAGGATGTGATCAAGGGCAAAGACACTATACTTTGCCCCAAATACAGGCAGGGCTGATCCTCCATGGGCAGGCACCAGCATAGCGGTTCCATTTGTTTAAACGGTATAACATTTCCATAATGGAGTATCCGCCTTTGACTTAAGCTGCTGAAACCCCTCCCCCAACTTTTCCAATGTTTAGAAACAATAGGGTTGAAGTTGATCCAGCAGAAGACTTTTCAAGCTGCACTTTTTTCTAGTGGACTGGTGCCTGGTGGTTGGAAGCCAGCTGCCCACTAGTATGATCTCTTGAGAACCCATTCTGAGAATAAGGTGTAGGTACTCACCAATAAGAGAGCTGAATTGGAAGCAAATCAAAAACAAATATATTGGAATACCATCTGAAAACTAGTACCTAAGGCTAGGATCAAAACTTCAAATGCCATAGGAGTTAAGCAAACAAAATAGATCAGGACTGGAGGCTGTGTGCCCCACAGAATTTCCTGCTCTTCAGCTCAGCATTAGGAAATCATCTAATTCTTCAGGCAACACTAGAAATCTGTATCTGCATGTGAAATCTATTAATTTCTAAATATTCACAATTAATTCAAGAAAAACCAAAATCAAAACACGAATTAATCTACATATGTCTATGAATATGATTCACCTTGAAGTCCATTAGCTTGCAGCTTCAGATTTGAAATTTTCATTCTTCTCTGGTGAGGTGTGACTCTGTGCTTTCTCTTTTGACTTAAATAGTGCAAGTAGAAAAATCAGTGCTTCTGGCTGGTGTAATTTCATCAGTTCACAACTATACAAAATGCTATAGACTTGTATACCCTGGATGTAATCAGATGGGTTGAACTCATCTTACAAATCCAAATAGTTGGCATTCATGCAGCCAAGAAAAAAGCATCATGTTTTAAGGTTAGAGATCATAAGTTGATTCCTTCGCCCATCCATTTTTAAGAATCTGCAGTGTATATTATTCTATAGAAACATAAATTGGTGTTCATTTTGCTCTGATTTAATGAAACTCTGATATAAACTCTGGTCTAGGATTTTTACCTAAAACATCTGGGCAATTCTTTTTAAAATATTTACTAAAAGCATGATTAAACACAATGGAAACAAAACATACACGTTCACTTCCTCGTTTATACAAAATGAAGAGAAGAACAAGGCATCATGTCCCAAACAGAGGCTTAGGGAAAATCAGGATTTAGTGCAGAATGTAGAAGTACCTAGCACTTCCCTGGATTTTCTTCCTACTCAGGAGTGAGGAAATAGTGATTCCTAAGAACTGCTAAGAAGAATCACAGTCTGTTTGGTACTTTAAGAAGTCTCTATCACTGAACATAAATTAAATATTTTGGGAGTGGGGGAAGAATGTAGTGAGTTACAATGTTTCAGAACTTCCGGACTCACAGATAGTATGAATATGACTATGAATTTGAGTATGAATTTGAGTATGAACTTGAGGTTGAATATGAGTGTGAGTTTGAGTGGCTTCCCAGGTGGTATTAGTGGTAAACAATCTACCTGCCAAAGAACGAGACATGAGACGCAAGTTCAATCCTTTGGTCAGGAAGACCCCCTAGAGGAGGGCATGGCAAACCACTCTAGTATTCTGCAGCAATTCTCTTGCCTGGAGAATTCAATGGACAGAGGGGCCTGGCAGGCTATAGTCCACAGAGTTGAAAAGTAGGACATGACTGAAGCGACTTAGTGCACACACACACATGAGTTTGAGTCTGAGTTTGAGTTTAAGTGTGCAGTAAGCAAATCATTGGAGAAGGAAATGGCAACCCACTCCAGTATTCTTGCCTGGAGAATACCATGGATGGAGGAGCTTGGTGGGCTACAGTCCACAGGTTGCAAAGAGTTGGACACGACTGAGCGACTTCACTTTCACTTTCAAGCAAATGATGCCAGAGTTCAGGCATCAGAAAGACCTGTCATGCACTAGCTGAATGACTTAAAGCAAGCTGTTTAACCCCTCTAAAGGTCAATTTGATCTGTAAAGTAGGAATAAAAATGCCTACTGGAAAAGTTACAAGGATCAAATGAGGTTACAAAGGATTTACCAAGAACTAAATATATTCAGCATGATATCTAGACCACACTAATTTTTTGATACTTCACCCACTCAACACACAAACAACAAAAACCGCAATCTTTTGCAGCCAAGAAGGAAGCAAGATATTAGAAACAAGTTTGCCAGTGAGCAGACAGAGAAGATTAGCTCTCCTGCCCATGCAGCTGGTCCATTACCAAGAAATCTACTCTTTGGGAACAGAGGACCCTTTAGAAGTTAAAGGGGATCCCTATCATCCTCCCTTATCTCTTCCCCTTCCCCCTCCTCTAGATCATTAAAGTATCTAGAAGGAATAATGTCTTCAAGTTTATCAACTAATAACTTAGCAGAGATTTATTTTGTGACCATAGTAGAGTGACAAAAAGTACCTGAGGATAGGATGTAACATATCCTCTAAGGAGGCTCCTGAATGAATAAACGAATAAAGGACCTGAGGCTGGACAGGCAGCCCTGGATGGGCAAAAAGGGAAGACTTAGAGATTTTAGCAAAGCCAAAGACTTGAGACCAGTCCTTATATGAGCAGCAGGTATCATGATTAACAGGAGTTGTTTTTTATTGCTGGCTGATTCTGTTCCAATTACTGAGTAAAGGGCATTTATAACAATGACTTCTTTAATCCCTCTACTTAACTCTAGGAAGATACTATTATCCCCATTTAACGGATGTGTAAATGGGAACTAAGGGAAAGGAATGGATGCTGCATTCCACAGCATG
The DNA here is from genome assembly GCF_042477335.2 of Ovis canadensis. Lineage (NCBI taxonomy): Eukaryota > Metazoa > Chordata > Mammalia > Artiodactyla > Bovidae > Ovis > Ovis canadensis. Next base: position 243,779,149 of record NC_091245.1, read on the forward strand.
TAAGAACTGAGAGGTAAGTCAAGTTCTAATCTAATTTCAGAGCCTGTGTTCTTAACCAATTCTGTATACTGTCTCCCTCCCAAAGAAAGAGAATATACCTCTAGTCTGATGATATGAGGTATCCAAGCAGCTCCTTCCATCAAAAGCATGGAAACTAGTCAAGAGTAGTGCTTGATGGAGGGGAAAAAAGAACCTATGGATTTTGGTTTGGGAGAAACAGCCATGAGAGAAGGAGGAAAGGAAAAGAGGCAGCAGCCTTGGATAGACATGAAAAGCGAGAGAGGTGAGAAAGAAATAGTCAAAGCGAAGTGGGAGAGGGAAAGAGAGGGAAAGAGAATGATAGAGAATGCTTTCCTCCTTGGAGAGTAGAAGTGTTAACAGAGCAAGCTGGGGAGGTGGGCAAGTGATAATGGAGAGACATGATAAGATGGAGTGTGATGGCGACAGTAAAGAGATGCAGTTAACATTGCTCCAACCAGGAGCTGTGCTAACGAGCTCTGCTGAAGCTACTACCAAACAGCTGTTCAGAGACCTTTGGCAGTTTCAGAATTGCTCTGCAACCCCAAGGGGCGCCCAGCCCCAATTCCTGAATCACAAGGTTAGAGGATCCATTCAGCTAGCTCTTTTTCATTTTCTTATCTAAATCAGCCTGCTGAGGAAAGATTGGTTCGGGAGGGAATATACTTGTCCTTTGAGAAATGGAATTAAGATATGTTTCTTTCCAACTATATTGAAAACTAAAAGGGAAAAAGTGTTCTTCTGTGTGTGAAGTTGCTTTTCCTATATATTTAGAATTTCTTCTTCTTTTTAAAACTAGGGTATATTTGTACTTCCCTGGCTCAGACGGTAAAGCATCTGTCTACAATGCGGGAGAACCAGGTTTGATCCCTGGGTCAGGAAGATACCCTGGAGAAGGAAATGGCAACCCACTCCATTACTATTGCCTGGAAAATCCCATGGATGGAGGAGACTGGTAGGCTACAGTCCATGGGGTCGCAAAGAGTCAGACACGACTGAGCGACTTCACTTTGCTTCACAATATTGTGTTAGTTTCTGCTGTACAATGACATGAATCAACTACACGTATACATATATCCCCTCCCTCCTGGATTTCCCTCCCAACCCCTCATCCCATCCCTCTAGGTCACCACAGACAGCTGAGCTGAGCTGTGTGTGCTTTACAGTAGGTTCCCACTAGCTAACTATTTTACACATGGTAGTGTGTATATGCGGAAAAGGCAATGGCACCCCACTCCAGTGCTCTTGCCTGGAAAATCCCATGGGCAGAGGAGCCTGGTAGGCTGCAGTCCATGAGGTCGAGAAGAGTCGGACACGACTGAGCGACTCCACTTTCACTTTTCACTTTCATGCATTGGAGAAGGAAATGGCAACCCACTCCAGTGTTCTTGCCTGGAGAATCCCAGCGATGGGGGAGCCTGGTAGGCTGCCATCTATGGGGTCACACAGAGTCAGACACGACTGAAGTGACTTAGCAGTAGCAGTAGCAGCAGTGTGTATACGTCAATCCCAATCTCCCAGTTCATCCGTCCTCTCCTTTGCCATCCTGTGTCCACTCATCTCTACATCTGCATCTCTATTCCTTCCTGGCAAATATATTGATCTGTACCATTTTTCTAGATTTCACATATATGCATTCATGTACGATATTCGTTTTTCTCTTACTTCAGTCTGTAGGTCCATTCATGTCTCCATAAATGACCCAATTTCGTTCCTTTTAATGGCTGAGTAGTCCATTGTGTATATGTACCACATCTACATAGTCATTCGATTGTAATCTCACATGTTCTCCACTATACCAGGAATATCATTATTGTATTTAAGGCAAGCCACAGTGTCAAGTCAAACAGAAGCAAATTCTTGCATATAGAGTTTTGCCTCACTAACTGTCACTTCCTAACTAAATGTTAGGCTCCCTACCATTCCAGGCATGCCCTTGCTTTCAAGACAGAGCTCTCAGGAGTTGAAATACTGTGTCTCTTTTCCTGTCTATGACTTTAAGCAAGCGACCTGCTATGAACCTTCTTAGAGTACTTTCTCCTACTTTATGCTTTAATTCAGAATCACTTATAGATGAACATCTTCTACCCTGGCACTTAGCTTTAATTAAACAATGAACTTCTTATAAAGGGGCTGTCTTGCTAATATTGAAGCAGGCCTCCAGCTGTCTCTTCTACCATTTTCTCATCTTCTATAGATCTTTTCTCTTTTCTCCATTAGAAACAAAAAACTTGGAGAAATAACCAAATGATCTGAACCTAATCAATGTAAATTTTTATTCAGACCCTTTGATGTCACTTTCAATCAAGAAGTTTGGCAATTAAATAACTCACTCATTTAATTGACTCTCCCTTGCCTATTTTACATATAGTCAATTACTTGAATCACTCTGACCAAATCATGCATTTTTGTTATCTGCATTCTTCTGCCATCATTTCTTATTTTCTAAAGTGGACACGCCCTTTAAGAATTTTTTTTTAATTAGCACTTTATCAAAAAGTTATGAAATATATTGGGTTGGCCCAAAAGTTCATTCAGGTTTTTCCATTAGATGTTACAGAAATCCATGAACAAACTTTTTGACCAACCCAATAGTTACAATGTAGTTTCTTTATAAGTAAAATTAAAATTTTAACTATGGAGAATTGTCTCCATTAATCATTAAGGCATCTTTTTAAATAGGAAAGGGTACAGATATACTCTTATTTTGAAGACTACTACTGATCAGTAAGATAAACTAATTTATTGAGATAATGTAAAGAAACTTAAGGGAAAGTACAATGATGGATTAGATGAAAGATGGGAGTTTTTCTTTTTGAAAGATAGAGCAAAATTTACTCTATGGTATATTAGAGGTGTAATTAGAAATATCAAGGCTCCATTTTTTAAAATTTCTTAATTATGTACACCAATAATGTTTGAATTGTTTATATAACATTAACATCCTAGAAAAGAGGAAAAGAACTTAGTTGACAGATATTGTTTCTATTGATCAAAATCTATTTTGATTATCATTAAGGAGATTAGTACATGAAGCCCACTTGACCATCTGTAGCAAGGAGGTGCCTTTTGCAAATTCAGCCATGTATGGTAAGCAATTACGTCAAGGCAGTGTTAGCCCCAGTCTTTATGAAGTGTCCATAAGACAGCTGAGTTATGGTGCCATTAAGATTTTTTGGCTCCCTCCCCCCCAACTCTGACAAAAAATAAAGGTAAAATGTGCACTATAGCAATGACTGTGGTCTACCATAATTTTAAAAATTCAGTATATAATCAGGGAAAAAAGACAAAACACAAAAATGGGGTAAGGAATCTCAACTTTTTGTTGAGATAAAAGTTTCCCTCTCTTATGATACTAAAAGCATATCTTTAAAAATCCACAAGAAAATCTTGTTGAAAAATGCACATTTACCAGAAAGGCTTTTAATGATCATTTCAACTATTAAAAAACTAAGCTAAATTATTACTTTTGGCAAGCTATCTGTATATATGAACTAAATATAAACCTTATACAGAAACTGTTTTTCTTCTACTTTCTCCTTTTATAGTGTCCAGGAGGCCTTCAGCCTCTATACTCTGATGAGAGGTACCAAATTTGTCACACAGTAACTTTGAGTTAAAAGTACATTGGCCTATTTTTCTGAACACAAAATTGGGACATATAGTCTGACAAAAGATTCTGTGGCTTGTCCAGTGAAAGATGAAGTCTGGAATAAATGTCAGACACCAAAAATATAGGCGATTCTAAGATGTTTCAATAATTTTTGGTGATAGAACATTTAGAATCAGGACTGGCCCAGAAAATTCACAATAGTAGAGTGTGATCTGTACCCTGCTTTTGAATATCTTTTTTCTCCAGTGTTTTGGTACCCACCCTACTTCTAGATTATCTAAAGGAATCCCACAGTGTCTCATGGAATGTTGAAATACCCATGTTTTGTGCAAACTAGGGCTGGAGGTTGTACCCTTGTCTAGGTCAGCTTTGGCAATATTCACCAGGAAAAAATATAGAGACCAGAGAGGTAGAAGAGACCCAGGTCCCTTACAGACCATTATGCTCCAGAGCCATTCAGGATATCATTTGTTTCTTAACGAGGGAAGTGAAAATTACACTATTAGCACGATGGCTGAGTTCAGTGGTTGGGGCTGGAATTCAAGACTTAACAGTTGATTGGCTCTTTTAGTTATCTATTATTGCATAAAAACAATCCCAAATGTGGTGTCTAAGAACTACTGTATATATGCCTCATGATTTCATGGGTTAGAAATTAAGTCAAGTCTCAGCCATATGATTCTTCTGTTTCATTTGGCAATGACAGAAGCTTAGGTTGTATTCAGCCAGCAGGTGGGCTGATCTGGAAGGTCTAACAGGGCTTCAGCCATATATCTGGTTATTTGGCAAGGACAATGGGGCTGATTATGTAGATGAGGGAACCCAAACATGGCCTCTCCATGAGGAAAATAGCAGCCTCACTGTTGAGACATGTTACATCATGGCTTGGGACTTCAAAGGTGAGTGTTCAAGAATATAAGGACAAAACTGCATGATTTTCATGACCTCATTTCGGAGACCACATGACATCATATCTATGCTACTCTATTGGTGAAAACAGTCATGAGGTCCACCCAAGTTGGGACCTAGACCCAGCCCCCTGATGGGAAGATGTCACAGACTTGGGCCACATATGTAAATGACAACACCAGGACTGAATGACTAACCATAGAGCCACAGACAAATTCATTGGAGCTTTACAGGGGGACTTCTTCTCTGGGAGGCCAACCTAGAGATAAGACTCTTGAACAAGTTAATTTTTACATTGTACCATGCTTCTCAGTCAGAATCTACTGCTTTTGATATTTGTACATGTTCTTAAGGAATATAAAAGTATTAATCTTAAAATAAAGAACTAAGGTAACATAAATAATCAAGCAAAATACCCTCCAGACACATCTATTCATTGGAGCCCAACATATATACTACACACTGCTTATCAATGTTCATTCTATTCCTTCTCTCTATATGAAATGTTGTCTCTGATTCTCTCCACTCCTCTGAATCAGTCATTCATCAACACATAGGGTAAATCCCATGAATTTTTCCCTAATATTTATGGTGCACCAAACCAGTTTCTCTCACTGCATTTTTTATTGTTGTTGTTACTGTTTCTATCATTTGACTTTCTTTTACTGTTAAGTGTTTCAGGTCAGTTCAGGTCATTCAGTCATGTCAGACTCTTTGTGACCCCTGAACCACAGCATGCCAGGCCTCCCTGTCCATCACCAACACCTGGAGCTCACCCAAACCCATGTCCATTGAGTCGGTGATGCCATCCAACCATCTCATCCTCTGTCATCCCCTTCTCCTCCCGTCCCCAATCTTTCCCAGCATCAAGGTCTTTTCAAATGAGTCAGCTCTCTGCATCAGGTGGCCAAAATATTGGAGTTTCAGCTTCAACATCAGTCCTTCCAATGAACACCTAAGACTGATCTCCTTTAGGATGGACTGGTTGGACCTCCTTGCAGTCCAAGGGACTCTCAAAAGTCTTCTCCAACACCACAGTTCAAAAGCATCAATTCTTCAGCACTCAGCTTTCTTTATAGTCCAACTCCACATCCATACATGACCACTGGAAAAATCATAGCCTTGACTAGACGGACCTTTGTTGACAAAGTAATGTCTCTGCTTTTTAAGATGCTGTCTAGGTTGGTCATAACTTTCCTTCCAAGGAGTAAGCATTTTTTAATTTCACGGCTGCAGTTACCATCTGCAGTGATTTTGGAGCCCCCCAAAATAAAGTCTGACACTGTTTCCACTGTTACCCCATCTGTTTGCCATGAAGTGACGGGACTGGATGCCATGATCTTTGTTTTCTGAATGTTGAGCTTTAAGCCAACTTTTTCACTCTCCTCTTTCACTTTCATCATCAGGCTCTTTAGTTCTTCACTTTCTGCCATAAGGGTGGTGTCATCTGCATATCTGAGGTTATTGATATTTATCCCAGAAATCTTGATTCCAGCTTGTGCTTCTTCCAGCCCAGCGTTTCTCATGATGTACTCTGCATAAAAGTTAAATAAGCAGGGAGACAATATACAGCCTTGATGTATTCCTTTTCCTATTTGGAACCAGTCTAGTTTTCCATGTCCAGTTCTAACTGTTGCTTCCTGACCTGCATACAGGTTTCTCAAGAGGCAGGTCAGGTGGTCTGGTATTCCCATCTCTTTCAGAATTTTCCACAGTTTATTGTGATCCACACAGTCAAAGGCTTTGGCATAGTCAATAAAGCAGAAATAGGTTTAGGTTTACATTTTCTGACTCCTCAAGTGAAGTGCAAGCTCCTTAACTGCATGAATTATTACATTCTTCATAGACTCTAGCACACTTATTGCTGACTAATTCAATAATTAACTGATTAATAGACTATTCTCCATAAACTACAGGAATTTTATTGCTTATAGCTGTTAAAAGTTAGTTTAAAGTATTCTATAATTCTGCTTTGAAAGCATGCCACCTTTTGCATAATGGAGAAACTTCTCGATAAGTGATAATGATTCTATACAGAATGAGAATAGATTCATTCTATAGAATAAAAGACTAAACCAAGTAAAACATAGCTATTCTGGGTAGTACATCATTCATTCATTTCTTGGAGAATAACTTAGGACCTCAACTTCATCTGTAAAACAGAAATAGTTCCACCTACTTTACAAGAAAGATGGTTTTAAGAATCAAGTGAGATAATGTTTTCACCATGTCTAGGACTTTGAAAGTACCAATAACTTAGGATAGCACTAACTGCCTCAGGAGAAAGCGCAATTGTTGATTTCACTATCATGATCATTTTGTCCTCTAATATTCTGACATAAGAAATTTCAAGATACATATTCTGCCACTCTATTTTCTTTCAATGAAATGATTCTCCAGAGATTTAAGAGCACACTGGCCACTAAAGCTGTTTTCTATAAATTGGCAGCAGAATAACATGTGTTAAGAGCTCAGGCTCAGGAGTCAGACCCTTCTGGGTTAAAATCCCAGTGGCAAGTCTCCTTAGCTCTGTGAATGGGCATGGTGTTTATCTTCACTTTGCCCCAGCTTCAGTTCAGTTCAGTCATGCAGTCGTGTCTGACTCTTTGGGACCCCATGAATCGCAGCACGCCAGGCTTCCCTGTCCATCACCATCTCCCGGAGTTCACTCAAATTCATGTTCATCGAGTCAGTGATGCCATCCAGCCATCTCATCCTCTGTCATCCCCTTTTCCTCCTGCCCCCAATCCCTGCCAGCATCAGAGTCTTTTCCAATGAGTCAACTCTTCACATGAGGTGGCCAAAGTACTGGAATTTCAGCTTTAGCATCATTCTTTCCAAAGAACACTTAGCTTATTTATCTGTAAAATGGAAGTGGCAATACTATTTATCTATTATTATTATTCTTTGAGTACAATTCAGTTCAGTTCAATCGCTCAGCCATGTCTGACTCTTTGCGTCCCCATGGACTGCAGCACACCAGGCTTCCCTGTCCATCCCCAACTCCCAAACTTGCTCAAACTCATGTCCATCAAGTCAGTGACGCCATCCAACCATCTCATCCTGTGTCATCCCCTTCTCTTCCTGCCTTCAATCTTTCCTAGCAAGAGGGTCTTTTCCAGTGAGTCAGTTCTTTGCACCAGGTAGCCAAAGGATTGGAGCTTCAGCTTCAGGATCAGCCCTCCCAATGAATATTCAGGACTGATTTCCTTTAGGATTGACTGGTTGGATCTCCTTGCAGTCCAAGGGACTCTTAAGAGTCTTCAACACCACAGTTTAAAACCAACAACTGGCTTCTGAGTACAGTTAGCATGAGCTCAACATTCTACACGTCCAGGATGAATTTTGGTAGAGAATGTAGTCCACTCTTTGTCTTTAAATATAGAAAAGTAAAATGTAGAGTTTGAGAGAAACCTCAGAAGTAATCTAACTCAGGTCTTCAATCATACCAAAATGCTTTATAAATACCTTCCATAAATCATTCAGACTTCCATGGAGGAAATTCATTACCTCAATCTAGCTTAATGTAACATAAATTGTTTCTTATTGAATCTAATTCTATTTCCATATAATCTCACATTTTAATCCTAAACATATCCTCCATAGTACAAATAAAAATGTAAAATCCATTTTTCTTTTCAATAAATTATTTAAGATTAACATCATATAATCGAAGAGTCTTCCATTTTTCTTTACTTCCAATGGCTCCTCATATGCCCTGATCCCTATAATTTTTCAATCTTGTTGTCTCACCACCATGTTGATTCTACATTCCTTTTAGTGAGAACCAGAAAGGAAGACAATAAAATAAACAAGCAGGGAAAAGTTGGGGTATTACCTCCTTGGTTCTAAGGACTAAAATTTTATTGAATTCAAAATATACTGACTCAATTGTCAGTTCAATCATTCCACTGTCAAGCACAGGGTTTTTTTCTTCCAAGCTACACAAAGCCTATGAAAGTTTATAGTAAGTTTATACTGTGATTACTGTACATTATTTTTAAAGCTTTACTTATATTCATAAAATAAAAAACATATTTCCATTTCTAATCTATGAAGTACATGTGGTTACAGAACAGAAAAAAACTCTATAGACGATCCATTTCAATAATATTTTAAAGACATTCATAGGTAAAAAAAAATCAATATTAATTTAAAAACTTAAGAAATAACATTATATGGAATATTTTACTTTTCTATATTGTATGACAAGAAAAATATTTTAATAGAGAATTTATATTTTCAGCCTAACATGACAAGTTACTAGTGTAAATGTTCATATCTTTTAATGATGAAGTTAAGTTACATGATATTTCCAACTAAAATTTAGAAGATACTAGATAACTCTTATAAAATTTTTATTGACCTGATAAAAATTTTGGTCCAGTTAGCTAAAGTTGAAACATACAAACTTATTTAAACAGGTTTTTCTGTCATAGAAGAGACATGTAATCAAAATTATTCAGTGGCGCACCAAGACAATGAAAGTGGAAGTTTGCCTTATTTTTTCCCTGTTTCCCTCAAGTCATCTTCAGTTCAGTCACTCAGTTATGTCTGAGTTTTTGAGACCCCATGAATCGCAGCACACCGGGCCTCCCTGTCCATCACCAACTCCCGGAGTTCACTCAGACTCACATCCATCGAATCGTGATGCCATCCAGCCATCTCATCCTCTGTCGTCCCCTTCTCCTTCTGCCACCAATTCCTCCCAGCATCAGAGTCTTTTCCAATTAGTTAACTCTTCACAATAGGTGGCCAAAGTACTGGAGTTTCAGCTTTAGCATCATTCCTTCCAAAGAAATCCCAGGGCTGATCTCCTTCAGAATGGACTGGTTGGATCTCTTTGCAGTCCAAGGGACTCTCAAGAGTCTTCTCCAACACCACAGTTCAAAAGCATCAATTCTTCGGCACTCAGCTTTCTTCACAGTCCAACTCTTGCATTCATACACGACCACTGGAAAAACCATAGCCTTGACTAGACGGACCTTTGTTGGCAAAGTAATGTCTCTGCTTTTCAACATGCTATCTAGGTTGGTCATAACTTTTCTTCCAAAGAGTCAGCGTCTTTTAATTTCATGGCTGCAGTCATCATCTGCAGTGACGTTGGAGCCCAAAAATATAAAGTCTGACACTGTTTCCCCATCAATTTCCCATGAAGTGATGGGACCAGATGCCATGATCTTCATTTTCTGAATGTTGAGCTTCAAGCCAACTTTTTCACTCTCCTCTTTCACTTTCATCAAGAGGATTTTTAGTGCCTCTTCAGTTTCTGCCATAAGGGTGGTGTCATCTGCATATCTGAGGTGACTGATATTTCTCCCAGAAATCTTGATTCCAGCTTGTGCTTCTTCCAGCCCAGCGTTCCTCATGATGTACCCTGCATATAAGTTAAATGAGCAGGGTGACAATATACAGCCTTGACGTACTCCTTTTCCTATTTGGAACCAGTCTGTTGTTCCATGTTGAGTTCTAACTGTTGCTTCCTGACCTGCATATAGGTTTCTCAAGAGGCAGGTCAGGTGGTCTGGTATTCCCATCTCTTTCAGAATTTTCCACAGTTGATTGTGCTCCACACAGTCAAAGGCTTTGGCATAATCAATAAGGCAGAAACAGATGTTTTTCTGGAACTCTCTTGCTTTTTCCATGATCCAGTGGATGTTGGCAATTTGCTCTCTGGTTCCTCTACCTTTTCAAAAACTAGCTTGAACATCTGGAAGTTCATGGTTCACATATTGCTGAAGCCTGGCTTAGAGAATTTTGAGCATTACTTTACTAGCATGTGAGATGAATGCAATTGTGTGGTAGTTCAAGCATTCTTTGGCCTTGCCTTTCTTTGGGATTGGAATGAAAACTGACCTTTTCCAGTCCTGTAGCCACTGCTGAGTTTTCCAAATGTGCTGCCATATTGAGTGCAGCACTTTCACAGCATCATCTTTCAGGATTTGAAATAGCTCAACTGGAATTTTATCACCTCCACTAGCTTTGTTCATAGTGATGCTTTCTAAGGCCCACTTGACTTCACATTCCAGAATGTCTGGCTCTAGGTGAGTGATCACACCATCGTGATTTTCTTGGTCATGCAGATCTTTTTTGTACAGTTCTTCCATGTATTCTTGCCACCTCTTCTTAATATCTTCTGCTTCTGTTAGATCCATACCATCTTGCTGCTGCTGCTGCTGCTAAGTCACTTCAGTCGTGTCCGACTCTGTGCGACCCCATAGACGGCAGCCCACAAGACCCCCCCGTCTCTGGGAGTCTCCAGGCAAGAACACTGGAGTGGGTTGCCATTTCCTTCTCCAATGCATGAAAGTGAAAAGTGAAAGGGAAGTTTCTCAGTCATGTCTGACTCTTCGCGACCCCATGGACTGCAGCCTACCAGGCTCCTCCGTCCGTGGAATTTTCTAGGCAAGAGTACTGGAGTGGGGTGCTATCGCCTTCTCCACATATCATCTTAGATTAAGGGTTTAATCTTTACTTTATATTAGTTGTGTAATCGTGTATAATAAAGTATAAACTATAGGTACATCAGAAAAATTAAATTAGTAGTCAGAGTCTTAGGTTTTAAAAAGACAGTAATAACAAATAGGAATAACGATTATTAAAGTATATTTTCAGAAAGAATATTAAAGAATATGGAAAGAATAATAAATTCCAAGACCAAGAAGAGATCCTAATTCTGATTTTTATACTTGGTTCAAGTTGGCCAGGAATTTCTGGAGTTATTCAAACACACCTTTCACATTTGTGGCCAGCTTGACCTCTCCTATCCTAGAATAATCAAATATCACCAAAAATGTTAAAAATCCTGGGTCTAGCAAAGTGTAGCCAAGGGGTGTGTAGTGAAGACTGAAATCCTGTTTTGAAATATTTATTTATTCATTCATTTATTTGGCTGTGCCTGTCAGGGGCAGCATGTGGGATCTTTGAACTTCATTGCAGCATGTGGGAACTAGTTCCCTGACCAGGGATCAAAACAAGGTGCCCTACACTGGAAGCATAGAAGTATTAGCCACTGGACCACCAAGGAGATACCAAGACCAAAACTTTTAAACCAAAAATTATGCTTATATTAACACTGCTCTGGAGATCACATTTTATTTTCTACATGCAATCCCTATTACTTTGCAAATGAATTAGTGATTCACACATAACAGCCAGAAGAAGCAGTTGGAAAGTAAAGCAATATAGGCTCAAACACCAAAATAAGAAAAAAACAAAATCAAATATAAATCCCAATAATTTGAAATATTAACTTCATAGTTTTATCTCTTCTGATTGATCTGTTTTATCATTCCTCTCTGAAAGGAGTCCTCTTTTCTTGGATATATGTTAACCATTAGGATACTGTCTAATTTCACTGTAATAAAGGCTGATTGTATTCACTAGTTATCCTGCCTAAAAAAAGAACACCCTGAGTCAAGAAGACAGGATATAACAGGGTGCTGTAGGCATCCTTTGTGTTTAAATATCCAATCTGTGTTTCACTGAATAGATATCTAAATGACATAGTACCACATTATCCACCAAGCTTCAGAACAAAATAATGTAACCCAATTTAAACAACCAAATACAGTTTTGAATATCATAACTTTTTCATATCGCATCTCATTTTATTTATTATTAACGAGATTTCCTCATTAAGATTACTTACTAAAATAAATTTAGAATGCCCCTATCATGTAATTTTCTTCTTGGCAACTAGAATGCATAGTTGTAGAATTCAAAACTTTTGTGCTACTTTCTCATTCATTTAGGCAATCTGAGTGTGTTAAAAAATGCAAAGGATATCTATCCTCTATAGAATTAGAAAGTAGCAGTTTCCTTCACTCATAGGGAATGCTCTAGTAAGCAAATACTTGCTTATCTGTGTCCTCTTTTCCTTGAGGTCGAAGATTTAACACTCTTTAATAAATTTCACAGGGAAAGCTAGGAACAAATGGAAGCAGAAAAGAGTTCTGTTAAGGCTAATTTAGCCAGATTGCCAGAGGATTTTGATTTCAGGATCAGAAGATCTTCAGATTTTGGTTTATAGTTTGATAATTGATCACATGGCCTGACAGTCAAGTTAATAACAACCAGAAACAAAAGTAATGTGCATTCTGCTACTAATTTTAAAGGTAAATTTTAATTATTTAAATCTAGTCTACATATTAGGATTCTTAACCCCTATAAAATTAAGTTATAATAGATTAATTTCTGAGATTTTTTTAAAAAACACACTATGATTGTGCATATGTTGGCTTTACCTTATAATTCTGTATATCTTTGAATTTACATATTTTAAGGTTATATCATTAGGTGAAACATATTCATATTACATATCTTTCCCCTTCCTTTGTTGTGTCTTTCCACATGTTTTGCTTAAGTATGTCACACATATCTTGAGTCTTTTTTTCATCTAAGAGCTAGATCTTTCTTTAAATAACTTACTTAACTAGCATTTTATCTTTCCAATCTTTTAAATAATGTCAATTTACAAAGCATTATAGTCTCAATTTCTGAACTTCAATTATTTTTTTCTAGAGTCTTTTAAAAAACCAATGTATACAACTTGAAAGTCTTTGACATTTAATAGAAGACTTTAATCTATTAACACTTATTGTGCTTACCAATCTGCTAAAATAACATTTTCACAGAAAAATTTCTGGTCTATAGTAGATGTTCATTAAATAGTTGCTGAATATTTGGCCTATTTTTCCTCTTCCTTTCCTGATTTCTATTGAGCTGACAGTGCTTTCTTTATCCTCCTCTTTCTTTCCCTCTAACAGTTTGGAAGTTATGCTTTCTATTTTCATTCTTGCAATAATTTATCACCAAGCGTTAGATAGTTATTTTGATGAACAAATTTTATAGATGTTTATTTTAACCAAGACATTATTTTTATACATTTGTATCATTTCTAACTATTCTTCAGTCTAATTTACCAAAATAATATCTGTATGAAACAACAATGGACCTGTGTCAGACAAAGAAATATTTGTGAACATAGATATTTAAATGTGATATTCATCCATTTTAAAACTAAATCAAATGACTACAAAATAATAAAACTTAAAAACAAGAGATTCAATGTAAAAATACTTAAAACTCCAATATAATACACTGTATTTTATAAAATAGTATTCAGTAAAGACAGAAATGTTTCCTTTTAAACATATTTTTAATGGACTATCGAATTCACCAAGCAGGATGAGGTACCCAATAAATATTCATATCATTATGACCTGGCTTTGATTGTCATTCTCATGAGGCTGCACATAACCACTGAGCTGCTACATGACTCAGTTTTTTCACTGATGAAACTGTATGTTTCTTCTGCTGTCAGTGATGTGTAATCAATTGGTACAGCTTTATTTGTACTGTCTACAGCACAAAAGCAAATTGAGATTAGCATAAATAATTGTAACATTTAACCTTTGGCTAGCATGAAGCCATACATAAGTAACAAAATAAAATGTTGGGAAAGAATCATCCATTTCACAATGTAGGTGGACAAAACCTATGAAAGTCAAATGAGATAAGAAGTGTCCCTGTTAATTAATCTTCAAGCATACTAATAGAACTATTACATATTGGCATTTTTAGAGAGATACTTCATTATACAAATAAACTCACAAAGAAAAGAGATATTTTTCTCACTCACATGAAGAATTTTCATAAAAGTTATATTTTTCCCCGTCTGTAGTAGGGTGAAACAGTAAGGGCCTAACAATAGCAAAAGAGAAAGGGTGGCAAGAATACACAGAAGAACTATACAAAAAAGGTCTTAATGACCCAGATAACTACGATGGTGTGGTCACTCACCTAGAGCCTAATATTCTGGAGTCTAAAGTCTAGTGGGCCTTAGGGAGCATTACTGCAAACAAAGCTAGTGGAGGTGATGAAATTCCAGCTGAGCTATTTAAAATACTAAAAGATGATGATGTTAAAGTGCTGCACTCAATATATCAGCAAATTTGAAAAACTCAGCAGTGACCACAAGAATGGAAAAAGCTAGTTTTTGTTTGAATCCAAAAGAAGGGCAACGCCAAAGAATGTACAGACTACCATACAAATTGTGCTTATTTTGTATGCTAGTAAGGTTATGCTCAAAATCATTCAAGCTAGGCTTCAGCAATCTTTTAATGAAATTAAAAGACGCTTACTCCTTGGAAGGAAAGTTATGACCAACCTAGATAGGATATTCAAAAGCAGAGACATTACTTTGCCAACAAAGGTCCATCTAGTCAAGGCTATGGTTTTTCCAGTGGTCATGTATGGATGTGAGAGTTGGAGTATAAAGAAAGCTGAGCACCAAATAATTGATGCTTTTGAACTCTGGTGTTGAAGAAGACTCTTGAGAGTCCCTTACACTGCAAGGAGATCCAACCAGTCCATCCTAAAGGAGCTCAGTCCAGAGGGTTCATTGGAAGGACTGATGTTGAAGCTGAAACTCCAATATTTTGGCCACCTGATGCAAAGAGCTGACTCATTTGAAAAGACACTGATGTTGGGAAAAATTGAAGGCAAGAGGAGAAGGGGATGACATAGGATGAGATGATTGGATGGCATCACTGACTCGATGGACATGAGCTTGGGTAAACTCCAAGAGTTGGTGATGGACAGGGAGGCCTGGTGTGCTGTGGTTCATGGGGTTGCAAAGAGTCGGACACGACTGAGCGACAGAACTGAACTGAACTGAAAGTTATGCTCAAAATCCTTTAAGCTAGGCTTCAGCAGTATGTGAACCAAGAAATTCCAGATGTACAAGTTGGATTTAAAAAGGCAGAGGAACCAGAAATCAAATTGCCAACATGTGTTGGATCATAAAGAAAGCAACATAATTCCAGAAAAACATCTACTTCTGCTTCATTGAGAACTTTACCTGCCTTCTGAGAAACCTGTATGCTGGTCAAGAAGCAACGGTTAGAACTGTACATGGACTGGTTCAAAATTGGGAAAGGAGTACGTTAGGGCTGTGTATTGTCACCCTGTTTATTTAACTTATATGCAAAGTACATCATGTCAAGTGCTGGGCTGGATGAAACACAAGCTGGAATCAAGATTGCCAGGAGAAATATCAATAACCTCGGATATGCAGATGACACCACCCTAATGGCAGAAAGTGAAGAAGAATTAAATAACAGCCTCTTGATGAAGGTGAAAATGGGAGGGGAAAAGCTGGCTTAAAACTTAGCACTCAAAAAACTAAGATCATGGCATCAGGTCCCATCACTTCATGGTAAATAGATGGGGAAAAGGTTGGAACAGTGACAGATTTTATCTCCTTGGGCTCCTAAATGACTGCAGATGGTGACTACACCCATAAAAATAATAGATGCTTGCTCCTGGGAACAAAAGCTATGATGAATCTACTGCATGCATACTAAGTCATTTCAGTTGTGTTTGTGATTCTATGGATTGCAATCCTATGGACTGCAGCCCTCCAGGATCTGATATCCACGAGATTCTCCACAAGAATACTGGAGTGGGTTGCCATGCTCTCCTCCAGGGGATCTTCCTGACCTGGGGATCAACCCATGTCTTTCATGTCTCTTGCACTGGCAGGCAGGTTCTTTACCACTAGCACCTAGACAGTGTGTTGTTGATCAGTAGCTCAGTCATGTCCATCTCTTTACAATGCCATGGACTGCAGAACACCAGGCTTCCCTGTCCCTCACCATCTCCCAGTTCACTAAAACTCATGTCCATTGAGTCAGTGATGCCATCCAACCATCTTGTCCTCTGTCATCCCTTTCTCTTCCTGCACGCAATCCTTCCCAGCATCAGGATCTTATCCAATGAGTCAGTGCTTCACATCAGATGGCTAAAATACTGGAGCTTCAGCTTCAGCATCTATCCTTCCAATTAATATTCAGGGTTGGTTTCCTTTAGGATTGACTGAGTTGACCTCTTTGCAGTCCAAGGGAATCTCAAGAGTCTTCTCCAACACCACAGTTGAAAAGCATCAGTTCTTCGGTTCTCAGCCTTCTTTGTAGTCCAATCTCACATTCATATATGACTACTGGAAAAACCAGAGCTTTGACTATGTTTTTTGTTGGCAAAGTAATGTCTCTGTTTTTAATACACTGTCTAGGTTTGTCATAGCTTTTCTTCCAAGGAGTGTGTGCCTACTTAATTTCATGGCTGCAGTCATGGTCCGCAGTGATTTTGGAGCCCTAGGAAATAAAGTCTGTCACTGTTTTCATTTTTTCCCCATCTATTTGCCATGAAGTGATAGGACTGGATGCCGTGATATTCTTTTTTTTAATATTGAGTTTTAAGCCAACTTCTTCACTCTCCTCTTTCACTTTCATCAAGAGGCTTTTTAGTTCCTCTTCACTTTCTGCCATTAGGATGGTGTCATCTGCATATCTGAGGTTACTGATATTTTTCCTGGCAATCTTGATTTCACTTGTACTTCATCCAGACCAGCATTTCACGTGATGTACTCTGCAAATAAATTAAATAAGTAGGGAGCCAATTTACAGCCTTAATGTACTCCTTTCCCAATTTTGAACCAGTCCATTGTTCCATGTCCAATTCTAACTGTTGCTTCTTGACCAGCATACAGGTTTCTCAGGAGGCAGTTAAGGTGTTCTGGTATTCCCATCTCTTTTAGAATTTTCCACAGCCTGTTGTGAACCACACGGTCAAAGGCTTTTCATAGTCAAAGAAGCAGATGTTTTTCTGGAATTCTCTTGCATTTTCTATGATCCAACGGATGTTGGCAATTTAATCTCTGATTCCTCTGACTTTTCTAAATCCAGATTTCTAAATTCCAGATGGAAGTTCTTGGTTCACGTATTGCTGAAGCCTAGCTTGAAGGATTTTGAGCACTATCTCGCTAGCATGTGAAATGAGTGCAATTGTGCAGTTGTTTGCACATTCTTTGGCATTGCTTTTCTTTGGGATTGGAATGAATATTATGTCTTTTAATACACTACAGAGTATATTAAAAGGAAAAGACATTACTTTGCTGACAAAGGTCTGTATAGTCAAAGCTATGGTTTTTCCACTAGTCATGTATGGATGTGAGAGTTGGACCATAAAGAAGGCTGAAAACAGAAGAATTGATGCTTTTTAATCATGTGCTGGAGAAGACTCCTGAGAGTCCCCTGGACAGCAAGGAGATCTAACCAGTCAATCCTAAAGGAAATCAACCCTGAATATTCATTGGAAGGACTGATGCTAAAGCCGAAGCACCAATACTTTGGTCACCCGATGTGAAGAGCCAACTCATTGGAAAAGTGATGATGCTGTGAAAGATTGAAGCCAAAGGAGAAGAGGGCAGCAGAGGATGAGATGGTTAGATAGCATCACAGACTCAATCGACATGAATCTGACCAAATTCCTGGAGACAGTGAAGGACACGGAAGCCTAGTATGCTGCAGTCCATGGGGTTGCAAAGAGTCAGACACAACTTAGCAACTGATGAACAACAGTAGAGTGAAGAGGTATAAATCTATAGTATGTACCCTTTCTGTCCTTGTGATGGCAGAATAAAGCATTAGGATGTCCGCTTCTTAATCTTTTATTCTGTACCATAAGGATCTGTTCCTTACATGGCAAAATGTATTTTACAGATATGATTAAATTTTAAAAATTGGGAGATTATCCTAAATTATTTGTGATCACAAGGCTTCTTATATATGAATGAAGAAGGTAAGAGGATCAGAGAAGTAGACATAGCAACTGAAGTGAAACTCAAAGTGATGAACTGATGGCCTCCAAGTCGGATGGGGTCACAGACAGGAGGAGAGTAGCTTCTAGAAGCTGGAAAAGGCAAGGAAACAGATATTTCCCTAGAACCTCTAGAAGGAATGTAGTCTTGCTGACACATTGGCATTAGTCCAGGGAGACCTATTTCACAGTGTAGAACTCCAGAATTGTAGAAGAGTAATTTTGATTTTGTTTGTGGTAATTTGTTATGGAAGTAATAGAAACTAATACAGACCTCCACTCGTAAGAAATTCGGAATGGAAAGGAAAAGTCATTGTAGGCTGGGAAGAGTAGCAACTGAGACCCAAAAAGGATAAATAATTTTTTCCGGAGTTAGTGATAGAAAGTGAATTCATATGTGCATCTTTCTAAACCATTACTCCCTACTATATTACTAAGAATTTGGAACACTCTCAGTGCAGAATGCCTAGGTCCATCCAAAGATAAAGTGAAAATTTGTTCTTTTCATGGCCAAAGCAATAGGAAAACTTAAGCTAAAATACTTTCACTTCTACATAAAAATAAAATGTTTTATAAGTCATTAAGAAATCTCAGATTTTTGGATAGTTCTGCAGATAACTCAAACATCAACAATTTCAAACTTATCTTTTACACTGGAGGAGTTCTTGAATTGCAAAAAACCAAACTGAAAGGAGTCACACACAATGACATTTTCAGGATGAAGAGGCTTTTATGTAAAATGCCATTTTAAATGAATTAGAGAAAAAACATCATCAAGCCTAAGCATACATCACTGTCTCCTGTACAATGTCACGAACCTCATTCCATAGTTCATCAGGCACTCTATCTATCAGATCTAGGCCCTTAAATCTATTTCTCACTTCCACTGTAGAATCATAAGGGATTTGATTTAGGTCATACCTGAATGGTCTAGCGGTTATCCCGACTTTCTTCAATTTGAGTCTGAATTTGGTAGTAAGGAGTTCATGATCTGAGCTACAGTCAGCTCCTGGTCTTCTTTTGTTGACTGTATAGAGCTTCTACATCTTTGGCTGCAAAGAATATAATCAACCTGATTTCGGTGTTGACCATCTGGTGATGTTCATGTGTAGAGTCTTCTCTTGTGTTGTTGGAAGAGGCTCTTTGCTATGACCAGTGCATTTTCTTGGCAAAACACTATTAGTCTTTGCCCTGCTTCATTCCGCATTCCAAGGCAAAATTTGCCTGTTACTCCAGGTGTTTCTTGACTTCCTACTTTTGCATTCCAGTCCCCTATAATGAAAAGGACATCTTTTTTGGCTGTTAGTTCTAAAAGGTTTTGTAGGTCTTCATAGAACCATTCAACTTCAGCTTCTTCAGCGTTACTGGTTGGGGCATAGACTTGGATAACTGTGATATTGAATGGTTTGCCTTGGAGACGAACAGAGATCATTCTGTCATTTTGAGACTGCATCCAAGTACTGCATTTCAGACTCTTTTGTTGACCATGATGGCTACTCCATTTGTTCTGAGGGATTCCTGCCTGCAGTAGTAGATATAATGGTCATCTGAGTTAAATTCACTCATTCCAGTCCATTTTAGTTTGCTGATTCCTAGAATGTCGACATTCACCCTTGCCATCTCTTGTTTGACCACTTCCAATTTGCCTTGATTCATGGACTTGACATTCCAGGTTCCTATGCAATACTGCTCTTTACAGCATCGGATCTTGCTTCTATCACCAGTCCCATCGAGAACTGGGTGTTGTTTTTCCTTTGGTTCCATCCCTTCATTCTTTCTGGAGTTATTTCTCCACTGATCTCCAGTAGCATATTGGGCACCTAATGACCTGGGGAGATCTTCTTTTGGTATCCTATCATTTTGCCTTTTCATACTGTTCATGGGGTCTCAAGGCAAGAATACTGAGTGGCTTGCCAATCCAGTGGACCATATTCTTTCAGGAGACAGGGATCAAGACCATACCCATGGAAAAGAAATGCAAAAATGCAAAATGGTTGTCTGGGGAGGCCTTACAAATAGCTGTGAAAAGAAGAGAAGCAAAAAGCAAAGGAGAAAAGGAAAATATAAGCATCTGAATGCAGAGTTCCAAAGAATAGCAAGAAGAGATAAGAAAGCCTTCTTCAGTGATCAATGCAAAGAAATAGAGGAAAGCAACAGAATGGGAAAAACTAGAGATCTCTTCAAGAAAATTAGAGATACCAAGGGAACATTTCATGCAAAGATGGGCTCGATAAAGGACAGAAATGGTATGGACCTAACAGAAGCAGAAGATATTAAGAAGAGGTGGCAAGAATACATGCAAGAACTGCACAACAAAGATCTTCATGACCCAGATAATCATGATGATGTGATCACTAATCTAGAGCCAGACATCTTGGAATGTGCAGTCAAGTGGGTCTTAGAAAGCATCACTATGAACAAAGCTAGTGGAGGTGATGGAATTCCAGTTGAGCTATTTCAAATCCTGAAAGATGATGCTGTGAAAGTGCTGCACTCAGTACGCCAGCAAGTTTGGAAAACTCAGCAGTGGCCACAGGACTGGAAAAGGTCAGTTTTCATTCCAATTCCAAAGAAAGGCAACGCCAAAGAATGCTCAAACTACCACACAATTGCACTCATCTCACACACTAGTAAAGTAATGCTCAAAATTCTCCAAACCAGGCTTCAGCAATATGTGAACCATGAACTCCCTGATGTTCAAGCTGGTTTTAGAAAAGGCAGAGGAACCAGAGATCAAATTGCCAACATCCGCTAGATCATGGAAAAAGCAAGAGAGTTCCAGAAAAACATCTATTTCTGCTTTATTGACTATGCCAAAGCCTTTGACTGTGTGGAGCACAAAAACTGTGGAAAATCTTCAAGAGATGGGAATCTCAGACCACCTGACCTGCCTCTTCAGAAACCTGTATGCAGGTCAGGAAGCAACAGTTAGAACTGGACATGGAACAACAGACTGGTTCCAAATAGGAAAAGGAGTACATCAAGGCTGTATATTGTCACCGTGCTTATTTAACTTATGCTGAGTACATCATGAAAAACACTGGGCTGAAAGAAACACAAGCTAAAATCAAGATTGCAGGGAAAAATATCAATAACCTCAGATATGCAGATGACACCACCCTTATGGCAGAAAGTGAAGAGGCACTAAAAATCCTCTTGATGAAAGTGAAAGTGGAGAGTGAAAAAGTTGGCTTAAAGCTCAACATTCAGAAAACGAAGATCATGACATCTGGTCCCATCACTTCATGGGAAATAGATGGGGAGACAGTAGAAACAGTGTCAGATTTTATATTTTTGGGCTCCAAAGTCACTGCAGATGTTGACTGCAGCCATGAAATTAAAAGACGCTTACTTCCTGGAAGGAAAGTTATGACCAACCTAGATAGTATATTCAAAAGCAGAGACATTACTTTGCTGACTAAGGTCCGTCTAGTCAAGGCTATGGTTTTTCCAGTGGTCATGTATGGATGTGAGAGTTGGACTGTGAAGAAGGCTGAGCACCGAAGAATTGATGCTTTTGAACTGTGGTGTTGGAGAAGACTCTTGAGAGGCCCTTGGACTGCAAGGAGATCCAACCAGTCCATTCTGAAGGAGATCAGCCCTGGGATTTCTTTGGAAGGAATGATGCTAAAGCTGAAGCTCCAGTACTTTGGCCACCTCACGTGAAGAGTTGACTCATTGGAAAAGACTCTGATGCTGGGAGGGATTGGGGGCAGGAGGAGAAGGGGACGACAGAGGATGAGATGGCTGGATGGCATCACAGACTCGATGGACACGAGTCTGAGTGAACTCCGGGAGTTGGTGATGGACAGGGAGGCCTGGTGTGCTGTGATTCATGGGGTCACAAAGAGTCGGACACGACTGAGCAACTGAACTGAACTGAACTGAAGCATACATATTTTTAATCAAGACAGTGATTCAAATTCTCTTGAAAGGAGAATTTCCAAGAGAGACAAAAATTATTTTAAGATAGTAAACAATTTTCCCATTCTTAAATTTTCCAATTTTAACTAAACTGGAACTTCCTGGAAAACAGAAATAAGTTTTCCAATGGTGATTCAAGGCATAATTTCTGGTGCCTAAACAAAAGGGGCATATTTATTACTTTGAGTAACTTCCTTGAGGTCCAGCAGGAGCTGATTAGGTTCTTTCATATTATTACATTCCTTTTTAGACTCTACTGGGTCCTTATCTGCTCAAAGATTCTTTAATCCTTCTTATATTTGTTGTTCTATGACATTATTGGCAAAAGTCTACCACATTAAGTAGCTAATCCAGTGGTTATCCCCCAGGCAGTTACAGATGACTTTTTCTCCTTTTTGACATTGAAGATCACAGTGATCTATGGTTCCTCCACCTCAAGTATTTTCAGTCATATTTTTACTTTTGCCTCCTTTATTTTTAGAACATAGTTGCTTTATGAGGTTGTGTTAGTTTATGCTGTACAGCAAACTGAATCACTTATACATATACGTATCAGTTCAGTTCAGTTGCTCAGTCGTGTCCGACTCTTTGCGACCCCATCGAGTCAGTGATGCCATCCAGCCATCTCATCCTCCATCATCCCCTTCTCCTCCTGCCCTCAATCCCTCCCAGCATCAAAGTCTTTTCCAATGAGTCAACTCTTCACAAGAGGTAGCCAAAGTACTGGAGTTTCAGCTTTAGCATCATTCCTTCCAAAGAAATCCCAGGGCTGATCTCCTTCAGAATGGACTGGTTGGATCTCCTTGCAGTCCAAGGGCCTCTCAAGAGTCTTCTCCAACACCACAGTTCAAAAGCATCAATTCTTCGGCACTCAGCCTTCTTCACAGTCCAACTCTCACATCCAAATTCCCTCTTTTTTGGATTTCCCTTCTCATTTAGGTCACCACAGATCACTGAATAGAGTTCCCTCTGTGATACAGTAGGTTCTCATTAGTTATCTACTTTACACACAGTAGTCTATGTATGTCAATCACAATCTCCCAATCCACCCTTCCCCCTTCCCCCTTGGTATCCTTGTGCTTGTTCTCTGCATCTGTGTCTCTGTTCCTGCTTTGACAGTAAGTTCATCTGTACCATTTTTCTGGATTCCACATACATGTGTTAACATACAATGTTTTGGGTTTTTTTTCATTTTTTTACATAGTCAACTTTACATGACAGACTCTAGGTCCACCCACGTCTCTGCAAATGGCACAGTTGCCGAGAGAGAATTGTGTCAAGCCTAATTCCTCTATTTTTACTATTGATTGCATTTACTTCACTTTCCCTGAGATACAGTATCATCCTAAAATTCTCCTCCTACTTTCCCAACTTAATTCCCAACTTAATTTCCCCAAAATTCCCAACTTAGCAAAACAAATAAATAATAGTAATTAATTGGTCTTACCTCTTTAAGTACTCAGATTTCTCTCTGTGTCTCTATTTTTTTAGTACACACTAGCTCATTTCAGGCTAATTTCAGCATTTTTCTTGACTGAAACTACTCTGCCATACATGACTACTGACTTTCAAAATGCCACTTCTAATACTGTCTCCAGTCTTTTTTGTGTCTGTTTTCCTCATACTGTTTTTCTCTATTATGAATGTTCTCTTTCTTCAGACTGTCATCTAGTCTTTCAGAGCATTAAATTCTATGAATCTCTTTCCTCTTTTCTGACTGTTCCTTTTCTCTTTGGCTAGATACATCCTCTGTTTTTTTTTAACCTACTTTCATAAGTATTTCCTCTCTTCCACATGCACTGCATCCAAATATTCTATTATTTTATGTAAAATGTAATTTTAAAAGAATGAGTCATAATTATAAAATCCTTAATTGGAAGAGTGGTATAAATAAACATTAACAGAGAAAAACATTCTAGAACCTAAGTATATGTATTTTAGCCAAAACAATGGTATGACATTCTCCTATTTTTCTAATTGTTTTCACTTTTTCTTAAATTATTTATTTTAATTGGAGGTTAATTACTTTACAATATTGTGGTGGTTTTTGCCATACATAGACATGACTCAGCCATGGGTATACATGTGTTCCCCATCTTGAACCCCTCTTTCCCATATCCCTCCCCATCCTATCCCTCTGGGTGTTCCCAGGGCACTGGCTTTGAATGCCCTGTTTCATGCATAGAACTTCCACTGGTGATCTATTTCACATGTGGTAATACGCATGTCTCAATGCTACTCTCCCAAATCATCCCACCCTCATCTTCTCCCACAGAGTCCAAAAGTCTGTTTTTTACATCTGTGTCTCTTTTGCTGTCTTGCATATAGGGTCATCATTACCATTCTTCTAAATTTCATATATATGTGTTAATATACTGTATTGGTGTTTTTCTTTCTCACTTACTTCACTCTGTTTAATAGGATCCAGTTTCATCCATCTCATTAGAACTGATTCAAATGCATTATTTTTAACAGCTGAGTAATATTCCAATCCCAAAGAAAGGCAATGACAAAGAATGCTCAAACTACCACACAATTGCACTCATCTCACACACTAGTAAAGTAATGCTCAAAATTCTCCAAGCCAGGCTTCAGCAATATGTGAACCATGAACTTCCAGATGTTCAAGCTGGTTTTAGAAAAGGCAGAGGAACCAGAGATCAAATTGTCAACATCTGCTGGATCATCAAAAAAGCAAGAGAGTCCCAGAAAAACATCTATTTCTGCTTTATTGACTATGCCAAAGTCTTTGACTGTCTGGATCACAATCAACTGTGGAAAATTCTGAAAGAGATGGGAATACCAGACCACCTGACCTGCCTCTTGAGAAATCTGTATGCAGATCAGGAAGCAACAGTTAGAACTGGACATGGAACAACAGACTGGTTCCAAATAGGAAAAGGAGTACATCAAGGCTATATATTGTCACCCTGCTTATTTAACTTATATGCAGAGTACATCATGAGAAACGCTGGGCTGGAAGAAGCACAAACTGGAATCAAGATTGCAGGGAGAAATATCAACAACCTCAGATATGCAGATGACACCACCCTTATGGCAGAAAGTGAAGAGGCACTAAAAAGCCTCTTGATGAAAGTGAAAGAGGAGAGTGAAAAAGTTGGCTTAAAGCTCAACATTCAGAAAACTAAGATCATGGCATCTGGTCCCATCACTTCATGGGAAATAGATGGGGAAACAGTGGAAACAGTGTCAGATTTATTTTTTGGGGCTCCAAAATCACTGTAGATGGTGACTGCAGCCATGAAATTAAAAGACGCTTACTTCTTGGAAGGCAACTCATGACCAACCTAGACAGTATATTAAAAAGCAGAGATACTGCTTTGGCAACAAAGGTCCATCTAGTCAAGGCTATGGTTTTTCCAGTGGCCATGTATGGATGTGAGAGTTGGACTGTGAAGTAAGCTGAGCACTGAAGAATTGATACTTTTGAACTGTGGTGTTGGAGAAGACTCTTGAGAGTCCCTTGGACTGCAAAGAGATCCAATCGGTCCATTCTAACAGAGACCAGTTTTGGGTGTTCACTGGAAGTACTGATGATGAGGCTGAAACTCCAATACTTTGGCCAACTCATGTGAAGAGTTGACTCGTTGGAAAAGACCCTGATGATGGGAGGCATTGGGGGCAGGAGGAGAAGGGGATGAAAGGATGAGGTGGCTGGATGGCATCACTGACTCGATGGACGTGAGTCTGAGTGAACTCCAGGAGATGTGAACAGGGAGTGAACAGGGAGGCCTGGCGTGCTGTGATTCATGGGGTCGCAAAGAGTCGGACACTACTGAGCGACTGAACTGAACTGAACTGATGTCATATTTTACTTTAAACAGTTCTATAAAATCTATATTATATCATTCTGTATAACAGGATTGAATTACTGAGAGTTCAGCATTACAAGTCACAGAAAAAAATGTAAACCTATTCTATATTAAATGTGAGAAAGAGAAAAAAAGGAAGGAAGGATGAAGGGAGGGAAAAAGAGGAGATGGAGAAGGAAGAAAGATAAGAGAAAATAGAAACAAAATCCTTTATTCAAATGAAACCTAATATGATTCTAAAAAATGATAAAAGCATGACTACTCTAGTGAAGTGAGGGTAACAAGCACAGCATTCCAATTTTTCATCCATCCTGAAGAATCAGAACATTTTTTGATGTACCTGAATTGAACTCTGAGGAACAAAATTTGGTGTTTTCTTTCTTTTTTTAAAAAAACTTTTTTAAATTTAGTTTTTGAGGTAACATTGATTTATAGCATTACATAAGTTTCTGTGTACAACATCACACTTCTACTTCCATATACCCTTACAACATGCTTACTGCCAGAAATTTAGTTTCCATCTCTCACTACACAGTTGATCCCCTTTACCCATTTCATCCAGCCACCCACCCCTACTCCTTTTTTTAATATGTTTATTTATTTTAATTGGAGGCTAATTTCTTTACAATATTGTATTGGTTTTGCCATACACTGACATGAATCTGCCATGGGCGTACATGTGTTCCCCGTCCTGAACACCCCTTCTACCTCCCTCCCCATCCCATCCCTCTGGGTCATCCCAGTGCACCAGCCCCGAGCACCCTGTCTCTTGCATCGAAGAGACTGGAGATCCATTCCACATATGATAATATGCATGTTTCAATGCCATTCTCCCAAATTATCTCACCCTCACCCTCTCCCACAGAGTCTGAAAGACTATTCCACACATCCGTGTCTCTTTTACTGTCTCGCATATAGGGTTATCGTTACCATCTTTCCAAATTCCATATATATGCATTAGTATACTGTATTGGTGTTTTTCTTTCTGGCTTACTTCACTCTGTATAATAGGTTCCAGTTTCATCTACCTCATTGGAACTGATTCAAATGTATTCTTTTCAATGCCTGAGTAATATTCCATTGTGTATATGTACCACAGCTTTCATATCCACTTTTCTGCTAATGGACATCTAGGTTGCTTCCATGTCCTGGCTATTATAAACAGTGCTGCAATGGACATTGGGATACATGCGTCTCTTTCAATTCTGGTTTCCTTGGTGTGTATGCCCAGCAGTGGGTGCTGGGTCATATGGCAGTTCTGTTTCCAATTTTTTAAGGAATCTTCACACTGTTCTCCATAGTGGCTGTACTAGTTTGCATTCCCATCAACAGTTTAAGAGGTTTCCCTTTTCTCCACACCCTCTCCAGCATTTGTTGCTTGTAGACTTTTGGATTGCAGCCATTCTGGCTGGCATGAAATGGTACCTCATTGCGGTTCTGATTTGCATTTCTCTGATAATGAGTGATGTTGAGCATCTTTTCATGCGTTTGTTAGCCATCTGTATGTCTTCTTTGGAGAAATGTCTGTTTACGTCTTTGGCCCATTTTTTGATCGGGTCATTTATTTTTCCAGAACTGAGCTAAAGGAGTTGCTTGTATATTTTTGAGATTAATTCTTTGTCAGTTGCTTCATTTTCTATTATTTTCTTGAGGAACAGAATCTGAAATCTCAAGCATGCTTAACTCATTTATTTATTTGACAGATTCTTTATTATAAAAGCTAAATATGCATATAAGCTAATTAAAATACTAAACAGTATTAAATGAAATGCAAAAGTATCTTTCACTACCCTCCCTAGGCTTAAATACTCTAAACTCTATTCTTTTTTCTCTGAAGTGTAATTGACATAATATACTGATTTCAGTTGTACAACATACAGATGCAGTGTTTCTATACATTGCAAAATGACCACCAGGATAAGACTATTTGCCATCTTTCATACCAAGTTAACTTTTAGGATTTATTCTCTTGGCAACTTAAAAGTATGCTCTACAATATTATTGAACAAAGCTGCCATGCTGTACATTATATCCCCATGGCTTATTTTATAACTGGAAGTTGTATCTCTTGACTCCCTTCACTCATTTCACTCACTTCCCAATCTCTCTCCTCTCTAGCAACTATCATTCTGTTCTTTGTATGTAAGATTTTTGTTTTGTTGTGCTTTGTTCATTTGTTTTGTTTTTTAGATTCCACATACAAATGAAATCATATAGCACAAGGTTGATGTCTCCCTGTGTAAATTCCCTGAGGGTACATCCATAGCATCTAGAAACATTGCAATCAATCATCCCCTGACTTCCAGCAGATGTTTTAAGATTAACAAATGAGTCTCTTTTATATAGTTTAGATGTTTTTCAAACTAAAGCTTTTATACTGGGTCATTTGATGACTGAAACCACACGTGAGCTCTTTAAAAGGAGTATCTTGGTTCATTATATCCCTTTGTATCCCTTGGATGTAAACCCCACTGATTTTCTAAACCAAACATTTGGAGACTCGTATCTCTGGCGCAAGTCCCAAAGGTTGGGGTGCCTGATATGGAGCTTGTGTTGTGTGCTAAGTAGCTTCAGTTGTGTCTGACTTTTTGTGAATTTATGGACTGTAGCCTGCCAGGCTCCTCTGTCCATGGAATTTTCCAGTCAACAATACTGGAGTGGGTAGCCATACTCTTCTCCAGGCGACCTTCCAGACCCAAGGAATGAACCAGGGTCTCGCTCATTGCAAGCAGATTCTTTACTGTCTGAGCCACTGGGAAAGCTCTTACCCTCTGTTAATTCTTTACTTCTCTATTACCCTCTCATTCACTATACTTCTGTTTCTCTGGAAGCCTTCTTCCTCAAACATGCCAGGTCTCATTCAGCCAGTGTATATGCACTAGAACCTCCATGTTGAATGCTCAGTCAAATCACATACTCTTCAGTTCAATTCAGTTCATTCACTCAGTCGTGTCTGACTCCTTGCGACCCCATGAATCGCAGCACACCAGGCCTCCCTTTCCATCACCATCTCCCGGAGTTCACTCAGACTCACGTCCATCGAGTACGTGATGCCATCCAGCCATCTCATCCTCGGTCGTCCCCTTCTCCTCCTGCCCCCAATCCCTCCCAACATCAGAGTCTTCTCCAATGAGTCAACTCTTCGCATGAGGTGGCCAAAGTGCTGGAGTTTCAGCTTCAGCATCATTTACATACCCTTATTCATAGTCAAATAAAAATTTCTCATGACAAACAACTCTGCCATATGTTCACTTTCAAAATTCTGAGATACATAGATACAAGCATAAAAAACTTGGATTGAATAGGCAAATTTCCTCTTTGTTCTATCCTTTCTGCATCCTTGGAGTAACTTTCTGCAAATTACCTTTTATCTGCTTTACATCATCCAATTCTTCTCCCCATTAGCTTCTCCCACTTAGAACCCAGATGTGTTTATTATTTTCTTGAAGAACCACAATAGCAAAGACCTCTCTGGTCCCTGCCTCCCTCTTAAGCTTCTTATTTATCTCTTTCCCTTCTGCCAAAATTCTTGGGGATGAATCCATACTGTAGCACCTAACTTCTCATCTTTCATTTCAGACCATCACACCTAACTTCAGACCATCTTCTTCCTGCCCCTCTACTTCTCCTAAACTATCTTCACCATCATTATTAACAGTTTACCAATTGTTAAGTTCAAGGGCACCTTTTAAGATCCTCACATCACTTGACCTTTCTTCAGCACATTCAACATGGCTGAGTCCTTACCCATCTCAGCTCCCCTACTCCCATTACCCTGACTTCATCCTTTATTGGCTCTTTCCCAGAACACTGTAATAACTGGTTTCCCTCCAATCTGTCTTCTCCACCACCTCCAGTTTTCTTTCTAATACCCACATCTGTTCAATTCAAAGAAGATTTTGGGAGTGGCCAAAATAAAAAAGACAATTCTAAGGGCAAGTGTTCTCAAAATGATATTAAGTGAATAAAACATTTTAAAACTGTATAAACTGGATAAAAATTGTATGACTAGTATAATTTCAACTATATATGAATATATGTAATGTACATGAAGCATGTATATTAAGAGCATGTGTGTAGTTTTTGTGAACAAAATAAATCAAAATGTGAACATGGTTTTCTGTTAGTAGAATCCTGAATGCTTATTTTCTAAATTAGCATTTATTACTCTTGTAATTTAGAATAAAATGTGATGTGTAGTATGTTAGAAAGCATTTAATTTTGTTTGCTGCCTGAAAAAGTACAAGAGAGCTAAAGATGTAGCGTTGCTCTAGTCAGTTTTTGAAGAATAAAAGGGCATTTTCCAGGTAGAAAAAAGTGTCTTTTAGGTACAAAATCCAGAGATGAGAAAAAAACACAAAATATTCCAGTAGGCTAGAAAATATGGTGAGTTCTCATTATGATAATCTTCTCTATAGTCCTTGTTAGTATAACGATCTTCAAATACATCCTTCAAGGCTTTTCATAAAATTTACCTCTGCTGGCACATGATCACCACTGATTGTAGCATAGCTCTCTTATTTCTATTCCCCTTGACTTAGACCATGCCACCATATTACATAATAATAGAACAGTCCTCATTGATTGGCTGGATCTCAAACCCTTGTTTCCTACTACAATTTCCCTGCCTCTGTAGTTATAACTTGCATGGATTATTTCTAGGCAGTAGCATAGAAAGTGATAGATGAACACAATATCCCCATCTACCAACTCCAAATCCAACCACTCATATACCAGACACTCCAACTACACATATACCCATACTTACACTCTTAGATCTTTCCTCTAAGATGTGTACAATCTCCATAGGCATAAAAATGCCATAAAAACCAGCTCAGTGTGGAAGTTTTTATAAGTGTCTTCTGTCAATATTTCTCATATTCAGGATAACTTCAATGAAAAGCACAAATAATCTGTTTTCTGAATTTGCTACTTTTTGGCAAAACTTCATCTTGAGATGGCTGCTTTCTAATCTTTTCACCAAAAGTTATTTCATAAAAATGACTTAAATGTATTTTAACAAGTAACAAATGCACAATGAGTAGGATCAAGTCAGCACAAGTGCTATTTTTCTATCCAAAACAACCATTCAAGTCGGTATTAATTTTGATGTGAGTGAACAGGATAGAGGGATGGAAATAATACTGCCCTGGAATGAAGGGAACTAAGATTCTTGTCCTGGGATTGCTAACTGCCTATAGGACGTTGGGAAAAATATTGCAGTTCTCAGGCCTTCAACATCCTTATCTCTAAAATGAAGTCTTTGAAATAATTTAACCAAAAATGTCTCTCTGACTCTAAAATTCAATGTCTATAAAGAAATATTATATGCAAGTTTACAGTAACTGTATCTCATTTTGCCCATTTGCCAATCAAACTTTAATATCATTTTCAACACTGATTTTTATTTTTACCTTTGAATAACAGTGATAAAATAAAACAAAAGTAAATTCTCCTGAACTTCAATTTGAAGCCAGCTTTCTCAAACACTAGAATAAATTCACTCTACACAAAATGTTTATAGGCCTAGAAACACAGCATATTTTTATTCCTTAAAAGACAATTCTTAATACTATTATACTGAAATCAAATTTTGTCTTCTCTGTAGAATTGTGAGCCACATCATTAGATGTCTTACCATAAGCATGACTTAAGATGTAAGACATCTGAGTAATAATTGTTTTATTATTTTCAATAAGATAAACAAAACAGGTAACAATAAGCCTCTAAGTGCTTATTGTCTTTTCACTGTGTGATACTAGCCTTTAAAGTAATAAATGCATTACCTTCTCATAGAAACATGCACGTCAGCAATTTTAGAAACCAACAATACATTAAGCACTGAGACACAAACAAAATTGGGCTGTCACATCCCCCTACCAAAAAAATAAAGTGTTACCTTCTGTTTGTGGAACCAGCTCTATTTTATAATGTGTGTTCAGTCGTTTAGTCGTGTCTGACTCTTTGCAACCTCGTGGACTGTAGTCCACCAGGCTCCTCTGTCCATGGATTTTCCAGGCAAGAATACTGGAGTGGGTTGCCACTACCTATGGTAAAAGTAAAGTGAAAGTGAAAGTGTTGGTCGCTCAGCCGTGTCCAGCTATTTTCGACCCTACTGGACTGTAGCCTGCCAAGCTCCTCTGTCCACGGAATTCTCCAGGCAAGAATACTGGAATGGGCTGCCATTCCCTTCTCTAGGGAATCTTCCCTACCCAGGGATAGAACTCATGTCTCCTGCATTGCTGGCGGATTCTTTACTGTCTCAGGCACCAGGGACGCCCCCATGGTAAAATAAATTCAACATAATTTAAAGTTACAACTAACGCTAACATGCCTGGTCAATATTTTTAAAATAACTAGCTAAATAATAGTTTCTTTTACTGTATTCCATTACAATTTTTTTCATATAAGAAGCATAGATAAATTTTGATTGATTTCCCAGGACCAGGTATAAAAAACAATTACCTAAATTGACTACATACACTGATATCATTTAGCCAAAGCAATGTAAAACAATTTTATCTTCTTTGAAGTAGCAGTACTTAGTTTTGTCAAGAAAATCACTCTACCAGTAGCAACTCCAAAATTAATTTTAGAAGCTTGGAATCCCCAACAGTTATTTATCTCTTCAATTTATGGCTTGGTCACATCCTAATTACAGACACATGACTATGAAAGTCAATGACATTTTCCAAGCATGAATCTGTTGTTCTACCTTCAAGATTAAAAAAAAAAAATCCAATCTCTGACTGCTTACCACTAATATTAACAAAAATCATCCTAATACATTCATGGGCATATTGAAGTCTCTGTATAGTGCCAAACAACTGGAAGAGTCAATCAAATTAGGTGTTGAAGATTTCAGTACTGGAAAAAATTCACTAATTTATTTTTCACTTATAACCAAATCTAGGTCTATAAAAATAAACTATAATTTTAATCTGCTTATGTTTATGGCCAAACATAAAGGAAGTTAGAGTCTATTTTTCAAGCAAATGTATACAGCTTAGATGTGCAACAGAATTTTTAAATCATAACCCTTAGCTCCAAATAATAAGATTTCAAAGATTTCGATTGATTAATCAATTGCACAACTTTCAGTGTAAACACATAGCAAAAAAGAAAAAATAATAAATTCTTTGTTTTCTAGATTTTCAAAGATATAATGAAAATATAACTTTCATTATATCTTTGTAAACATCAGAAATTATATTTTCTCACTGATCGATTAAAGCCTGTTTACATGAAACTGTAGCCATCAGTTTTTTTTGTGTTAAAGAATTTTAAAATGCATGAGAAACTTGGTTGAATAACAGTAAAATTACGTCCATGCATTAGTATTTTTAAGAGGCCAAAAAATGATATTCTATTGCCATGATGAGACTAGAATTAA